>NC_089694.1:4211900-4813600 GCF_031753505.1 Anomalospiza imberbis
CTCTGCTGCACAGAACACAGGGAGCCATGGCTTCCTGCCATTGTGGAGCTTCATGGGCTCATTTTCACTTACACAGGAATAAATCCTCCTTCGGGAGATAAAAATAATAATCCAATGAAATCGTAATGAAAGATACAAATCTTGAATCGTCCTGGTAATCTGTCATTTGGGTTTTTTAAAATGGGCTCCCTTGGCTGAACTATTAAATGGAAATACCTGAAATACACTGGGAGCTTTTTATCTTCTGAAAGGATTCTGTTGTTGGTATTTTATATGAACGTGAAATAAGTGAGCAATAGAATGTTCATTTTGGGTATTTATTAGAATAGAATTAGAGGTTACCTTACCTAATTCTTTTTAACAAGAAAGCAGTAACTGTAATAATAACCAATTTATTTTGCACTTAAATAGGCTTGAACTAAGTTCTTTGCATATAAAAGAAGAGTAAAGTAAATTATTAAGTCATTCAAAGTTATATTTCCTACTAAATAATAGTAAAAAATATAAGCTTGTAATTAATAACTTAGTATTATAAAGCATATTGTTAATATTTATCATTTAAATAGCTGATTTCTTTTTATTAAGGGTTCACAAAATATATACAGCAGGAAGTAAAACTAATGAAGGATTGATGTTCCATAGATCTAAAGTATTAGTTTCAGGAAGATTTTTATGGTGCTGAAATACTAAGGTTTCTGTTATTTACTTTTCTCCATAAATTCCTTTCATTTCAGAAGAGAAGGTAGTACCTCCCTGTCTTCATATATTGAAAGAATAAAGTTCTATATTAGGCATAGCTGAGTTCCAGTTATGGGACATATTTCATAATTTAAAAAAAAAACTTTTACATCATTATCTGTAAATGGGTTTTAACCTGACTGATTTCTCCTTGGAACAATTATTTAAGATAAGTATACAAATACATCTACTCTTTGATCACAGTGCACAAATGACAGGCACATCATCTGTATTGCCACTTGAGTGGAACCAAACTCCTTCACTTGCCCTAAAAATGGAGACTGTAATGATGAAATCAGGATCTGAACTCATCGTTCTTCTTGCTGGGAGAATTACTTGAAGACAAATGTTGGCAACCACTGTAACTAATGCAGTTATACCTGAGTAAATCAAATATAATCAAAATATATACTGATGACTGTGACTCATAACCATAACCTTAAAGATAATAAAAAAGATTTTATAGAAAGTAAATGATGTGAACTTTAGTGATTTATAGCTGGGTTTTTTGAGGAAAGAATAGATTTTATTAGAATGTTTGGGATTGGAAGCATCTAGTTAAGATAAGGGGAAACTTTGATTATCGCCACCCTTTTCCTTATTTTAGTACATATTCCTTCAGACAGAAGGTTTAGTTTGGGTTGAATAAAAAAATTAATATTAATGTTTGAATAGAATCTGTATGTGTACAACCTGAAAGCAGAGGAGCATGAAGGGTTAAATTTCTGTTCCTGATGGAACCAGATCAAGATCTGTGTGATGTACTAGAAAATAATGACAACAGCCAGGCATCGGAGAGAAGAGACAAAAAATGTCATCTAGATTTAAAATAATACCAGTGCTGGACTCGGCTTTTAAATGAATCAGAAATTTACAGTAATGAAGAAAAAACTGATCCGTTTAAATTTTGTACAGTGTTAAATTCCTTTAGGATTCTCTGATGGACACTTCTCTGGTGAGAAGTTTCCAGGAGCAAACGAGTCCAGTAAGGTGGACCCATGAAAAGCTTTAAGGTGAGGCTTTTAAATGAATGAATGGCTGGAAAATCAGGTGGGTTGAAGCAGCTGGTTGTGTATCTGAGCAGGGGCCAGTGGGACAGAAAAGGGTCAGGAGCTTTTTCAAGTGGTTGTCCAAGGAGGCAGCAACTGCAGAGTCTGCAAAACAGAACAAATAAAGGTTTGTTCGGCAGTAGTTCCCCCCGTCTAAGAAGTGGATGAATTAAATGTTGTACAAAGGATTACATCATGGGAGTAACTTAAAGAATTCTGAGGTGTTTGCAGAGAATTTCTCAAAATACACTGAGAAATGTGCTGTTCATACACTGTATGTCCATGGTACAGCACTTCCCTGCCTGAAAGGAAGGGATTTTCTGAAGAGTTGTGATTTCTGAAAGCCTACTGTGCCTTATGAAGATTGTAAATGTTGTTTATCTATTTGTGTGTTGGTGATTGGAATTAGTTTGTGTTCTCTTTTCCCAGATTTAGTCCATCTAACCTGTCCATCAGCTAAAACTGCAAGGGAAGATTTAGAGCCTGTTGTACAGAAGTTATTCAATCTAAATACAGAAAAAGGTAAAAATAAATAAATGAGGTATTATGATACTATCTTGCATAAATATAATTTACTAAAGTAGCTGTTACTGACTTCTTCAGCTGTGCTTTAACTTCAGTATCCAGGGACATGACCATAAGTGTCTGGGACCTGTTTCTTTTTCACATTTTCTTTTTTCCATGGAACATATTTGCTGTTCAGCACATCCTTAAAAGGTGCAGTAGTGAAATGAAATATCTGTGAATTGTGGAGGCTTCTTGGTTGTTCTTGCCTCTTGTTCTCAGGCTGTTGCTCAGCCTCTTGTCTTCAAGTGTTTCCTTGTTTGCTGTTTGAATTGAAATTTTCTGGATTCTGCTGTAAGCAGTGGAAGCATAAAGTTGTTCTATATTGTAACACAAAGATAGATTTCCAGAAATGAGCTACTTGGCCCTAAATTCAAGGAAACCTTGGCTACTTTGTTGAACTTTGGCCTTGAGATGGACAAGTCCACACCCCAGAGGAAAGCAGCTGCTGATGGAGAAGAAGGAAATCGTTCCTGAAATACCTGGGCTAATTCCACACAAGTTTTTGAAATTTAATCCTGAGATCTTGACTGGAACCATATTTGTGGTAGATGCTCACAGATTAGGTGATGTGCATGTGGGAGATGCAGCTGTGCTCTAACCCTGGCCAAAGCAGTTTAAATACAGTTGTGCCCATGCTGCAAGGCAATAAATCACACTTCTTCTGAGAGAAAACAATGCTCAGCTCCCAGTGACAGGGGTTTTGTTGGTATAAATGCAAGTTACTAAGATGTGGGAGTACTTTATTATACTCGTAATTGGTTTGCTTGTAATATTTAGAAAACAACTTGGATTTGTAAATAGAAAACTTTATTAGACTGGAGAATTGCAAGCATTTCTCGTTTGTATATGTGTTAACTTAAAGCCTGCTAATATTCACCTTTTAATATTTAACTTCTATCTTCAATTTTCAAGACAGTGCCATGTGTTTCAAAGACCTGGTGAAGAGAAGATCAGCTTAGTGTCTTCTAATCATTTGGGGAGGGGCAGCATTAATCTTCATGTTTAAAGTGATCCAGTTTCGAAATGATAGATTGTTTAGAAGCTGACTGAAATTCTTCTGTAGGAACTCTGTGATCATAGGGGTCCTCAGGTGCACTGAGGCACTGAAAAGCCAGTTTTCCCTGACACATAGGCCTTTTTATCATCAGGATGAGGTAGTGGTCGTATTTTAATTAAAATGTCAGAACAAATACTGTTGGAGTTATTGAAAATGAATCACCAGATAAAGTGAGCACTGGGCCATGGCAGGTCAAAGAGGCAAAGTCACCTGGAGAAGAGGACTCCATTCATTTTCCTGCCTAAATGAGGAAGAAGTAACTTTTATGAGCAATGTGAACTTTTAAATATATTAAAGAGCATCTTGCCCTGTATTAAGGCTCAGACTTTCACAGGCTGATGAATTTAATTTATATTTCAAACTGTTCAATATGGGTAGCACCTATTTTTTTTAACTATTTGACAGTTTTAAAAAGATACTGAAGGAATAGCATAGATTTATCTCTTTTTTGTAATTCACCTGCTTTAAAATACTGTTTTGAATGCTGTAGTTATCAAGAAGTTTCTGCCTTGGAAAGAAGCAAATCTCATAAGGTCTTTTACAAGCTTCATTTACTTTAGAGGAGGTAAAATACATGAAAAGGGACAGCAAATATTCCCAACAAATAGTATCTGTTAAGCTCAGATTCTGTGTTCTGTGTTCCTCCATTGCATTGTGCACTGTTCAAAAGTGACCTTCATCTTTCCAGAGGTTTTTCTGCCTGTGTGCAGAGGGATCATAGGAATGTTCAAAGTACAGCAGGGAGGGACAGAGTATGAGCAAGGAAGTTGAGTTTGTGATAATTCTGTATTCTTGATGAGAATTGCAGCACAATAAGTGTAGATAAATACAAATTAGTCATTTCTTTTCATTTAGCAGCACTGCCACAATTAGAGATTCTGTGTACAAAGATAAAGTATGAAAGGAGGGGAAAAAATGACACATCAGAAATATCTGTGCACAGGGAATGCAATGGCTGTGAGCTGGCAGAGCCCAGGGAGGACTTGCTGTCTGTCATGTGCTCTGGCAGTTTTTCTCCAGTGAAGGAGATAATGTAAGAGGTGTTAAATTTAAACCAGGCTTCTTGGTAGGGTGCTGGTAGTGATAACTGCTGCTGGAGTGGTGGAGGGTGTGCAGAGAGTAGAGTTTGCATAGCTGTGCTTGGAAAGGAAAGGGAAAGAATGATGTAGAAGAATCTCGGAAAGTTAAATAGTTGGCTTTTTGAAGAACACAAATACTTTATTACAGTAATTCCATGGTAAAAATTTGATTTCCAGTGTGCTAGATTGCATATTTACCTTATCACACAACAACATTGATTACTGCAAGCACTCCTTTTCCTTTTCAGAGACTGAAAATGAAGAACTGGAGAAACCCAGAGTCCTCTGGGCAGTCTACTTCAACATGAGAGATTCCTCAGGAGTTGAGAAGAGTTCCTATGCTGGCTTACCCTCCAATGTTTATGTCTGCTCTGGGCCAGACTCTGCTTTAGGAAATGACTGTGCTGTCAAACAGGTTGGGCAGAGCAGGTTTTGGTTGCAGAATTTTAATTCTAATGTAATGTACATGATAATATACATGATAACTCTGCAAAATTATAAAACTAGGTAGATGGAGAGGTCAGGAAATAATCACAGTCTTTCACCTGGAAGGTAAAGGAGGAGGTACAGTACAAATCAAAGCCAGAAAATCCTGTCTACAGTTCGAGTTGGAAGGATCACCAAAGAAGTTTAATACTTGCAGGGCAGTCCCAAACCAGAAACTTAACTGGGAGAAAAACCCAGCACAATTCCTAATGTGGTAGATTAGGCCTCCTCTCTGTTTTCCTTCTCTTTGCCTTGGTATCACTGTATTAAAAAATTTTCCTTTCAGAGATCCCCTGGATAAGGATGGTACAAATTCCTGGGCAGATCTGCCCCAGCAGCCCCTGTGGTGTCAGGGCACTGTCAGAGACAGGAGAACGCTTCACAGCTTTGGAGGATTAAGTGTCACTAGGCATTTTTAAAGCTGTGTTTTTAATAGCCATGTTCAGACAATGTGCATGCCATCTTCTAGCCAGTTGCAGGACTTTTTATGACTAAGTCATAAACCTCTTAAAAATAAGGTTTTGAAGTGGAAAGGCTGACATAGCCTGGACTGCAGGGTCAGAACAGTGTCATTAAGGGCTAATAGTATCCTTCATTTTGCTTTACAAGGCAATAATTTGCCTCGCAGTGGGATAAAGACCTGTAAAGACAAAAAATAATGCAAGACAAATATTATGGTAGCAGTTTTAAATTGAAAATTAGTTCCTTTCTAAATTTGATTTTTTTCAAACTGTTATTTAAAAGAGGGCATGTTAAAAACTGATTAAATACACTTAAAACTTGTTTCTGATTTTAACATTTCTAACATTTAGGCTTGTCTTCCCATAAGAGGTTTTCTTCTTATCAATGAACAGTGATGGAGTAGATCAGGTCCTGTTTAAATATTCTTGGTGCTGTAGCTCAGCCTTTATGTTCAAATTGTTGGCCGTCAGTGAGAGAGATGCTAAGCAGATCTTCGAGGAGGAACCATCAAGAGCCTAAATCACTGCCTTTCAGACAAAAACAGAGAGGCTGCGTTTTTTTGAACCAAATTTTGAAACAAATGGTCACAAGAAGTGAAAATAGGAAAATATTTCAGTGTAAACATGTTTATAATTGGAAGTCGTGTGTGAGAGCAAAATGAAGAATAGGCTGAAGATGAAGCAGGAGTCACACCATGCAGGGACCTTGTAGGCAAGGGGAGGAGGGAAATAGCTGTAAGTTGGTGTGTCTTCCACTCCCAAATCACTCTCACCCTCCTAGGAATGGGATGGGAATGTCCAAACAGGAGATATTTGCAAACTCATGGATCAGAACAGCTTCAACAGACCCAGTGTGTGTATTAGTCTTAAAGATAGCTTTGAAAATTATATCTGATTTCTCAAATCATTTGGGGATTAGTGTTTTAGTGATACTTGCTGTGATTTATTTTCTTCATTACCATCAGTATTACTGAATTCTGTTTGTCATGCTGTGTGATTGCACTGCTGATACATTATTGGCAAGGCAGGACCACAGCTCTTACAGATAACTCTCCATCTACACCTCATATACCAATTACTGCCCTCTTGTTTTATTGTAATTCTGTGTTCAGTTCCTGGAGTGATACTGAATTAATGCTGATGGTTGCATTTACTTGCCCTGAGGACAGGCTAAATGAAATGAAGATGCCATTTATGATCTTTTCAAACTCTCTGTGTGGATTTAGTAAAGCATCTGGCTTCCAGTTTTCTGTTTTCACTGCTGCAACCTGACATGAATTATTATGAGCTAAAGTAATATATTCCCTGACATATTTCAGACTTCTGCAGCATCTTCATGGTCATGAGAGGCTGTACTAAAATTGTCAGGCCAATATTTGTCCTTTAACCTATTTATTTTATATATCTGGAACGATTTCAGAGTTTATCAAGTGTTGGTACTTTGGTTGTGGTCCCTGTAAAAGTTGCTGTGAAAGTCCCCACAGTTTATCCACAAGTTGGGATGCAGTAAAACAGGAACAGAATTTAGTTTTATTCAACTCCAACTTACTGGAGTTGCTGTGCAAGGGCTTTACAGGCCTGTGTCTTAATGCTGGAATCAACTGGACACACATGTCTCAGCTGATTCTATGAAATATTGAAGGAACTATTGTCTACCTTAATTACTTACATTAAATGTCATTAAATATTGTCTACCTTAATTGCTTACATTAAATATCAAAGTGGTACAGTGAAAGAGTTGTTAAATTATTATTTTTTATTCTGTATTGCTTCAGCTGGATAAGCTCAACTTAAAAACTTGGGAGACCTGCAACTGCTCTATACCATTAAATTCTTCAGTTGTAGTCAGTGTCATGATGTCCTACATAACATTCCTCCCATGTTGTTCCCATGAGAATTTCTTCCCAGGTTCAACCTCATAACTGTTAGACCATTTTTGGAGTGGATATTTGCTGACTGATTGGACTGAATAATTGCTGAGAATGGCATAGGAAATGTTTGTCTGCTCTCATTTGTCACATATTTAGTTCAAAATACAACAACATCTTCCCTCAGTATTCTATTAAATACAGTAATACTTGAAATGTATTTTTGGAGTAGCAAGGACAAGTGCAAACTTGAAAATAAAAGTTTTTCTCTTGCTTTCAAAAAGTTAAACCCCAGCTTTTTAGGATGTTGTACCCTCTTGCTCCCCAGACTTACTAGGCAAGGCTTTCAAATGACAAAACTATGGTTTTGAAGTAGAGGACAAAACTGTCCAGTTTTCCTATATTAATACAGAAAGTTTGAAACAGTTTTGCATAGGTATGGAGGAGTAAAATTTAGGAAGGAGAATGAAAAATGAAATTGAACTGAGAGTAGACAGGGTCGTTTAAGCAGTTAATAATGGAATCCTGCATCCAGGAGCTGCTGATGGAAACCCAGAGCTGGTGGGAGTGGAGTTCATCCAGAGAGCTCTTGAGTACAAGCTCAGGGCTGGATTCATCTGCAGACAATTCCCTCCTGTCCAGGATTCCTCATGGGGAATGGGCCTTTGCAGGTGGCACTAAGTGAGCCTGGCAGGGCAGGCCTGGGGCAGTGTCAGGGTTAAATGCATTCCTGCAATCCTGGTGTGGGAGCTCTCAGCACAGGCTGCCTTGGGGATGGGTCACTGAGCAGACAAGTGCCAAGGGAATATTCCTCTGCCTTCTGACAAACCCAGCCCACACCCATGATCTGCTTCAGGGGTCTGGGTTTGCCTTGGCAGCTTCAGGGCTTGGAAAAGGAAGCCTTGATGGAAATGTGGAGAGCATGTGTGTTCAGTAAATAAGTTCTCAATATCTCAGGCTTTTTTAATTTTTGAGTTACTTATTACTTTAAATAACATTTTTGAATTTTTTAATTACTTTTTTGCTTTAAATTTTTTTAAAATTTATTTATAAGATAACCTTACAGATGGGTTATTTGTACAAGTACACGTATAAGTTTTTAACACTAGTTAATAGAACTTCTTGCATTCTTGTGGGGTTTTACAGGATTTTTGTCATCCTTTGTTTGTATAAAATGTCTGGTTCTCTGGAATCCTAAGGTTGTATTCCACTGGTTCTTTTTTCTCTCAGATTTTGTACTTGTATTGTGCTTGTTGTAATAACAACCACACTGGTTTTCCAAGAATATGTTTCTTTTTGATATTTTCCATTGTAGTGGCCAAAAAACTTGTGCTATTTCATTTCTAAACCTTGATGGCATGAAGAGCAAGTGCCATTGTAAATTAAGTCATTGAACTAGATCTGTCTTTTTATCTAAAATACAGTTCTTTTCACACATACAGGTCTGTGCACCTTGGAATTACAGATTATAGACAGGAGTTTTAAATAAACCACAAATGTATTGGGATATATTTTCAGTGGTAATATTCTGTTGGATAAGAGTACTTCTCAGCTGGGCTATGTTTAAGCTGTTCAGAAAAGGAGAAATAGCATTTTTTTGCTGTTTTTTAATCTGAGAAGGAAACCCATCTAGCCATGATACGGACTGTACATATGTACAGTTCCCTGGGTTTCCTTGTGAAATGCATCCCTCTCTCTGGAAAGAGCCAAGATCTTTGCCATGCATTGCCTTGGACTGCAGCTAGGGATAGTTTTGTAGTGCAGAAGATCCGTTTGCTTCCAGAAAAATCCTCTTTCTTGTTCTCATTGCAACACAGAATGACCAGCATTTTTTACAAAGCCCCATGATGGGACTTCTTAGTAGAACAATGTAAAAAGATAAATTGCTTTTTCTCTTTCGAGGTCTGCAAGAAGGAATGGATTTCCCATGTGTTTACAATACTGTCAAAGTACTAAATCACTATTGATTTGAAAGAACGGAGGTTAATCTTAAATATCTGTAAAATATTGCCTCAGGGTGTTACATTCCAAGGTAAAGTTTATGTTATTCTTCTTTTTCCTGAATAGGCTGAGACTATTTTCCGAGAAATGTTTCCATCAGAGGAGTTTTGCCCCCCACCACCAAATCCAGAAGATATTATTTATGATGAAGATGAGATTGAGTCAGAAGAGTCTGGATTGAATAATTCACCAGAGACAAAGCCTGAAACCTCAGCTGAGGAGAGCAGTAGTGAAGGTGGTGCTGCTGTTACAAAGGAAGAATGAATGAATGAATGAATGAATGAATGAATGAATGAATGAATGAATGAACGAACAGTGTTCTCTTAGGAGAAGAGGAGGTTGACCCAAACTAGGACATAAGAGAGGAAGGGTTAGAAAAAGAGGTTTTAAACCCCCAGAGATGTGTTATTTGCCATTGCCTTACTTACCTTAGCTTGGATCATTTTTTAAAGTCGTTTCATTGTTAGCTGAGGCACTTTTAAACAGTCCGACGTCCACCAGATCCAGTGGGGTTTGTAGCTAAACAAAAAAATACAGAATGAAGCATCTGATTGAAAGTGCTAGAAGAGAATTCATGATTTATTGAGATGATTTGGTTTTGTTTTACATCTTGGAATGATTCCTCCATCTTTTAAAGAGGAAGTCAAAACTAAGCAAAAGAAAAAAGTGCAAGTTTGATTACCAGTTAGAAGATGATTTCTACTAAAAATCTTGGATCTCTGCTAATTAAACAGCTGAAGGTGTGGCTCACCATCTGTCCTTCACAGTGGTCTTATGAATGGGATTTAAAGGCAATAATATTGACAGTTCTGCAGTGGCTTTTTTCTGTGGTTTTGAAACTGATGCCATAATCAAGTAGGAAATATAATCCAGAAGATGTTCCTCTCATGGAACTATTTTACTTCCAGTTTTTTTAGTAAGACCTAACAGATGACACATTTTCTCTAGTGACTTCATTTACTGGAGTCAGGAAAATGGCAGAATTTAAACTTAATGCCAGATTTCCCATCAAAATTCAGTCATAAATGGAGCATTCCTGTTATTAGCCCTCTGGATTTGTTGCACTGTTTGGGCCTTTAGTAAGGCAGTAGTTACTTTTTGGAAGTTTGGGGTCTGAGAAGTTTAAATGACCATCAGCTGCGGGAGTTTGTGGTGGAGAGAAGTTTCAGCTGATAATTCCAAAGGTTTGTATTGATCCCAGTTAATAGGATTAAAATTAGTGTGATAGCTGTAAACTATGCATTTTGTAATGATAAACCAGGAAGCATTTATACAATAAAATTTATTGAACTATTTATAAACCTAGTTTGTATGAAAAAAACTACAAAGTGAGAAAGCTGTTGTAAATGACCATGTTAAATTTGCACTTCTTCTGAACCATGCTTGAAATCAGGCATGAAAAGTATTTATCATGTACTTAAAGATTTACTTTAAAATGCACACCCAGTAGATCAGTAGTATCTCTAGAGTTGATGAGTTGGGGTTTAAACTTCTTCATAAAGGTAGAGCCAGTTTCAGGAGTGCTTAAATACTGTAGGTAAATAAAAAATGCCAGTGAGTCATGAACATTGAGCTCTGCCTGGCCGTGCCACAGCCAGGCTTCTGTACAGTCCTGTGGTGCCTGTGCCTGCCCTGAACCTGGCTCCAGGCCAGAAAGGGGAATTTATTTATTTTTTTACAGCATAACTGATACTGTTCTCTTTGTCCTGCATCATGCCCACTGTCCAGTTTGCATTTCAGGGTTAGTGTTTGCAGCCTTTGTTGGATAGGTACTGGTATGTGTGTGTCTGTGTGTGCATAATCCCAGAGTCCTCAGAAAAACACGTGGCTGGAATGTTCCCAGTGTTAACAGCTGTAACCTCTGAATGCTTCTGATTGAGCAGTTATTTGTATATATAAATATATCTATTAATAAGCAGGCTGCCTCTTCATTTAGCTGTAATTTCTCTGTGTATTGGGAAGCATGAGTGTATGGTGATTTTATTTAACATCTGCAGATCTGTAAAAGACCTAAGTGGAGGGACCTATCCCTGACTCTCAACAACAGGGATTATAGTTGAATCTCTCACCTGTGTTTACAAGGAAATTTCTTGATGAAAATTAAAGGTTTGCTTGCAAGTGCATGGTCCTGTGTTTTCTTTCAACTTTTTTTCAAAGAAAAACAGTTCACTTTTAGCTGGGATTTCCTGAGAATTCCCTTGGCTGCTTTCAGCACGAGGACACCTGTAATTGCCAGTATGGGTACCTGTGTTATCAAGTTTGTATCAGTTCCTGTCTGAGTGCTCTGTGTCCATGTGAAGCCAGGTTTGGAAATGGCTCAGATTTGATTTGAGGTCCGATGGGACGATGTACACGTTGGAGGCTATGACTTTACACTACATTGATTGCTTAAAAACTGTTTTCATGTCTCTTTCGTAGGGTGAATGGAAGCATTAAATGTTTTTCCTATGGTACTTGAGTACCCAATAGCTCACTTGCAGGAGCAGTAGATCAGAGTGTTGATGTTGGTATTTTACAGAAATCATGTTCTGAACTGCATTTTGTTCTTTCTTTAAATGATGTAAGCATGCAAAGTGAGAGTTAGGCTTATTTGAAATGGTTTTCAAGGCTTGTCATACAGGATGTATTCAAAAGATAACATGACTTTTTAAAAACTGGCAATTTATCTGTAGGATTATTAATAAATCAAGTTAAAGAAAGATAAGGTTAATTGAATTTTTAAACAAGTAGCTGTATTATCCTTCAAGCACCTTGGAGCTCATACAATATTCACACCTTTTTTTTCCTAAGGAGTGCTTTGATATGTTTGAATTCCTTTTTTAATGAGTACTTTCTTTTTAAGTTGGTTAATTGGATTAACCCTTCGTATTCAGAGTCCATTTTATGCCATTTTCCCTTCTGTGGCATTGCCTGGGTTGTAGGACTGCAGGTGGTTACTGCTCCTTTGGAGGCATTTTCAGCCATGAAGCTGCTTCGTCTGCTTTTTCTGGTGATGATGATGCTTAGGGCCATTTGACAGGTAATCATTAGAACTTGGATCCTTGCGACTATGGGGTCTTTTTTCCCATCATTGCGGGGGGATTTATGTGGGCAACTCCTATTAATGTTAATGGGACTTGCATGTGTAAATCCTCCTTGCATCAATGGGAAAATTGACCCCTGAAACAAAATATCTGCCTGTTAGACTTGCTGATTCAGAAACATCCCGGCACTGCCAGCTCCTGTGTGGAAACGTGCTGGGGCATGTGTTTCACTGGAATGCTCTGGGAGAATTTTCAGGATTTTCTCTTTTACATTGTATTTTATATTTTCCGTAGACTGAATCTTGTCAGAGTTCCCCCAGTGTTTCTCTTTGTGTAGCTGGGAAATGCAATTTCCCATTCCATACAGGTTGCACAGCTCCTTGGATTGGATCTCATTTTATTTTAGCCCCCTCTCCCCTCTAAATCTTTTTGCTTCAGCAGTGTGTTGCAACAACCTAATTTTAAGAATAATTTGCTAGTGATGTATTGATTAATGACAAGTCAGAAGTATTAATGTACTGTTTTCACACAATAAGAGACTGGGTCACTTACAGTCCATAATCTCTTCTAGAGAAAGGATAAAATTAATTTCCTCAACACTCATATATGTGCTTCAATACCTTGGCAGTACAAATGAGAATGTATTTTATCTGTGGATAAGTTTATTCATTCTTTATTGTGTATGGTGTCATTCACACAGTTATTTATATAGATATTTTATATAATCTCTGCAGTGCATTTCTGGGTTTTACTTATCTGGTGATTTTATATCAGTAGCAAGTCATCCCTTGGATGTAAAAAGTCTGGTGTGGAACTACAACCACCCTAAACTGCTCCAGAGATCTCTCCTGGCTTACCTGCCTCAGTGAGTGCTCTCTTCAGCCATTAATTACCAATAAGCTCTGCAGATCCTGGTGGGTTGTCTTCTGTTCATGTTCCTTTTTAATTTTTTCTGAGGCTTTTCTGCCTGCCATTAATGCAGTTGCTGATTTTCCAGCAAGGGGAGCAATTTGCCGAGATCATGTCATGAAACAGTTGATCTGTGTGTGTGTCTCCAATTCCTAACAATTCTTCTCCAATGGGTTTATATATGAGTATTGTATGACAGAATTATTAATTCATGAAAGCTTATCACTTAAACCTTTGCAGAAACCAACCAGTATAGAACATCCAAAAGTTAGAATTACCGGTGTTGCCAGAATTGTCAAAAATATGTGGGAGAGTTGTGGTGGCAGAGCAGTTGCCTGCATTCCTTGGGTAAGCAATAATGCCGAGTACCTGTGGTAAGATGGAGAAGTGACACTGGAAGTTCCAGACACTGATACAAAACATTCATTTATTGCAACCCAATTTAATAGTAAGCTTGCAGCAATGATCAGATAGGAATCTTAGCTTAGGTGTATGATTTCAAGAACTTTATGGGGAGCAGCAGTTGCCACAGAAGGATTCTTTGAGCAGCTGCAGAGGTGAGTGGTAGGAAATGGTCGGCCTTGTGGAATTCATGTTGTCAGCCTCATCTCCAGCAACAGAACAACTCGTGGTGGAAAGAGAGCTTATTAGCAATTCCACCATTATGTTTATTTACAGGCTGCCAGTTCCTGTTTGTAGGAGTGAATGGTTCTTCCAAATCTGGCTGGGGAGCCCAGTAGGAATGTTGTAAATCTCACTGACATCTGAGATGTAGAAAGTTGACAGCGAAGTACCAGGACGATGCAGTTGTTGACTGCATGGGAGTTCTGATCAGAGGGGACTTTAACAGAAAATACTCATGCTGTCACAATTCCAACAGACAATATATTTTACACTACTTGCGTACGTTGGCAAAAGAGATGGAAAGTATCAGCCTGAGTGTATGTCAGACCCAGATGGATTTGACTAAACAATTCAGGGAGTCTCAGAACACTCACATTTTTAGATGGAGGGTCTCAGGATCTCATACTTCCTTCTGAAGTGCCACCCCATAATTCATTGTATATTTGGGGCTCTGGAGAAGGCCTTAGTGCTGTTCCTACATTCTGGAGGGTTATGACTTCAGGACGTGGGGCAGGCCATGCCTATGGGCCCTCCTGAATCAGCACAGCTTCTCTGCTGGTGTGACAGCAGCTGGTGTCAAACCAGTGCACCTTTGGCTTTGAGAGGTGCTTTTGTGCAGCTCCAGCTCCTGGAAGCTTCTCTCATGAGCTGTGTCTCACTCTTTTTGGGCTGAGCACGAAGCTGCTCTGGAAATGCTCTGTGGGGAGAGGTTGTTGGCTGGAGCTGAGGTCAGTAATGATAGAACATCTGGGTAATGCTGTACCAGACTGCAGCTCACCTGTGCCTCAAAACCGGGTCACAAACCACCAAACCAGCGTGGGTAATTGTACCTGAGCTGGTAATTGTACCTGAGCTGGATGTCTAGAGTGAGGAACAAGTTTTTAATCACTGGAAATTTGAGTCTGCGAAAGGATACAAGAGTCTTCTCTGAAAAACCAACATTTTTATAATCCCAGATCCAAACCCTCCTGGGCTGTTTTAGACACTGTGCATAAGTAACTCAGTAACAGCTAATGTGGAATTCTGCATCTATTCTGCCTCAAAGCCAGCATATTTCTGGAGCTCACCCAAGGGAAAGCCATTTAATCATGATGAGAGACCAGCTGTCAGCCAATGCAACCAAACAGCTCCCTGCTCTGGGAACCTCTCCCTAGCGTCAAAAGTCACTGCAAGTCACGGTGGATTCCTTTGTTGTGAATAAATTACCCAGTGAATTCAGCGTTTTTTTCTTGTGCAAAAATCTGTGTAAGCCCCAGCTAAGTACCTTCAGTGAATCGTTTTTAGATTGCAGATTATCCAGGGAGAATCCACTATGGGATTCTTACAGCAACTTATTAGCTTAAGTCATGGAGTATTTCCCTGCTCCATATTTGGATGCTGAAATAATACATAATAATGAATACACCATTTATGAAAATCACATTTTTAAGAAAGAAAAAATGGCTTTATGAAAAACATAAAAAAATCTAATTTTAAGGAAGCCGCTGTAAAATGAAAGAAAAAAAAAAGCCACCCTCTTATTTTGGTGACGTTTGTGCATGATGTATTTTCCTTGCATGGAAGTTTTAAGCCAGGAAACATTTGATTCCTTGCCAGACTCTCAGTCTGACTCCAAAGTGAAAATACGAGCGTGGTAAAAGCCAGCAGCCCTCTCAGCTGCATGGTGAGGGAGCACTTGGCATGCACAGGTCTGAAAACACGTGCACAAGTGTCATGAGGGGGACAGAGCAGGACTCACGTGAGGAATAACACCACCAGGGAGTTATGGATCCGCTTGGGACTCTAAAAAAGTGGATTTTTTTTTGGCTCTGGCACTGCTTTCCTCACTGAACGTGGCTGAGTCATTTCCCTTTAATGCTGTAGTAAAAAGGTGTAAAATAGTGACAGGTATTTTCCGAAGCCTTTTAGGAGGTCTGTGAAATATAAAAATAAATGTATTTGGGAAAGAAAATGAACAGTGGAGTGATAACTGTGAAAATGGATAGCGGGATTTTTTGAGTGGAGGAGCAAATGATGTGAGGAAAAAATCCAGTGCAACTCCTGTAATGTGCCTGGGATAGCAGATGTTTTGTTATTCAAGTCCCTCCTTCCATCCCTGACATTTCCCATGTTTCTCAAGTGAGCTTTCACCAATCAGCACAAACTCTTTATTTACTGCTTAATAAAAATAACCAAATTATCCTTATTTTATGAAATCTTTTTATGATTAGGAATATTTTGCTGGCAGATTGTAATGCATACTGCTTCATTGTTTAATTAGGACTTAATGCTAATGTCATTAACATTCTATTTGATAATTCAGTAGGTTGCCTATTTATAGACATAATGAAAGTCATAACTTTTTGTAGTGAAGTGCTTCTGACTGTGCTATTAAATTAAAAATAAACTTACTCTAACCTGACATTAGCTTTCAGTTTCATTGTCCATGGTCCAGTGAGTCTGAAAAATGCTGCTGCATGCAGTAAACATGGGGTTTTTAAGTTATTATATTTATTTTTTGGTTGAGTCTAAGTCATCCTTTCCTTTGAGGGGAAAAAAATCGACTAAACCAAGAAAGAATCTCAGAAAACTGATCTGAAGTTTGAAATACTGTCCTTGAAGACAATTGGGATTTGGAACACTGAATTTAAGTAACTGGAATCTTGTTCAAATTTTATTCACTGCTTCTAAATCAAGTATTTGGACAGCACTTCACCTCTCAGTTTCGTACCAGATATGGATGTGTGCTTTATTTGGGGTTATAAAGTGCAAAATAACTGCTGGATTTTGTACTCCACGTAATCCCTTTAGCAGGGATAATGAATTCTATGGATTTCTTTCTTTGTGGCATTTCCCTAAGCATTTGTAAAATATTATTTGAATAACTTATCTTTTCTAGGGAGATGTTCAGATAAAAACAGTAGTTGGATACCTGTCACAAGACTCAGTGATCACGGCCCTATTTTGGCTATTTCACTGTTGTCCTTAAGTCCTTAACCTCTAAATGCAGTTTATATTCAGTGAGTAGATCATGCACATTCTTATTTTAATTCACCTTTTTACAGCTTGAATTCTGCGTATTTGTAGGGCTCATTTTGTAAAATTTGTAAAATGTCCCAGTTTAATTAAAAGGGTCCTTTTGCTGTGGGCTTTGCACTCTTTAATCTTTGAGTCAAGGAGATTTAATGGTGCCAGGCTGAGAATAATACTGGAGTGATAAGTGGGAAGTAAAGAGAAATGTAAGTCCTGCTGGTGCCTATTGTAAATGCAGGTGAAACCGGTGGGAAGAAATGCTGATGTCTGACTTTTAGTTTAGAAAGCTGAATGATTTCTTTATAATAACTATACTATAATACATTAATATACTATTTAAAGGAGATCCTAAAACTACATACCTACCTTTCTAACTGCCATATCTAACTCACAATTGGTGCCCCTCTCTGAGAGTGCAGCCACAGGTGGCTTGGATTGGCCATCAGCTCAAACAAGCCTCACTAGAATCTAATCAAGCAATCACCCCAGGTAAACAATTCTCCAAACTCATTCCACGTGGGAAAAACAAGGAGCAGAAACAGAAATTGTTTTCTCTTTCTTCTCTCTGTGCTCCTCTATGAAAAAATCCTGAGAGAGAAGAATGTGCCTGCCACAGGTGCCCCCCTCTGAAATAGCTCCTGCTGGGCGCTCTGCAGTTCTGGTGATTCCCTGGGCACTGCTGGGGGAAGGGGCTGTGGGCACTGCCCAGCACTGTCCAGCTCATCCCTCCCTGGGACAGCTGAATGCGGCTCTGGCTGGGAGCTTCCCAGCCCTGTGCACCTCAGAGGAACACGAGGTGAGTGCGGAGCTCCTGCTGGGCACTTCTGCCCTCTCCTCCTCGGGGATTGCAGGGAAGAACAGCACTAAAGGGTGGGGAGGTTGCTCTGTGTCCTCGCTGCTGGGCTCTCCAGGAAGGCTCCTTCCCTGCTGGAGCCTGAGGTGCTGGCTCTGCTGGAGGCTCTGGTGGCTTCACACTGCACAGCTTCAACCTCTACAGGCACAGCACTTAAAAATCCACTTGGAAAGGCTTTTAAAGGATTATTGGAATTTTTGGATTACCACAGATTAATTCATTCTCTTCCACAGCATTGAATTACAGCATCTTATCTGTTGCTACTGTATTAATAAAATGTCTGAAGCCAGCCTTAAAGCACAGTTCCTTTGTGGAGAGACTAAGCAGGAGGGATTTTTCCAAGCTACATGTTTTTCTGAGTAATGTTGCATACAGACTGGAGATTGCTTCTTCTATTGAATTGCATAATGAAAAATCAATCAGTTTAATGGTTGACAAACTCTGACATTCAAATAAAAATGTTGCTGGTATTTTCATAAAGACCTGTAGGCATGACTAGATTCAGCAACTTTAATTTATGCAGTAGTGAATGTCTGCCAAAACATTGTACAAACGACTGTATAATGAGGCAATAATAACCATGAGGAACGGAAGGAAAGCTAACAGAGGCCAAATCTCTCAGTTTTTACAGATTATATAATTTCACAAAGCCTTTCAATGTAAAATATGTTCCTATGGCTTCCTTTTCAACACCATGTTCTGTTTTGAAAGCAATTGCTCCAAATCATCAAAACAGATTTATCTGAGGCTGTTGTGTAGCATCAGATGACAGTGTTTAGTTTTTCTGCAGCGTGGTGGTCCTGACTGTTCAGGAATTGTTATTTTCCTTGATTCAGAGGGGAGAGAAATGCCAATAAGGGAAGAGGACACCTTCATTCCTCACGGATTTCTGCTGGTAGTGTGTGTTTGAGCCCAGCACAGGGAGTGCTGAGCTGTGCTGCCTTTAGGCTCTGCCTTCGCTCAGCACCAGGCTGGCTTAAGAAATCCCAGCAGCCTTGCCCAGGCCTTGTCTGGACACAGGATTTCCAGGGTCCCTCAGCCCCAGAGATTCATTCTGTGTCCATCCATTCTTCACCTGGCTCTTCCCTTGCCCCGTGCCTACAACCTCCTTGGAAACTTCCTCTCGTGTGTGAAGAGATCTCAAACTGTGACATTCAGGAGAAACAAAGACTGAATTAAGAACTGGTGTCTTGGAGATGCTGCTGTTGTCTGGAATTTCATACAACTGGAGTAGAATTCTGTTTACCAAAATCGATTCTTTTCCACCCACAGCCTTGGGCTCCCAAGCATGGCTGGCAGGGGAAGGTGTTCAGGTTTGGCTGGGGCAGCTTCTCAGGCTCTTTTGTTGTCTCGTGTCTCTGTCTCTTTCTGTTTCAGTGTTGTCCAATAAATATTATATTAAATAATGTGCCAGGACTCACACATTATCCCTCCTTAACCTTTCCTTTTCTCAAAGGAAATAATCTTTTTCATGTCAGGAGAGTATTCCCTTCTCTTTCCATGGGATTCATGATAATTATGCTTCTTTGCCACCTTTAACACTCTTCTGATTTTTGGCTCGATATGATGACTGATATTTAGTATTTCTGTTTGCAAAAACAAATTGAAGTTAATTGATTTCCCTGTGGAATAAACAGTGGAACACAGATTAAAGCACTGTTCCCATTTTATCCTTCCAGCTCAAACTACAGATAAGTTACTCTATGCCTTTGATTTTTATAGTAATTTGTGTGGTGAACTGCCAGCATTTCTCTGTCAAGAAGTCTGCAGTATATTTTAATCAAGAACTTTCCATTCCCAAGGATGTCAATGCTTAGAGGGAATCTAGAATGGCTATCCCAAGTGTAAAAAGGTTTGGATTGGTTTTTGTTTTGTTTAAATATAACTGCCTGTATATATTTGTGTAGGATTTCTTTCCCTGTTCAACATGTGAAGGAACTCCTAAACGGTGATTTAGAGAAAAGGCCTTTGAAAATTACCCACAAAACTATTCTGGCACACGAAGGGATAAACACCAGATAAATCCTGGCTTTTTTAGTGGACTCAGAGCTGCTCAGTTGCAGATGTTCTTCTGCAGAAAGTTGGTGGGGAAAGCCTTTTCTGTCTCGTGGTGGATCTCCTAAATGTCAGTTCTATCTCATGGTGGATCTCCTAAACTCTCAGGGAACCAACAGCCACAGAACACAAAAATGCCCATCAAAAGTAAACGTGGTGATTTCCATGGTCCCATAGTTTACATTAAATGTCGAGCTCTGAATAAGGAGCTGAGGTAACTCAGAAATAAGCCTGATATTGCTGATCTACAAAAGGAGTCTGTTCCATGGATGTTTTGTAAAATAGGAGTGAACTGAGGCTGCTGCTGGCTTTGAATTTATAAAATGCCCAATGCACCAACACACAAGCAGTGGTATTTCAGATATTTCAGATAATGGATGAGTTACTGGTTACTTTTCCTTAGTGCTGGAGTTGTAGGTGGACTCAGTAAGCTTTCTGTAATGTCAGACAGTGATTAGTTGTGTGAAAAATGAGTTGCAGTGGGTTTTTTGCATATCACCATCTTTTTTTGTTCATTGCTCAAATGTCAACTTAATTTTCATTTAAAAAACACATCCTAATTGCATTTTCAGTCTAATGGGCTCCTAGGTGAAGCTTGCCTGTAAAGAATTGCTTGGATGTTACTCCCATTTTACTTTAGCTAAAATCAAGATTTTATTTATTGAAAATTCAGAGACCTGTGGGGGAAGGAATCTAGCTTTAAAATCCTGCCAGAAGATAAACAGAACTTATATTTTTTCCTAAACACAGCATCACTTTTGGCAAGCCAGCCTAGGCTGCTCTGGAGGCAACGTTGAAGCTGGAGCTTCATAACTAAAGAACCAAGTAATTAAAAATGAAGCCACAAAACTTTCTCACTTCTCCTGACTAAAGCATCCTTCCTCAGCAGTAAGAACTCAAACAGTTTGCTAACCTCCAGCACTTGTGTCAGCAGCAAAATTGAAAGTAGTCTTTGTCACCTGCACTGCTGTCAGCAGAAAGGAAAAAAAAAAAAAAGAAAGTAGAGGAACATAATTTCAGCACTAACATAAGTATCAGAATGATTTACCTGTCTGTTCTGCTTCACTTTCATCTCAGCTTTCAGGGCTTCATTCATCAATCTTTTATTTACACACGCATATCTCATTTTTACACAATTCCTCTCTCCCTGACCAGATGGCTGCGCTGGCTGCTCGGTGTTCATCAAAGGCAAGGAGAAAACACACGGATGCCTCGTGGCAGCCAGGGAGGATTGGGGTAACTCTGCTTTCCAGCAGCAATTCTCTAGCTATTCACATAGTGAAAAAGGAAACCTCGAGGTTGCAGGAAAATACGACAAAATTCTCAGCCTTTAAAATGCATTGCTGACTTTAATCTAGCTGAAAATGTTCTCTCTCAGTCAAGGCACCAGGTTTGCTCCATCACACGCAGCCTTTTCAGGGGCAGGACCTCAGCAGGACTAATATAAAACAGAAAGCTGCTCAAAGAAGAAAAGCACATCTTAAATAAAATTAATTATTTTAATTTTTAAAAAATTTGTTCCTATTCATTCAAATACGATAAACAAGTGCTGTAGTAGTTCCATTTATAACTCACTCATAGTGCCCATTTTATCTTCATACAATTCTGGTTTTAGCTCGAGCTCAGTGACTTTGTTTCCAATGAGCTTTCCCTGAAATGTGTGCAACTCTTTAGGAACAAGCTTGTTGTAGTCATAAAATGCTTTCAGATCTTCCTCTAACTTTTTACCAAATTGTCCTTGCCTATTTTCACACAACCTGTCGTGTCTGCAGGATTTCTAACAATATTTTATTGCAATCTTAACTTCTTAAGTGCTATTCCCATAAAAGCTCAGCCTATGGAATTTAGCTTTGGTGGGATCCATTCAGTTTTGGAGTTTGTTCAAAATTTAATAGACACAGACAAATAAATATTAGGAGCCATGTTGCCATTTTTTTACAAGTCTCATCACTGTAAATTAGGATTTTCCAAGTGTGCGTTTGCTCTTTTTCTACCAGACTCAATTTCTAGTTTTTATTTGATATAGGGTTTGTGATAATTACTTATAGGCCAATTAACTTCAGGAATCCCAGGCAAAGAATAGAAAAGGAAAGGTTTGTAGGGAATGCCATTCCTTTTGCCAGTCAGCGTTGTATTATGGATGACAGAAATCATTAGATGAATTTTCTCATTCTTCAAAATTCATGTTCATAAAGCCATTTGCACAGATGTATATTTTAGGTATGGGTTGTGCTATAACACAACAAGTGAGCAGAGGATTAGGAACAGAGTAAAATGAAAAATAGATCTGAGCCCTCCTACAGGGGCCAACAATGGGAAACACCCTTGGAAAGGCAGCTTTTCTGCCTTCAATATTCCTATCAATAATGTAACATAAATATTGCAGTACCACTCCGAACATTTGCCACTGACAAGATGATTATGGCTTAATCAGCATTGACAAGGACAGGGCCATTATGCTCAGTAATGCAGCTGGAAATGGGAGCAGAGCCATTATAATGAGCTATGTGTTAATGCTGCTGCAGCCCAGGGAAAAGAGCTCCCAGCCACAGCCTGGGCACTGTGTCCGGGCAGGGAGGGACTTTGAAAATCACCAAATGACTCAGCAGAACCTCCCAGAAAATGCTGTGCAATGTGGGATAAATTTAATAATAATATAAAAATTGGGTTGTGCCCTGCCGAGGCCAGGGAGGTTTAATTTTTGACTCCAAAGTGTTTTCTCATTAATTCTGGTGTTTAAATTGTAAACAGTGCTGAAGAACTTAGAGGGAGTAGAGAAGAGCTTCAAGTGTAAGGCTAATGAAACACCTGTGCATCTAAAAAAGAACTTCATAGGATAAACTGTTTGCCTACAAATAACTTCACTGGATCAAGGTTTGTTTGCTAAAGCCCCTTAAATGCAAGCACAGCAAGGACCAGAACCTCCAGCAATATCAGCATTGAAAACCGATGGCTTTTCTTTCTCAGAAAGTCCTCAAAATTTGAATTTTGCCCAATGGATGTTACTCCCACTTTACTTTAGCTAGAACCAGACAAGGCAGTAACTGCTGCAGTTAAAGACTGAAATCCTATCACTACAATAGAGAAATCAGAGTAGCTCATTTAATGGGAACTTTTGCTCTTAAAGATAAAAATGCATGGTAATTTTTGGATGTTAATGCTGTGATTAGAGACCTGTTTTAATTGGTTAAATTACTGCCAAGTAATAAGAGGAACAGAGCCCCTAAACAGAGGTCCTGGGAGAAGTTGGAGGGGTTGAAGGGAAGCTGCCCAAACTGTTTGCTGAGGTGATTTAATCTCTTTTCCAACAACCTCTAAACTGTTTTTACTTAGACTGGGGAAGAGCTGATGGACATAAAAGAGTGCAAGAAACTGAGCAGCACTGAAAGAGATTTGATGTTAAATGAGAACCAGGAGTCACTGAAGTGAAGCTAAACTGAAACACAGCCCTCTCCTCTCCTTGTCCCTCCCTGAGACCACCAAAAGGAGCAAGCTCTGCTGACACTGGAATGTAAGAGAAATATGCATTTAGGTCATTTTTTGGATTAAGATTCTTAGCAGTTTTTTATCTGCTGATGATGATGACTTTTGGCTCTAAGGACTACTTTGTCATTTTATACCATTTAATACGTATTTCCAGAGGGAAAAAATTCAAATGCTGAGATGTTGTCAGACCTGAAGCTGGATACATAAAAAATTATGGCTCAGGGCTGAAACTTGGAGAGAAATACACAGTTCTCTGAATAAGAAACAATGGGGGAATAGAGGCTGCAATTGGCCAGTCATGCCAGTGTCAGTTGTGCCATTTTCTTTTCAAATTGTCCACACTCTTGATCTTTTTGACTGAAAAAATAATGCTGGAACCACAGGTGCTTAGTTTGGCTTTTCTGTACAAGCACTTTTAAAGTTAAACATTTTTTAAAACCCCCAAAACTAAAACAAAACCAACAAAACAACAACAAAAACAACTACTGCTGCTCTATTTGTAGATTATCACAAGATCTGACTGTGACATCTTCATTGCATCTATTTTTTCACAGTCTTTCTATGTAAAGAGTGTTTTAAAATTATTAAAACAAACAAACAAAAAAACACCAAAAAAACCCCCATAAGTGTTTTGTGACCTGTGTTGGAGAAATGAATTTTTCTTTCCTACTGCTGCCAGAAGTGGATAGTAGTTGTAATACACGGGTTTTGGAGTAAAGCTGTAAGAATTTGGAACACTTCAAAAGGCTTTTCTGCCAGCAGAGATGTAACAGCCCATTTTAGATTCCTCCTCCTCCCCTGTACGTAGTGAACACTGCCATCTGCAGAAAAAAGGGGAGCTGTGTTACACCTGATGGCAGCAAACTGCTGAAAATTCCAAATTCCCCAGGTGACAAGGGACACATTTCCCAGGGCCAGGGTAATAGGCTTGGGGACAGCAGGGCATCACTTACAGCGAGCAGCAGAGCTGTGATTTCCTTGATGGAGTGTCCTCAGCAGGGCAGCTGGGGGCCAGGGATGCTGCATGCTAACAATAACTATCTTTCTGAGGCTCTCAAGTGCCCTGGAAATGAACACGAGCCCTTGCAGCATAGAAATGAGGAACTTCAATTTCTGCTGAATCATTTTTCTATGTCCTGGAAGAGAATAGCTGTGATAGATGCACTGCAGTGAAAGAACAGGAGCTCCTGCAGTTCCATGCATATCAACAAGTTCCAAAACTGCTATCCCTCCATCTTTATTACGATATAAAAGCTATCAACCCCCAAATCTCTCCTCTCCCACCTCCTTCCAGCATCATGGGGTTTAATACATGGCCTGGGTCCTTGCTTTGATGGGGTTTCTGTAAAGCTGCTCTTGGCACAGCTGGTGCACACTTGGAAGCCTCATGAACAGGGCTGATGCCCCGCTTCGGGGGCAAACAAAACTCCAGCAGGAGGCTGTGACCTGCCCAAAACCCCAAATGAGATTTAGGAGTCTCCTTTGGGATCAGATTTATCACTGCACAACCCATGAAATGAAGAGTTCTCAAGGCAAAAGCTGCTGGAGTAAAACTGTATGTGGGAGGGGAAGCTGAGGGAATGTTCTGGAAGGTGTCTGTACCTCAGGTCTGAGCATCAGGGCAGAGATTTCATCCTGCTCTGAAAGCCTCAGCTCATGGCCACTGCTGTGCCTGGGGAGCACCCAAAAACAGAAACGCTGAAGAGACAGAAAACACAAAATGAAGATGCTTCTGT
Source organism: Anomalospiza imberbis (assembly GCF_031753505.1). Taxonomy (NCBI): domain Eukaryota; kingdom Metazoa; phylum Chordata; class Aves; order Passeriformes; family Viduidae; genus Anomalospiza; species Anomalospiza imberbis. The sequence continues at coordinate 4,236,905 of NC_089694.1, forward strand.
TTGAGACACGCCTTGCAATTGACAGCGTTCACTTCTGTCGCTCTTGGACACCAAATGAGCGCACAGAAGCTTGGGAAGTTCAAAAGAGAAATAGATGTTATTCAAACATCTGGTATTTATAGAATTCCAGAGGTGACCGTGGATTGGAGGATGGAATTACCACCTCTCCAACCACACTGGACCAAAGATCAATCAATCATTTCTCTCCACCCACAGAGAAATATGTAAATATTCTATTTCTACATGAAATTGTGTGGGAACTCTGACTCTCAAATATGTAAACGTTATCAGAAGGCTAAAGAAGTTTTATGAGAACTTTAAAACTTTGAAAAGAACTATAAAAGAAAACACTTTTAAAAATCAGGGCAACACACTTCTGTCTCAGCTCAGGAATAATGTTCTTTCCCAGCATTGGAATAAAGTCCAGGATAACCCAGCATTTTGCTCTGGGACTGAATTTGAACGTGTCTGCTCAGACATTTGGAGGTCTTATATACATTCAAAGGCAGAAAATCTGCTTCTGTAAATTCAAATAATTCCAAAGCATTTTGGAAAGGTTTAAGGAGGCAGTGAGATGAAGGGAGGTGGGGCAGGTTCTGCAAGGACAGACTGAGGAGAGAGCTCTGCTTGCCAAAGGAGCAAATCAGGCCAGGCTGGCAGCAGCTCTGGGCATCCCAGGGGCTTTTCTAACCAAAACGATGAACTTGAAGAGATGTAGGAATTTTGAGTTTGGGAAAAGATCTAAAACCTTCCTAGAAGTGAATTGGTACAATTGCAGGTAGGAGCAATTTTTAGAGATGTGCAGTTCCATGGCCACATTGACAGGATCCTTGTTTCTTGTGCTTTCTGCTGGCAATGTATTTCTTTGTGCCTTAGTTTTGAGAAGAGTGGGTTTTTCTAGATTTAAATGTACTTCAGTTTTCTGCCTCTGTTATGAGAGTAAACAGAGTAATCACTTAATTTACTTCCTTAAAGGTTCACTATTTTATCTATCATTCTTTTCTTACACATCTTGACTAAAGAAAAATGTCCTATTTTTTACTCTTTTTTTTCTTAACTTTGATAAATCTTTTGCTGATTTGCAGAACCCTTTGGTCTGTTCTGTACTTTTTTTTTTTTTTCAAAGAGTGTGACCAGAATTGCAGACAATTGTGGGAGGAAGCTTATTTCACTTATTTCTTAAGAGAGACTCGTAATAACATACCTTCTGTGAGCAAAATAAACTCATCTGGCTGAGGAAAATCCTTAAAATTCCTGAGAGTGCTTTGGAAGTGCTTGATTTAGTGGCTCTTGGTGGGTTGATAACACAGAGTCTGCATTAACTTCACCCTCACCCTTCTGCTTTTTCTGAGCTGCTGGGTATCTGTTTAGATGAGGATTTTCCAGGGCTATAAAGGACTTTATGGAACCTTTGCCCCATCAAGTTTCAAACCCCACCAGACTCCTTTGAACAGCCCATTCTTATTGAAAAGCATTTTTCTGTATCTCTGGATGTTTAGAGAGCTCTTTAAATACAAAAGAAATCATGTAAACAACTGCTTCTTTTAAGGATTCTTTCAGGATTTGGGCCCCTACTTATAAGTCTGGGTATGTATTTCAACTCCATGGCTTTCAAATGGAAGAATTTATTTTCATTTTACTGTTGAATACTGTGACCATTGAAGTTAATTGTACAGGGATGGTTCTCTTGTCTGGAGGAATTACTGAGAACCTCTGTGAGAAGACAGAAGATTTCCCACACTTATTAATTCTATCAATTACTGTCAAGGAGGTTCATGAAAACAACCCCACAGGAAGCCCAAACTGAGCCACTGGTGATGGTCCAGAGCCTTCTGTGGGCTGAGGCCAAGGGGTCCCACCCTTCCCCTCCCCACCACAATGACACCCTGTGATGCATTTTGTAATGCTAATTCAGGTGAGAGGCAGGAAAACAAACCTGCCTGTTCCTGCTGTGCTTTATACTGCTGGAGATTTTTCATCTCCTCCCTTATCAAGGTGCTGCACCTCTGGACAAGAACTCCCAGCTTTTCCTCTTCTGAGCAGAACAACTAAACAATCAGATTCCTTGGCAATGCCCATGGCCATCGCTTTGCCTCAACTGCATAGGAAATAAGCAAGAAATTTCCAGAAATATCATGTCCAGGAGACCTGGGAGTAGAAAACAAAAAGGATTTCAGAAATCCCAAGCCCAGTTAGGTATGCAAGGCTGCGTCTCATTTCTGCAGGCAGTTGCCATGACTATGGATGTGCATTGGATAATTGCAGCACCAGTGACTGCTGGCATTTGCACACACATTTATCCAATTAGGACGTGCAATCAAAGTAATTTCATGCACAAATTAGCTGCACAATTGTGCATGCCTCCTGCACATGTAGTTGTATGCCTAATTGGTCTGAAAGTCTTCTTCACAACGTGTGTCTTGATTTTCATTGTAATATGACATAAAAACCAGTTTCATTTGTAGAAATGCAAATTTTGTATAATGTTAGCATTTAGAATTAGCTTCAAGTTCTCTTTATCGATTTCACAAAATAAACATTTCTCAGTGTGTCACCTGTAGGCAATGTGAGCTCACAATCCACAAATTAATGACAGTTGAAAACTTAACTTTCTTTTTGGTTTTTGATAATTTTGCCTTAATAAATCCTAAAATACTCTATCCTTTGTGTAGAAGTAGGTCCACAAAACTGCACAATTTTTGTTTCTTCTATGCTTCATATAAAGAAAAATAATACTATAGTAGGAATCCATGCATGGGCATATTGTTAAAATATTACCATGGTTTTATATTAAAAGAAAATTTATTAAGCAATATATTTATTTCATATAAACACGAAAGCCCTGTAGAAAAAAAATCTGGAATCAGTGAAGGCATAATCTCATTTGATGAAATAATTCAACATCTGGTGACATGCTTGAACCAAGGCTTTGTTAGAAGTGAGTTTATTTGGTTTATAACCACATTTACTGAAATCGTGAGGGTTTATTCTTGTTTACAACAAGGAAACCAAAAGGGAGCTGAAGAAGGGGGCCCTATTTATCTGCTTTTCCCCGACTTCTTCTGTTCTCCTTCCTCCCAGAGGTGGGTTCTGGCCAGGCTGTGTAGGGACGCAGCCTGCTCCAAGCCTGGCCCGGGGCCCTGCCGGGATGGGGACATGCCAAACCCTGCCGCACTGCCCACAAACCAGCCCTAAACCACTGGAAACCCCCTGCCAGAGCCTCTTGGCTTCCTTAGGGCTGGTGAACAGCTCTCTCTCCCCTGCACTTGCAAAGAGCCAGAGCCACAGGCAGGGTTTGGGGCTGAGCTTTTGGCTTCTCCTGGAGCACATCTGGACTAAAAACGTTCTCACTCTGCCAAGCGTTCTTGCAGCATCCAGGTGAAGTTTACTTGCTGACCTTCTGGTGTCTTTCACTTTTTTAGATGACATAAAGCAGGAATCCTCCCACTCATGCAGAGGTGGAGTTTTGCTTGTTTGGAGCAGAAAATCCCGGCCAGAACTGCCTCTGTCCCTGCTGAGGGTGTTTCTCTAAATGAGCCATTTCCCTCCCCGGAAGGTACAGAGCAAATCCCATTTCTTTTTGCTGGGTTTTTAAAGTACTTCGGGGAGTGCCTGTGCCAGCAAAACCCAGGCTGCTCACACTCGTGCAGCTGAGAGCATTGAATACCTGCAACTGGCCAAAGTCTGCTTTTCTGTAGCCACTGGCCAAATCCTGCTTTTCTGTAGCCACTGGCCAAAGTCTGCTTTTCTGTAACCACTGGCCAAAGTCTGCTTTTCTGTAGCCACTGGCCAAATCCTGCTTTTCTGTAGCCACTGGCCAAAGTCTGCTTTTCTGTAGCCACTGGCCAAATTCTGCTTTTCTGTAGCCACTGGCCAAACTCTGCTTTTCTGTAACCACTGGCCAAATCCTGTTTTTCTGTAGCCACTGGCCAAATCCTGTTTTTCTGTAGCCGCTGGCCAGCAGCAGAACTGGGGGAACTGCGGCTGAACAAAGTGGGCAGCCCGGAGCCGGGCTGTCGTTTGTGATCCCGGATTTATTTCTGCTCCAGCAGGATTTTTGCAGGAAAGCACCAGCAGAGAGAGCTGTTCTCTCACTTTCCCACCAGCGGCCACTCTGACACCCCTGGAAATCAGGTTTTGCACAGGATTTGGTGAATTTCTGCCTCCAGCCGCTCCTGCGGAGCTTTGCACGTTTTGTGTCTGAAAGCCAGAGTGTTGTAAATGTCCAGGATACCCAGCATTTGCTCCGGGACCGAATTTGAACGCGTCTAGTCAGACATTAGGAGGTTTTATATACATTCAAAGGCAGAAATTCTGCTTCCTTAAATTCAAATAATCCCACCAAGACTGACTTTAAGACATATATTTTAATGAAAGTAATTTTAGCACTTTTTAATGGATTTTGTTTATGTCGAAAAATGTGATGTGATCCTTGTGATTATTTTTAAGTTTACTTTGGGAGGTCAGGTTAATTTTTAAAACATAATTCCAAATTCTGACATCCTTGAAGCTTCTTAGGGCTGGTTTCTGTGTACTCCTACAAATCAGGATGTACTGATGAGCTGCAGTTTCTTGTCCTCTTTTTTGCTGTCCTGTTCTGCTTCCTTTTTCTTTTGGTGTCCCAGGAATCACGCACATCCTTTCCCTCTGCCTTGCTCACACTCTGTCTTCTCTCCAGCCTCCCTGCATTCTTCTGCACGTGGTTTTCCCTTTTGGACACTCCTTGTCTCAGGGCTCGGTCCCTGCCCTCTGTGCCATTTCCCACCCACCAGGACCCTCGATTTTCTATCTTCTCTCCTCTCCTCTTCCATATCCAGCTCCTTGTTCCTCTCTGCAATGTATTCCTAAGAGCAGCTTTGCTTTCCTTGAACCCCCAGGGAAGCAGCATCCCGTTGGTGACAGCTGTGTGGTCTCGGTCCCCACAAAACCACGGGGACAGAGGCAGGGTCCCCTGAGCCAAAGGCTCACAGAAAATCTGTGGCAGTTTGGGAGAAGCCAAATATTCCCTCCGAGGCTGCTGCTGGAGGTGGCAGTGTCTGCAGCTGGGACGAGGTTATGTATTTCAACTCCATGGCTTTCAAATGGAAGAATTTATTTTCATTTTAATATTGAATACTGTGACCATTGAAGTTAATTGTACAGGGATGGTTCTCTTGTCTGGAGGAATTACTGAGAACCTCTGTGAGAAGACAGAAGATTTCCCACACTTATTAATTCTATCAATTACTGTCAAGGAGGTTCATGAAAACAACCCCACAGGAAGCCCAAACTGAGCCACTGGTGATGGTCCAGAGCCTTCTGTGGGCTGAGGCCAAGGGGTCCCACCCTTCCCCTCCCCACCACAATGACACCCTGTGATACATTTTGTAATGCTAATTCAGGTGAGAGGCAGGAAAACAAACCTGCCTGTTCCTGCTGTGCTTTATACTGCTGGAGATTTTTCATCTCCTCCCTTATCAAGGTTCTGCACCTCTGGACAAGAACTCCCAGCTTTTCCTCTTCTGAGCAGAACAACTAAACGATCAGATTCCTTGGCAATGCCCATGGCCATCGCTTTGCCTCAACTGCATAGGAAAGCTTTGCTTCCCTTGAACCCCCAGGGAAGCAGCATCCCGTTGGTGACAGCTGTGTGGTCTCGGTCCCCACAAAACCACGGGGACAGAGGCAGGGCCCCTGAGCCAAAGGCTCACAGAAAACCTGTGGCAGTTTGGGAGAAGCCAAATATTCCCCGCGAGGCTGCTGCTGGAGGTGGCAGTGTCTGCAGCTGGGACGAGGTTCCCCTGTCAGCCAGAGGATGGAAACCAGCTCTGTCACACCAAACACATGGATCCCTTCCCAGCCACCTCCTGAAGGGCTCTCATCCACCCTCCCAGTAACCCCACTGGTAAAACGGGGGACAATTCCTGCTGCCTTTGCATGGTTTTGCTCAGTAATTGGGTCTTTGAAGCTTTGGGCTTTTGGCTCCCCTCCTGGAGCACCTGGCCCTGCTGAAGGTGTTTGCTGGGGCTGTTTTCTCTGGCCCTGCAGTCCCTGTCACAGCACTCAGGCTGCCCCAGCTGGCAGCCATATGTCACCATGGCTTCTGTGAAATCCAGGCCTTTGATCAGGCATTTTTCTTTCACTTAACTGGAAATTGTCAGATTTTCAACAGCAGCGTGGGAAGTGTGCACTGGTGGAGGAAAGGTGGAGGCTTTAGGAGCCGTGAGGTGAGTGAGTGCTACCAGGTGATGTAAAACAGGCACAAAATTGGAGACCCAGCAGTAAAAATTGGTCAGTGGCATGGGATTAGGTACCCACAATGAGTGCCATAATGGGATTTTATGGAATATCAAATGTTTACCTTTGCTTCCTCAGAAGACAAACTCTTTGTTAACCTTGCTTATTCTTCATGCTCTGATTGGTTTATGTACAAATTCCAGTGTGACATTTGTTTTCATGTGTCTGTTCTCTCCTGTATGGAATCATAGAATCCCAGACTGGTTTGGGTTGGAAAGGATCTTAAAGCCCATCCAGTGCCACCCCTGCCATGGGCAGGGACATCTTCCACTGTCCCAGGCTGCTCCAAGCCCCGTCCAACCTGGCTTTGGACGTCCAACACAAAGATATTTAGGAAATATCCTTCTATTAAAAAGTATAAAAACTATTGGCATAAGGATGCAGTTCATCTCTGTAGATTTGTAACAATGTATAATCAGCATTTTTCCCAGTCTTCAGTCACATTTTTAATTTATTCATGCTGTGTTCTTCTCAGGATGGGGGTATTGATTACTGCAGATACCTGAAGCAATGTCCTATCACTTTTCTCAAGGAAAAAAGTTTCAATTAAAGTATCTGCAGCATGGACAGAATAAATTATGCAACAACTTCTTAATTAGTAGTGCATATTTATAGACACATTAATTGAAAAGTGTCTACTGCTTCCTGGGACTTTTGCATTAACTTTAGTAAAAATCCACAGTCAGTCATGCCAAGAGTGAATGTTTACTGCTTTAGAATGAAGATTGCACTATTTTGTCTTAAAAACCAGCAGAAAAACACCCATGATGCTGGTTGCTGACAGGTGAACAAGGGATATTAAATACCAGAAGTACATTTCATGGAATTTTCAGGTGCAGTTATTTAATTTAGGATTGTAGTTATCCTGTCTGTTTGTATCAAGCCATGTAATTGCATTATACAGATACACGTCCAGACACAATTTTATTTGCATCCAAAAAGAAAATGTCATTAGGGAAAATAATTTCAGATCACCTACTTTTGCATGTCTTGCTGGCACATAAGTGGCATTTGGCTGCTGTGGAAAATCTGCTAATGAGCAGAGCAGCATCAAAGTTGGCTTTAAAAATCCACCCCCTAGAATGGGTAGCAAGGCTTAAATGATGGAAACTGAGCTGCTGGGGGTTGTCTAGTGTGTAGTCAGTGAATTTATTTTTCATTTCTGTGATAGTTCTGTGGAATCTAAAAATTGGTTGGTTTCTTAGAGGAAAAGCTATCAAGAACTGAGATTTAACTGTGCCTTTCCCTAGTCCCTGATAAATGGGATTATGTGTGACTTTCGGTGCACTTCATTTTAGAAGATTTAGTGAGGACCATGATGTGAAATCGTGAAGGAATGAGCTCCTGAACAAATGCCCACTGCCCAGGAGAGGCTCCTTGATCTCACAGCTTCTTAAGGAGAAAAACCGTCTTGGATTTGTGTGTAGCACCCTGGCATGGTCCTGAAGGACACCAGAACCACAAAATCTCCATGAAATAAGCAGCTTCAGCCATTCAGCTTGTGGCAAGCTGCTCCTTACCCATTCCTGTGCCTGTGCCATGAGTTGATCCAGGTGGAATTATCCTCAAGTCCAAATGCATAACCTGACCAAGAGTGACCACTGCACCAAAAAAAAAAAAAAACCTGCACAGTTCAAAACAGCAAAGAAAAAAGTGATTACACAAATCCCCAACATCAGCGGTGTGAGAGCTCTGGAACCCCAGGCCCTGGCACAGGTTTGTCCCACACGTCTGTCAGATCCGCGTGTGGGGTTTATGATGTCAGTAGAACATGTCATTTAAGTGTTGATTTTTAGGGAGTAAACATTAGAAAGTGAACAGGCTTGCTACTTGCAAAGTACGCTTGAATGACAGCTGTTCTGTTTTCCTAAATTTCAGCAAGCAAAGTAGCTTGAAGTGTTCAGGAGCTAAATCTGTCAGCTTTCTGATACAAAGGAAATTTTGCGGGGTTAGAGCACTGACAGAAGTGGGGGTGGAAGCACAGTGACAGAACAAAAACCAGAAATAAATACAGCTTTACTTTGCACTTTAATTTACATTCTTGCCATATTTTAGAGCCCAAAGCAGACACACTTTAGGCCACTATTAGTGAAAACTATTTCTGAAAGGCTGTGGGTGTTTGTAATCTCCCTTCCCCTGGACATCCAGGGACAGTCAGAGTCAGGGCAGGACTGGGAACGAGAGGCTGAGCTGTGCATCCTCAGGGGGGGCCCAGCCACATCCTCCCCTGCACTTGCCGTGGGTTTATCACACCTGGCAAGAAATGGTAATAATGCCATAACCCCTCACCCCTCTCAAATGCATTCACAGGATCTGGTGCATGGTTAGAAATGAATAATGCTTTGGGAATCGTGTCTTTGTTTCTGCAACTGCTGCTGCTGGAAGCTCCCTGTGTGCAGATTCTATTTAAATTCTCCTTTTCTTTTGATGTCTCTGTCAGCATCTGAAGTTGACTGATATTTATCACGGAGTGCTCACTGCCTGCCCTGCTTTCCCCAGTGCTTACCCCATGGCCTTCTTGCTTAATGCTGAACTGGCAAAGATGCTGGCAAGCATCAAACACACAGACTAAGGACTTAGGCTGGCTGCTGAACCTACAGCTTTTGCCATTTTGGTTGAAGGTTCTTTTTGTTTCTTTGGTTTTTGGGGTTTTTTTGGGGGGTTTTTGTTTGTTTGGTTGGTTTGGTTTGGTTTTTGGTTTGGTGGTTTTTTTTTATTTTCTCTGCAAAAGGTAAAGGATGTTCCCCCCAAAAATTCCTCTTAGTGTGGAAGCAGCTACTGAGTTAGCAGAGCTAGGCTGGCAAACTGGGTTTAATACTCGGTGAGCATTCAGTGATACATCCTGGAGGCCTTGAGGGAGTCAAAGAAGTAGTTTAATTCATAGTTTGCAGTGTATTTCTCCTGCTGGTAGGTTACTCACTTGAGAAGTGGCCATATTTTACTGTCAGTGCAATTGGAAAAGAAATAGTTCTCGTTTCAGTATAAATGAGAGAAAAGTGTTACCATAAGACAAATTTTTGACGAGTGTTCTTCTGTTGGTACAGATGGCATCTGTGTATTTTTATCACTATAAATCACTCACAGTTGGAGTCATACTTAGTCCAATATCTTGCTTTATGTTTATTGACATAATCACAGTTTTAGAGACGATATTAATCACTCAGTTCTTTGGAAACATTTGGATTGATAGATGAAAAAACATATTTATTTTGAGAAAGCAAATGGTACAATTAATTTTCGCATATTTGTACATTTACAAATAACAAACAAACTATATTGCAAAGTGAATTAGTACATTGAAACATTGATTTCTAAGCCTTGTTTTCCTCCTACAACCCACTGCAAGTGTGTGATAAATCAGGACTTCTACACTACCAGGGGATGCACTGGGGAGAGTTATCTACATTTAAAAGCAAACCGTATTTTTGCAGTTTTCCCCAAAAGTCCCAGTGTGGTGGTAAGATTCCTCAAGAAGTCTTGAATTTGTTTTTTATAGTGTTATAATTTTTTCCTGCTGACCACAGCAGCCTGAGCTGGTAAAGGTGCTCCCAGCTGGGAGGGGAGGGTGGGAGGATTACACAGAGGGCTTGGATCAAACCAACTTTTTCCTTCCCTTCTTTTGGGGTTTGCTGATGCCTGTTTGGCTGGGAGCAGACCCAGAGCAGTTCCTCTTGCACTGCACAGGTCACTCCTGCCAGGGTGGGAGCATCTTCTCCAAAGGCCAGGGGCACAGGTGGGAGAGCAGAGCCGTGGGCAGCAGGGCTGGCTTTGTCTGGCATCCCCACGAAAGGGATGTGAATCCCTGCTGCTGGTGCTGCAAGTGTTCCCATCCCAGCAGCACTGAGCCCTGGGCTCTGCTCCCCTGGCCTTGCAGAAGGGTGAAGAGGCAGCAGGCTCGCTCCGAGCTTTGCAAACAGCCTGAGGGAAAACAAGAAGAATGATTTCTTCATTTTCTCAATGAAAACCATTTCATTTGTCTCCTGCTTTCCACAGGCTGTGTGAGGGAAGCTGGCCTCATGCACAGCAGATGCGAGGTGATGCCAACTGGTTGTACAGCCCATGGCCTGATCAAGATAGATGACTTTTTATTCACAGGTTTTTTCACAATTAATGCAGTTTTCCTCTTCTGAACCTCGGCAATTACCCAGTTGAATTGACTTTGAAAGAATGGTATTCAAACTATGAATTACTTAAATTCAGCTAAGGTGTAGCCAGATAATTTTGCACCAGTAACATTCATTGAAAACTATAAGAAAATGTGTGTTTCTATAGGCAGACACACCCAACCCAACCAGTTTCAAATTTGTACACACTTGCATTAGCAAATTGAAGCTTGCTTTGCTCAACTGAACCATGAGTCATAAAGATATCAAAGAAAATAGCATCCAAAATTCCACCTGAAGAGTAACAACACATAATTAAGAAATTGGTTGACTCAAAGGAGCAGTCGTGTTCATAAGCAGAATTATCTTCAATGACCTTGTCTCTATCTAGATGTGCCTTCACACAAAGGGGCAGCACTCACTGTCCCTGTCCCTGTCCCTGGGAGCCCTCCCAGCACGTCAGCACAATTTTTCCAAGCAGTCAGGATGGCTCTGGCACTGCTGAGCTGCTGGAATGTGGGAGGTGGGATTGATTTGTGTTTGGTCCTGGTTCTTGTAGCATTTATCAGCTCTGGTTTAGTGGTGATGACTCTGGGGGGACCAGGAGGACACAGCATTTGTGTTCCTGGTATAAAACCTAATCCAAAACAGTTCCCTGTCTTCACTGGATCAGTGAAATTCAGTGGCCACTGTAAAGGAGAAGGGAAAATTTCTTCACTTGTGTTTTTCTGAGGGGAGCAATTCCATTAGGTCCAGGGCAGTTATTCTGTATTTACTGCCCTGTGACTGGGCTCACCACGTGCCCCCCAGATCTGGGAACTCTCAGAGAACAGCTGTGAGAGGATCACGCTCTGGAGGCTGTAAGGGGGAGAAAGGAATATTGCAGAAAATGATTTGCCTAATCTATTCTATAAATCCATATTCACACATCCATACATTTATATTTAGGTATTTACATATCATAGCAAAAGGGACATCAAAAGTTCCCCAGCTGAAGCTGCTGGGATGAGGTGGATCAGCTTTGCCTGGAGCCTCTGATGTGAGAAGGGATTGTTTACTACAAGGACTTGGAATTCTGCAACACAGTGCAGGCAGGAGGTAGAGATGGTTTACCTTGGATAACCTAAAATTCATAACAGAACTGGTGAAAAAAAAGCCTGACCCCAAATAAACATGTTTTACTGTCAGCTGAGAATCTTCACTGTCTTACCATGATGGGCACACTCAGATAGTGGGGTTTGGTGTAGGAATGGCTTATAATAATTCCTATATTGAGATATTAATCATGTTTAGAATAAGCCCAGATGTATTAAATATACAGTATTAACCATGTTTGTAAACAGAAATTCCTGCCATTAAGAGATAATTGGGTGTATTTGCAATTAAGTAACATTCTCTAGTGGAAATGACATGCATTACAGTTCCTATATTGATTCACATGTCATTAATATTACATACAAGATAGACTTCCTTCAAAGGAACACCAGGCAGCTGTAGAAAACCTTAATTTAAAAAAAAAAAAAATTAGGTCTACAGTGAAGTTACTTTCCTGAGTAAAACATGGTGTAGCTTTGTGTACCTGCGGGGAGTTGGGAAGGAAAAGCTGGAGCTGTAAGAGCTCAGAACTGAGGTATTAAAGTGCAATTCTTTGGGAATTTCCCCGTGGGAGATTAAATGTCACACACGTCTGTAATGCCCTTACAATCCCAGTGACCTCAGGAAGGTCTTCATTTCTTTACTTCCTCCTTCTTCCTCTGTGTCAGAGGTACCAACAGGTGGTAACTTCTTATATAACCTTTAATAATGCCAAGGTGCAATAGAAAACAGAAAACTTGATGGGAACTCCATATCAAAATACTGTGGAATTATTCCTTGCTCTTGATTATAAGTATAGAGCAACACTAACCAACAAAATAATATTTAATTCACATGTAAAGAGCTATTGCTGGAGTTACAAATTGGGAATTGTCAGATGTGAGGGAGCAGAAGTTGTGTCCCCACATGTGCAGGAATAGCCTTGGTTGATAAGGCAGATTGTGCAATTTCCCTATCAAATTTTGCAAGATTTCTGCCATCTGCACCTCATTGCAGTGAGGCCAGCTGTGCTGGTGGTCCTCTGGCCACATCAATTTCATAACTGCAAAATTCATCTTTTAGGCTTGGATTTCACTCAAAATAAAATTTGTAAAGCAAGAAAAAAATATAAAATGGCAAACAGCACCACGAGCCCCTGCCCTGCCTGTCCCTCTGCACTTTGCATGCAGTGATTTCCATGTCATCTTCTCCCTCTGTTAATGGGAATGAATATCCAAAAATACCAGCAGGCCCCCTTTTATCTGAGTTGTGGTGGTGCACAGAGAGCAACAGGTTAGACAATGGCATTAAGCAAAAGATTAGATAGTATTGAAGGAAGGTTTTATAAATCTGTCTCAGACATCACATATGAAAGAGGTGTTTAGTAGATGGGATTAAAAGTATTTATAAGAATTAAGATTATTTAAAAATTCTTCTTGGTAACTTGCTGCCTTGAGTCAGAATGAATGAACAGAAATTTTTTGGCATGTACTTACAGTTTTTATTGAGAAAATACTTGTTTAGAGCTTGATGTCAGAAAAACACAAAATACTGGGTATGAAAAGGTATCAAGGTCTGTATGTGAAGTACATCAAAATAATTCAAATAATTAAACCTTGCAGCTCCACTCATCTGTTTAACTAAAATGTTATTTCTACAAAGATTTTTCTCCCCACAGGTACTAAGACTGTCCTAATTATTTATCTTGACACAGTATTTAGATCAAAACCTGTATCAATCTGTTGTTTGCTGGGATTATAACAAGATTTTACAGTTTATATTTGTGTACACAGGCTCAGCTGCATGAAGCTCTGTTGGCAGGTGAGGACCATGATTGTTCCTACATCTTCTTTGTGGTTTTTGACAAGTATTTTCAAATGCAAATACCTGACATGAACTAATCTTGGCCTAATCTTCAGCCTGATGCCTTGACATCCCTGTTGCTTTGGGGAGAATTTGGTAGTTCTGAATGTCCTTTAACAGGCTTGGAATGTTACATATTGGAATATTATATATTGGCCATCTCAAAAATGCAGCCTGTGTTCCTTTAGCTTCTCTGCATTAGCTGCTGAAGAAAGGGAATTTATCAGATGGAATAGTTAATCCAGGGACTGGCTCATGCGTTTGATAATGCAGTGGCTGTGGACAGGTTGCAGCTTGCCTGTAATTATAGATCATATAAACACATTACAGCAGGAGTTTCTATAGGCACAGATCCAGGAACAATCTGGGCTTGTTCTAAATAACAAATATAGCACCAGTGCAAAGTGTGGGAATGGGCACATACCATCCAGTCAAAATGCTCCTGCTGGTAGGACTCCCAGTTGGCTGCTACCTACATGAGAGCACAAGAAAAAATCAGTTAATTGGGGAGTGTTAGGAAGCAGCTGGAAGTAATTGTTTTGCCAAATTAGTAGTCTTGATGATAAGACCAAGTTCACAAGAAAATTCCTTACTGTCACTGTTTGGCACGAATGTCTGATATAAAGGGAGGTTAATTGGCTGTTCTTTAAAATAATTGAAAAAGCATCTCTTTTTTGGTGTGTGGAGGCACCTCCTTGCTACCAGGCAGTGCTTCTGAGGGGATGTGTCAGGGGAGGGATGGAATGTTTGCAGAACATGCAGGAGCATTTTTGGGTGGTTCCACGGACCAGGCTGGGAGATAGCTGTGGCTCCTCGTGACTGCATTCCTCCCCTTTATCCTAGAGGGAATTTTCTCCCTGGCAGGGTGGTTCAGGAATCCAGGCACTGGCTGGCATTGTATCCCTGCATTTAAAACTAATGATTCTTTCTAATTCTCCTTCTCCACTCCTGTTTTTATCCTTCTGAAATGTGGCTGGAACATAACGGGCACCTTCCTTTTCCAAGAACTCCTCGTAACAGCCCAGGAAGGTTTTCCTAACCAGCAACAAGGACTTCACTGGTGGTTTTGGTGCTTGTTGGAAGTGGCTCGCTCAAAACCAAACAGGCAAAACCTCACAACAAAAGAAATTTGCTCCAAATAACCAGCTGTAAGAATTGCCTAAGCTGTAAGAACTGGGAATGCACAAGGAAAAGATACAAAACCTGCAGGAAGAACTGAGGTCCATTGGTTCATCCTTTATTTTACACCCTAAATATTTCAAAGCATGCACTTTTTTATTTTGGTTTTTTTGGTGGGTTTTTGTTTCATTGATTTTTCTTCTTTTTTTTTTTTTTTGGTGGGATTTTGGTTTTGATTTTTTGATATTTCTGTCATGTTTCATTGTTTCCATGTTTTCTCCCAAGGCCTGGAAGATAAGGTTTAAAACATCCATTTATTGAGGGATATTTTATGTATTCCTATGCTGTAGAAGAAAGAAATTGATATATCCAATCCAGTTTCTTATGTGGGAAAGGAAGGTGGTGTAAAAATCAGAGACCAAAAGTCAGGGATCTTATCTGGGGTCTGCAGCTGCAATATTATTCATGCCCTGTGATCAATCATTTGCCAACCCTTTACTTGGCCTGCCCTCTGTAATATGGTGCAAAATGACAATTTTTCATTAATGTGTCCTGACTAAAAAGAAAAAAAAAAAAATTCACATCTTTATAGGGATAAATAGGTCCAATACAATGGGAGAGGATAGCTGTTGTTTCATTTGGTGAGTAGGAACCGTGGGATTCTTTGCAAAAATTCTCATTAAAGAATGAAATTTATCAGGATACATTCCAAGAAAATATTTTGGACAGTACTGACACTCTGGAATGACTTGTCTGTAAGAACTTTTAGAGATACTGGGCATGGGATCTCAGCTCGTTCTCATAATAACTTTGGTGATGATGCTTATCACTCTTATTACTATTATTATTTTTATATAGCTGATTAAATGTCATAACACTTGGGAATTAATGTCCTATTTAATTACAATAGAAGGACTGCTGTGAGGTGTAGTGATGACTGGCCTTTGTTTCACCACCTTTGAAGTTTAACTCCACCCTACAAAGCACCTTATTCCTGAATTAGACCCATAATTCTCTCTCTAAATGCTTGCACAAGACTGAAGTTTGTTGCCATTGAGTCAAAACAACACCAAGGTAGCAAACTAACATTTTCTGAGTCTGAGCCACTGTGAAGTTGCCTTGTCACTTATCTTCCCCATTGCACTGGGCTAAGATGATTCTGAAATGCATCTCTGCTCTAGTCTAGGAAGAAAGTTGCACAGCTTGGTCCATTCTGTTGTTCTAGTGTTACCAGACTATAAACATTTGAATTATTAAACTAGATTGCGTGCAAATATTCTAATAAAAGTAGCCAGACCACTTCTGAGAAATATTATTTTATTTTGTAATGGTCTATGCTTTCCTCTATAAATACCTTCCTGGTAATTGCTGTCAGCAAAAAAAGTGTCACTCACTTCCCCTTTGCAATGTGTTCTGTTCAGTCATTGCTCAATGAGTAGTGACAAAGCTACTCCAAATTCAAGATTTCTTTTCAAATGTTGTTCATATTTTAAGAATCCCAGAACCAGGCAACTTCTAGCAATTATAACACAAAAGCTATTTCAGTGAGAGACGTAAGGTACAGGACATAAATCGTAATTGATGATTGGGAAAATTTAGGAAACAAATTGAAGATTCTCAACATTATATTTTATTGTTTGTCTACAAATACCACACAGAGTAAAACCTGCCATCATTGCAATGATGCTCTGGGTTTGAATTACGATGTAAGATTATTACACACACAGATTCGAGGTCATCAACTCTGTGTCCTGCAACAAAATCCTTCTGAAATAATTATAAAAGTAATTATGACAATTAGTTGGCAGAGCAGCTGTGGCTGCCCCTGGATCCCTGGAAGTGTCCAAGGCCAGGGCTTGGAGCAGCCTGGGACAGTGGAAGGTGTCCCTGCCCATGGCAGGGGTGGCACTGGATGGGCATTAGGGTCCCTCCAACCCAAACCATCCTGGGATTCCATGAAGGTTTTGGATGCTAAATCTGAACTGAAATGTCCTGCTCTTTCCCATTTTGCAGACTCAAGCTGAGTAATTCTCTGCTTTAAAGCTGTGATGAGGCTCCTGCTGGTTCCTGGTTTGACTTTGCCAGGAAGGTCTGTTCTCCAGGAAGGGAACATCCAGGGAACCAGATCACCTGGCCCTGCAATCAGCTCTCAAACACCTTGCCTGGCCTAAGGGCACTTTGTAACTCCTTGGCCAAACCCAAACACCTTCCAGGCTAAGTGAAGGGATTTGGGGATTCTTTGGAGTAGTTTTACAACACCTGACTAATTCTAACTGTGTGTTTTTGGTTTGCCCAGAGAGCAAGAGCCTGCCAAGAGAGCTGATTTCTCCTTCTGTCAGGTATTTCCAGAGAGTCCCTTCCGCTTTGAGTTTTTTCAGTGGAAATGTCTTTGAGATTATTAAATGTGATATCTTACAGTCTTTAGCCTGTGAAAGGAAATAGCATTTTCCCCTCTGTTCACCACAAGCAGCTCTAGAAATAATGGTCTTGAGAGGCAGCAAGGGAAATTTAAAGATAATCTTAAGGAAACTGATGACAACAGTTAAGCCATGGAGTGGATGGCCAACAGAGGTTCTGCTGCTGCCAGAAAGGCACTGACAAACTTGAAGATGCATTTAGGTGTAGCTGATCCCTCAAGATCCTTCCACCTTGCATTGTGAATTAATCAGGAACAGAAATGAAAAGTTTTTTCATTTTTCATTTCAAGGCTCCTTTTCAGCCTCAGAGACTCCTTCCCTTGTCAAGGCTCGAGTTATGACCCTGACTTGCTTTTACTCTCTTGGTTTGTTGGTTTATTACAGTTCAGTTTGTGTGGCTTGGAGAAGCAGATTTAGCAATTGTACATGGCAGAGATTGTCGTGTTGCACTGTAGTTCTTTCTCTTTCAGTTTTTCCCAAGACTGACAAAGAATCTTTACAATAAAAATGAAATTATAACAGTCGTTCTTACAGGCTTGAGCTGTCATATCCATAAAAATACACCAACAAATGTAAGTCCACACAGAAATGTCAAAGGACAGAGAAGACATCAAGATGTTGGTGGGGAAAAAAAACGTCAAACTGCTGTCTCTAATACTGCATTTTCCTTTGAAATAACTGGCATAGGCAAATTCAGAGTTTTTAATTTCAATTCAGAAATTCTAATCGCTGAAGCCAGGACAGTTTTTCCAAGTGGAAAGGTGTTTAATTCCCTGGATGGGGAATTATGGTTAAGCTCATTTGACAGAGAGCTCTCTCGTGTTTGAATCCGAGAATGAAATTCTTCGCACGTGTTTATGCACTCGGTGAAATCAGAGGTCTTTGTACTGTGTTTACTGAACAGCTTTTATGAGATATAAATACCAGCACATTCTGGTGGGTTTCTAACAAACAGAATGGTCTGCTCAGTCCCAATATGGTCCTGTGTTAGAGCAGATTGGATGGTACCCTTCGATGATGGGAAATGCATTTCAATTCCATCCAATGGCATGTATGGCTTATAAATTTAGAGAGGCTGTGGGTGTAGAGAAGCTGATTGTATAGCATTATTCATTACGTGCCTTATATCAAGTTTTGGCTCCTATTCTGTTCAATGATTGCACATTAGCATTCTTCTTGATCTTTGGTGCGTGACGCTTCCTGCAGAACTGGTTTGAACCTGTCCTCCTGCTTGAAGAATATTCTTTCTCCTGTTCCTGTCATTAGAAAAACTTATTATTGATCGTTGATGATTTTCCAGAACTCTTCCCAGTTCCTAAAGCTACAGGCTGGATACTCACAGCCCAGCCATGTCTGTGGAACAGCACTGATGGGTGGATGGATGAGGGGCTGCTGGATCATTTAGGAAAGGCTCCTGGTGTCACCTTCGACTTTGGCCACAGGTAGAAGGTTCTCCTGTGTCTTTCTGACTGATCACTTGGGTTGGCAGCTGACTTGCAATTAAAATAATGAGGTAATTATTGAGTCCTGGGAGTGATAGTCTAAATTGCACTGACCACAGAATTAGTAGCTTGTGAGGAACAGGGTTCTTTCTCTTCACTCTCACTGTCTGTAAAGCACATGCCTCTTTCTGTTACACTGAGTTTATTTTAGCCCCATGTTCTGTGGTGTAAAATGATTTCATCCTGCTTTGTGGATAATCTTCCTTAGAGAAATTGGGCTGCAGGGAACAGAGGAACATCTTTTCTGATGCAGTTATATGGTTTATTATTATTATTATTATTATTATTACAATAAAAGATTTTTACCAGTGGCTTTAAAAGCTGATGAGTGAACAAAGCCAGGTATGGCACAGACTATCCCCAAGGGCAGACATAGTGTCTGGAACATGCCACCTCTTATTTATCCTTCTGGTTTTAACTTAGAAAAATAATTCCAATATTCTTAAAATAATATACCCTGGCTTTGAGATGGTATGGAAGCATGGAAGAGCAATGCTTGCTTTGCACAGGAAGTAAACATGTCTCAAGTTGATTATCTACAGCCATGCCTGAAGTAAGGGCCATTCTCACTTCCAGATATTCCCAAATATCTCATGTTGCCTTTCAGATTTTATGCAAACAGGGCAGCCTTAAACAGCCTCCTTTAGCTGCAAGTTTTTAAGCCTCTCTTAATAGGTCTTAAAGCCTGAACCTGTTTATGGCTGAAGATCCTACCTGTGCCCTGGTCCAGCAGCAGCCCAGGGTAGGGACGTGGGTGTTGATGAATATTCCAGGCGTTCCTCTGGTTTCTGAGGGTCAGGGACTGAAGTGACTCTGTACTGCTGCAGACCTTGCTGCACATTTCAGCTGCCTTCAGCCAGGGCCACGCACGGGTCTGGGGACACCTCCTCACCTTTTCAGCACTGACATCTCAAGAGAAGCAGCTTTACTCCTGGCTAATAACAAAATAATTTATCTCAAGATAAACTGAGATGGAAAATGTGTCTTTCTGAACACAAAGTGTGCTTCAGGCACAATGGAGCTGATGCTTCACAACAAGCTCCAGAAGGTGCTGATGCCTGAGCAGTTTGTAGGAAGGGTTTTTGGTTTTCCATTGTTTCAGGACAAAAGAAACTGAGTGGTAAAGCAGATTC
The DNA here is from genome assembly GCF_031753505.1 of Anomalospiza imberbis. NCBI lineage: Eukaryota > Metazoa > Chordata > Aves > Passeriformes > Viduidae > Anomalospiza > Anomalospiza imberbis. The sequence goes on from NC_089694.1 coordinate 4,256,392, forward strand.
TTTAGAACTGAACTAGTGCAGCAGTAGCACATCAGGCAGAGAGAGGCTTGTTTAATGTCTCTGTGGTGGTGAGCTGCCTTTTTAGCCTGTGTATACCTGACAAATTATGCATGTGACAGCTTTTCTTGACAAATATAATAATTCACAGATAAAAAAGCAAAAGAGTAGTAAATATAGTAACAATAGTAAAAGAACAATTATCTGTGAACCAGACAGCAGAAAGCAGAGCAGGAAGCTGAAGTATTACCAGTGTGTGCATGAGGTAAGGTAGAAAACACAATCTGGTGGCATCTCAGTGAAATGGAAAAATAAGTTTAAGGAAAAAGTAAATAATCTGATACAAAGATAGAAGCACCAGCCAATGTGGATTGCAATAACACCTGGAGTGTTGGTGTTGTGCACATGTGGACTCGCATACCCAGGTAAATCATCAGCAGTCCCACAACAGGGATCCCCTTCCTACTGCTGCTTGCTCAGAGCAGCCAGTGCCCAGGGATGACTGGAAACCACTCATTTGCTCTTTTGCCAAGCTCTGTAAATGAGGAAACAGGAGGCAATTAGTGAAAGCCAAGACTCTTTAATCTCTCACTGCTCCATGGACTTTGTTCTTGCTCTGGAGACTTATACAGACTGTGAGTGTAAAGACCTACCTGGGAGGAAGGTGCAAAGTATAAATAACCTTGTTCATTATAAACCAGTAACCCTCCATATCCATAGGGTGTTTTAAAACATCATTTATATCCCAACTGCATGAGGCTGGCTGATCCAGGAGGGAATTTACAGCAGCTGAGAAAAGAGTAATCTGATGGAGTGGTTAAAACTAGGAAGTGCTTGGAGTCAGTGGCAATAATCCCCAAAATGCTGAGCTGTGTGTTACCCCCCTGTGCACCAGCATGATTCCTGAAGTGTTAATCAGGGTGAGATACAGAAGGAAAATCTTTCTTCCTAAAACTTTTGTGCTTCCTAAAACTGGGTGCATTTTGCTGGCTCGGGGCAGTGACTGGTTTTGCCAGCAGTGTTGCACAGGGTTAGCTTTACTGGGATACAATTAATTCTTTTATTCTAGTTTGGGGGCAAAACAGTTGCTGTGCTGGCAGAGTAAAGCAAGTCAGAGACTAGACAGTGGAGCTGTGTCAAAATAAAAATTCCTTCCTCAAAAAAATCCAGCAGTTGTGGGTTTAAACTGCAACTGTTCTAACTGTGAAATCAAAAATAAAATCAAAATACACATTTGACTGGAATGTTTTGATTTTGACTCTTTTCCAACCTGAAACATGAATAAAGAGTCATTATAAAATTAAGTGCAACAGCACACGCTGTCCCTATCAGCACAAGAATCTCACTTTTGGAAGAATAAGTTAGAACTTGTCAGGTGGCTTGTGGGCTTAAAAAAAAAAATCCAAACCACCAAAAATCATACAACACAATCAGGAAACCAGATATTCATCGCTTTACATGAGGCTCCTATCTGAATTCTTTCTTGTGCTAAAAGGTTTTATAAGATAACGAGAACTTTTGTGCTCAAATGGGTGATAAAAGCCATAAAGCCTCCCAGAAAATGGAAGCTGTCATAAACAAAACACCAAGTCCCATTTAAAGAACTGTTTCATGTTTATGCTGCCAAGTTGCTGATGGTGCATAAAGTTGTTCTCTTAATAATGAGCTGGGTAGAGGAACGCCCAGCATCCAAAAATGTGTTACCTCCTCAGAGATCTACATTTTAATCAGCTGATGAAACAGATGTGGGAGGATTGTCAGGAGCTCTGGTTCTGAAATCCCAGAGAAGCAACTATACATCTTCTATATTTTTATAGGAAAAAAAAAAATCAAGTTGCTTTCTTGCTTTCTACCTGCCTGGCAATAGATGAGTCAGAAATGGAAGCTTTCTCAGAAGTGGAAAGGGCTCAAAATGATTTTTTTTTTAAACTAAATTCTGCACAATGTTTTACCTTAGCAAAACCAAATGCAACCATAACCTGGAAACTTTTCCATGTTACATTAAGACAAACATCATAAAATCTCTGCTCACAGAAAATTGAAATTTCAGGTGTAAATTGTAGGAATTTGTCAAAACTTATGTCACACCAAGAGAGAGAAACTATGAAAAAAACCCCAAATTCCATGACAGGAAGATACATGTTATAACATGTACTCTATACAGCCAAATAACATGATGTAGAAGAGAAGCTCTGTAGGTCCCAGCATGGGACAAGGCATTTCAGTCAGCCTCTGGCTGCTACAACAGCAGCAGTAGCAATGTGTAACTAAAATCAAGCAGTTGCTAATGGTCTAGAAGTAGAAACAGGTTAAAATATCCCTATTCCAGTCTCCATGCCCAGATTCCTCAGATATTCAGGTATTTTGTTCTATTCTCTGTACGCCTGCGATACACATTGACCAAAGAACTGTTCAGTACAGTTGTTATTTAAAAATCCCATCATCCTTCATCCTCAGCCATAGAAATTTCATAGCAGTTGAATAATGGAAATGATGATGCATCAGAAATTAAGTATATCTTAAGGCATTCTTTAATCTTGAGAGGTTTCTGGGTAGAAAAACAGTCTCTAAGATCTATAGCAGATTTTATTTATGGATGTTAAGAACTTACTCCCTCACTTTTAATGGGTTTATATTCTAAACACTTTTCTGTCCTACTTGCTTAATGATTCCACATTTTCTTTACAGACACACCAGCTGTTTCTAAAACACATTTTTAGTCATGTACAAGTAACAGCAAAGATAAACCCCCACAACCCTGTATTGTTCTCCCCAAAAACGCCAAGGTACCAACACTTATTTCAGTGTGCCACAAGCACAGCTCCTTTATCTCCTTTAATAAGGAGCACTGTTCTCAGGCAGTCTGTCCGGGAGAGGGAAATGCAAATTGTTGCTTTGGAATTGAACAGGTTTCCTGCTCTTTGGTCATAATGAATGTCCTGTCTTTCCTTGGCGTGGAGCTGAGGAGTGTTTAACTCTCAGATCAGCTGCTCCCTGTGTTCCACATGTCTGCAGGCCCTTTCCTTTATCAGTTCCCTTCCAGCATCCCTGAACTGGAAATTACAGCTGGCAGCATAACACAGATATCATTGCTGGGGCTTGTTGCTTTGTTCTTTTGAGAGTTTTAAAGTTTTTAAAGGTTCTTGTATCTTCTGATATTTATATATTTTAACTGAGTTTTTTTTATACATCTTCATGTAAATATTAATTGTTTTACATTCTTCTTTGTAGGTGGAGAAAATTGATAGACTGTTAGTTTGACCAGTGTGGTTGGAGAGGTGGCAGTTTCACCCTCCAATCCTCCGTCATTTTTGCTATTGTGTATATAGTGGAGTCAGAAAATAAAGTTTACTTTTTAAGTTCTTTTTCTTTCCTTTTACATCTAACCTGCTTCTGTGAGTTATTTCGTGTCACAGTGTGACAGGGGCTCACAGGACTGTTGCAGTGTCAGGATAAAGTTTAGCATCATCTTTTTATTTTCTACTAAGCCTTCAAATGTTATATTTATCATGCAATTTTATGTTCTGAAGGGTTTTTTTTGCAATTGATAGTTGGTAAATGATAAGTGGCAGTGTTTCATTCAGCTGAAGCATTTACTCCTTAGCAGGATGAATAAGGTCTTTAATGGGTAGGAGGAAAGTTGTCCATTGAGGGGTTTTTTCCTTGATCACCAATCTCCTGCATAGTATTAATTATGTGAAACAAAGAAAAGTGACTGTTAAATAACCTCCATGATTCAAACAGGAAAATGGTTAGAACAAAGGAGTGGCTTCTGCTTCAAGGTAAGTGCAGCACTGAATTATTTCATTTCATACCATGAAATACAATCTTTTGAGTAGCTGAAAATACTGAGAGCCATCACAAACCCAGTGTCCTTATAAAACAAAGTCATTTATTCTGTTTTGGTACTCTATGTACTGCTGTTATACTATAATACAAAGAAGATTTTTCCTCTCTGGTGGCACAGCAAAAGTAGAAGTGTATTTGCATGCTCCTTGACAATTTTACATAATAAATCATCCTAGCTACTAATCAATAAATGCAATTTTAAAATCTAGATTTTTTTTGTTCATATTCCAAGGATTCCCATTTCGTTTGAAGTGTATAAACTACAACTGATATCACAATTTATTATAAGGGACATATTAATGGGATAAGAGAGCTTTCCTTCACTCTTTATGGTTTGATCACGAGCTAATGCCAGCAAAGTAAACAAGAGTCTTTAAACCATACCCTAAACTCTGTTCAACCCTTTCTGCTCACTGAATTTTCTTACCACTGAATATAAAAGGAGAACTATAATTCTGAAATCACACAAGAAGCATTTCAGATCCAACCCTGCTAGTTATGCATCTCAAGGCACCTTGTTAAAACACATTTCTAAATGAAATATAAAACGATACAGCAGATAAAAAGTCATTGTGGGTGAGCACACAGAAATGCTTGTATGGAACAGTGGGAATGATGGGCTCTGCTGCTCTAGTGCGGGGCTGGAGTGCTGTCCTAAAACAACTCAAGGTATTTCACCTCATGTGCTTTTTTATTTTCTTCTGGTGGGAAGAGGAGCATGTTGTCATTGCAGAGCCACGAACCACAAGGGCAAAGGGTCAGGCAGCACCAAACCCAAGCTGCCATCCTTCCTCTCAGCATTCTCTACCCTGAAATTGCCGTGGAGAGGTGGCAGATGGGGCTGCAGGTGCTGCAGAGCCAACACTCCAACACTCCTGAGGTGCTCCCCAGCCAGCCCTTTGCTCGGTGCTCATCTGTTGTTCCTCACCTCCTGCTGCTCCTCCAAATCCCCTCTGCCCCAGCCTGGGCCCCAGAGAGCAGAACCTGCTGGTGCCAGGCACGGCCACAAAGCCTGACCTGCATCAAGTGGGCTGTGACCATCCTGAGTAATTTTTGCTATAAACACACACTCCTGCACAGAGCTCAGTTTTCAGTGCTGTGATGTACTTGTGATTTGAACAGCCAGTGCTAGACATCTGCTCTCTTCTCTGAAAATGCCTCACATCATCTTTATGGCAATCCCTGGTGCCTCAGCTGGTACAGCTGCAGCCAGGCTGGCCCAGCCTTTGGAAGGAGGATGGGGACATCTTGCTTTGATTTCCTCTACCAGGTGCTGCCCCACCACCAGCACAGCCTGACCCCGAGGGTTAACAGGAACAAAGTGGGGGCACCGGGCTCTCTCTGCAGACCAGCACTTTCCACCAAACCTCAGGTGCAGGATGGCTTTGCCTTCAAAGGGAGGATCACACAAACAAAGCCTCTGCTCACCAGCGGGTTCTGACTTCACTTCCAGCTCTAAAGCCTTCCTCCAGCTGAAAGCAGATTTTTATCTGCCTCATCAAGCTGCTTATGGGGTGCTGCTGCCTGCCAGACTTCGCAACCCTCTGTGCCTCTGTCCTTCAGAGAGCTTCCCAACCCCATAAATAATGTAAGTATAAAGTTGTAAACACTGTTCCTGATCGCGGTGTTCCCAAGGGAGAATTTTTCAATTTTATATCAAAGCAGTTTTGTTCCTTGTAGCCCCAGCTGTCACAGCCAGAATTCCATAGCAGGTAACACCCTGCACACCACAGTGCAGCACCATCCCAGGGTTTGGAGGTACATGGAATTTTGGTCACATTAAAATTCAGAAGCTTTGTTTGAGGCTCTTTTCATTACCTGGTACAGGTCACCGTGCATGTATTACTTACTGTTGTTATTTATGACTCCAATAATCCTCACCACATCTACAAAGCCTTCCGGAAGCTGTTCCTATTTCCATTACAACGGGATGACTCGGGGCCTGCTTTCTGCTGACCCTGGTAGAAACTTCTTTATTAAGCAGGGCAACGTGCTGCATGCAGGTAACATTCCTGAGCTGGCAAACCAACAGTGTTTCCACATTTTATATTACAGCACCTTTTTTCCCCCAAGGAGTATTACTGCAGCTTCTGTAGTTTCCTACTGAAGCACAAAAACTTTCTTATGGGCTGTGTAAAACAGAGGTTGTTTTAATCATATTTCACTGCTTTCCAAGAAATGCTCTTTTTAAAACTGTTTGTGAGAAGCCACTAACAGCTCTTCCAAGCTCGTGAAGCAAGAATGAGGTTTTATGATAAGATTTTCTTTGCATTTAGTTCCTTTGTAACCAGTGGGATAGAATTTACCTGAAATGCTTTTTATAAACATTTCTATGTAAAACAGGGTGTCTGTTTGGGTTTAATGCCTGGAGGAAAAGGGAAATTTTTATATGTGATGAATGTCTGCAGATGTCACAGTGCCTTAAAATACTGCATCGTTGCAGGCATTCACCCTAAAATCCATACCTTTCCAAAAGCCTGCTGAGCAGATTTGGTGAACACTTTTTAATTTTAGAGACAGAGCTCTCAGTGAGGGGCCAGTGTAGAACAGTGCAGAAGGTATTGCTCCATCCCCTCAGAGGTGTTTTGCCCTAACATGGTACTCTAGAAATTAGTTTTTATTCTTTGTGACTGACTGTACTATGTGGCCTTACAGCACAGTAGGCATGTAGGGGAAACAAACTGACAAAATTAAGAATTTCAGGTTTATCATTAAGAAGAATATTCATTACACAAGATTCTACAATTATGTTATTGCTACATGACCTTGCAGAACAAAGTTATGTTCTCAGTTAGGGCTTGCCTGACGCTGCCAGAGGAATCCAACTCAAAATATGCTGGATTGAGAAACCAAGTTCACATTCTCCTCTGCAAACTGAGATTTGAATAACAAACTCCATCCTTTCTAGATGAGAACTGTGAAGTATTCCATACATAATGATGAGAGCTGGGAATGACAGGATAAGGGGGAATGGCTTCCAACTGGCAGAGGGTAGGATTAGATGGGATACTGAGGAAAATTCCTCCCTTTGAGGCTGGTGAGGCCCTGGCAGAGGTTGCCTGGAGCTGCTATGGCTTTTCCATCCCTGGAAGTGTCCAAGGCCAGGTTGGACGGGGCTTGGCGCAACCTGGGACAGTGGAAATTGTCCCTGCCCATGGCAGGGGATGGAACTGGATGAGCTTTGAGGTCCCTTTCAACCCAGACCATCCTGGGATGCTCAGATGACTGAGGGCAGCCCAGTGCGGGGATGCAGGTACAGAACGCGCTCCTTTCCCCGGCAGCTGCTGCTCCAGGCAGAGCCTCCTGCGCCCCGCCAAAGGCCACCGCGGCTCCTGCAGGTGGGAAACGCTCTGTGCCCAAGTTCATAACCTCCCGTGAAGAGTACATTTAAGTTCATTTGAGCAGCAGGTAAGCAAGGGTTTACACTCCCCCTACACACGTTGTAAAGAGAACACCAGCAAAGGGCTTTGCTGAACAGCGCGCGGCGTTGCTTTTCTCCCGGCGCTGGGCGATGTTCGCGGCGGTGCTGCACCGGGAGCGCGCTGCCGCGGAGCCCGGAGCCCGCTCCGGACGGCTGCCGGTGCCGCGGAGCCCGCTCCGGGCGGCTGCCGGTGCCGCGGAGCCCGCTCCGGGCGGCTGCCGGTGCCGCGGAGCTCGGAGCCCGCTCCGGACAGCTGCCGGTGCCGCGGAGCCCGCTCCGGGCGGCTGCCGGTGCCGCGGAGCCCGGAGCCCGCTCCGGGCGGCTGCCGGTGCCGAGCCGGGCCCGGCCCGGGGCGGGGTCGGCCCGGGGCTCCCCGCCCGCAGGTGCGGCCCGCCCAAGGCGCGGCCCGCGCAGGTAAAGCCGGAGCGGCCCCGCCGCCGCCGCAGTCCCGCCGCGATGTTCGGGGCGCAGCAGCAGCTGCAGCCGCCCGCGCTGCCCCCGCACCTCCAGCAGCAGCAGCAGCAGCAGCAGCAGCACTACTACCGGCGGCAGCAGCACTACAGCACCCTGCCCGCCCGCCGGCCCTGCCCCGAGCCGCCGCCCTGCCCCGAGCCCCCGCCGTGCCCGGAGCCGCCGCGGCCGCTGCCCTGCCTGGACCCCGCTCCGCACCAGCAGCAGGACGGCGCCGTGGCCTACGACCGGGTGCGCACCTACGGGCCGGGCTGCCGCCGGGTCAGCACCTCCTGCTCCTCCCGGGCCGCCTCGCCGCTGGACTGCGGGCACGGCTGCGACCCGCCACAGGTACGGCGGGCACGGCCCCGGCCCGGCCCCTCGGGGGCTGCTCCCGGCCCGGAACCCGGCTCCGGCCCGGCCCCTCGGGGGCTGCTCCCGGCCCGGAACCCGGCTCCCGGCTCCCGCCCGGCCCCTCGGGGGCTGCTCCCGGCCCGGGACCCGGCTCCCGGCTCCCGCCCGGCCCCTCGGGGGCTGCTCCCGGCCCGGGACCCGGCTCCCGGCTCCCGCCCGGGATGAGGAGCTGTCGAAGCCGGAGCCCGACCCCGGAGGCTGCGGGTGCGCCCGGCGGGGCAGGGGATCTCCTCGGGCCGGGCTCCCCCGGGGGTGGGACGGGTCCAGCCCCGGCCCCTCCGCTCGCCCCGCGCATTTCCCCCTCTGGAAAAGCCGCTGTGGGCGCTCGCCGCCGTCCCCAGGCTCACGGCGCTGTCCGCGGGCAGGGATGCGGTCACCGGCCCCGGCCCCAGCGCGGTGTGTCCCTTTCCCACCCTCTTGAGGCAGAACGCGGTTTTCGCCGGTTCTGGCACAGCCCAGCCCCGGTGCCGCCGCAGGCGCTGCTCCCTTCCCTTGCCGGGATGTCACCGCGCGGCTCTGCTGACTTGGGGCTGCTCATGTAAATAGAACACGAAGCCTGTGTGCTTATTAGTTCTCTTTGAATCGATGGTGCTTAGCAAGGTCCGCGACTGAGGTGTTGGAGTCGGGCTTGGAAAGCCCTCACAATGCAGTTCAGCAGGTTTGTTGTGTGTGTATCCAAGGCCTGGCTTGAAAGTGTCGGTGGAGTTTAATGTCATTTTAACACATACAAATGGTACATTAAAACTAGAAACCAATAGCTTAAGAACAGATTTGACTGCAAAACCAGAAAGGAGATTAAAATTTATTCTCAAACCATTTTTCCTCGTACAGCAGAATGCCATTAACATCGATAGGATTGCTCTGCTGTACTCAGATGGCAATGTACATTTGTTTCAAGATGAACTCTTACTGAATTTTCTTTCCCGTGTTATATTTAACTATCAAAAAGAGTCTGGGTTAAGACTAATACAAGATTTACATTCCTTTAAAAGCAATATTTGCATAGTTTGAGGGCTGCCCTCCTCTCCAGGATGGTTAATGTAAATCCTAGGAAGTGAACGAGCAGCTGCACTAATACAAGGACAAGAGGGAACAGCCTCAAGTCGTGCTAGTGGAGGTTTAGGTTGGATATTAGGAAAAAATTCTTCATGGAATAGATGGTTAAACATTGGAATACACTGCCCAGGGAACTGGTGGACTGACCATCCCTGGAAGTGTTCAAAAATGTGTGGCTGTGGCATTTGAGGACATGGCCGAGTGGTGGCCTTGGCCGTGCTGGGGAATGGTTGGACTCGATGATCTTGGTGAGTTTTTCCAGCCTGAACGAGTCTGTGATCATAAGGGCTTTGTAGGAGTTGGTAATGGCAGAGCCATTCCCTCTGTATCCAGGTTGTTAATCCCCTTTTGCAAGATGTAGGGCAGGAGTGTAAACACAGGTCTCTCACCTCCAGATAAGTGATCTGCTCAGCTCGGCTGGATGATAGTCTGAATTGCAGTTAATTAATTAAATATTCATTGGCATAAACATTGCCGTCCCAGGCTTCCTCTGCCTACATAAGTACATGAACAAGGATTACAGACTCAAATGCTGTTGCTGCTCTATGGAGGATGTTTAATTTTCAACATCTGTTGTAGTCACTAAATCCATTATGTCCTGCTGATGAAAACTAATTTCTTGCTGAAGTGTTTTGCTGGACGAGACTTTAAAGACAAGAGGGTGTAGCTCAGTCAGGCTTTGTGTGGGTTGCAGTTTCAGTGGTGGAGAAGGAAGGCGCCTAATACAGATTATTAGGAAGTTATTAAAGCAGAAAACAGTAACAAACAGGGAAGTCAGCTGGGAGGAGGCAGAAGTGGCACACTTGGTGCTGAATGGGAGTTGCCTCAGAGAAGCCCTGGAGGGGTGTAGGACATTCCCAAAGAGTGGATCAGTTGCCCTTTGAGCCCATTGTGTAGGGCCACATAACATGAAGAATGGACCCACACCAAACTCCCATCTGTGTTTGTTGTAACAGGAGAATTTGGGGTTAGTGGCAGCCCAGAGCTGAAGTTTCAGCTCTGTACTGCTGCTAAAGCAAAGGGCTGTTTTAGAGCACTATTTAATTTGCTTCTGCAGAGCTTGTGTGGATTAACAATAACAGACAGGTACATCCCTGTTGATACAGTGCTAGTCTTCAGTCGTGTGGCTGGGGTGTGCTCTTATGTTTATGTACACTTTTAATAAGCTGGAGAGAGGGAGAATTTGAAATTGCTGAGTGCACAGAGCACATGTGCAGGTACTTTTTGTGGTTCAGGATTCAGGGTTTTTTTACTTTTCGTGGTTTGTTTTGTCCTTGGAGTAATTCACAGCAAATTTTGCTCTGCTTGATCTAAATGAGAAGTGCTTGGAATAAATTCCCTTCCAGTGTGGCTTATGTGTATGAATCCCTTCTCCATGGTCATGAAAAGATAATTTATGAAGTGGCACATACAAAATGCTTGCAGAATGCAAAACCCTGACAGGCTTTGTAGAGGTTCCCTGTCCATGTGAGAAATGTTTGGAATCAGGTGTTTGTGTGGCTGGGCTCAGTTCTGTGACGTGCAAAGGGCTCCCATGAAAATGGTGTAATATTAACCAGCTTTAGGGTTGGTCTGTGTTGTAACAGTCTCAAACACAGCCTGCCATTTCCCCATTTCACCTGTCAACTGAAACTCAAATTATGAGCAGATGACTGGATTGCTTGTAGTTAGCAAGACAATGTGTTGTGGATAAAGGCCTTTGACATAGATGAAATTCTCACTTTTGTCTCTGGGTTGGCTGAAGCAAGGGTAACCTGTTGAAATTAAATTTTTTTGTTGAAATTTAAAAAAAGAGGGACATTTGCTTCTACGTAAAATTGGCACATCAAAGGAAAATCTATCAAATGTTTATTCTAAAATTTAAAAATCTAATTTAGAAATCTTAAAGACTTGCAAAAATATTCATGGAAGTTTTAGTGTTACCTTTTAAAATTCTCCGTATAAGCCTCATGGCAGGAGGTTGGAAGGGAGGGACTTTAAGGTCCCTTCCAACCCAAACCAATCTGTGATCCTGTAAAACAGACCCAGACTGACTGGTCAGGCTGTCATGAATTCCAAACCCACAACAGCACTGGGCTTTCCCTTTGGAATCCCACCTTCCCCTTCCTTCTCCCAGTTAGAAAATGCTGCACCTCCAGACACTTCTGACCTGCTTGGAGAGAGTAGCCTGAGCTGTGCCCCTTGGGAATGCTGGAAAACAGAAACAGCCCAAGATCCCTTTCCATGGCACTGTCCCCACTGCTGGGGGACAGCTCCGGAGCCCTTGGAGGTGGCAGCTCCTTGTGCAGAGCCCCGAGCTGTGTGTGGGCAATCCAGGCTGGCACAGACACAGCGTTTCTGCCTCTTGGTCCCCTCCCAACCTGTGCCAGTCCAGCCTGCTTGGCTGGAATGGGAGAAAGGGCAGGCAAATCTGTGTTTGTAAAGCAGTTCTTTGAAAATGAAAGAGTTTGGGTATCTCAAAAATAAGCATAATTTTATCCAGGCAAAACATTCTTAGGTTCTGTATAACATTGCATATACAATGAGAATATTATGAAGGTCTATTTCAATTTAACATGCTCCAGACTCCTCTGCTGTGGGTTTATTCCTCTGAGACACCCCGGATGCGTTATCCTCCCTAGACTTTGAGTTAGTCCTGGCACGTTTGTGCAACCTTTCAGTGAATTCCAGTGAATTGTTCAGTGTCACACAATGGCCATGTGTTGTCCCCGTGCTGGGATGGAGCAGTCCCTGCTGTCCCACGGCTCTCCGGTGTCACAGCTCCGTGTGCTTCTCACGGACACCGGGCTCGGGCTGTGCCTGCTCTGAGACTGGGCTGAAGGAAGGACCAGTGGCCATTCCTGTGCTGAGTATTTCACTTTTTAGTTCCAGTTCTGCAGGTGTTGGTGGTGAAGGGATTGGGCTGCATGTGCCACCTCTCTGTGCTGTGTCCCCAGAGTCCTGCTGGCCCATGGGGTGGCAGCTGCACTGAGCAGCTCCCAAAGTTTCTGCAACATTTTTAATTTTGAAATTTCTTAATTACTCTGACTGCTGCAAAAACAGTTTCTTTTCTACTTTTGTTTCTCTTTCCTGGTGCTGTTATGATTCACTCTTGGGAGGTTTGGAAAACAGCTCCAGGCTTCCTAAACTTATGCAAGAGTTGATAGGAAACCTGACCTACTTCAGAGCTGCTCTCACCTGGGTGAGAATGCGGCTGAGACTGAACTGCAGCAACATAAACTTCCCCCTGACTTTGGGGAAGAAATGATTCATTATGAAAATCGGAGGTTTGTGCTGTGAGGGAGGATAAACAGTGTGCTGCAAACTGACAGACTGCCCAGTCCTTAGACTGGGTTCAGTGGGAGCTCTGCTTGTTTGGGTGAAGACCTGGATGTGAAGGGTTGAAGCAATGTGTGATTTGTTAGAACTGTAGACGACAGTGTCTGCAATTGCTTCTAGACAGTGCTGGGGCAAAACCTGAAGAAATCTATTTGAAAACAAAGCTGCTGCCAGGGACAGATTCTTGATTTAAAGAGGCACATCTCATTTTTCATTCAGGAATGTGCAGATGCTCCACGTGGGCTTCATCCCCAGAGGTGGCAGCTGTGGAGCTGTGTGCACTGGGTGTGACCCAGGGGGTTGTTGGGCAGCTCCTCTACCTGTTCACTTCTGATTTTAAGCAAAATCCAAATTTTCATGCCTTGGTGAAACAAAAAGAAATGGGATGCATCTCCATCTACACCAGCTGAGTTTGATGTGTAACCTGAAAAAAACGAAAATAAAAGAGATGGACTGGGACATGGGATCCAGGAAGCCTCATCCAGCTTTGATTTGTAGCCTGTTCTGCTGCACTTAGAGAAAATATGGACTAATTCCCTCAGACCTGCTAAGAGGGGATTGAGAAAAACCCAGCTCTCAAAATGCAGTGATGGATTGTGTCTTGCCGTGCTGCACATGGACCAATTCCTTTGGGGTGTGAAGGTCCTGGGTTTAAAACATCTCCAAGTGATTGTGGCCAGTGGATCCCAAAGTATTTACAGCCAATGTCCATAAGCAGATTCCTTGATTCCTTTGCCAGAAAAGGTGTTAGAGGCTGCGGTGCAGTAATCTCTGAACCTTTTTTCCTTCCTTGCAGGGCACCATCCGCAGGATCATTATTGAGAACCCGGATCAGGTAGGGAAACTCTGCTGGACTTCCCTCAGCTCCTCTACTGGGGATGATAAACACTCTGAGCACACAGCTCACATCTCTGAGGGTGAGAGATGCAATTATGAGGGATTGGAAACGCTGCAGAATGGCCTCTCAGGCTCCCACCTCTCAGCTGCTAAGTCTTTGTTAATATTGATTAATTACTAACTGTTGCTACTGTATTTATTTCACATAGTCCCTATCCAAGCACAACCACTTTGTTTCCAAGTGAACACACACTCACTCACATGTTCACATCCTAAAGGCCATCTCACATAAATTTAAATTATCTATTTTTAGTCAAAATTACACTAATCCTGAGTTTGCTGTTTGACAAGATTTATGGATGTTTTTATTTACATGTTTTACAGGAGCCATTATCCCCTTTTCTCAGAGGGGCCAATTTCTCTCCTGGAAATAATGTCATCTATGAAAAAACAATAAGAAAATATGAGCTATTAAATCCCCTCCAAGTAAGTTGGGTGTTTAAATTATCTATTGCAAGAAGAAAATTGAGTTGGTAGCAGGAAATTGATGTTTCTGGGTTGGGTTGGTTCTGGATTTTTTCTTATTTTTGTTAGGTGTAGCTGCCAACCTGAGAACTGCCTTGTTGTGATCTAGGAGACATTCTCAAAGTAAATGAAGCAATATTTAAGGAGATCAGAAGGTGGAATGTTTGCCGTATTTTTCCTAAGAATTTATTATTAACTAACAATGAAAACTGCTGTTGTATCTCTAATATTCTTAGTCTCTATCAGAATAGTGGCTGTGAATTAGTTTCTTGCAATAGCTTCATAACAGAGCAACCAAGATACATTTTTAGAAAAAAAAAATAAAAATGCAATATTTTTTTTTGCCGACTCTTGAAAAAAATATATTTGGCAAACCTGTCTGAAATTTCATCTCACAATTGGTGTTTTGTCAATAGCAAAAATATCGCTCCATTTTATTGCTCTGTAACATTTCCAACAGGAAAAAAATACTGAAATTTAGCATATCTCAGAGTGATTTACGTGAGGTCTTTTACTTAGTTTTTTAAAACGGAACTTTTCATGACTCTCAGGATTTTAGACAGCTGAATTCTGTGATACCCAGTCTCTGAAGTGGAAAAGGAAAAAAAAAAACCGTAATTACAAATAACAGCTTATTTCTTTCTGCTGGTAATGTGCAAAAAAAGAACAAAAAACTGTGGAGTTTAGCCCTGGAAATCGTAGTTTTACTTCTGATTTTTGTTACCTGGGCTATGTTTAGATTTAGGTCAAATCAGGAGCATAGTTCTAAAGGAAATTTTCATGTGTAGTGGGACATCCACCTTGGGAAAGGTTTTTCACCCATGCTTATCGCTGGCAGCTACTAAAATTGGAAGGAAAATTAGAGAATTACAACCCTGGAGTATGAAAGTGTGAGGCAAACTCACGTTCAATTAGGTATAAAAGCAATTTAATTTGGATTATTAAAACATCCAAAACCACCACCAGCACCGCCAGTCACAGGCGGATTTCATTCACTACTGAGGTTGATGTCCCACTCCATGCGGTGCCCAGCACTGACAGGTGTCCTCTGTCCCAGCGGTGCCCAGCACTGACAGGTGTCCTCTGTCCCGGATTGCCATCCCCGCGGTGCCCAGCACTGACAGGTGTCCCCTGTCCCGGATTGCCATCCCCGCGGTGCCCAGCACTGACAGGTGTCCCCTGTCCCGGATTGCCATCCCTGCGGTGCCCAGCACTGACAGGTGTCCTCTGTCCCAGCGGTGCCCAGCACTGACAGGTGTCCCCTGTCCCGGATTGCCATCCCTGCAGTGCCCAGCACTGACAGGTGTCCTCTGTCCCAGCGGTGCCCAGCACTGACAGGTGTCCCCTGTCCCGGATTGCCATCCCCGCAGTGCCCAGCACTGACAGGTGTCCTCTGTCCCAGCAGTGCCCAGCACTGACAGGTGTCCTCTGTCCCGGATTGCCATCCCCGCAGTGCCCAGCACTGACAGGTGTCCTCTGTCCTGGATTGCCATCCCTGCAGTGCCCAGCATTAACCCTTTCCTGTCCCAGCAGGGCCATTGCCATCCCCGCAGTGCCCAGCATTAACCCTTTCCTGTCCCAGCAGGGCCATTGCCATCCCCGCAGTGCCCAGCATTAACCCTTTCCTGTCCCAGCAGGGCCATTGCCATCCCCGCAGTGCTCAGCATTAACCCTTTCCTGTCCCAGCGGAGGCATTGCCATCCCCGCAGTGCCCAGCATTAACCCTTTCCTGTCCCAGCGGAGGCATTGCCATCCTCGCAGTGCCCAGCATTAACCCTTTCCTGTCCCAGCAGGGGCACTGCCCATCCCCGCAGTGCCCAGCATTAACCCTTTCCTGCCCCCGCAGGGGCATTCCCGTGCATGCCGGGCCCAGCACTAACAGGTCCTTTCTGTGCCAGGAGCGGCAGTTCCAGGTGTGCCCGGCGGAGCCGTGCCAGCAGTGCCCGCCGCTCCCGGTCACGCAGCAGTGCCAGCAGACACAGACGGGCAGTCCCTGCGAGCTGTGCCCGGGCCCGGGGAGCGACGAGTGCCGGGGACAGCCCGTGAGGAGGGGCACGGCCCCCCCCGAGCTGGTGAGGGCTCTGCTCTTTGCTCTCGGCGCGGCTGCTTCTCGGGCAGGGACAGGACTGCGGAGTGAGCGGTTTCATGGCTCTGCAGCCTCCAGAGGTTGGGGTGGGACTCTCAGCACCACACCCCTGTCACTGAGCAGGGTCTGTGTGTCTGTCTGGGACCGCCTGAGCCTTTCTCGCGTGCTGTGGGGGGGAAAGGCAGTTTGAGAGTTGTAGTTCTTGTTGTCACAGACCTGGGCTCGGGTGTGCACTGACGGAGATGAGCCCGTGGTGTTTAACTGGGCTCAGTCTCACGGCGCTGTTTGCTTTCAGTTTTCTTCACCCATCAATCCAGCCGCGTTTCACCTGTCAGTCTGTTCGCAAACACAGAGATGCACAGCCTTTGTTTTGGGAGAAAACACACATTGCTTTATAACATCAGCTCAGGGTTCCTTCCCTCCTATGCTGATCAGCCAGGGTTTCAAATGTATTTCAATTTGATGCAAAAGTTGTTGACACAAATTCAGTGGGAGCACTAAAGGTGCTTCCTGGTGTACCTGCAGCCTGTTAGTGCAGCTGGGGAGGGAGTGCAGCAGGTCCCTCCTGTACACCCGGTCGGTGTTTGGGTGACAGACACCCTGGGGACCTCGGCGTCAGACCTGTGCAGAACCTTCCAGAGCCGGACACTCCCATCAGCCAGCTCAGGACACTGAGCTTGGGCCGAGGACACTGCTGTGGAAGCAGGACTTGGCCTGGTTCTTGTTGTTCTAAAGGAAATCATTCCTCTCTGTAGAGTTTATTGAAAACCAGCAGACATGGAAGACCAAGAAAAGTGTAATTAAATTGAAAATTGCTAAGAGCAGCCAGACCCAAATCCTACCTGTAGCATTTTCATGTTCAGCTTTCATCCCAAAGAAGGGATCCTGTTCTGATGCCCTGCCTGTCTCCTGCCAGGTGAGCTGCCCCCAGGACAGCCCCGAGCAGCTGGACTGTCGCTTCTTTGGGGAGCTGCTGGCCGAGCTGCACCGCAAGAGCAATGACCTGTACGGCTGCCTGCTGCAGCACGTGGAGAAGATTGGGACGAGGTATTGCCACTGGATCTGTCACTGCCGTGTCCCAGACATCCAGCACGGCACAGCTGACAGGGACAGTGTTGTTTGTGAATTGGTTGTTTTTTCCTGACAGTTGGAATTGACTGGATGTTCTGCAAATTCATCTGATTTGCAAGTAACTGAGGACATAGAAATGCTGTAAGCCAAGGAAATTTATTGAATGGGATGCTTAAGAATTGTGTCTCCCACACGTGTTTGTACATTGAGCAAACAAGAACTTACAGCACACTCTGACATATATTTCATGACACAATTCTATTGCCGGGTCCTGAAGAAAGAACCCAAACATCCAAATTTCCTCAGTCCTGTTGTGATGTTGTGTCATGGATTAAAGGCATAAAGCTCAGGCTCTATATCCAAATGAACATTAAGCACATTTTCTGCAGAGCCCTGCAGACTATCTGTGGAAAGAAATGAGAGTCACAGCAGGCAGGGCCCTGCACAACCTTCCCCCCTTCCCTCCCATCACCCTCATTCTTCCCCCTCACTCCCGATCTTGTCTGGTGTCTTCCAAGGTCACTGAATAAGGAAAGTGGTCCTGTAGCAGGGGAAAAAGGGAATTGAACCATCACAGAAACCCTGAGAATGCCGAGTCAACACTTGGGGCAGGGCAGGGAATTGCAGCAGAGTTGTGGGTGAACCATTACCCAGGCAATTAAGGGAGTAATTGGGTTAACTGCCCATAATTGGGATAACTGCCCAAAGGACTGGGGATAGTCAGCCGGTGTTGTGCTGCTGTAGGACTCCAGTCTCCCCAGGAATTCCTCCACAGAGGGGAGGTAATGACTCTTCAGCTGAGAAAGATCCTTCCTTGCTCTGTATTGTCCAGATAATCTTTTAGTGGTGACTATGGGCCTGAATCCTGGAAGTTCTCAGACAGCTTTTTGTGTTTTACAGGAACCACGACATTGAATTCACGTGCCAGGTAAGGCCCAGGCTGTCCCCTGACACCGCTGGGGGAGGGTTCAAGCAAATAAAGCCAAAGCAGTTGAAATGAAGGAGGCTGGTCTTTGTTAGTTAATGCTTCCTGCTTGTAAAAACATTCAGAGCCTGAAAACTACTGCCAGGCAGGCATTTGCAAATGTGATAATACTGAAAGAAAACTTCAGAAATTGGATTATTCCACCATGAGAGTCACATTTTGGAAGTCTCTCCTGCTGTTCCAATAATGTTTTCACTGGAAAATGACTTGCACAGGTACCTGTATTTTTACAATGTGTTTTTTGCAAAGGCTCTCTCACTCCCTGCCCAGTGAAGCTGCTGCTGAGCAGCAGGTGATGCCCCTTTGAAGGCATTCCGTGTGAATGGGGCAGAAATGCCTGTCCAGGCTTCACCTGCAGGAAGCAAATGCCACTGAACCCTGGCAGCATCTCCTGGTGGTCATCTGGGGTTTACTGGCAGCCCACTCAGGAACACAAGGCTTTGCCCCACCATAAACTGCTGGGAGCTGTCGCATCAGCTGTTAGTCCCTGAGAGAGGATTGCTTTGAATACTCCTTTAAATGTTGAATTTAAGGATTTGAATATATGCTTCATGTATCACTTTATCTCACTTTGTACATGCCCCACATATAAAAGACTTTGGAAGTTTTCTGGATAGACTTTGATCTATTTTTGTTCTTATTTGCCTTGTACTAAGGATGCTTTTCATAGCAGACCTGTGTAATTAATGAAGAAACCACATTACTAATCTACCAGGCAAAATTCTTAATCAAGATATCTCCCCTTTCCTCCCTTCTTTGCTTAGACTGAAGATATTGAAGAATTAATTCCCAAAGGACTGTCTGAGGCAACAAAGCAGCAGATTCGTTATCTCCTCCAGGTAAGGGAGCTTGGCAGCCTGTAGGAGCTGGCTCACACACAGGAGGGACTTGGTGCATAACACCCTGCACTCTGTATTCCCTCATCCCATTGTTTCTAGAGTGAGGGGGCTGGAATGGGGGCTTCAGAGGAAGTGTCACATGGACCCACAGTCCACTTGTGTGTTTTAAACTGAGCTCTGCAGGGGCTTTCCTGCAGTTTCACTGGAAACTGTCTTGGCTTTTGGCCACTGACAGGAAAACAGAGACCTTTCATCTTTCTGTGTTGTGTATTAAGACTTTAAAAGCCAAACACAAATAGGAGATGCTAAAAAACCAGAAGCAGAGCCTGAATCCCACCTGCTCCCAGCCCAGCCCCATGGCTGGGCATGGAGGAGGGAGGGAGGGAGCTGAAGAAGCAGCCCAGGAGGACAAAACCCTTTACACCTGAACCACAACAGGAGTGGTTCCATTTGCTGTTGGATGCCAAAAGCACAGCTCAGCACTCAGAGCTGCCTTAGAGGCAGGTGTGTCAGGGCAGCCTCAGCAGGAGTGTCCTGATCTGGGCTCCCTCAGGTAGGGGGAGGGTGATCCTACCTGGGAGCTGCACCTCGGAATCACTTCCTGGTAAAAAAAAAAAAAATGCACTGAAATGAAGTTGAGAAGGAGCAGCCTGGTCCGAGTTTGCAGCTGCCCAGCTCTGACCTCCTAAATCCCTTCCAACTGGAATTATTCTGTGCTTCTCTTACAAGGAAGATGGACATCAACCCCACGGACATTCCAGCCAGCATGAGGACATTCCATGGCCTCACGCTGGCACACTGTCCTGGGAGGCTGGTTCAGCTCCAGGTGAAAAAGCTGGAACAGGCATTTCCTGTCGTTTCTGTGTCCAGCTGGTTTTACATCCTCCCAGCTGTGATTATAAAATGCAGCCAGAATGGCTTTTGGGGAACCAGGTGTTGTCAGGATCCACCCAGGCTGCTCTCAGACCCTGTGGCCACCAGGACAGAACTGGGAGGGAAGGGTTTGCACAGCCCAGGATTCCCCGAGCTGGGAATGCCCATAGGCTCCTCCAAGGACATAGAGAATTCCACTGGAGAAGCACATGGCACCTCTGGGATTTAGCAGCCTCTAGCACTAAGCGATTGCTGAGTGGGGTTTTACTTTCATTTTTATAGTCTAAATTTCACCATTTGACTCAATTCCTTCTTTCAAACTACTCTATAGTGTATTACACAATAAAACCAGCAAACCATAAGGCAAAAGTGAAATTCCACTTTAATTACAAAACAAAAAAAAAGGTGAGTTACACTAGGAATGAAGTCTCAGTCACATCATGGCACCAGTGGGGATAAAAAACTGGGCAAGGGCCAGTCTCTATTATGGATAGAGAGCATGAGAGCTCCAAGTTAAGGGAACACACAGGAGGGTTTCACTTTTATCTGGACAGGAAAAAAACACAGATTTTGCACAGAATATTTAGCCCTTCCAGGAGCGTTACAACTTGAGTTATTTTGTGTGTCCTTTCAAAGTCTATTTTTCTTCTTTTAAATGTTATAAATGTATCATGAAATGCAACAATTCATATTTTCACCTGAATCAATACACAGCTATTAAAGGCATTAAAATTAACATTCCAAAGGAGAACATTGTTGGGCTGTGGTCACTTATAGTTTTCTCTTTCATCCAGGTGCCTCCTTTCATCTTTGGGATCTTTTTCCTTTTAAAGGGAGGAGTTGCCTGCATGAGCTTTTTTAATTTGAATTCTTAAAAATGTTAATTAAATTCCCTCATCCTTGAGCCCAAAGCTTTGCCAGATCTCAAACATGACTCATTCCTCTATGCCTTTTCAGGCAGGGCAGCAATGTTTAAAAATCAATGTAAGCACAAAGCTTTTATAGCTCAAATAATAATTGTACAATATTAACTCATTTATTTTTCCCTTTATTGGTGTACAAAGACAGTTCCTTACCCTGTTATTCCTTCCATTTTAACAACGTTGTCCTGAGTTACAAGGCAGAAATTGGACACTGGCATTTGCAGAACAAAGTGCAATGAAAACGTTTCCTGTAGAAACTGTGGGCACTTCAAAGGACGTGCAATGGTTTTAGAAGTTACTGTCACCTGTAAAGCAGTTTCTGTTCTACCTCTGGTCAGGCATATTGTAAACAAAGCTGCCTAATTAATCCCAATTATCCTTTTCATTTGTCCCCTCCCAGATGAGAGTGACATCGGACAAATCCCTGAGACTGGTGCTTTCCACCTTCAAGAACCTGCGGGAGGAGCTCTGCCATTTGCAGGATGACCTGGGGGTGAGTCCTGTTCCTCGTCCAGCTGCTCCCAGCTGGCAGCAGCAGTCCAGGGCTGGCATTCCAGGCTGTGGCTGTGCTGGTGGCAGTGGCTGCTCTGTCAGTGCCTCAGGGGGCTGGATGGACACGGGTGGCTTTGGCAGCTCCACAGGTTCTCCGGCCTTCAGCCATCACAGCCCTGTGGCTGTAGGCAGCAGACAACTCCGGTTGTTCCCCACACCAGCCCAAGTGCTCGACACCGCTGGGAATGTCACAGCATTGTCCTGCAAAATGCAAAGCTGAGGGAGAAGAGTTTCAACTTGAGCACAGAACAAGGAGTGTGTGCAGTGGGCTTAGTTTTGGGGTGGCTTTTGTTTGGGGTTTCTTGTTGGCTTCTATTTAAATTGTTTCTGGGGCAGACTGGAAGGGCAGTGTCCAGGATCCCAGTGCTCACCACCCAACACAAAGCCACAGTGTGTGCTATGTACCTAAGCCCCAGACTTCCAAGAAAGTTGAGCATGGTCTCAGTTCTAAAACATCCCTATATTAATGACTGTGTTGCACTTTATGGGAAGAGTTTACTGAAAAATTTCAGCTTTTGACTATAAACTTTTGACTTTTGTCCTGCAGAAGCTGGAAACTGACAATGTCTTGCTGAAGAAGGATTTGGCTTTTAAGGATTCCCAAGTGAAAGAATATGAAACAATGCTGGCTTCTCTGAGGGAGAACAATCGTCAGCAGCAGGTGAATCAAGAAACATTTCCAGTGTCATTCCAGGCAACCAAAATGGGGGCAATTTGCTGACTTGTGGGTACTCTGAGTAACTGCTGGGTACTCTGAGTAACTGCTGCCTGTTGTGTGTGTGATGCTGTTCCTCCTCTGAGGAAGTCCATGTGCTCATTCCCCCTGTGCTTTCCAGCAAGGGCTCAGGGACAGCACTGCCAGATGCCGCTCCCTGGAGGAACAGCTCCTGTCCCTGCGGCTCAGCGAGGGCGACAAGGACTGCCAGCTGAAGGAGCTGGAGTACAGCAAGAGGGCCCTGGAGCAGGAGATCCAGAGCCTCAAGCTGCAGGTGAGGGCTCCCCTGGCTGGGTGCAGTAGCTGAGTCCCAGACTCAGAGGGATCAGTGTAGGAAAACTAACAATGAAAACTCTCTTTGTAAAATAAAACTGGGTTCTTTGCCGCAGAGCTGCTCCAGCCCAACCCTGCAGACCACGACGGACGAGCTCTCCAGCCGCTACGTGGAGATGATCAACAACCTGAGGGAGGACAAGGACAGGGAGATCCGCAGCCTCAGGGTAAGGGGCTCTGCTGGCTGAGTGCAGGGACAGCTGCTCCTGCACTTAGAGCAGCAGAGATCTACCACAGGCACTCTTTGGGTGTCCTCTGCTTGTGCAGTTCCTTTACTCATAGGCATCGCTGACGGTTTAAAACCTTTACATGTTCTTTGTAGTAGAACATAAAACTGTGATTTAAAAAAAACCCAACCATTCTTTACATGAAGAAATTAGGGATCAACCTGATTAGTAGGCTGTCCTAAAAGGATATTTTGTGTGTCCTGATAACGTAAGAAATTAGTCAAAATATGCTTCATAGGAAACAAAAATAAACCTGAGTCACAGCTTAGGAAATGTCTCTCATGGAAATCAGTGGTAAAAGTCTCCAACTCTGGAAGCCAGTTGGAAGCCAATTCAACTGGTTCAGTGTTGGTTTAGCTTGAGAATTCTAAAATCATTAAATTAATACTGGATCAAATTCAGTCCAATTAGCACTTTCTGAATTTACTGTGTGGCTCAACATCCTGACCTGATTTCCCTGGATCTCACTGTTGATGGCGTTAATGAAATGCCACCCCTGGAGCCCTGGGTGGGTGCTGAGGGGCCCTGCCCAGAGCCCCCCACACCTGAGAGTTCCTGCCTTGTTCTGCAGTCCCAGCTGTGCCAGTTCCAGCAGGACATAACCAGGAGAGAGGGGAGCAATAGTGACTTGCAAATGAGGCTGCACGAACTGACATCGCTGCTGGAGGACAAAGAGGCTTTTATTAAACAACAGCAAGAGGTAAAATAATACAAGTTATTTCTCTCCTAAGGGTTTTTGTGTTTAAGCCTCCATGTACTGTGTAGGTGGAACCTTACCAGGAAGTCCCTTGTCCTCTCCTGGCTCAGGAAAGGGGGTGAGGATTTGTTCTAACTGAATGCTGTTCCTCTGCCAGCCTTCTGAAAGGGCAGATTTTCAGACTGTTGAGACAAATTTCTGCAAATACTTTTTTGTGGCTTTAGTGAACTGATACTTCAAAAAACATGACTTCATATCAATGTTTGCTTTTGGTTTTGTCAGGAGCTCTTCAGACTGAAGCATGAGAAGTTATCAGGCAGTCAGTCCCCTGGGGTGACAGCCATCATCACTAAAAAGTAACATGTTATTCATTTTTTAAAAAACACATCCTTTGGGCTTTCCTTTGTTTAGGCTCTGTTTAGCAACCTGTTCAACTCTCTACAGGTACAGGAATCAGTATCCTATTCTGGGTCTGCTGTCTGATGACTACAAGGTCACATCACCTGTCAATAAATCACAAACGATTGTAATTGAGAGGACTGGAGAGATCTGGAAACATGTAAGTGTACCTGGAGATGGACTGTTCCCTCTGCAATCCTAAGTGTTCAATTTAACGTCAAAGCAAGTATTACCCCACACTGAGAGCTCAGGGATGCCCTGTGGTAATTCAGCTGCAAAAAGCAAAGTGACTGACTGCAGCCAGGGAACTGTCCTAGCTCTTAGAGCAGGCAGTAATTGGTGGGTGTGGTGAAAATAAAACATTTTGTTGTTTTCTCGGGCACGTAATTACCCTGAACAAAAGCATCAGCGTTGCTCTAACACTGGCCCCGGGGTGTTGCTGTACTGAGCAGGTAGGCAGGGACTGTGTCCTGCTGTGCTCTAAGGTGAGGAGGGATTTGGGAGGGCTGTGCTCCTCTGCATTAGGAGAGTTAATGACTCCAAGCCATTACTAAAACATACAAAGCACCACATCCCTGAAACTCACCCTGAGCCAGGGCAGTGACGAGGACAGGAATGTAGAAGAGTGCTGACATTTCAAGGAGTGATTCAGAGTAAAAATAGAAAACAGGGCTGCAGAAGCTATTTCTGTTATAGGCAGGGCTCATGGAGCCAAGTCTGTCTACAAGGTAAAGGCTGAAGAAATGGCAGAGTGGCCAAGCAGGGGTGTGGTGGTGGCTGCAGGCACAAGGTCACAGCAGCACCTGGACACAACCACGGAGGGGGCACAGCCAGGGGACAGTTCTGTCACAGCCTGAGCAGATGTAGGTAACACACCTGGCATGTCCCTCAAGGGGACCTTGCCTGCAGCAGGATTAAAAAAGCAAAGCTCAGAGCACTGGCAAAGAGCAGAGTTTTAGTACTGATCCCTAAACCTCACCCCGGTGCATTGCAACCTAGTGAAATGTCAAGCAAGGAAACATCAATAGAGAAATGAAAAAGTAAAGTGCTTAGTACAGAGGAAAGGCTCACTGGTCCCCTTGGACACTGTACAAGAGAGAACAAGTAGGTAACTAAATGAGATGCTTTTTGGGAGGTAGTTCTGTTTCATAACAGAAACAGGTTTGTGGATTTCTTCTAACAAGCTGCTTGTTTCTTTTAGGAATGAGAGAAACCTCTGAGCCCTCAGAGCTGCTCCAAGGAGTTCACAAACCACTAAAACTGCTTTACTTTCTGCTCTTCTGCATCCAAAAAAAGGTTCAGTCTTGATAGTGAGGAAGGCTGGGAAAACATTAAGGACTCACTTTTCCCTCGGAAGAGTGGGATGCTATCCCTCTGGACTTCAGCTGTTCTTGACTAACTCCTGTTCTTCAGCCAGTCCTGAAGCAATCTGGGAGACAAAAGGAAGACACCTGAAACCTTTTCCTCTTCGTCCTTGTAGCCATGTTCTGTCTCTTCATGCTGAGAGTGGGAATGACCCTGATGTCAATCCCACCCCTCCCACAGCTGCTTTCAGTGCAGAGTCACGGGCTGCATGGGAACTTCAAAAATACCTCACTGGGAACTGCTCCTTTACCTTACACCTGCCTCTGTCTGGGAAGCTCGGACACAAAGGACAAAACTTACATCAAACCCAGCTTCTGACCTGGCAAATGCCAGCAGGACCCAGTTCAGTGAAGGGCTGGGCCAAGGCTCATTTTAGAGAATGCTTCTGACCTCAGAGGTGATGTATTTTCAGCCCCAAACCAGCTGTATTTATTTGCTGTGCTTTAAATTTTCAAGAACTTGGTATATTTTTATATAGAAGAATTTTGTGTGAAAATAACTCATGGACTAAATTTCCTTATCAGAGCAACCTGTCATTTACAATTTCCACTCCTTGAAGGACCACAGAAATTCTTTCAAACTGATTTGGTGTTCATGATTCAGTAGTTGTCTGAGCAACACAGCACAGAGACTCACGGGGAAAGTTTGCAACACTGCAATCCAAAGGTGCTCTTTTATGGTGGGGTTCTTGCTTTGCTTTCCTGCTGCAGCCATGTATTTCTGTTCCCAGATACTACAGACCCTGGGCAATGTTTAATGGGGAAAGAACGCTGGAGGCTACCTGTAACCATGAAATAAACCCAAGTCTAACTCTCTGGATCTCTGTCTGTCTGTCCTGGAAACAAACTGTGTACAGCTGGAGGGGGATGTAGTGGTGTCTTGTTCCTCTCCATGAATCTTTACAAGTGAAGGATTGGGGCTGGCTCCCTTTTCTGGCTGCTGCTGCCAGAACTCCCTCAGGTGATGCTGGATGTCCAGCTGGCCTCGTGCTCTTCAGGACTGGCCAAAGAGCTACAAGTAAAACCTGTTCCTGCTGCAGGTCTTTGAGTGTGTTCAGGCTGAGATGGGCCTGCAGTTTCACCAGCCTGGTCCCCCCTTCGGCCTGGCTTTAACTAGTTAAATACCCTCATTTGAAGGCAGAGTGCCTTGCCCCTCTGCATTCAGTAATTTTTCTAAAACAGATTCTAAAGCAACCCCCTTTTCTGCAGAGCAGTGAATAAAAGGGACATCTACACTCAGAGCTAATGTGCTGCTGCCATGGGACAGTGGCAGTGCAATAAATAATTTTAGTTACACTGTCAGCAAAAGACTTTCCACCATTGGTGATGTTAAACAGCAGAAGGACTAACAGCACCATGCCTGTTCAATGCCATCAGTTACCTGTGCAGGTGTCTGGGTGCAGGTGCTCCCACCAGGGCTGGGGTTTCCCACAGCTCAGACGAAGCTACAAAGAACAGAAATGGGAGTTATTAATGGCCACAGCTCCCGATGGCTCATCCCAGCCATGGATTTCCTGAGCAGCCCCTCAGTGACACCAACCTGTATTTCCTCCACTCCCTGGCACAGCACAGGGAACTCCTCAAGGAGGGACAGGGCTCAGACCAGGAGCTGCTGGGCGTGGTGAGACAATTCCATGGCAAAGGCCACCAACAGGCAAAATGCTCTTTTCCAATCCAGCTGATCCATCCCAGTGGAAACACCATCCTGGGGCAGCCAGGAAAGCTGCAGCCTGCTTACAAAAAGCCCAGCTTGCTGTTCAGGCCAGCCAGCTCTCCTGGGGACAAGCACAGTTCCCCAAAGAATCTGAAGGTCACCAGACCCTGTAAATGCTACAGAGCAGAGGCTGTAACTACACTTTGTATTCACAGAAAACACAAAGCAATTGTCAAAAAGCTGAGTTAGACTAGTAAAAAAAGCATATGGCCATTTAGTTATAGGCTGGTTTTGTTTTCAAACCATATGTATTTAAAAAGCAAATTTAGTATTTTTTACTATGAAGCACCTGTTACTGTGGGCTCAGCTGTCCCCTCTTTACTGTGGAACTGGAACTGATTTACCTAATGTGGTTTCTGCTGGAGTTTACAAAAAAACATTTTCTCATTTACTCAGCTCTGTAAATGCTGGTTAGAAGATTTTACTTTAGCTCATTTCCCACCTCAATTTCAAGTAGGTTCACCAAGACTTCTACATTTTTTCTAGGAACAAAGTAGAAAAAAATCAAACACTACTTACTTTATGTAATTATAATAACATACATTCTGCCCTGTCTTTATCTGCCAGAATGGGGAGTCTTGTTTTACACTGAAAAGGAGAAAACTGTCTTTGTTCTGACTGACCTTTCTGCAGTATTGAAGTTTCTCTGCCCCAGCTGTAAAATAAAAGCCAGAGAGCCCTGGCTGGGAAGTCCCTGACAACTCCAGCAGCCACCAGCCCACACCCAGTACCTCACCTTTCCTCCAGAGTTCTGCTGCAGCTCTTCCGTGTTTTCTCTCTAATTTATTGCCTTTCATTGTGGGCAGCTGAAATCTGAGGAAAGAAAAACATAGCTGATGATCAGGATGTGAATCACTTTTAACTGCACCTGTCAGCCCAATAAAAACAGACAAAACAGATCTGACATTTCAGAGCAAGCCCTGCACACCTTTGTGAGGCTCTGCTTGCTCAAGCACCCCTGACCTGTCACAGCTCCCAAATATTTACTGGGAGAGGGCACTGAGAAGGATTTGGGAACTCTCCCTCAAACTGCTGAGGACTCAGGTGGCATTTTATCCTTCCATTTCAGAAGATTTAAAACACCACTTCCTAGTGAACAGCAACCTACCTCCTGCTTTGATAAAGAACAATTAATTACCTGATTATTTGGTCCATCTGCAGGGTGGAAAAATGAGCCAGCACAGCCATGGGCAGAGTCAGGGATCATCTTCAGGTGAAGAAACTCCTTCAGTCCATGTATTCAACATAACATTCAGGAACAAAGCACTGACATTGTCAGAAATCCACAGCCTTAAATCACTAAGATTTTTTGCCCTTCTGACTGCTGGGCATGCAAGGAAAAGCACAACAAAACCCAGATGAATTAATTCCTGTATGCTTAATTTCTGCTCTTTGTGGAAAACCTACGTGTTCAGTGGCTCAAAGCCCATTGGAAATTCTCGATGAAGGGTTCATTTAATAGCACATGTTCTTCTTCAGCTTTTTAATCTGTTACTGATGTTGCAATTCAAATATTCTAAAAAGAGAAGGAATTTAGGATTGCAGTGTTTTTAGCATTTCATTCAGCAAACTGTTATTACACAGGTAAAAAGACAAAAACATACCTGGTTTTTCCTAAAGTATGTGAGAAGTTTTTTGTTCTCTTAAAGGAAAAAAAAAATTCAAAGCAATGTCAGTATCAGATTTGATAATTATTTTAGAAATAAGCAAAACAAATACATTACCTGTGAGTCTAAAGGGTTAAATCAAACCCAATGTTCTCTCCTCAACAGTCTGATAAATAGACCTGCAGTAACCTGTTTACTTGAAATGTGATTATATATTAATTATTAATAATTAATTAATAATGCAATTAAAAATATCAGGCGAATTTACAGAGAATGGCACTTTCCTAAACACCAAAAATGAAAAGGAAACTCCAAAAAATCTGGAGTGCAAGAGATGCGTTTTATTGTATGCCCGTTACGATGAGTAACACATTTAGAAATAATAATCCCACAGAACAGTGACAATCTTATTTTACAGCGTGTACATCATTTTTTACAGCCACATAAAACACTTATTTGTCTAAGAGATTTCCCAAATTTTAACTTTCTGAAGTTTAGAAATATAAAAAAAATTTATTCTCAAGGAACTGATTCTCATCTGGTGCAAAAACAAAATATGAACATTATCTGGAACACAAAGCCACAATATAGCATGAAGTTACAATTTCTCATGTGAACAGCTGTGTGCAAACATGAAGCAACTAAAAAAAGTAAAAAATACACATTATATGCATAACATTTATGACCAGGTTTTTCATTAAATAGCCCTAGACCAGCTCGTTATATAAGCGCCATTGGATTTGCAGCATGCTAACACAAAGCATTTTTAAAGGGATGCATATTTTAAATGTATACACTGTAAACTCAAGATCCACCTCCAAACTCTAGTGGCAGCAGGTTTTTCTGGTTAAATACTGCATATATACTTTCTTACAGGTTGAAAATGCATGTTTATAGCATGGTATAGATCTTTTTTTAAAAGAATCGATTAAAAGGTGCAATTTTACGTCTATATGGAAAATTTCATATTAGGAGGTAGGACAGTAACTGTCATACCTGTTAAGAACACTGCCCTAAAGAACCTCTAAGTACTTTGAATTTTAATTAAAAAACCCCTACAGTTTTCAACTGTTTTTAATATTTTTTTAGAGAAGACTTTAAAGTAGCGAGGAAAAAAAATTAGTGTTGAGTCACAACACTATGAGCTGCATCCATTTTTATCCTTTAAAAAAAAAGTAAAATTCAAAGTTAATTTTGTTATATGTGCCATACTGAACAACATTCAACTGTAGTTTCAGATAAAAAAGGGAAATTATATACATTTACATCTTTAACCCTAGCACCAGAACACCACCTCTGAGACCATAACATAATGTTCTATTTTAAACATCATATCCTGCAATAAAATAGGTTAGCAGCTTTGAAAACCAGTAAAAAAATGCTTCTTGGACCTAAACTAATAAAGGAAACCAAAAAGTTTCCCTATGAAATGTTTAAAAAAAAAAACCAAACCAAACCGAACAAGGGACACCCCCCCCCCACCAAATTTCACCAGTTCTGGAATTCAGTTTCTAGGCACAATTGAAAACGTTGTGAGGAAGTGTCTGACTAAAACTCCCCGTTCCAAACTGCACAAGAAGTGAAGAGGGGGCTCCTCTGCAAACCCTCTGTAGCTCACCTCACCAGGGATCTGTTTCCATACTGGAGACACACGTTGGGACTGACAGAATGGGTCACACAATCACCTCTGCCCTGTCCTCTAGACTCAGCAATGGCAAATACTGTTCACTTGGAGACATTCATCCATCCTTCTGCAAATTTAAGACATTCATCCATCCTCTGCATTCTCTAGTGCTCTTTAGGTTCTGATCAGCAACAATCATAGGGCTATGAGATCCCCTGCCAACCCTAATACTTTTTAAGACTTTTAATACAAAGAATGTAAAGTTATGGTTTAATATCAAGCTTTGAAACCAGGAGAAACAGTTCGTGAGATTTATTTTTTTCCCCAATTAGCATATCACAGTTTCTACATCGCTTCCTTCTGGAGCTCACCTATCACATTATGGCCTCTTTGTGGTGCCTCATTATGTGCTGATTTTTCTCGGAGGGCCTGCGGAAGCCCTTTTTGCAGAACTCACACCTGTGGGGGTAGTCTTTGGTGTGGATGGAGATGACGTGGCGCTTAAAGCCCGACGCGTCCGTGGTGCTGTACTCACAGTACTGGCACTGGTACACCTTCCTGCCACTGTGGGTCTTCATGTGCTTCTTCAGTTCGTTCTGCTGCCTGAAGCCCCTTTTACACCTTTTGCATTTAAAAGGCAGGTCCTTGGTGTGAACGGAGAGGATGTGCCCACTGAGCACAAAAGGGTCGGAGGTTTTGAAGTCACAGTGCCTACACTGGTGGATCTTTTTCCCTTTATGGGTCTCGCTATGCTTTTTGAGCTCCGAGGGCCGGTGGAAGCCTTTCTCACACACGTCGCACTTGTGGGGAAAATCCTTGGTGTGCACTGAAATGATGTGTCGCTTCAGGTCGCTGGAGTTGGTGCTCTTGTGGTCACAGTGGGGACACTGGTGAGTCTTATGCCCTTGGAAGAGCTCGGTGTGCTGCTGCAGCTCCTTCTCGTCGGCGAAGGCCTGGGGACAGTGCTCACATTTAAAGGGCAGGTCGGTGCCGTGTTTGGTTTTGATGTGAGTTTTCAGGTTGGACTGGTCAGCACACCTGAACACGCAGTGCTGACACTGGTATGGCTTTTCCCCCGTGTGGGTCCTCATGTGCTTTTTCAGCTCCGAGGGGTGGCGGAAGCCCTTCCCGCACTCCACGCACACATGAGGGAAGTTCTTGCTATGGACTGCCAGCAGGTGCCTGTTGAGCAGCCCCTGCTCTGCAGTCTCATAGTCACAATATTTGCACTTGTGGAGCTTGGGCTCCTTGTCCCTCAGGATGAGTTTATTGGAACTCAACGGGCTCGCCTCTCTGTATCTTCTCGTGTACTCTGTAAACTCGTGCGTTTTATCAACTTTATTTATAAGTTTATGGCTTTCCAGATGATTGTGGAAACTTACTTTTTTGTTAGTTGTAAAGTCACAGTCTGTACACTGGTATTTCTTCTTGATCATATGATCGGGATGGTTCTTCATATGCCTTTTCAAGAATCCTCTGGATTTAAATTTTTTCCCACAAATATGACAAGGGTAAACTGTTAAGGGCTGTCCATCAGGACCTATTATAACAGCTGTTTTTGAACAAACAAAAACAAGTTATGAAAGAAACACATTTACTGATTAAGAAGTTTTAAATCAGCCACGTGCTGTTCAGATTCATGCACTTACACTTGCAGCAGAGAGAGAGTGGCTCAGTAGTTTAAAAACAACCAATCCACAGCACCTATAGTTTATATAGTTCTGTTTTAGAAACTGCTCAAACAGATCAGGAATATCACATGTGCACTGAATATAGCCATGGGTACTTTTTAATAGCTTGCAACATTCCAATGAATTGCATCAGCCCTGGGTGTACTGACTCTGAATGGCAAAATATGACATTTTCTAGGCACAGAACTGGAGGGGGGAAGGACACAGGAAATACGCAAATCATCATTTATAGCTTTTAATTCTACATCAGCTTAAAAAAGAGAAAAGGAATAGGACAGGAGTAAGTGGCACTCCGTGACAATACCGTAACCATCCAGTGTTTACCTGTTTGCCATTGCCTGGCCTCTCCTCTCCTCCTTTTCTTGGTTTTTTGTTTGAGCACTCTATTAGTGCTAATGCTATCACAAATCTGCAGGTACTGTGTTGCATTACCGTTTTTGTTTTCTAATCGTGTATCCAAGTTATTTCCTAGAAACAAAAATTAGACACCATAAAAAACCTTAAATAACTTGTTTCTTTGGGACTGACGACTGGAATTGCACAGCAGCATTATCTACTTTTTAAAAACAAGCACTCCCCATTCCTCTACCACAACATCAATTAAAAAGAAGTGTGCTAATGGGAACCACTATCTATCTTTCCTGGCAAAAGTCAAGGGTATGACTGTTTAAACACTGATTCATTTCTAATTATATTCCTTGATTTTTATTTAACTTGTTTTCACTTCTTAACAACTGCATTATCTCTTTTCTGTCTGCAAAACTACATTAAAAACTTGGCAGTGCCTCCCACCTTCCCCACCCCCTCCAAAGGCCTACAGACATCTAGAACTGTTTTCATTCAGAACAGCAGAGAAAGACTGTGGAGTCCTTCAATATCTAATTTATGGCTCATTCTTTGCATCTCTGATTAGGAGCACTGACACAGAAATATCTGTTTTTTCAAAGCCAGTTTTAGTTTTATTGCTGTTAAAAGTTCTCACCTGCCGCTTGACCATCTTCGTATCTTCGGGGAAGCCTTCTTTCATCTCCTGCAGAAAATGGTATTTTAGTCATTATAAAATAATATGCTTTTTAAAGATGCTGCTTTTGAAAGCCTGATAATGAGAGAAAACTAACTTAGCTAATAAGTAACAGGTTAACACCAGCCAAGTGGAGATGTGCAGCTTGGTGTTGTGTAATCATGAGCCTCGGGAACCAAAATCCCATCTCTGGGAGGAGTTAATATCCACCCCATCTGTGTCTGCATGCTTACCCTGCTGGCTCTCCTGCTTTCCATTATTAATATGCTTGTTTCTGCAAACTTTTAACCTCATCTATCGCCTCAGACAGCAATGCAGAGGTTATCTGAAATGCACATTTTGCTCCTGAGATGGAAGCAGGTTATCTGTCTGGAGAGAAGGAGGCAGATAAGAGGACTTGGCCCTTATCAGCCTCTCAGCACAATGGAGTTTTGGAGATGCACAAGGAATACCTCAGGAGCACATTCCTCACTTTGCACTGGAAGTATTTGCAGCTATGTACCAAAGCCCTGTGGTTCTGAAGCACTTTACCAGCCCAACTGTTGGGCTCTCTTTGCCACACCAAGGAATTTTCACTAGCTTGCTTAATTAATTGTAACAGAAACTATGGATAACTCGATACCCTCTCAACAAACATTTAACACACCAAAATCCAAGGAAATGATACAAAACAATAGTCAGAACTCACAATATCCTAAGACACTTCCACTATTTGAAAAAAAATCACTTCTTTGTTTCTCACCTGAAGGACTAACAGGCTTAAAACATGTCTATAAACTGAAATTATTAGGAACATATTTACACATTTATTCCAACTATTGCCTTTTTACAGTCTTTCCCCCTTCCCCCTCCTAATGTAAAATACTTAAGGCTGTTCTTGTTTAAGATTTTCAGCATTAAGCATCAAACCCCACATACTCTGTACATCTGAGCTGGGACCTGAAACAAAATCAAACTTCTCCTAACAAGCTTTCCTTTCTACTCCATGAAACCCCACACGCAGCAATCGCTGCACGGCAGAGATCAGAAGCTGTTTCCAAACCCCAGCAACAAGGTGAGGTCATCGCAGAGATGCTGGCAGCTGGATGAGGGAGGAAATAATGGCAGGGATTTTCAGGGAAGAAGCACAGGTTCCTACCGTAAGCAGCAGCCCAAGCAACGGGGACAAACGTTTTATTCACGCCAGAGTCCTCAAGCTGGGTGTCTGGAAGGGATGTGGCTTCTTCTTCCCCTACAATAACTTCCATATAAACTTCATCTGCTATTTCAGCACAGCCTGGAAGAAGGGAGGAGAATAAATCTTTAATTTTATCCTGTCTTTCCAAACCTTTCCTTCATTTAATTTGCTCTCGCTCTGATTGATACCCATTATAAATTAATTTTCTTCCTTTGGCATTTAGGGGATCATTGCTTATTCAGATATTCCTTAAAGAGAGAAAACATGTATCAATAAATACTAATCCAAAACAAATGCCCACAAAATTTCCAACAGATAAACTCATGAACTTGCAACTGATGACATTTGCCACTTTTTCTGAAAGCTGCTTAATTCACAGTAGGAAAATAGAAAAATAAGAAGTGTGACTAACATCATTAACTTCATCCATGGATATGTTTAATTTAATATAAATAATTAAATGATTGCACACAGTATGCACAAAGTGCATTATCTACATCACTTTAAAATAATTATAGCCTGCTTTTTATTTTTAGGGAAGATGAGCTTAGATTTCTACTACTTCAGGTTGAAGAATCCTTCAGAAAATAACTAAAAATGTCCTCGAGAATGACAGTTATATGGGTGTACAAACAGCATGAGAAACAAAAATGTTTCTTATTATGCTTACTAATATCTTCATCTTCCTGAGAAGAGTCCTTAACAGCCATGTAAACCATTTTTTCTCGCTGCATTCTCCCAACACCTCCTTGTTCAATGACTCCAGCTACAGAATGGCCATTGTGAAAGTCACTCTCGGTGACAATTTCTGTCCCACCTCAAACAAAAAGAAGTTACACACATTAAGTCAATGTGAACAAAGCCACTGGTAATATTCATTTCAGATCCAAGTATTTTTTTGACTTGCTGGGACCACCTCCCTGAGAGCAGCTCAGAGAACAGCCCTGCTGAGAATTACTTCTCAGTCATCAGAGATTTTGGCTCTCCCTGCTGCTGCACGAGCAGGCTGTCCCTTCTGTCCCTGGAGACTGAGAGCCCATCCCCAGAGGAACAAACAGTATTTGGGAACAGGGCCTGGGAATGATCCAGATGTTTCAGCTCCAAGAACAGCCAAGAGGGGGATTCTGCTTTTTCAGGACCAGACACAGGTGAGTTGTGCATCCCTTCAGAGCATGGGGATTGCGGGTCTATCCATGGGGAAAGGGAACTGCAGAGTATTCTGAGTCCTTTGGTTCGCCTGCAGCCCCAGAATTCCTCCCCTCTCTCTGCAAAGGCCACCAAAGGCTCCCACCAACAAAAGGGATCCACTCCAGAGGCCCTGCTGTGCTGACACACTTGTGACTTACAAAGTCAGAGAAAAGCAGCAGCTGAAAAAACAGCTGCAGACACACAACCACTTCTACATTTGAGCTTTGGCTGCCTTTTGATTAGCCCTGCTAATCAAAAAAGAACTTGAGACTAATCCACACCCAGCATTTACTGCATCTGGGCAGCCTCCACTAATGTCACATTCTACAAAACACTCCAGTCACTGGATTACGTGGAATGAAGAACAAAGAGAAAGACCCTGGAACACTTCACACTACTGAAAGAATAAACAGGATTTCAAGGTACCTATTTCAACATCATCTTCAGCTTCAGCTTTAAATATGTAGACTTTGATAACTTCTGAACCAAAGCCATCATCTTTAGCAACATCATCATTTGCCACCTCGGTACTGATCTTCAAGGGAGTGCTTCCTATATGGTCCAATTTCTCTCCAACATCATCCACTGCAAAGAGAAGAGAATAAAAATGAGGTTCAAACACATTTTTAGAAGCCAAAGTAATCAGTAGCATGATTTTCTCCACTATTCTCCCCATGCACAGGAAAGGTTTGTATTCATAAGTGGCCTTTAAAAGCAGCTCATCTCAAGAAACTTAAGAGATTTCCGAAGTTCAGTATTTTATTGCAAGTCAGGAAACACAGCAGGAATTACAGAATGAAGGACACAAGAGGGAGCTTGTCATCAAAGAGAATGAGGTAACTGGTTATGGCTGAAACTGTTGCTCTTAGAAGGCAAACATTTATCAATAATTCATATTAAATATCTATACAAAAGCATTAAAAATAAACTCAGAATTGCCTGTTACAGTCTAAGAGTTCTCAAAAGTTTCACTCTGATGCATAGTGACTAAAATTTAGTGGCTGAAACTCTTGAGGAGTGTGATGACTGGAGTATATTCCCAGCTAAAGAACTGTGCATCAAAAATCTGACTGTGTCTTCTTCCTCAAAGAAATGATGAATTTATCCACCTTATCACTTGAAAACATATACATTAATGAAGATTAATGCATGATATACAGCTGATTAAAAGATGCACTGACAGTAAATCCAAATACGACTATGAGAGATTGACTTCTCATTCTCTACACAACTCACTTGCCGATTATTTGGTTTACACATTCAAAATGCTCATTCAATTTCTAAGAAAAAAAAAACCTCCAAACTATTAAAAGCAACATATTTTGGTAAAAAGGGAATTCACAGAGATGACCATAGATACACCTCAAATTGCCAAACCAGAGGACACTGAACTCAGCTTCTCTCTGACACACTTCTCACTGAGGATAAATTTAGCTCCTGTGCAGATGGTCAACACAAACCTGTGCAGTGCTGAACGCCCACTGAAGTCCTCTAAATAGAGGAGAATCCCACAAAATGTAGACAAAATCTGAATGAAATACATCCCAGGGAAAGAGCATCTTACTGCACACGTAACATTAAAGTGTGTGTGCACAAAGCAAAGAAAAACTCAAGATGAACACTGAGGTGACAGCAGAGCTTCCTGACTCCATGGGGATGCCAAGGCCCTGAACCCAGGGAAAAACTGGCTTACCTGGGATGGCTGCAGTGGTCCCCAATCCCCTCCCAGTTTCCTGCTCCCAGGGCACTGGTGGCTGCTGCCAAGAGCTGCTTTAACCCCCTTGAGCACTGGGCTAAGCTGGAGTCACTTGAAGCCTTTAATGCTTGGGGCAGTCGCTGGAGGTGGGAAGGAGAAGGTGCCTCTCCTGCAGCAGGGGACTGGAATCCACCCCAGCAATCCCAAACTCAGCTCTTCCCACAGACACCTACCCAGCCCACAGCACTGGGAAACTTCATTTCTATTCACAAATCTTGGACTGCACCAGGTGAGTACAGAAGTTACTGAGGACAGAACCAGGAAAAATGTAGGGAAGTACAAGTAAATATTTGGTTTTGTTTTAGAATCTCTGTGAAGTCTACAATTTGATGAAAATTAATATTCTGAGTTGGAAGGGACCCACAAGGATCATCAAGTCCAACTCTTAAGTGAATGATCCATATGGGGCTTGATCCCAAAACCTTGCTGTTATCAGCACCAGGCTCTATAACCTGAAACATCTATGGAAGAAAACATTTTAAAAATGCTGGTTTAGCTGTTTGGTGGGGTTGTTTTTTTTTTTTTTTTTTGGTAACTAACGGATTAATTCCATTGCTGAAAAAGTATCAAACATGGATCAGGAAAAGTAAATTTCCTCAGGAAGAGAGTTTTTGCTTTCTTAATTAAAAAAAACTCTCTAAGCATCTACTGAAATCAATGCCAGGAACATCAACACCTTAATGAGTGAGAGTCTGCCACGTGCTGCCTGATGTTTGTGTGACCTGGCAGGACACTGGGAACCCTCAGTGCACAAATACTGAGAGAGCCACAACAGAGAACCTGCAATATTCCTCTGCCACTCGACTTTCCCAGCACCAGGTCATTAAACCCTTTTATATCCCCTGTGGGAGTGTTACTGCACCTGCTAATTGACATTTTTTAAGCTGCCAGAATGGGGTTGTCAGAAGACAGAAAATGGAGATGCTGAAACTCTCTTATCTTGGGATAAGCATTTCCATACATTTACTAAGCATGAATTTATTAAAGACTTTTTTTTTCTGCAAGACTTTTAAAGTTTATCCAAGTTTCTTATGCATGTTCTGGAAAATGATAAATGTAAGTTTAATTTAATACAATGACCATTCCCACTGCATGTGTGCGTGTTGGAAGGACTGGAGGTAATCCCCAGTACAAGAAGGGATTATATACCCAGCTCTGTGACTGCCAAAAGGAGTATTTCATTGCTCACAAACCCTGCCAATTTAGAATTGAGAGGTGGTAATAAAGTTCTTTTCAAATCTGCAACTCAAGCAACACCAATTTTTTCTAAACTCACATATTTTATAAATATACCACATTACCAGTTTAACAGTATTTCTGTCCTGGGAAGTTACTCAACAACAGCAACTTCCTGCTGAACAGGGGAGTTACCACATGTGTGATGGGAAGTTTTCTTTATGGAAAAATTTCCTACTATTTAACTACTATTACCTTCAATATCCTTTAAAAATAGAGAGTCCTGTTTTAGAGGGGCAAACTTAGAACAGTACTTTTAACATTTGTGGTTGCTTCTACACCATTAACCATTCTGTGTATTCTCCAAAAACAGAGACTGATCAGGAAGTTCGTGTATCCAGGGCCTCTGGGATAACTTTTCTGAAACAGCAAATGTGTAATATAGCAAAATTTGGAAAATATCATCTGGCCTGAGAAAATGACATCAATATAGGCTATTTTCTGTAAGATGTTGCTTTTTGTTTCAAATACAACAAAACACACTGAGTTGGCAATTGCTTTTGTTTAAAGTCCTGTCTTATCTGAAGTAAATCTCATGGCTTCCATCTACCTTTTAAACAGATTTAGGTAAGAGAAAAACAACACAGCAGGACAAGTAATCTTTGTCAGGTTCCAGAATATTATTGTTTTTTAGAACAGCTCATGAAAATATTCTAACTAAGATGCCTCCCATCACAGGTAACCCATCAGTGCTAAATTCTCTGCTGCTTTTCCCAGGGATAGCTCAGGGAACAGGGAACGCTTGCTTCCTTTCTGTCAATGGAATATCAAAGTGTCTTCCAGCTCTGACTCACCCACCAGAAGCACTACATGTTATTATCTGGTCCCTTAAAATAACTGAAAAAACACAACAGAGAACCTCCAAAATAGATGCTGAATCCTCCTGAGTGAACAAACTTTAAAGGAAAACTCAGCACACTCCCAGTGTTAAACTTACCTGGCTTGGCTGTTTTCAGGTGTGTGATGTCCAGATTCACCGTGGATTGCCAGCTCCCAATCCATGTGATGCCTCACATGCACTATGCTGGTGATGCCACAGCCACCAGAGGAGCAACACGAGGGCAAGGTAAGTCCCACAAGGCTTTGACAATTCTCCAGGTTTTTCTAATGTCTGATCTACTTAAGTCCCATAGGTTCAAATAGAGGAATAGGAATCCTAAAATGTTTAGCAAATGAGGCAACAGTGTAAGACACTAAAAAGGAGGTGTTGGTGGCACAGTACCTTACCCCCGGGCCAGCTCCAGTGTGGGTCAGTGGTGGCTTTGAGGTCACCAGAATAGTGCATGGGGCCGGCACGCGGAGCGGGGGCTGGCAACCCGCTGTGGGTCTGAATATCGCAAACCTGAAAAACAAAAGAGGGGAGGCTTCAGCTCCACTGCCCACTGCCCCTGCAGCACGGGATGTGCTGCTCACCAGCTCCATCTCACTCTGCCAAGGGCTGGGGTCAGGGGCCCACCACAGCATTTGGGATTCAATTCCTTTTTATTGAGGTGTTCGGATGGCTTAAAGCAAAGAATCGTGAACACCCCGTGGTATTCGTGTTGTGAACGTATCAAAAATAGATTTTTAAAGTCCTATGCTTAAAAAGCTGGTTTGAAAAAGCTGAATTTATCTGCAGAGTGGTGATAATCTTCCAGTGAAACTTTCCAATCACAAAATCATACACAGATAGTCAAATAACTATCAAGACAAACTTAATATTGTCCATATAGTACTTACACTGAAAATGTAATTACCAGAAGTGTATACAGTATCTACATGGGAATGTCACCTCAAAATGGTGAAAAATCACCTTTCAGTAAAGTCCCTTCCAACCCAATCCATTCTGCGGTTCTGTCATTTAAGCTGTAACTCCTAACAAGCAGAAGGGAAATTAAAACTCCACAGTCAGTTCCATACCCTAAAACGTCATATTTTGGTAGTTCCCACGTGTGTTCAACAGAACTCATGGTATTCCCTAAGGGCATATCTGGCATTTTATGTAGTCTTCCCTTTTTAGATGCTAAATTTCATTAAAAGACAACTGAGTATTTTGAAATTCTTTAGAAGTATCACTGGTGTCATTTACATTATAAAAACAGTTCAACAGTCCTATATATACACCCCAAATGAAATATTATAAAATTCACTTTCTACAATATTGACGGCATTTGACAACTGAATACATGTAAGTAAATAAAATGTTTTGACCTGCTTGATAAATTGAGGCCTTTATCTATTCTACATAGCACGTTATCTCCATAAACAAGACAAATTCAAGAGTAATATATGAACAATAAAAAAATTAAAAACTGCATAAGAACGAGTCATTACTGCTGATAAGAACACAATAGTAGACACTTTGTGGGGTTAGGCTGGCATCCCAGCACAACACAGGCTCAAAACTTAGGAACACAACAGAGCTCAAAGACCTTCATCAAGGATCCAGATGGGGGGATCAGCTTTGCAGGTGACACTGAGCTGGGGAAGTGTTGATGCTGGAGGTGGGAAGCTCTGCTGGATAGGCTGGATCCTGGGCCGAGGCCACTTGTGGGGGCTCACAGGTGTCACATCCTGCCCTGGGGTCACAACAACCCTATGGAAAGCTCCAGGCTGGGGCAGAAGGGCTGGGAAGCTGGGAAAGGCCCTGGGGGTGCTGGTAACAGTGGCAGGACAGTGCCAGGTGGGCAAGAGGCCAGTGGCACCTGGCTTGGGTCAGGAATGGTGTCCGGGGGATCAGGGCAGTGCTGTCCCCTGTGCTGGCACTGCTGGGCACCTCCAGTGCTGGGGGCAGCTCAGGGACCCTCATGACCAGAGGGACAGAGAGGGACTGGAGTGAGTCCAGGGAAGGGAACGGAGCTGGGAAGGGGCTGAGGGAGCTGGGAAGGGGCTCAGCCTGGAGAAAAGGAGGCTCAGGGGGGACCTTGTGGCTCTGCACAGCTCCTGACAGGAGGGGACAGCCGGGGGGGTTGGGCTCTGCTCCCAGGGAACAGGGGAACGGCCTTGAGCTGTGCCAGGGGAGGCTCAGGTTGGATACTGGGAAAAATTCCTTCATGGGAAGTGTCCAGCCCTGGCACAGCTGCCCAGGGCAGTGATGGAGTCCCCATCCC
The DNA here is from genome assembly GCF_031753505.1 of Anomalospiza imberbis. Classification (NCBI taxonomy): domain Eukaryota; kingdom Metazoa; phylum Chordata; class Aves; order Passeriformes; family Viduidae; genus Anomalospiza; species Anomalospiza imberbis. The sequence continues at coordinate 4,297,426 of NC_089694.1, forward strand.
TGGTGGGACTCAAAAGCCATGTGGATGTGGCACCTGGGGACGTGGTCAGTGGTGGCCTTGGCAGTGCTGGGAGAACAATTAAACTCAATAATCTTACAGCTCTTTCCCATCCTAAAAAATTCTATAACTGCCTTAATTTACATAAATGATTACTTAAACTCCTAGATGAATAATGTAGCTTCCAACTGTGCCTATTCAGGCATACCAATGTTATATATATATATATAAAAATTTAATTTGCTGAAAACTAGGTCTCAAAATGGCTTTGAAACATTGTGAAACACTGTGAAAGCCAAGCTTGAGAACACCTGACAAAACCATTAATGTGTCAGACACTCGTGGGGCTAACAGGTAACTGAAAGCTTCAGATGCTCTGGTCTAAGTGCAGGATCATCAACATCCATCACATTCATCTCTCTCAGGAGCCCCAAAGATGACTGTACTTATAATGACAAGGGAAATAGCCAGTTACAGAATAAACTCATCCTAAGTACTCTGTCAGAAAGGAGGAATTTGTTCAGTGAAACAATTGACTGTAAAAATGGTGTTCCTTTCATTACAAAAACACACAAGGTTTTCTTTGTTGCAGGTCTAATTTGCTTTATAGACTAATTTTTGAAGTTCCTTTTTCAAAATACTTTTTTTGACTTCTGTTAGTGACACAGTAATGATGGAAAGCTTTAAAAATCATTGCTGTTCACCCTGTACTGAACGAAAACAAATATATTTTGCATAATGGACATAAATGCTATAGGAGAGGGAAATCTTTATAACCACAAATCAGTGGTGTCCTCTGTCATGAAATTTTTAATAAATGCAGCTTGTTGTGAACAGACTGATACTTTTACACACTTGGCATTTACTTTTTTTAACATATTGCTTCTGACTAAATAAAATCTGTTTTGACCTGCTCACGTTTCAATAAATGATTTGAAGAATTAAAAAAATAAATCACTTGGATTATATTTTATCAAATTTGTGTAGCAGCAACAACTGGTACCTTGGGTATAATGTCAGCACAGAAGAAACACAAAGTACCCAAGGTTCTTTCAGCGGCCAACCTCAGCTACTGTCAACATGATCATATGGAGTTGGATGCTGTGTAGGAACTGGAATGTGCTAATGAGCCAATTCATTAATGAACACAACCCCTTATTTCCAAGCTCAGCCCAGAACAGCACAACAGACAAAGAAATACCTACTGTAATTTTTAATACACTAAAAAAACCACATTTTGTGGACATATTGAGAAAACTTTGAGTTAGAGCTCTTAAAAAACCTATTTCTTAGTGGATTCTCCTGATTAATCCCAATATGTTATTTTTACATTAATCTACATAGCATTGTAATATACCTGTGGTGCTTTTTAGAAAAAAATTATATATTCAAAATAAATTGAGTCTTTAACTTTCCAAGGTGTTTTTCTTAAATTTCCTGGAATATCTAGTTTCAGCAACACAAACATACACACCCACTCACTCAGCAGCATCAATGTCCTTCTCTTTCTCGTTGTATCAGTGATTTTGCACCAAAACCCCCAAATCCAGGCACCAGGAATTAACTGGGCACCAGCCTATCCCCTGAGCGTTCCAAGAGTCCAGTTACAGGAACTTCTCCCCACCAGAGCACTTCCAGCTCAGCTCCCTCCTGCTTCCATCTACCTCTGTGGACTTACAAGATATCATCAGGTAGTCTTCAGATGTGCTCTTGCCGTCGTCGTCGTCCTCGGTTTTGATGGTGACCGTGGAGCCAGGGACAGTCCCAGCTGCCTGGATGACAGCCTCCGAATCCGAGTTGGTCACCAGCACCTCTTCCGAGACCATGGTGGGCGAGTCGGCCCCGGCCACAGAGTCCTGCACCACGTGCTCCAGGTGTCCCTCAGGGCCCGTGACAAGGTCTGCCACAAACACCTGGTCGGGAACTCGCACGGTTTCTGTGATCAGGTCAGAAGTCAGAACGTGGTCACTGGTGTCCAAAGCCTCCTCAATGGCAACATCAGCCTCCAACACGGAGTCGGGAACGATGACGCCCTCGGTGACAACGTCCGTTTCCGTGATGATGTCGGGCCCTTGGACCACCTCAGCTGCCAAGCCATGATCAAGGGTTATCCCATCATCTGTGACCACGTCAGAAACCAGGACAGCTTCAGGCACTGACACAACTATGTGGTCTCCATCGATGTGAGCAGTGCCAGCCATTCCAGCCACTAGGGAACAACCATGAACCAGGAGAAAAATGTTACAATTATTGCACCAGCAACTGGTTTGTCTAAGGAATGGAGTTATCACATAGGCAAGTTAAACACAGATGGAAAAATCTGTACTTCTCCACATCCACGTTTTGCATTTCACCCGATAAACACTGTCCAAAGCAGCCTGGTCTGCACAAGCTAAGATAAACAAACCACTTCAAGACATAATGTGGAGTTTGTCCCAAACTTAGCATCTGTTAAAAACTAAAGGCCACTTTACAGTTTCTTTAATTCCCAGTTAGAAAACATTTCCTTGCAGCAGCAATGTGAACCTTCACAGAAATCTTGCTTGACATTGGAAGTGTGGTAACAAACCATTAATTGCTGTTACAATAAAAGGACTCATCCTTTGCACAGCAAGGGCCTGGTTAAAAATAAACACTCAGTTTTATGCGATATTTACAGTAAAATTTCCAACAACTTGCCACATCACAAGGAATGGCTGGAGGCAGAAACCTGGTTTTCATTACCACACTGGACTGGCCAGTCATATTTGCAGACTACTTTTCTAGACATAACATAAAATGCACAGTGAACTATTTTAACACACAAACAGCAGTTTTAATCTTGAAAACACTCAATAAAATGGTCCTTATCAAAATTAAAGAAAAATAATTAACATTATTCAGTCTTGTAATTCAAATGCAAATATCTTGGTATAGACATGGTCCTTCCCAATACCTGAGAAGATCATGTCCTGGATTTTACTCATTATTTTTAAGAGTTAAAATGTTTACCAAAATCTTGCATGATCATAGTGTGAGGCATTTTGGATTCCTGTGTTTGCAATCCAAGACTTCCGCCACCTGGATCCATATTCAGCCAAATTCATTCACAAACAACTGCAATAAAATAAAAACAAGAATTTAACAGTGTTCTTGTGTTGATCAGCTTTACTGGATCAATGTGTGACACTGACAAAGAGAAGTAGTTACCCAAAAATTCAAGAAAACCATAAGCAACGCTTCACACAATTCACTTTACTATTTTAGTTTATATTTTTTGACCTTAGCATAACAATAAATATTAGCAATTGTGTACAAAGCAGCCTCTGCTCTGCCTGCCTACAGACTCATTAACTAATTATCAAGGCTAGTGATTCTGGATGTGTGGAGCTACAATGAAGAAAGTGGAGAATTGTAATGGGAGTATCAATTTTTCCAATTCTTTCAAAATTTGGATATATGAGACACTTCAAAACCAATTTTAACGTGTAAATTAATCGGGGATGCCAGATCTCTTTGACAAGGTACAGCTACACAAAGTCACTCCCAGAGCAGGAGAAAGCATCTATTATTTGACAGTATTCCCATAAAACACAAGAGAGAAGGTCAACATCAGCATTCCAGCATTGCTACCAAGCACTGAAGTGTGGGGATTTTGAATTATTTTGCAATTTGCTGCAACCCAAAGGACTTAACACAAGTTCTCAGTGCAAAGTGACCCAACAGAATTACCCACAGGATCAGAAAGAGCTCAAGGCTTCCACAGGTGAAAAATCTCAAGCCTAAAAAAATCTCTGTTGCACAAGACTAAAACCTTGTACTTTTCTGCCCTCTCATATCCAAGAATCAGAAGCAGTGACAGAATCCCAGAGCAAATAAGAAGTTTTAGAGTTGTGGGAGGTGAGTGCAGTCAGAACTCAGAACTATGTGACCTGAGTGGAGCAGAGAGGAGCAGGGAGTACAAATCTTTCAAGGTAAGTCTCCAAAGCATGCTGCTTTCCTCTTGTAGCACCAACCTTGGTTTTGCTCTCCAGATCTCATTAAAGAAATTACTAGTACCCCACCATAAGAATTTGTTAAATCCTATCATCTAAATCCAAACTATGAAGGAAACTCCAATTACTGTGAGGTAGAACACACTTGACAACCCCGCTGCAGTGAGTTCTACCTCAAGAGCCAACACAGCCAAGGTCAAGCCAGGCTGTAGGAACAAGTGCCCAAAATCTGAGACACCTCCAAGGCAGAGTCAGCGTGCCCAGGAAGAGCCAGGACCTCCCACAACTCCTGAGCTCCTCCAGCAAAGGTGCCCAACGACGGCAATTGCAAGGAGAAGCCACCAATCCACCCCAAGGAGGTTTGAATTCAAGAATACAAAAAAGTCAAACATTATCCATGAGGAAAGTTGGCAAGGATTTTACTAATTCAGTTCCACTCCAAAATCAAATTTTTTCAGCTTTGTAAGGATCACAGAGCAGCTCCAGAACCTCAGTGCAATGCTCCATCACTCCCAAATTACCACAGCCATCCAAAATTCTCCCTGTAGCTAATGAATCCTTGCTAGTACAAAACAGAATGCAGCTCTAGGGCATAAATAGCTCATTTAAGTATTTCAGAATTAAGGCAATATCTAACATTTCCTGACCACAGCCTTTACATTCAGAGAATCCTTTTTTCAGAGGAAATGGATATGAAAAATTATCTTAATTTATATCAATCTGAGATTAGAGGAGGAATATGCTAGACTTTTTTTTTTCTTCTCAATAAGCAACCTATTTTCAGATTAAATAATTAGATGCACAACTATATTATGTATTGTGGCACACAGAAAAAATTAATACAAAGTAGGACTATAATTTGAATTTAAATTTCTGCAGGGAAAGCAAATTATCACTAAAAGAGTATTTTCCTGGTACTTAACATGACTAGAAAAAGAACCAAAGTTATGGGATGGCACTAGCAATCCCTTAAACTTCCCCTGAAATCAGAGATGGATGATGACACCCAGGCAACAACCCTGCTGAAGCTGTACCAACCCTTTGAAGAATGTTATTGTAAACCCTCACTGCAGACAAAGGACGGACTTGAATCAACCACACAATCACAAATTTATTTTTTATATCAACTTTGGGATTCTTAAAGGAATGCAATGCCAGCAGGAAAAGCTCTTCCTGCTACTGCAGGGAGAATGAATTAAGCCTGGCGGAGGCCCACGGCTGCCCCCAGCCCGGGTGGTTCTGCTCACAGGTTGCAGCAGTGCAGATGATGCAGTTCCACATGTCACACACGCAGGCAAATCTTGTTATTGGGAACAACAAAAAAATGCAGTGCAGTGATTAACTGTGGCTCTTCTCAGCTTCCTCCTGTAGTACACTGTGTAACACACCCACACCACCACAGACAGATCCAATCATGGCTTTGGAAAGGGAGAAATCAGGCAGAGAGCCACAATTCCACACCCTGTCACGATCCCAAACTTATCCATTCCTCTCTTCCTCTAACTTGTAACACCTCAAGTTTTTTCTCTCAATTCCCCTTCTCCTCTGGGTATTTAAAGACAGTGATAATGTTTTTAACATCAGCCAATAAAATATTTACTTTACAATATTCCATTATTTTTTTTTAATTACAGCATGCTATCTTGGCTCAGGAAAGAGCATATTATCGTCATATCCCAAAATGAAGTATTTCATGCAGCCTACACCGAGACTCCCAGAGCAATGTCTCAAGGATAAATTTTTAAAATATGTCTGAATCTGGAATGGTTTTGCTTTTCTGAAAAATAACAGTTCTCTTTCTAATGAGCCTGAGGTTCATTTCAATCTATTTCAGCTCTTTATGCCAAAGCTCTTCCTTAGATGGGACTCAGCTGACACAAGCAATGAATTTTAGAGTAGAAGAAGGGATATCTGACCTCTCTGACTGCAACTGTAAATTACTTCTGCACATGGCAATTTTATAATCAAGGGTAATGGCTGGCAGCTTGGAATGACCTAAGGACACCTAACAGCAACACTCAAATGAAAAACTGGTGGAAGTTCTTGGGATACACATTGATCTGTTCTTAGCTTACTTTTCCTAAACAAAGTATCACAAAATAGCCAGGAATATTTTCATTTTAGAGAGAACTTAAGAAAACACTCCAAATGCAAAGATATCCAGCAAGCATTTTAAGGAGGAGGGATAACAACCAATGCTTCAGCACTTCTACCCTTCCCAGGAAAAACAGGGTGTCATTGGTGTTCCCTGGGGGACAGGGAAACTCCCAATCCCGGTGCTCGCTTCCAGGCATTGTTGCCATATTTCCAATGTGTATAACATAAACAACATTTCTACAGAATGCCAATTACAGCTTAAATACATGCTCTTTATTTATGTAGCTTTAGGAATGCATTTTGTGTGGTCCTGCAAACGTTAAGCATCTCCCCAGTTAATACACACCTCTATTCACAGTAGGTTCGGGTGGTGTATTTCCACATGAAGCCTAATTGCATGGTCAGCCCTTAATCTCTCCTTTACAATAGTGGATTTCTTCTAAAGAATTTACATCTTGTTTACATGCTCCAAAGGAAAACACAACATCATGCACTGCTGGTGTTTTGGTTATTCACAAGCTGCATATGGGATTTGCATTAAACCAAAAGGACCAGGTTCAGACATGGAGCAATGGAACAATAAATAAACTTCTACGTCGCTGAAAAATAGGAACCAGATGCTGTGCAACCATCTAATTTCTTAACATTCAAGCTGAGGAACAAAAAATTATCCTCGCCTGATAACGCGGTTTTCATTTTTTTCCACCCCTGATTTTAATGCAGCAACTGACAGAAACGCAGTGAGAACCGTCCTGCTTGTGCAGAAATCTTAATCGGAAAACCCCAATTAATAAAATAACGTGCAGGTTAACACAGACCCTTGGCAGAGAACAGACTGGGTATGAAAAACCAGGATATCTATTTTAAAGTCCTTTATTGTGTCCACCTAGAAAGCACCACGACAACTTACACTCTAAATCCATTTAAAACGCCACAGACAAAACCAGCGAACGAGATTTTGCCTCGCTGCCTGAAACGCGCTAAAGGTTCTTAATACAAAATAATAAATGACCAAATAGAAAAAACAAAATTACATCCACGCGTTGCACCCATAAAACTTCTCGTAGTAAAATTCACGGGCAGAGCCGGCCGGCGGTGCCCAAGAGCCGGGGCTGCCGGTGCCCGCTGGCGCCCGCGGCTCCCGGCGCTTCCCGGCGGCTCCCGGCGCTTCCCGGCGGCTCCCGGCGCTTCCCTCCCTCCTTCGCTCCCTCCCTCCCGCGCGTGCCCGGCGCGGGCGCGCCCGCGGTGCCGCCGGGGCGGGGGGAGGCGGCGAAGGGAGCGCGGGGACAAAGGAGCGGGTGTCCCGCGGCGCTGCGGGCCGACAGGCGGGGACAGCGCCGGGATAACGCCGTCCCGGCGGGAATAACGCGGTCCCGGCCGGGACGACGCCGTCCCGCGGCCCTGAGCCGCGGCCTCCCCGCCCCGCCGGCCCGGCCGACATCTTGTGTTCCGCCATTTTCTGCCCGCCCGCGCGGCCCCTCCACCGCCGGGCCCGCCCGCACCGCCCGCCCGGCGCGGTACCGGCGGGCCCGGCCGGGGCTCCCCCGCCCGCCCGCCCAGAGGCGGCCGCGGCCCGCAGCGACCGCGGCGGCGGTGCCGGAGCGCGGCCTGCGCGGCTCCACCGTGCCCGTGCCCGTGCCCCGGCTCACCTGTGCAGGCCCGGGGTGCGCCGGGCCCGCGGGACGCGCCGGGGCCGGGCCGGGCCTGGGCCCGCTCCGCCCGCAGCCTGGGCCGGGCGGCGGCCGCGAGCGCGCGCGGCCCCGCTCCGCTCCCCCCGCACGTCACGCGCGCCCCCGCGCGCCGAGCAGGCGCAGCCGCCGCCGCCCCCTCAGACCCCCCCGCGCCCCCGGCACCGTCAGGGGAGCGCGGGGGGACCCCGCTCCGGCCCCGGGCCCCGCGGGGAAACCTCCGCTCCCGCCCGGGGCACCGCGGGGGGACCCCGCTCCGGCCCCGGGCCCCGCGGGGAAACCTCCGCTCCCGCCCGGGGCACCGTCAGGGGAGCGCGGGGGGACCCCGCTCCGGCCCCGGGCCCCGCGGGGAAACCTCCGCTCCCGCCCGGGAGAGCGCGGGGGGACCCCGCTCCGGCCCCGGGCCCCGCGGGGGAACCTCCGCTCCTGCCCGGGGCACCGTCAGGGGAGTGCGGGGGGACCCCGCTCCCGTCCGGGGAACCGTGAGGGGCAATGAGGGGAGTTCCCTCACACACCCGTCCCCCTGAGGGCAGTGAATAAAACACTCAATATATTAATAGCTGGGGCAACAGTTTCAGTTCTGTGGGTCTCTTATCAGCGAAAACCCTACTTACCTGGTTAAACGTGACTAGTAAATACAAAGTTGAACCAGTTTTTTAATATACTAAACAGTTAGGATACAGACATGAACCTCCTTATAACAAGCGTAGCAACTTGTGGTAACTTTGCATTACTCTTTGTCGCAAGATCGAGAGCCTGCTGTACAAATCTGAGCAAAGGAGGACTTGGGCAATGCTTGGTGCCTGTTCCATGTCTTCTATTCCTCAGAGGAATCCAAAGCTGGAGCTGTGTTTCCAAGTAAAGTGTAGAGGCAGAGGCGGGTTCCTGGGAAATGCGGCCCAAAGCCCTGAGATGCCGGGAGGGCATTGCTCAGAGCGACCTGAGGGAGGGCGGGGGTGCCCCAGTCTGGGGGTTCAGAGGGCAGAGCCGCCTGGGCTCTGGGAGTTGGGCCAGCACAGGGTGGGTGAGCCAAGGTGGACATCCTGAGATGGGGCATCCGCAGGGGACCCTACTGACCATGGCTGGAGTGCTGTGTCCAGTTCTGGACTCCCCAGGACAAGAGAGACATGGAGCTTCTATACTTCTCAAGAGGTTCATCCTTCTGGACTTTCACCTCCTCAGCAGAGAACTTGGAGACTTTTTTTTGACCTTCCTCTCCTATTTTTTTTTTATTTTAAAGAGTAAAGCCCCGTAACACAGCACACACCAAATCAGTAGGAAAGACATACCAGTCATTTTGTCTAGCTCTAGCAAGAGACAGACATTCTTATGACAAAATAATTTCAAACTGCCCAATGTAATGAAGGAATGAAAGGGAAAATACCTGGAAAAGGTAATGACAAAACTGAACACTGGGGGAAATGGTGAGAGAGACTCAGTTTAGCCAGCTCTGCTCTTGCCAGCACCACTGGTATTGACAGCACTGCCTTATCCTCCTACTCCTTTTGGGAGCAGTGGTGGAATATCAAATTGAACACTCAGATTCTGTGGTCGCTCTGAGGTCGGTACAACAGAGCTGGATTGAGGTCAAGAACCACCACAGTTTGTCAGATTGTGACACCACCGAGGCTGAGAAATGACAGAAAAAAGTGATTCACTGACACAATTCTCTGACACCTTTGGATCTGAATTTCGGAGGCCAGAATGGTTTAAACTGACAGTCTGGGCTCTAAACAGATGTGCTAACACCATTTCTGTGTGTTTCTGAAGAGAGGGAACCAGACTCACTTCTTTTATTTCTGACAGAATTTGCAGCAGTAGAAGTAAACCCAATGAAATTTGCCCACTTTGCATTTTTGTTACATTGAGGGAAAACCAAAGATCAAGAAACCCCTTCTAAAATCCTTAAGATTCTGGTTTTGACATATAGTTTCACATATTACCTAATACTAAGGAAAATGATTTAACAGAAATTGCAATATAATGTGCTTCAAACTTTTTGGAAAATGGGAAATAAATCCCAGTCTTCAATCTCTTTTAATTGTTACTTAGTGGCAAGCTACTCAATCTTCCATAGCTTCATTTATTTTCCTCACTTACAAAAAAGTTACAAAGCAAGCCAGGAGAGTTTAAAGGCAAACCATTCCAGCTGTTGGGATCAACACAGAAGGAAGACAAAGCAAAAAAGACAAGGGACGAGGGAATGGGTCTGAAGGTATTTGGTAAATCTTGGGACAGAAGAGGCCAAGTCCTTGGCTGTGTTTGTACCACACTGCCAGGGCCAGACCCTCGTGTGCTGCAGTATCAGGGGTTCACCAGGTTTTCTTTCACAATTATCCTCTATGCCTTCTCTTTGCAATAACTCAGCGCTCTCTAATAAGGATGGCAATTTCCTCTGTGTCCCACCAGGGTCTCACTGCTCTCTCACGCAGCATTCCAAGACATTTCTGATATAGGAAGCACTTGTTCTTAGTACCTCTGTAAAGAGATTAGAATTAAATCAGTAGCATGACACACGCTCCCCAGTATGCTTGCTATTAAAACAATCTGTATCTAATCAAACTACATTTTTATGTATTTCTTTTCTTAGTATGTGCTGCTTCTGAGTGTTCACTCACCAAGAGCTTTGGAAGATGATTTTCATGCAAATAACTGGAAGCATTACCACTGTGTGCACACAAACTGAAACAGCTTTGGAAATATTTAAAAACATTTCAGCAGGGTCTGTAACGTTCCTGAAGAAAACACCTGCACAGTGAAAGGTGGCTGGAGGCTTTCTGTTAGCTCACATCTTTACTTAGTGACAAACACTATCAATTTAGTGATGATTTGTATTCAGTACCAGGATGGATGATATAATTAATATGCAGAGTATGTAATTAATATGCATAGCACATCATTAATATGCAGAGGGATGTGATTGATACGTACCCGGTACTGTCTCGCCTCTGGATAAACTGGGTAAGGCAAACCCTTCCTGGGATAGTCAAACTCATCCCCCTGGGCTCGGGACTGAGGGAAATAATCTGATGCTGGTTCTGCTGCCCTTAGAGGCTGAGCATACATGGGACTATGCAAAAGAGAAAAAGGTTATTAAAACCTTATAATATACTGAAAATTGCACAAAGGATCAGTTTAAACTGATATATAAAAATATTAAAGCTCACTACTGCATGCACAGCACTGAGGCAGTAACATCTAAAAGGTCTTTTAAGTTCATTTTACTGTCAAACCCTCATCCTGCAAACAGAGAAGACTGAATTTATAGAAGCAGCTTTCTCTTTAAGCTTTTATTTTCTTTTCACAACAAACAATGCCACAGCACCTAATTTTCTATATTTCTACAATTATTTTCAAAATGGCTTAAATTCACCATAGCCATGCCTTCAACATTTATATTGAAGAAACCAGCCCTCCTTGAGGGACTAAAACAGCAGCAAGCTCCAGCCTGTCTCTGCAGCAGAACCCTGCTACGTGTGAGGAGACTGTTGTGCTCTCACTGAGCTGCACCCTGGCAAACAAGTTCTCTGCAGAAGTTGCAGTAAGAGCTGCAGCAGTTGGTGCTGAGGTGGATTCAAGTGAGGAAGCACAAGCAGGGAACTGTGATTCTAAACAGTAATAAAATCAATGCCTCTGGGATTAGAGGAAAACCAGAGAAGCCTCTGGATAAGGCAGTATTTTAGGATTTGTATGTGAATAATCCAGTCAAAAGCTTTGGCATTTACTGGACCTTTGTTGCTTGCTGTGCCACTGGCAAAGCTGCAAAGTCATTCTGAGTCTCCAAACCAGAGTATAAAGTGAGAATGAGCAGCACAAAAGACAAAAAATAGCAGTATACCTGTAATTCTGCCTTTGATTTGGGATTGAGGCATCATTAAAATCTTCTCTTTTCAGTACAGGTTTTGGAATTTGTCCAACCCAGACTTCCTGTGTGTAGGGGATCAGGTGGTTACACAGAGCAAAATGACAACAAATTAGAATAACCAGCTCTCCAGGTACAGAATGTTAGAAGGTATAAACCAGTTTTTCACTTACAAAACACAATGTCTAAGCTACAACTCAGTCTGAGGTGTGAGAAAGCCCTAATTCCTGTAGCCCCAACCCAAAAAGATTCCTTTTACAAAGGGTTTTCTTTCCTACCAAACTGCAGGGTTGGGTCTGATTCACACCTTGGGAACAACAGCATCAGCAGGACTAAATTCTGAATTAGTTAAAAATTGAACAGCACCATCTCCTGGTAAAGACAGGCTCAGACCAACTGCATTGCCAAGCTATTGATACTCTACAGATGGATTTAGCAGAAAATAATGTAGTAGACTAAATTATTTTCTCCGTTTTCTCAGACAGCATTCAATGTCTTCTTCTCATACACTGTGTGATCCTTAATATGTAAAATAATCCCTTGAAGTACCCAATGAGGAAATGAACATACACACACACACAAATATTCCCTTTCAGTGATTCTTTGTATTTTATATTGATTTTTAATGGTATTTATCCATCTTTTCTCTTGACACCCACTAGTTCAAGCCATGATCTCTACTACATCTTACATATGGAGAAAACTGACACAGCAGAGCACGATCTCTTTTTAAAGCTGGTCTTCTAGCTGGCCAAAAATGGAAATAGTTGTTTGAACATTCTGCAAAAATAATCCCTAGTTCTTTGTTTTCTCCTACACAAATTACTTTCACTTAATCCTCAATGACAAGTTTCACCTTCTCACATGCATTCAGCTGATTTTGGAAATCAATGCTAGGAGACTTTAAACTCAAATTCCCCTTTTTTTTTGCTATCCCCATTGCATTGTGCTGAATCACCGAGGCCTGGGGGCTGTGCTGTGCCCCCCTGTGCCATCTCTTACCCCGGCTGGCTGCCGGTGCCCGTGCCCGGGGCTGGCAGCTGTGTCAGTGCTGAATGCAGGGTTCTGCTGTGCTCCACTGTATGGAGGCTTTGGCTGCTTCCTGGGGGGCACAGTGGGAATTTCTGGAGGCTTTTGCTGCTTCCTGGGGGGGAACAATGGGAATTCAGAGCATTAGCAATGGTGAGGGTCTTGACAGATGTTTTTGGTGCTGCACATCGGTTCAACAGCCATGTCAGAGCTTTAGATGTCCTGTGGCAATGGCTGTACAAGAGCTGGGTATTATTACAGCTTTTCTATGTCAGAGCAAGTGCCAGTGACACACTTCTGGGGCTCAGTGACAGAAGAAAAAACCCATATTGTCTGTGTACTTGGGAGAGATGTCACTGGGAAAAAGTGTTGAAAGCAAAAAGCTCAAATTGCCAATATCTGAGACCCAAGAGTGGGAGGAATCGTGTTTAAACACCAAGCCTCTTGTCAATGGTTATCAGTCTTACTCCTTTTTTTTTTAAACCTGTGGAAAAAAATCCCTGAGAGCAAATAAATCAGAAACACACATTTGCTAGTGTTGGATTTAAGTAGTAAATGTACTTATCAATCTTTAAAGCTTGCCTGGTGAGCCCTAAAGAAAAGCAATGACTGAGAGTGAGGTGGTAAAATGCTGAGTAAGTGCTGAGTGCTCAGGTAAGATGCTTTGAGTTAGTTTTAAATTGTATAAATAGTATTTTGGCAGTATGGCAACCTTGTGCTTTTAAACATCCAGAGGTTAAAAATTAACCAGAATACCAGACTCCTTTTGCTGTACTTCCATTTTGAGTACAAAACTCCTTCTAAGTGCACTTACCCAGCTTTTTTCATTTTCAAGCAGTAGACAGCAGAAAATATTACAACCACTGTGATAACCAGTGCCACTGCAGGAAGAGTAGCCACTAAAATGAAATCCAGAGTGTTCCAAAGGTGGTTACATTTGGGGCCCATATACCAGTACTCCTTCCAGCCCGTTCTGTAGTAATCACATCTGCAAATAAAAACATTCACTTTTAGCAACAGCATTTTAATTCAAAAGTAAGCCATACCAAAAAAGTATAGTATTTTGCTATATATATATTTATTATTCAACACGGCAGGGGCCAAGAGAGTCACCATTGTTCCTGTTTGTTTAAAGGTGTTTTTTATCTTAGTTACACCCATCTGTTTCCAGATTTGATGCAAAAGTTCTTTGCCAGGCTCTGAGTAACCAAGTCCGAGTTGGCATTTCAGGAGTCCAAGATAAGCAGCTTTGATGGGAACAGGGTGCAGTACCCAAGTCATGGCCTAGCTCAGGTCAAAGGTCTCTTTGTCTGCTGTCAGCATGGCAAAGCTGCTGAGTGGAAGGGAAACCTCACATTTCTGTCTGTCATTATGATATAGATTTTTTAAAAGGAAAAAAACCCCAACTATGTAATGGAGAACAGAACATTAAGATATCTAATTTTTTTTAACTCAAAAGAAAATTTGATCAACCTGAGAAAAAAAATGAACTTGCAATTACACAGCTAATTCTGTTCTAAAGTAAAATAGTTGAGAAAACAGGAAGCCTGTAAAAATTGAGGATTACAGTGATTACGTACATTAGGAATGACATGGACCACACATATATTTAAAAAAAAAACACTATGCCCAAATCCCAGATTTGATTCTTTTTACCAGAGCTATAAGCTTATGCAGATTGTAAATGAAGATCAGCATTTATTTTCATGGATCACTTTGGAGGATCTAAATTCATAATTTAGAATATATTTGACATTTACATTGTGTATACTTAAACAAACAAACCAAGCCCACATACTACCCGCAAAAAGGCTCTCCATCTTTACACTGACAAGGAATATTTTCAGGACAGAACTCATCTGTATTACCCAGACAGGCCTCAAAGTCCACAACTCCATTGCAGTTGGCTGTGAATTAAAACAGAGTAAGAATTTAATGCAATTATGCAGTAACATACTGTCAGTGGGCTGTGTTGCTAATTACACCAGAAATTTATGCTTCACATGTACTCTATTGATGATATTAAATCTTACTTTCCAGTGACTTGTCCCTTGAAAATTTTGAAGCTATTTGAGAAATGAAAATTTACCTGCTTAAATTACTTTACCCTGAATGTGAACCCATCTTCCAGTTGGCCAGGAAATTGTATGGCTTGTGTTGTTATGGTTTTTATCCCATAATTTAAAGTGTGGTTTTGTCTCAATTCCACGATATATCATCTCTGGCTTGTTGGCAAAGACTAAAAGTCATGAGACTCATTAGAGATTCCAACCTTCCAGTTATAATCCAAATTAGAACCTTTTCGTGTGTTTTTCAATGGGATTATTCCTTGTCTTAGCCTACAAAAGGATCTGGTTTGCATTATGTTGGTTCTCCTCTCTCTTTTGCTGTGTAAACACTGTGCTGTAAATTATGTTCCAGAATCTGAGTGTTTACAGTATTTCACAGGTATTTGGCTGCTAAAAATAACTCCCTCAGCAGCCTGAATCATCATCAAACACCAGCGTGTTTGGCACTCCCACCCTACATCCTTTGCTACCTGTTCTCTCCTGCTCAATACTCAGACTCAACGCCAGGCACCAACCTGACCACTCAGAAAAGCCCCCAAACTGCCACCAGAGCCAAATCTAATTGTGCACAACTCTTCCCAGTGAGAGGAGCCACGTTTGGAATGAAGCCAGAGTCAGAACTGGCCGAGATCTCTGAGCAGACCCTTCTGAGCCCAGCAGGCATCTGCTGGAGCAGCTTTAATGGCACTGCCACTGTCAGACAGACTCCCCACCAGAACAAACTCCTGATTGATGCATTATTAGCCCAAGGAAGTGTGCTGGGAGCAGCCTGCACTGCAAAAAGAGATGG
Source organism: Anomalospiza imberbis (assembly GCF_031753505.1). Lineage (NCBI taxonomy): Eukaryota > Metazoa > Chordata > Aves > Passeriformes > Viduidae > Anomalospiza > Anomalospiza imberbis. The sequence continues at coordinate 4,312,932 of NC_089694.1, forward strand.
AAGCCTCCTTCCTTTCCACTGTCCAAGACCATCTAATCCAACATTTGCTGCTTATCAGAGGTAAATCTAAATGATTACAGTGACCAAGGCTTGTACCAATCCATTTACACACACTGCATGCTCTCCTCTCAAGAGGCATCAGCACTGGAACATTTTCCAAGAAAACCTAACTACAGGTCATGTGTTATGGCTACAAAGTACAGAAAAATGAAAAATACCAAGTAGTATTTGGCATGGTTCATCTGGGAGATAAGCAATCTTTTTAGCTACCCCTCTGGTCATTAACACAATTACAATTCCTTTAGCAGTGATACAAAAAATACTAAGGCAGCAGAAAATCACCAGCTGTGAATCTGCTGGGCGAGAGGGAGTGTGTGCCCTTTGCTATTAAAGCTCTAATATTCCATGTGATAAAGGAACTCACTGCTGAGCTCTTCAAAATACTGGGGTCTACATAAATGACAGGTTAGCCTTCAAGTGGTAACTTGTTTTTGCAAATGAAAGTTTAGAGTAGCATTAAAAAATTCCTCAGATCACAAACCAAAACTGTTATTAGAAAAATAATAACTGCAGCTGGTTTACACCACTACTGACTTAGGGATACCCAATTACATGTAACTGATAGCTACCAGATACAGAACAGTGATGATAAAATAAATAAATATATCAATAAAATATGTGGGAAATCTTGCCATAAAATAATTGCAGGCCAATACTGGTCTAACAGAACCAGAAACAATTCCATTACTTCGCTACTCACTTAAAATAACTTTTCTATCAGTGCATTCTGGTTGTCATGCTCTTAAATATTGATGATTTTCTCCCTGTTAGTACCAAAAAAAAAAGTCTAAGAACACTTGCTATAAAAAAAGTATATATTTTTTTTAACCCATATACAAAGTGTTTTTTTCCCCACTGAAAAAGAACCAAACCATTTAACTAATTTAAAAATACCCTTCTGAAATTCAGAGACTGACTCAAAATGATCCCAACCCACCAGGAGACTGAGTTTCAGATGTAATTAATTCATATGGTTGTAACCTTTTCCCTGTGACACCAAACACAGGACAGCAGCTGTCTCACCAAGGTTTTCACATTTGCATTGCTTTGCTGTTATTTCAAATAAACCCAGCCTAAAGCCTAAGGAGAATTCCCAAGCAGCAGTCCCCCTCAAGGGACTGCAGTGCCCCAGCAGCACTCCCCAGAGGAGTGGCCATGGCCACGTCCCTGCTCTAAGAAGCCAGAAAACAGAATTCCAGCAGCTCTTACGTTGTGAAGCTTCACTCAGCAAGGGGCTGGCCAGGACCAGGACACACAGCAGGACCTTCAGAAAGGACATCCTGGGCCTTTTCTTCCAGACTTTGCCAGCAGCAGAATAAACTTCCCTTTCTGCTGCTGTGGATTGTGGATTTTGAGCTTGGTTTACAGCATCCTTCTCTATCTAGAATTACTAATTAACGTAAAACTGATACAGCTTTCTGATATTGTACTCAGCATATTTTCCTTTATGAAACTAGGTAGTTTCATAAAAATATCTCATTAATCTTGCTACTTTTGAACTTTTGAAATTAGATGTGAGGTATTCATTTAACAACCTAAATTTCAACACACTAAGGTATCTGTCAGGAGCCTTTCTCTCTTCTCCTTTTAGGCTTATGTTACCTTTTACAGATAACAAACTTGGACTGCATTTGCAGACAATTTCCTGGAACAGGCATTGTTTTTAAAGACAAAGCCACGGTCTTGAAGTCATCAAAGACGGAAGTGATGGGAAGGATGGAATCCTGTAATTGGATGTATCCACCATTAAGTTTTGTCAATTAATTTTCCATTTTTCTGAGAAAAGAACAGAAAATACCCATGTGGCAAGGATGAGTGATGACAGAAACTCACACCTTAGCACACACCCTGTCATTTTTCCTCTTTATTATTTAGAGTCCTTAAAAATTCTCAACATTCACTGCACAAGAAGATCCTGACACTGTGGTCATTCCAAACACTACTCAGGTTACACCCAAATTTTGTGTTTAACTGCATTGAAGCTGAAGTTAGCACAAGCATTGTTCCTAGCACAGGGCTTTCAAAACTAATCCATATCTGATAAAATCCCAACGTGGATTTCCTAATTTGACAGGAGCTGGCTGCTTATGCAAACATGCCAAGCACAGTTACATTAATAACAAAAGGTAAACTTTAACCTTTGCTTTTCAAAGGATAAATAATGATCTCTAAAAATCAATGCCTAGCAAATTCTTGAAAGAATGCTGCTTTGGCTAAAGCCCAACAGCACTTAATATTACAGCAGTAGATAAGAGATTCTCAGTCCTGCCAGAAGATTGCTTTACAACAGACCACAACAAAGAAATTAATATTTACCTCAGTGAAACAAATTGCATGATCCTTCTTCAGATGTAAGGCAGAAGTGTGAAGAAGCAGCTCCTGCAGATGCTCCATTCTCCTGCTGACAGGGAATTCCCCTCTGGCTCCAGCTCCCAGCTGTTCAGTGTGAGTCTCACGTTGGCTGATGAACAAACACCTTTACCTGGGCTGTCAGATTTGGTTCAAGGACGCAGAAATGCAATGGGCAGTTTTTACCTTGGGTGAGATGTTTTAATGTAGCAAAACAAGCCCCAAACTCTTGACTTTGCTACATCATTGGCCTGTATTGGATGCAGAGGGTTTGGACCTAGCCTCAGGAAGGGCTGTAGAGGCTGAGGTTTCTGTTTTTAGCGCCCACTTGGGTAACAGCAAATAAACCCAGTGCCAGCAGACCTGAACAGCTGAGAGCTTTGTACTGCACAGCACACCCATTTCCTCCTCTTATTGTCTGAGTTTCTGGAACTCAGCACAATCAAGAGCCAAGTAATGCATTCTATAACAACACCCAGGCTCATTCAATTTCTTCAAAGAGAGACACAGAAGTAAATCAAAGTTACTGACCAAAATTCATGGTGGAAGATGGAACTGCTCATGATCTTTAATCTTAATTCATTTCAGAGCTGGTTCAAGATGGCTGTGGAGACCAGTCTCTCCTCCTGCAGCATTGCAGGGGTCCTAAGTGACAAACCAAGCTCAACTATGGATTCCCCAAACGCTGGTGTCAGGACTGCTACAAATAGAGCCCAGAAAAAGTTACCAAGGCTTGAAATCATGACAGGCTCAGTTTACACCTATTCCCTGGTCACAGCAATGGAATTTCTTTCAGCTGCTGCTGCAAAATCCATCTCCTATGTCTGTAAACAAAAGGACAAAGGAGTAACTGCACCTTGAACAAGGGTGTTTGCCCACAGTGAACCCAGGGTTTCACTGGGGCTGTTCTCTGCCTCTGGTCCACACAAAAACACATCAGGGCCAGGAAGAAAGACTCATTGACTTCTAGGAGGGCTTCCATCACAGCCTTTCTTGGCTGCAGCTTGCCATCAGCACATAGCTGAGCTTGGCTTCTGGGAATCCTGCACTTTAAAATAAAAGCCACACACAGTCCAGTGCCTACTGATTGTCCTTTTTAAAAAGTACTGGCTTCACGGGACCCCACTTTCTTTTGGATTTAAAATATGTTTTCAGCATTTCACTAAAATGCTCCAAACTTTCACTACAAGGTAACAACATTGCTGCATTCCAATACCTTTCTAGTATCTCCCAAGCTGTTCAAGAATCACAGGGACAATGTGCCACTAAAACAGCCCCATTGCTCATTCACACTATTTTCCTCCTTTTGAGTAATTCACTCTTTAGGTTACACCATGGGTTACATAATTTATGACCCTTGCTTGGCAAATTTCTTTATCTGGAAGACTGGCACAGTCACACTGAGACAAACACATTTCCCACCTGCTTCCTTCTTGAACAGTGTCACTCCTCCAGCATGGATAAAAACTTTAGTTTTTTCCAAGTCCTGAAGTATACCATTCTTTAGAAAAAAATTCCAAGAAAAGAAAATGGAAGCACTTCTCAAAATGTAGGCCACTGAGCACTGGTCTGTCCTGCTGCTTCAGGGATTTCTTCCAGGAGTGTTTCAGTACTTCAGGGGTGAAATTTTCCCCCCCAACATTAATAAACCAAGTGTGACTTAGTGATTACAAATGAACTGTCAAAAAGTACTTGAAAGGAAAGGAATTGACAATTTTCCTACAGATGAAAACAACAGGCAGAAATTAAATTTAGTTTTTAAAAAGTATCTTATCACCCTTTATTTCCAGGTGCTTTGCAGCGATATGACAAAATAAAGTATCACAATCAATTTTATGTAAATAAAAAATTAATATCAACAAGCTCCAAATCTCTCTATATTGAATACAATCAAACATAAATAAAAACACCATGCATTAAATTAAAGCTATTTCTGTATTATAAAATACCATGTGACCCCATTCTTTAAGACCTTGATTTCTTCACAAATATATAACTTATATAAAAATTATAATATACATTTTTACTTTTAGGATGTATTATTGCATTGTGAAATAAACTTAAGTGACTCTTAAGGATACATTTGAGAGGCATTTCAAAGTGCTTCACTATAAATTAATAAAATCGTGTCTCACAATAAAACTTTTCCCATGTTCTATGTTAACTTTTCAGTGTAACAGATTTGTCTACTGGGTCTGAAATCTTCAAGAGACCAAGTCAGGCACATGGTTACCCAGGACTCACAAGCATGGCATCATGTAGATGTCAATTTGCTTTTTTAAAGCCATTGCATAGCACCTTTACTAGAAATTACTAGTACAGACATGTGGCTACAGCTCCTTGCAGTCTGCTGTGAAGTATTAAATAACCCCTGATGGTTCAGATGTCCGAACAAAGCAGAGAACACACCCAGCCAGAATACAAAACCTTCCATACTTCTCTCCCACTTTCTTTGGCTGCAGTTAGGAAGAGTTGTCTTTAGCTGTACCTGTTTCACAACCAAAACCTTCTAATTTTAACCTTTCTGTGTGGGGATAGTAAACAAAAACTGGTAATACAAATAAAACAAACAGAAAATTACCCTGCCTTGAGGAGAAAGAGCAATCTCAGCTGATGAAAAATGTAAATTAAAAAATGACAATAACAGCAGCAGCAACACCATCAACTGGTGTGGGTTGGAAGGGACCTTACAGCCCCTTTTCTTCCACCCCTGCCACAGGGACACTGCACTATCCCAGGCTGCTCCAAGCCCTGTCCCACCTGGCCCCGGACACTTCCAGGGATGGGGCAGCCACCTGGCAAACCCCGAGCTGGAATAATCCTGTGCTGCTCACTCCTCTCACCTACCAAAAAATGACACAGCACAGGGACTCCATTCTGTGAGCTACAGATCTGCATCCCTCATCCTGCTGTTCAGCAGAATGGACAGGAACACTCAAATTACGTCCCAGAAGATGTTCAACTCTGAGGTTTAGTTCTATCCCAGCGTTGCCCTAAGGAGTAATTTGAGCCTGAAATCCAGCCCCAGGAGAGCTTTGTGCCTCAGGGCCATGCACAGCATGAACAGGATCAGGGCTGCAATGGAAGGGGCTGGCATGGAACTCCTGACTCCTGCCTGCCCAACCAAAGAGCCAAGGGACATCTGCAGAGCAGACACCCCCACCTGCATCACCAGATCTGAGTGGAAATGCCCTCAGTACATGGGCAGTCCCAGGCAGTTCCTGGCACCAGGGAAGAGGCAGTGTCCCAAGGCTGCTCTCCTGAGAAGGGCAGATGTGCTGGTTCCCTAACAGCAATCCTGCAGCTCCTCTCCCTGCTCCCACGAGACCAATTCCTGGGCAGAGTTTTTCATTAAGGCCTGAAAAATCTCACCACACTAAACTCCTGTAAAATCCAAGCAAATCTCCATCATCTCACCTTTCCTGTGGACTTGCTGTGGTAGCATCACTCAAAGCTAGAATTTAACAATTTAGGAGTAGATGGCTTTTCCTTCATGTTTTTATCCAGAATGTTATCAAAGGGAGACAGATAATACAATTTCTGGCACCCAGTCATGCACTTGAAAATTATAATTTCTTCACAATTTCCACTTATCTGTTTCCCTGGAAATGGTATATGAAGCCCAGACATCTAATTTTTCTACTCCTCTCTCTATGATGAAACACTAAATGTGTCACTAAATGTGTCCAGGACCTCTCTGAAGATTGATTTAATATCCTCTGATTGCTGCCTGAATTCTGACAGTTGCCTGGGCCTTTAAGAAATGATTAAAGAAACAAAGGCATTAAATCCTGTCAGCTGTTTCAGGCAAGTTTAACTAACAGAATTCTTCTTTTAAACTTCTGACTTCACCTTGCACTGGATTCTGTGTAACAAAAACCAACACTTCACCTGAAATTTGGATTTTAAAGTATCAATTTGTTTCTGACCATCCTAAAAGCTTTTCTTCTTTTGCTCATTCACCATATGTGCCTTCTGCACATTCCATCCTGCAACACCTCCTCACAACTTTGCTGATCCCACAGGGACAGCAGGAATTCTGCCTGTATTTCACTGGCATTTGCCTTTGCATCAGCAGCCTTGGAGAAGAAATCAGGTTGTGAAATTTCTTCTGAGCAGAAGGAGCAAATACCACATCACATCCCAGTGCTGAGAACAGCAGCATTTCAGGCTTTAGCCTTCCATCCACACTATCTGTCCATGTGGTTTCTCTTGCTTCCCCCTCAATTTCACAGCAAAGCCCATATTTTCCTTGATTAAAAGGTAACAGAATGAAGAGAAATGGAGGATGAACAGAAGTACAGGGATATACACCATAATAAAAGCAGTGTTTGAAAGTTTCATCCTAGGAAACTTAATTTCTAATATCATTCTTATGGAAAAACAGAATTTCACAGAAATCCTACCAAAATCAATGAGATACTGCATACATACTTATGTGATTAAAAAGTTGGCTGCCTGCTACTTCTGCATGTTTACTGTCAGCAGTTTAAACCTTGAAACTACAGATTTCCAACTTCCTAAACACTTCTACTGGATTTTATATAAATTCAGTATCAGTTTCATGGATTAAGCAACTCAAACACAGTTCTTCCAAGTATCAGAAGTAGGTGAAAGCTGATGCATAGTTTAGAAAGGATGTTTAGAGATCAGTTTTGTGTTTTTCCTCAACTTCAGAGACATTTGACCACAGCAGAGGTGTGCAGGACAAGGAATGTTTCCATTCACCTTTGTGAAAGAGGCAAACAGCACCAAATTATTTTGTAATGAAAAAAGTGACTCTTTTTTCATTACAACAGCTTTATAGCCAATGCTGTTCACATAATACAACCACACAGATTTTAAGATTTTAAGGATACTCAGACCAGCAGGAACTTGCACTTCATTCCAGAGCTGAAAGATAAAAGACAAAGAAGCCTCTGCAAACCCCATCCCTCACATTCTTCATTCACATCAATGAACATCCGAGCCAAAGCAGAGATACATTTACATTTTCAAATATCCTTTGTGAAGTGACATTTATTAGCAAGTTTGGCACAGAGAAGCCCCACTGGGAGAAGACACTGACAAATCTTGTTTTCTCAGTGTCTCACTAATGACACTGAATGAATTCCCACTGCTTATATGGAGTCAGGAACAAAATAAACATTAAACAGAATCATGTAAGTCAATAATACAAATTGGAGATAAGAAAATATCTGATGAAAATATACCTCACAGAGTATGTATTGTAAAGATTATTCCTTCCCTTCTTCCCTCCCCCTTATCTGTAATATTTTGCATTTTGCAAAGCAGACTTGGCTTAGCTCCTGGTGCTGTACATGTCCACATCTTCTGGGCTGGACTGACCGTGGTCCGTAAGTTTTGGATCAGGCTTAAATTTTGATGTCTTCACTGCTCCTGTTAGAAACAGTGAAAAAATATGGTTAAAAAGTATGCATATCCTTGAGCTGTAAGGAAAAAAAGCTTAGTGATACATTTTGAGAACTTCTGTATTACCAAACACTCAGAAAAGATCAAAATCTGTCTGTTCCAGTTCAGAGTGTGTTAAGAACTGATAGAGGAGGATGAGGGCATGTTGGAATGCTGGGCATAGCAGTGGATGGAGAACAGGACCTCTTCTCACTCTCCAACACCACTTCCTAACCCAGCAGACTGAGAGCAGAAATTGTGATGCTTTGCCCAACACATGGAAAGGAAGGGAAAGTTTGAGGCATGGAAAAAGTTCTCTAGTGTTTCTTGTCTAGGAGCAGAGCTGGATCCCACAACCAACCCTGCCAGATCTCCCCTGAAGCTGCTGCCAGATGGCAAGAATTCCAAATGAAGACAAACACTCTCACCTAGTTTCACTTCTGAACTTCCAAAAACCTCAAACTGAGTTTAGTAAAACACTGAAGCCCCCCACTCACTGAAGGACAGTGCACAGGCTGACATATTTACTGATACTGCAATTCCAGAGGATCTAGGGGAATATAAAGGCAGGTTTTCTGGGGCTGTGGCTCCTCTTCCTGATCTGCTTCTTTTCTAGCTACATCACTTGACCCAACAAAGGGTGTTACATTCTCCTGAAAGCTTTGCCCCACTTGGACTGAGAAAATAAACATCTCTGGCAACACAGATTCATTTAGGGCATGGATATTTTTGGCTGTATGAAGGACATGAACTAATTCCACCTATGAAAAGCAATGACAGATCTATAAACACAAACCCAATAAAGAGAGTTTGGCCTGGAGCAAGTGTAAAAACAGATCAAAGCATTCCACAAACTAAATCAGAAAAAGTTCAGGTGCAAAGCAGAGAACACATACTACAGTGAAAATAAAGGAAAAAAAATACTGAAAGTCTCATCCAAATACGTTCTGCTTGCTTTCCAGAAAAAAAATCTCTGGTCACAATTCCTTCCTTCCAAGTGATTTCCTTGTAACAAAATTTAGAAGTTGCCCTTACAACAGGTATTTCAAAACAAATTTAGTTCTCCTTTAATAGGTAATTCCACTGTTTTCTCTTAAAAATTGGACTACCAAATTTTTGCCTGTTAAACAGGCTGTTATGTGATCTAGTTGATTAGCTCAACCACTTAAGATGCACAAGGAACCACTGCAGAAAACCCAACAAAATAAAATCCAGTGCTTCATTTCTCAATTACACACCCTTTCATTCCACTATGGATCATCTCTGCAATGTTAGCAGAGGCTAAGAGTAATTAAATAAATTTGAGACTTCAATTTTCTAATTATAATCCAAATTAAAACCTTTTTGTGTGACTTACATTTGGATTATTCCTTATTTTGCCCTATGAAAGAACCTGGTTTACATTAATATTGGTTCTCTGACATTATTGAGAGAGAACAGCAAATATATAATTCTGTTATTATGACAGGGTCCACAGTGAGAAAATTATCACCTCCCTGAGGCTCTGAAATGTGTATTAAATGACAGCACGTAAAATATGCTCTCAAGAATAATATGCACTGACAGCTTGCTCCAGTTTAGAGCAAGAATAAGTGCAAAATTAAGTCAACTAATTGGATTTGCAAGTTGCCCTGAGATTACACTTGAAATGTTTAATTCACCTGATGAAGGCACTGGATCTTCATTACTCCAACACTCTACTGGAAAAGATTCTGTTCTGTTAAGTGATCTTGACTCAACAGCAGGCTCAGGTTTGGTACTAGAAATTCCCTTCTTTTTCTTATCTTCTTGCATAATTGGTTTTGACTCTTGCTGCAGCTGTGAACCAAATATTAATAAAAGAAAGCACATGGGTATATGCTTAATACATTATTGCAAAATAAATCTTTGAAGTCTGGGAGCTTATCTTTTATGAAATTCTTTTCAGATATGACATCATACAAAGATATTCAACTAGTCAGCTACACACAAGGGGCACAGCTGGCAAAAGTAAAATTCATGAAACCCCACAGATCAGATAGAATAAATTCAAGTAGAAGGGAAATTGTCATGAGTATCTACTTAGGACTGAAGCTGTGGTTTTATCTGAGACCCCCCAAGAACTTCACAAGTTCATTTCCAGGTGAGGAGCCTTTGCCTTACACACGACTGAAATAGCCCTGAGTGTTTACAGAACACTTACTACCCCTAGTTAGCAGGAGATGGAAAGATAAACCATGGTTGCACCCTGGTAATGAGAAATAATATGTCTTGGGAAGCGGCTTCACTCAGGGAAAAAAAAAACTGAAGTTAATAAAAGTATCTGTACCACATCAATTCTTGTTTTGCTATCAGTTAAATGACAGTTATCTGAATCTCATTTTCAAAACTCAGAATTCCATTTGTGCTTCTCAGAAGAAGGGTGAGGACTGCATGTCAATGAGCACTGTAAATTTAAAGCAAAATATTTCTACATGTTAATATAACTGAGAAATAGAAATTTTCTTTGAAAAGAGCAATGAGAAACTACTGTGCAAAGCTGCAATTTTACTTAGGAAGTGCTACTTTGTCAAGTTTTTATAAATTTCCACTTGAGGAAAATACACCTGTTGGTTAAACCACACATTTTGGGTTGGATAAACCCCACATTTAATTCTGGGATTACCAATCCAAATTCCATATATAATTTACAGAAGGTTCATATTGCCCTCTACTCTCTGCTGGCAAGGCTTCAGCTGTTTAATATGTCCTTTTTTGACTGCCTCACTTAAAAACCACACACAAAATCCCCTAAGAAACAGAAAAAGTAGAGAAACTAGAGGAAATTCCGAGGAGAACAAGAATTATATCAGAGTTAGAAAGCCTGCTCTGTAAAATAAGGTGAGCAAGAGAATGTCAAAAACCCTGATAAGTTTTCCATATGTAGTAGGTCAATATAAAGAGGTTACTGGTCATTTATTCACTATGGCTGCCACGAGGACAGGACAAGAAGAAGAAATGAATCAGCCATGGACAATTCATATCACAAGGTAAATAAACCAGACTTCCTGCAAGGGTTGTAGAGCAGTAAGCCAGTCATACCTACTGTAATCCTGAGTGTCTTTAGTCTAAATTCAGGGGCTGCTCTAAGACCAAAGCTTGAATCAAAATGGATCCTTTATACCAAGATAAAAAAGGAGCTCTAAAGAGAAACTCATTCTTCTCTTGTGCACCCTGCATGCATTGTGGGACTACAGAGAAGATCTCAGTATCTACTGGCATGAAAGGTGTAAAAACAATTAAATACTGAAGTAACAAAAAGATCAGACTGGGGTCTGTGCCTTGCTGAACACCATCAGTAAACCTTGAACAGCATCAGCAGAAGAGACCACAACTTTCTAAGCTCCCTCTCAATGTGTGAGCTGTCATTACTTCCCAAGTCCTACCTTGGTGACAGTTTCCTTGTCTGCCCACAGTGACCTCACAGCCTCATAGGTCTGATGACTTGCACAAAGTAACTTTTTCCCTGTTACCTATTTTGTAGAAAAACATAATTTAACAACAGTTTTTAATATACAAAGACAGACCATTCAAATGAAATTAATCACATCTGCATGAGAACATGCTTAATTCCATCCTAAGGCATCCACTTTTCAAGATCTACTGCATATTTCCTTTACATCAAATAAATTGTAAATAATATTTAAATTGATATTAGGAATCCACAGGAAACATTTCCATGCTAAATCCACCTACTCCAAATGAAATCAAACCCTGATCAGCAAACAGTGTGCTGGCAATGTTGGCACAATAGATGGACCAAGTTAAAGGATCCAAACTCGTCCCACTATGTTGGAAATGACCACAGATAAAACCAGAAGCTTACCTTAGCAATGACCACTGACTGAGCTGGGTAACAAACAGAATATCCTACAGTAGTAAGTCCCAATGGATACGCAATTTTCTTAAATCTAGAACCTGTACAAAGCCAATTATTTTGAATAATTAGACAAAAATGAAATGCAAACTAAGTAGTTGTAGCAATTAAATGCAGGAGAGATTGACATTCTGAAAGAGAAATAATCCCAAACTAGGTTTTCCAATATTATGAAGAATGAGAAGAAGAATTGTATCATTAGTCTGTCCAGTCCTGCTCTGTCAGGTCTCAGCCAGCTCCTAACAGCAATCAACAATGTCCCTCCATTTACCAGGAAGGATTTATTTAAGTCCCACAGGCTTTTGCCAATGTTTCAGGAGAGCATTCTGGCCACTAGAAATGTTACAAGCTCCATACCCCACAGCCAGTAATGAAAACAAGCCAACCCTACCTTTTCTTGCCAGCACTACACCAGCCAGGCCTGACACTGTAATTACAGCAGCTTTGGGAAGAAATTCCGGTGGAGGATTGTTCAGGTAAACATAAGCATCTAAGGAATGGAAAAAAAAAGACAAAAAAGAAGCAGGGCAATTCAGTATCAGTCATTTTATTTTATTTCCCACTTAAGAAATAAAGGTGAAAATGTTGATTTTACTGAGAGTTTATATAGATGAAATGAGACAGATACGTGACTTGCCTACCTTTTCCAAACTGAATTGAATCCATTATTCCATTTTTAATAAAGACATAGACACTCTACAAGGAAAGAAAAAACAAAACTAGAAAGTAAAATCTCTGCAAAAGTAGCTGTTCACACACATCTCAGCACAATGAGACAAAGAAATACTGTGTAAGTTTAAAAAATCCAAACCAATGACCTTCTAGAAAGGCTGTGGAGAGATCTACCCTCTTTGTGACAGACAAATACTTATATTTTTAAAACTTACATGGACAATTAATTAAAAAAAATCTCTCTAATGTAAGCTCCCTTTCAAAACGGACATCTCAGGAACTCTAGAGTAGGAAAACACCTGGATGCCAACTGTATAGGAAAATTCAATTATAAAATACAATCTTCTCCTCCCAGGAAAACTGAAGGAGTAACACCGAATTTATACCACCAGAGGTCAGTGCTACTCAGTGGCAGGAACTCATACAATAATTAATGACATTAAAAAGTTTGGTACAGCTTTATAACAAGATTACTTCAGTCATGCAGTCACTGACAACACTTTCACAGACCAGTGTAATCACAATTTACAGAAAATACATTTTGAAGACATTTTGATTTTTTTTTTCAACTATTAGGGTCTACATTTTTTTTGCAAAAATAAAACACAAGCACAAAATCTCCTCTGGCCAATAGCCAGGGTGAAGCTGCTGCTTCCCAGCAGGTACAAAAGCAGTAACAGGCACCACAGCTCCCTCTCCACCTGGAACACGCAGTAACAGAGCAGAGGGGTGTTTCTGATGGCTCCTGAGGAACAGCCTGCTGCAACAGATACATGGGCTGCATTCTGTTTGTCTTTTTTTGTAAGGTACTGCCCTTTGGAAGCAGCTCCCTCTCCATGGACTGCACCTGGAATTTCAGACTCCAAAACACCCTCAAGTTCTCCCAGCAAGAATTTACTGACGTAACTCCTGCTGTAGAAGGAGGGCTCATTTTTCCACCTGAATTTATCTTATGCAAAGACAAGGAACTGCCAAAAAACCCCTGCAGGGGGAAGTAACCTGTTTTCTCAGTGGTTGGCTGTAGTGCTGAGAGCACTGCAGGGTATGTTGGGTGCATCCCTTACCTGGCACCACCCAAAATAGCGGCCGGTCGTGCTCCGCAGGGCCGTGAGCTGCTGCTGCAGGTGCCCCGGCTGCTCCTCGATGTACCTGGACCTCAGGGGGGGTGCGCTGTAAATGGGGAGCTGCAAACAGAGCACAGCTGAGCAGCAGGGGCACAGCTCTGCTCTCATGAGCTGCTGCATTGCACGGGGGTTTTTCAAGCCTGCAAACCCTCAGCGTTCCCACTGCAGCACACAGACACTCTATGTGGAATTACAAACTTTTAGAGCTCCAAACTGACTCTACCCAAGTGGGACTTCACTCTTTGGAAGTGAAAACTGAAACAACTCGATGGGTTCTAAGAAGCAGAATTACTCAGTATGAAGCAAAGGCATGTGCAAGAATAATAAGAAGGTGAATGTGTGTATTACTAGAAATTGCACATGAGAAAAGGATTCATCAGTAAGTATTCTATTTTCACCTTTTCTGACTGCATTTTTGAAATACTGTAATAATGAAAATGAGACAAAACTTAACTAATTTAATATCATAACACTTTGTGTTTTATTTGAGCCATAGTGGTCAGTTATTTATTATCACATATTACTTTGCTATGTATTTCAGGCACTGGGTAATATAATTCAATGGTCAGAGTTGCTATACTGCAGGTTTTTCTAATATTATTTTGAAGACCAAGAAAGAGGAAGATTCATACCTTATCTGGCTTCACCAGCTGACTTTTTGACTCCTTTTCTGTTGCTGCATATACAGTAATACATACAAATGGCAGCCCAGAAGAAATGGCTGCCAGCTTTGCCACCTGGGACAGAGAGATGAAAAACGGGAGTCTTAATGCTGAAATTAAAATTTCCCTTTGGATTGATCAAATATGGGGTTAAACAAGTCACTTTTAAAACCTTTTTTAAGCATTATGCCTTCTAGAAATGTCTTCTGACTTACACAAAGATTTTCTGAAATTATAATGGTAAAGAAAAGGTTAAAGATCCTTGACAACAGTTTTATGTCTAAAATACCAGGAAGAACTTTGTGTTCAAAGCCACACTGATGCTTCCATCACCTGTTAGGGTCAATTCAGTTGTACTTTACTCAGCATGCAGGAACTCCACTTTTGAAGATTTATTAAAGAAAAACTATTTTAAACATATTATAATTCAGATTGCTTATTTCCACGCAGCTACCAGAACAAGACACCAATTTTCAGTAGACACTAGAAGAAAAACTGAATTTAAAAGTGTTAGAGCATGAGAAAGTTGTATTGCTCACTTAAAAAAATATTTTTTTTGAAGTCACAATAGATTCTCTTCTCAATGTAAAAGAGAAAGGTATACAGGGAATGATCAAAGTGGTCCAGCTCCTGACTGACAGTAATTGCTTTACTTTTGGGTGCCTGCAGACAAACATATAAAAGTTTAAAGATCCAAGGAAATAGCTGTACTAGCTAACATTTACTCTAGCAGTTATCCCGAGAGGGTTTCACTCTTTTCTACTGAAATCACAAAGAACCAGAGTAAAAGAAAAAGCAACATCACCTTGACTACAGTAAAGAGGCTTCACTGCATGGAGCTGTTCCTTTTCTAATCATGAGGTGCACTAAAAAGACCTCAATTAGCTAAGTTGTTCCTAGTACTAATTTTTTTGAATTATTTTATTAAAAGTTCCTTATAAGGCATTATGTATCAAACAATGAAAATCATGTATTGTTTAGCTAAAGAAACCAAAAAGTATTTTACCTATGAAAACTTCTACAGAATTTCTCAGTAGAAAAATTCTACTGAGAATTAAGAAATGGCAGGATCATATTGTTATATCAAACACTAGGAAAGCAGCACAGAGAAAAACACCTGCAACAGGCAGGAGCTGTAAAACACCCTGGGATTGCATGTTCAGCCAGTGGAATGACTCCAGAACATCAGTTGATAACTGACTTACAAATAAATAAAAATCTTCTTTTTGAGGAATCCAGGAAATTGCTGCAGGTACGAAAGCCAGGTGACATTTCTGGAGATGAATTCTGCACGGACACAGAGCTAGACACCACCAGAAGGAAAGGTCAATGGCCAGTGTTAAAACATTCCCTGTAACACCACTGCCAAGTTCCTGACCTACACTGACAACCTGAAGTTTCTTCCCCAGAAATAAAAAAACACACCAAAGACAAACAGACGTGGCAATATTTTTGATGAAAAGCCTGAACAGCAATTATTTGCTGAAGAAATGCATTATATGCTTTCTAGCAGAAAACTGTTGCAGCTATGCCTCTTAATAGTAGAAGTGGAGTAAGACCAAGCAAAATATAACAATAACACTGTGAAATGTACCTGGATAATTTTGGCTTTAAGTCTTTGCATTTCAAACAATCTGCTTCAAAGTGTTGGAATCTTATCAACGATCAAAAATACAGATTCTATAAAAAAAAAAAAGCTAAAAAGCTACATCACTACAAAGAATTCACTATCTTCCACTCAGAAGATGCAGAATACAAACTAAACCATAATACAGCCATATAGTTAATTTATGCTAATCTCCAAGACATTGTTTCCCACTGAGACTGCAAATTCTGTGTGCTTGCTTCAAGAATTGGAGCAGGAACCTTGCCCAGAAGGCAGGAACGGCCTCAAAATGGAATCAAAGGAGTGGAGTATATGCAAAAAACTGATGCATGGATTTATATAAAAAAATATACGACTTCTGTATCACAAAACGGGAATCTACTAGCCAGGTAAAAATAGGATTAAAATTTAGCAACTACCTTGTATTATATTGTCCATGAAAAAATGTTAATTAAAGAATAAAGAGTCATAGGTTTATGACTTTCTCCTACCACTCAGATGTCTTGAGGTGGGTCACAAAACTGGCTCACATCCCTTTGGTTTATGTTTCCCAGAAGTTACACGAGACATGATGATTGCCAGAAGCTCGTAGGCCAAATCCAGTATCCTAATTCAGGTATGTCTTTATAAATCTCTGAGGAAAACCACCAAAATCCCCCCAGAAATGGAACAGATCCTTCCACTTCACCTCAACTCACTGATATTCCACGGATTTGGTTTTAATCTTGGTCTGGTGAGTGACCCACAGAGAGTGAAATCTTAAGAAGAATAAAACACTTATTAATAAATATTTCACAGTAAATAGTAAAGAACACTCGTAAAATGATGTCACTTCACTAAAGGTACTGAATCATTCAGATTTATGTACTGAGCAGACCAAACTACTTCAGGATCACCCAGCCAGACAGCAAAGCCAAAGAGTTTCTTTTGCTGTAACAAACTAAAGTAAAATGCTGTATTTTAATATCTGTCTGTCCTCACTGGCACCATCCTTTCCTTTCCAGATATATACACATTTTAAATGCCTTAAAAAAGTAAATATGAAGATTCATGTGAGAGCAACCTATTCATCAATTTGACTGCCAACACTGGAAAACCTGTCTAAATATTTGTGAGAAAGCTTAGATCTTTACATGCATGTTTTTCTGTTTAAAGACACTGCATTATTCCTACAACTAGCGATATTTTAGATACTTGTAACCCTGTTAGCTCGTAACAGCACGATTTTAACAGCCTTGTTTTAGTGATGTACAGTACCACTAGCACTTTATCATGTTACTACCAAACTATCATCTTGATATTCCTCGAGCTGAAGGTGTTTCGGGGGCTGCGAGTACATGGGAGAAGAACCAGAAGAGCCACACCGCTTTTATTCCCTGCTGTACAATTTAACCACCTCTCGAACCAGCTCTCTCCCCGTCAAGTCCCACACCACCACGGAGACCTCTCACTGCCCCACTGCTCCACCTGACCCCGGCTTCCGCGGCACCGGGGGCTCCTTCCCGCCAGCACCGGCGGACCTGCGGGCGGGCCGGGCGCTCCCGAGGGGCCGCACGGAGCCGCCCCAGCCGTCCCGAGCCGGCGGAGGAGCGGGAGCGGAGCCTGAGGGGCAGCGGAGCCTGAGGGGCAGCGGAGCCGCGGGGCCGGGGCGGCGGCGGCCTGAGGGCGGGCGGACACTCACCTTGGCCGCCATGTTGGACAGCGCCGCGTACGGCGCGCGGGAAGGGCCGCGCCGGGCGGGGCCGAGGGGCCGGGGCGGGACCGCGCTCAGGCCGGGCGGGATCGCCCTCAGCCGGGGAGAGCGTCGCCCCGAAGCGGGCAGGGACGATCCCCCTCAGCCGGGGAGAGCATCGTCCCAAAGCGGGCAGGGACGATCCCCCTCAGCCGGAGAGAGCATCGTCCCAAAGCGGGCAGGGACGATCCCCCTCAGCCGGGGAGAGCATCGTCCCAAAGCGGGCAGGGACGATCCCCCTCAGCCGGGGAGGGCATCGTCCCAAAGCGGGCAGGGATGATCCCCCTCAGCCGGGGAGGGCATCGCCCTCAGCCGGCATGGCCCCGAAGCGGGCAGGGATGATCCCCCTCAGCCAGGGCGGGCGTCGCCCCATAGTGGGCAGGGATGGATTCCCCTCACCCGGCGCGGGATAGCCCTCAGCGGAGATCCCCTAAAGCAGGCAGAAATCCCCCTCAACCGCGGCGGGATCCCTAAAGCGGGCAGGGACGGATCCCCCTGACCCGGGCGGGATAGCCCGCAGCCGAGATCGCCTTCAGTCGGGCAGAGATCCGTCTCAGCCGCCATGGCCCTAAGGTGGCAGGGATCCCCCTCGGGCGGGGCAGGGATCGCGCCCCGGTCGGGCGGCATTGCCCTCAGCCGGGATCTCCTCAGATCGACAGCGGTGCCCCTCAGCCCGCATCGCCCTCGGCCAGGATCACCCTCAGAACACACACAATCCCCCATAAACACACAATCTAAGTGCAGATAATTCGTTTATTGAAGTCCAAATTTACAACTGAAGTTTACAACTTTTTCATTTTTTTTTTGTCCCAAAACAAAAGCTTTGTTTGAATTTAGGAAGAATAAATGTTTGGTTTTGTTTTTGTTTTTTTTTTTTTTTTTTTTTTAATAATGTACAGACTATATCTCTTAAATAAGTTAATATCTTTGAAAAAAGAGCAATATGTTCCTTTTTTTAATGTTGCAGTGCAACTTACAACTTACACGTCTGTGCAATGTACCATGAGGTATATGCCCAGTGAGCAACACACAGTGAAGTTTTCCATTCATAAATTTTCATTGTAGACACACAAAAAGTTAACAAGTTATTAATCTGTGATAGAAAACGCAGCCGGTTACAGTAATTCACACAGAACTCATCTGGAAAGAGGGAAAAAAGAAACCTAATGTTCATTGCCTATAGAAACTATTGGATTATCTCTCAACATAGACAAGTATAAAATTAAAAATACTGTTGTGAAACTGAAGAAATACTGTGTTATCCAGGGGTTGAAACCTCGTTTGACCTGTATTAGTCTAGAACCATTGGTTTTCTCTCTAGCATCCACGAGCTGAGGGATTTACTGCGGTACCGATGGAGCATCTGCTCGTCAAAGCATTAAGCATGATGGGCATTATAGAAAAGTTGCAGAATGCTCAAAAACGTACAACTCCAGCATTTTCCCTGGCATGGACAGGTGGTTTTCCATTGCCTCTCAGTTCATCTCCCAGCTGATTAGAAAAACAAGGCTGAAACATGGAAGAGTACTTGTATTTGAAGCTTGACACTTCAAACCTCTCAAGATGGCTCTAAAATACTTATTTTTCTTAATGACAGAAAACATATATTTATTTAAGAAAGAATCATCCACAATATAATTTTGTGATAAATAACAGTTCTGCCTCTAATACATATATACATACTGCTTGTAAACAAAAATGCCCACAGGTCATGGAGTCTCCATGATTTTTTTACAAGGCGCTGTAGATTTTTATTTTTATTTTTTATTATTATTATTATTTTTATTATTATTTTTATTTTTATTTTTATTTTTATTATTGAAAACAGTCCTAGTGAAAGTTTGGTTTATAACCTCCTATTGCTACAGAAACAGTAAGAATGTTTGTATTTACAAAGAAACAAAGACCATGGAGACCCCATCGCGTTATTTGCCAAAGATTTGAAGTCGGTGGGGTTTGCAAAACACACGTTGTCAGCACGTTGGACAGGTTGAACACCAGCAGTACAATACTCCAGTGCTTTGGTATTTCAACCCCTGAATATACAAAGACATTACTACAGCCTACTTCACAGTTTAATGCAAGTAAAGTGCAAGCCATAGTACAAGGGTGTCATACATTTCCATACATGTAAGCGTTATCTAAAAAAGGCTCTGTACAAGGTTTATTAGCTATTTAGCAACCTAGATGGAAGTCACCTATGGCCCAGCAATTAATGGTCTTACAAGGATAATGTCTTTGTAAATACAGTATGTGTCAAATGTAAAACGTTTATTAATACTAGTGCATTTCTCTTATATCCTAACCTGTTTTCTCATCAGATTTTTAAGCTGAAATCCTTGTTTCTCAGTAAAACAGAAGTCTTAACTGGTAACAGGTAACTGGTAATTTGGCCAGCAAACACAGTTTGTTAAGACATATTTGTTTTGTGGTTGCTAGTGAAAAAATGCAATAGTTAATACGTATAATGTGACATCCTTAGTTAATCTGCAGCATTCGGACAGACACATTTACTGTTAGTAAAAAGATCTGTATTGATACCCTCACCAACGCCTGAGGATGAACAATATTCTAGAAATGTGAGGACAGAAGCTACAGGGCTTAGCTGGTCAAACAGCAAGTTGTCGACATATTTGATCATTTTTACAACATTGCTTTCTTTCAAATACTGCTCATACAGTGGCATTAATGCTTAAAGTCCCTAACTGTCACTTCTAACACATGTATGTTCTTGATAAAAATAAAGATATATCTGTCTGGCCTGCATTAAAAGTGAATATGGTTCTTTTCCTGAAGGCAGTTTCTGTCTGAACTATTGAAATATTTTTATTAAGAGGAGGTCCCAGTAGTATAACACTTGTCTTCAAACCTGATAAAAACTTAAACAATATTATTTATAAACCTCCTTCTGGATGTGCAAGACTGGCATAACCCGTAAAATACAGAAAATAAGCTTTAAAAAAATGTTTCTTTTCCTATTAGTTATATCCAGAGTTGAGAGTTCCCTGCCCACATGTGAGAGAGTGGAACTGATCAGAAACATCACATTTCACTTGTGTGTAATGGGAGCAAAGAAAATAACTATAAACATCAACTAAGGAAACACAACTTACTAGTTTTGGTTTAAATAGCCATGAAATTTCCATACATCAGCTGATACAGCTCAGATGGGATTTTCAGATGGGATTTTCAGATCTGTGCCCACTTAACACCCATCAAAAGCCTCAGCCACACGGTGTGAATTCATCTGAGAGAGGAGATGGAGGACCTTTCCCCACAGCATCCTGCCTGTGAAACCTACCCTGAGCCTCAGCTTTAGTGAGGGAAACATTCTGGAAGAAAAAGAGCTTTTTAATACTGAATATAAATGAATAGCTAATATTGCTTCTCCAGTCTTTCCTGTTATTACCCATCTTTTGTCCTAGTGGTAAATAAACATCATTTGGCAGCAGGGAAGGTGATGTGTTGTGGCCTAAGGCATGTGGTGCATGGAAAATCTACCATGGAAAACCTGTGCCCTTCTGGCTGCCCTAAAGCACCATTTCCCTACTGTGAAAACTGAGGAGAGAATAAAATCCTTCATGAGACCCAGCCAACAGTTATTTCTCTAAAGTTAAATGCGGGGAACCCGGGTATGCCCTGAATGGGGTTCAAGCTGAGGCCCAGCAATACAGACCGGCCTGTGCTCTCTTCCTTAAGGAACCTCCCAGGGACTGGATCTGGAAGGTGTCAGAACATTTGTAGAGACACAAGACTTGCTTTACTGACAAGTACTTAAACTAAAATTAAATTGCCTGGTGGTATCCTCTAGTCCAGGGGCAGGTGACAGGCATTGCAGAGGGGCTGAGTTTGTTGTGCTGCATCGTGCCTTAGCCAAGGGTCGTTTTACACAAACCATCTTTGAAGGATTTTATTCCCCACTGCATGAAGGGTGTGTACAAACTGTTGGTGAATTTTCACAAAATAGCTCTTCTGGCAGAGCTGTCTCTCCTCAAGGATCAATAGTCCCCAGCTATATCACTTTGGTCATAAATATTTTTATTAAAGCATTTAAAGAATGCTTTTACCACTTTGGAAGACAGTAAGACCACATGAGGAAAGAATATGGCAAGTAAGGTTTGTGATAATCTTGGCCTGATTTGCATTACTTGAGACAAAGATAAGAATGTTCTTTTTTCACCTCAGATTTGTGTTGAGTTAAACAATTTCTACCGGATTCTTCATTTTTCTCCCAGAGGTCCTATTAACATTTAAAGTGAAATCTCCTAAAGGTCAGCAGCAGAATTGTATCATTTTTGAGGAGGCTGAGCCCTTCCCAGAGCCACTGTAAAGTAACTCCTCCAAAGGTACCTGTACTGTCCTTCACAGGACCTTGGAGAACAAGCATTCTGTAACTGTTGAGAGGAGTGAGAGTAGACTTAACTGGCCATGTACAATTCTCTGCAACACTCATTTCTTTTTCCTTGGAAAAAGCCAGTGGAGCACCACATTCCCAGCTCAAAAGGCAGCAGCCAGAGCTGAATCTGCTGATAACAACCTCCTCCTCCTCCTCCTCCGCCTCTGATTTTTGTTCATGTCAATTAGAGCAAGCTCAGTTTTCACTTAAAGTAACGAAACCAAGAAAAATGTCTTGGTTCTCTCAGGAAGTGATGCCGAGAGAGCTGTTAAGACACTTTCAAAGATCTGACATGTCACTGAATACAGAACAGTATTAAAAAAGGAGGGGAATCAGTAGCTCAGGGGGAGCATTAAATCAGTTGTAATGAAAAATAGCCAGTAACAAAAAGACTCAGCTTGTGGAGTGTCAGAGGAAGTGTATGGGCTGAGACATTTTACCTGAAGGAATTCTGAATGAAGACACTAGCTTTAATAAGATCCAGTTAAATAAAGCACATCCAAACAACATTCCCACATTGTTGTATATGATAAAACCCAGGTTTTACCTGAGAATTCGGGCAGGAAAACTGGTAAATTAATAAATCTATTATACAGGTGCTATTTATTTCCCTTGCTGAACTCAACAGCCAAGCCTTGTTCTTTTCTTATTTAAAAATATGTCATCCAAACGACTACAACAATTCCAGCTGCTTTGTACTGTGTGTTTAAATACCTGTTGTTCCAGGAGAATTGGATGTACTTCAATACATAAGCAGGATTTGGTGAATGAATTTTTAAATATAGTATCTGTATTGCACTTTGAATTTCAGTGAGTTCAAAGGTGGTGAAAATTCAAATAACTGTGCTGTGGTGACTGTGCACATTCCTCTCTGCAGTCCATTTAGATTGGTATTGACATCCAGAAGGAAGAAGCCATGGCTGAGAGGGAAGGGCTGCAGGGTGGGGCTGAGTAAATGTGCCAGGAGAATTTTAAGTTCTTGTGCAATGGCTTCCAAATGCCAGCTGACATTTGTGAAAGAATAAAGTCTTTGTATTGCTTAATTTAGCAATTAGATTTTGCTTGCTCTAAGGCACAAGCAATGCCAGACAAATGATTCAGACTTTTCTCCAAGTTAATCTTAAGCCCATTAGAGGGAATTTCTCCAGTGTATCTCATCTCATGAATCTCATGAATCTCCTGGACAATTTATTTGGCCTATTCAGTGCAAATCACATTTGCTGAGAGCTGCTCTTCAAGAGCAGAATGCAGACTCACAATTCCAAGAATTTCAGAAAAGATGATCTTATGACACTGAAAGATTTTTAAAGATAAGCTGAGCAAAAGTATGAAGTCTCTACTATTTATCACATCTATTCATATTACAGAAATTGTATTTAAACTTGAAACAGAGATGATCTGTTTTCCCTACTACTTGTGTCATTTCTGAGAAATCTATCTTCCCAATTATGTTTCTCATTTTCAGCTGTATCTCTAAGTAGTATTCTCTGTTTACTTGTGACTTCACTGAATATGCTCAGTTATGTCTTGAATGATAAAGCAGTGGCATTTGAAATCCTTTCGGAAAGCTATTTGGAAATAATATAGATCGTTTCATTATGAAAGCACAAACCATCTTTTGGGTTTGAAACAATAGGCATATTTACATTTCTTTAGGAATGTAGATAGTTCAATCTATGTAACTATTTCTGTGACCATCCATCACTGCTTGCATGTATAATATGACTTAATTTCTAAATGGATTCTATAATTTACGCTGCTGCTTGCTGGAAATGAAGGAATGAAATTAAGACTGGAAAGAAGGGAGGAGGCAAGGGAAAGGTGTTTTTAATTTTGTCTTTGATTCTCAAGATGCAATTGTATGTTAATTGTTTATAAATGAGTTTTCCCCAAATCAGGTTTGTTTTGCCTATGATAACCCGTCTTTGTCTCAACCCAGGAGCTTTCCCATGACATATTTTCCCCCTGTCCAGCCAAGGTCAGCCCTTCTCAGCTGCTCTGTGGAGACAGAACTAAACACCCAGGACAGCTTCACCTGGACTGGCTTTGGAAATAATGAAATCTCTTCCTGGATACTAGGACCTCACTGAGATGACATTTTATCCTCTGTTATACTGAACTGCATGAATTTTACGGTCCTTGATGGATGAGAGACAATTAGGTTTATCTTGTGAAAAAATGATCAGTGAATTTGTTTCAGTGAAATGACACCAGCTGTATTCACATCCCCTTCATTCTGCCTTTTAGAACTATTCTAGCAAGCAGAGTCAAAGCAGACTGTGAATGGCTTTGAAATCTATGTTCAGTAGCATTCAAAGCAATCTTTCCCCCCCTCAAGAATACAATTATTTTCCCCAAAATCTGATTCTTACAAACCATTCTCTCCCAGGCAAGGAAGTGAAATACACTGTGTGACTTGTGTGTCTTCCCAAACCAATCAATACTGATTGGTTTTCAAATGATGTTTTGAATAACTTCACCCACTTGCAAATGTACTGCTAGCAGTTAAAAATTATTGCCAGACATTACATAATTTTGAATTATTAGCTCAGCTATAGATGTCAGTTTATCACAGAATGTAATTGATTAGTTCAGGAGGTTTTTTGAAGCTTCCTTCTCATGCTTTTTTTGAATTTTGTGACTCACAGTTATGTGTCACTTAAATTCACAGTGAAGAAACGATGAAAACCTGCAGTATGTACCTTACTCAGTGCAGATTTTTTTTTTCTTTCACCATGAAATACTTCAAATCCTATTAAAACCAGTTTAAGTTGCAGCATTAGTGAACAACCAATATTGTTCTACTCGTATCTTACCTCTGTGCCAAACCTGCTTGCTCATGTTCCTTCGTTTAAAGGCAGGCACAGCACGTTACAAACACAGTATTTAAATGGCATGTACAGAGTGCCCATAGGGCCAGACCGGGATCTATTTCTTAGATGTACAGTGTACATTTTAAGGCACACTATAGGGATTGAGTTTACATTTTGATAACTCTGTCCTTTTATTTGCAAAGATGGTCACTACCTGGAAATGTTGCAAAAATAAATGTTCATCTCTAAGAGTGGCCAATGTATTCATGTCTTCATTTTTATTTTTTTTCCTCAAGAAAAAATGTGTGAAAATGTGAACTTTAGGGAATTTTAAAAGGAAATGTCAACTACCATGTTACATTTTATATACATAGATATATATTTATACATATCTAAATATATAAAATGATTGCAGGAGCTCATACTATAAGCTGAGTTTTAGTACAGTACTTTAAATATACTGGTATTTATTTTCAGTTACACTTCTGCACCGCTTCTTCCTAATGCAGAGCTTGATACGGACATTGGTTGATAATTGCAAACAAAAAAAATTCATAAAGAATATTATTGTCTTATCATGCAATGTAGTAGGCATCCTGTGGCGCTATTCTCTTACCCAAGTATTTACAGTACTGCTGAGTACCTTTAGCAATAAATTCACCAGGGTTTGTCTGACTGCATCTGTCAGGCACCCAGCAGTGACCCAGGCTGAGGCTCCTGTCACACGTGAGTCTCAATGAAGGAGTGTGTGTGTGTCAGCATTGGGACTGAGCTCGCCAGTTCAGAGGCTCCGTTTTGAGACTTCCCAGCAGCACTGTACTCACAAATGTCCAGGAAAAACTCGTAGTTCTTTAATTTCCAATCTTTGAACTTCTTGGATGTTAAGTTGGGATCATCCAGAAGGCTGTTGATTACCGTGAGGTCCCCTTCCTTTGCCTGGCAAATTCGAGAAAGACAGAGGACAGGTCAAAATGAAATTCTGTATTTCAGCACTTTATTTCTTCTTTAATGCCAAGTGCCAGGATAACTACTATGGAAACTTTAATATTTACCTAAATTCAGGAAGTATTACAGCATAAACTGTTTTACAGCTCAGTCTGTGCCACATGCTACAGCTTGCCCACACAGAGTGCCAAATAATTTCTTTTTTTTCCTTAATATGGAACATATTTGCTTTGGAGGATTTTTAGTTTCTTTGAAACTTCATTTTAAAGTTACAAAAAAAAAAAAAGCATTAACAATAGAAATGTAAAGAGATTAAGGACATACAGTGATGTTAAGGACAAGGGCAAATGGCTTCACACTGCCAGAGGACAGGGTTAGCTGGGACATTGGGAAGGAATTCCTGGCTGTGAGGGTGGGGAGGCCCTGGCACAGGGTGCCCAGAGAAGCTGTGGCTGCCTCTGGATCCCTGGAAGTGTCCAAGGCCAGGTTGGACAGGGCTTGAAGCAACCTTGGCTGGTGGAAGGTGTCCCTGCCCGTGGCAGGGAGTGGGGCTGGATGGGCTTTGAGGTCCGTTCAACCCACCAGCATTCTGTGATGCACAAATAGACCTTTCCTAGTTTATATTCCTTGCACACAAAAATCAGGGATAAAGCCTTACTTTTAAAGTGCTCTTGAGGACTCGGATGTGGTGCAGCTTTTCGTTGATCACTGGGTCGTTACATCGCTTCACGAAGGACTTGCGGAACTCCTGCTTGGTGGAGGGACGCTGCTCTCCGAAAGCTGACAGACTGGCTTCTTCCAGAGTTCTGTAGAGCTCTTGCAGACCATCTGTGATTTCTTCAATCTCTTTTATGTTTTCTGGAAGGAAGGAAAGAAACCTAACAACAAACCTGATCATTCAGATGAAGTCTCTAAAATCAGCAAGACTGCAGCTTCTGTACTATCTTAACCTATTACTCAGTTCTGCAGTGTTAGTTTTGGTGAGACAAGATCATCGACCCAAAGCTCAATTTTTAGTGCTACATCCTGGCATTTCAAGTACAAACTCCTGTGTTTGCCAACATCCAGCTGTTCAACCACAAAATCCTTGCTGAGAACGGTGGCAATACTGCTCTGGATTTTGATGGCAGTAAAGTGGATCAGAACATCTCCCAGAGCTTACCTTCTGCACAGAAACTATTGTGCCTTCTAATAGGAACCTTCTCATCCGGACTGTCGTCGGTCCCTTCAATGGACTTCATGCGACCCTTCCCGCGGACGTCTCTGTTCCGGGGAAGGCTTTGGCTGCGCGGTTTCTGGGGCCGCCCGTGGGAGCTGTGTCCCCTTGGACATTCCACCAGAGGAAAAGGCCCATCCTGCTCAAAATTGTGGCGCCTCTGGACGGGCAGCGTGGCTTGTCTCCGTCTGTCCGGTGACATTCCGGGCCGGCCGCTCACGTACTCCGCCTCCGGAGGGACGGTCTGGAGGAAATGGAGCCCTGAGCTGGTTAAGGGAGTCTCTATCAGGTCCTGCCACGAGCGCCGTTCTCGGTAGGGAGGCCTGCACCCCGAGGAGTGTGTGCTGCCCGCCGCGTCCTGCCGGGAGTCCTCGGCAGAAGAGTGGGAATACGTTGATTCACTGGAAAAGTGTCGGCTTTGTTTGGCTTCGGGGAATGGGCTTGAAGAATTCACCTGCAAAAATACAAAAACATCTGCCCATGAGATGATGCTTTGAACAGGCCCAAGGAAATGACTGTAGTGTAAAACAGTCTATGATATCTAGTAATCAGATGGACTCATGGGTTTGATTTGTCATAACATGAACCACTGTAAACAGAAGAGAATTAGCAGTGACAACTTTTATACAAGTGCTCCTTTAACCACTCCCTATTCTTGTTTTGCACATTCTCTGCCCACAAGCAACTCCTGATGGAAAGAAAAGTGTAACACTGGTGCAGGTTTCCTGAAGACCCGTCCAGCTTACATTCAGTCCAGCTGAGAACAGTGGAAGTTTCCAAAAGAAACCGTAATCAGATTTCCTTTCCTTTTTTTAGGGGCCAAACAGAAAAAAACCAAAAAACAAACCCAAACAACAAAAACTTCAGCACCCAGGAAGATTTTTGGTTGGGGACTGTTGAACTTGTGAAACTATTTGAATGAATTTTCTGGGTCTGTGTATAAATTTAATTCAAAATAAAGAGAAAGGCAAAAATGTGGAAAAACAGAAAGGGAGAGGCTTAACCTGTATCCCAGTTGATATAACAGCATCACATGGGTGAAAATCAGTCTGAACTTCACCCATGTGATGCTGTTGTCTCAGTCACTCTTTCTTTGGTTCTGGCTGTGTGAGGATCATGTCATTCACGCTGAAGAAAAATCTGAAAGAAAAATAGAGAACAGTCCTATCTGTGCTTGGAATCATAGAATAATTATCATAATTGCCTGTGTTTTGTCCAATA
The DNA here is from genome assembly GCF_031753505.1 of Anomalospiza imberbis. Classification (NCBI taxonomy): domain Eukaryota; kingdom Metazoa; phylum Chordata; class Aves; order Passeriformes; family Viduidae; genus Anomalospiza; species Anomalospiza imberbis. Next base: position 4,341,035 of record NC_089694.1, read on the forward strand.
GAAATGTTCTATTTGCAATATTGTCATTACCATGGTATTGTACACAATCTTGTAAAAAAATCCCTTTCCTGGAAAGATTTGTTCTTCAAAAAAGAACTAAAACATGATTACTGGATGAATGTGAGCTGATCTTAATCTCTAGCATCCAGTATCCAATATTCATATTTGAAAACCAGTCTCAATTAATACAAACTATCACATCCATCACATTCTTTTCATATTCTGCAGTGAAGGTACAATTTGAATATTCTGTTCCTGTTATGATGTGTAGTTTTACCAGTCCTACAAAAAAAGGTCATATTTCCAGTCTGGTGACAGATCTGTGTCAGGAGACATTTTTCTCTCCTTCCTTTCTAACTGATTTGCTATGGAAAAATCCAGATCTTGGCTCATGAGGAGCAGCAGTAATTTCATTTTTACAATCACATCTGGCTTTGTTCCACCGCCTTTACGGTGTTTAAATATCCCAGGGCAAGGGAAGAGCAAGCCAAGGCCCAGAGATGTTTTTGGTGGCCTTGGCCACATGCAGAGTGTGTGACTCACTGAGGGGGTGCGGTGGTAGGTGTCACACAGCGTGGAGGAGCCCTCCTGCTTCAGTGTCAGGGAGCCGTCCATGTCGTCCTGATCGCTCTCACTCCAGTAATCTGCTGACAAAGCATTCCAGGTCTCACTCGGGTGCTTTTCCACAAGAAAGCAGATCCCACATTTTAGCAACATCCTTCCACGGCAAGGTAAACGTTCCCCAGTCACTTGCAGGGCTCGGCAGCCGCTCAGGAACAGGCTGGTGGCAAGTCTGACACCTCAAACACACGGAGTGCAGGAAGATCTGACTGCTTTAGGGAAGGGTTACAGAAGGCAGCTCGGGCAGCTGACTCCCACTGCACATAAAAACCAACTTCTGCTCACGGGCTTTCACACAGAAACCTCATTCCAGATGCTGAAGTAGAGCCAAGCCTGAACACTTAATTTAATTGGGCATAACAGGTTCCACTGTGAGTGATGGGGAAAGGACGAGGCTGGCACCTGAGCTCCGGAGGTGCAAACAAATATTGCTGAAGCACACATCGCCCCAAGTGTGCCATGTCTGCACTGGTTTTAGGGAGATGAACATCCCTGAGGGCTGGGTCTGGGAGATCACACCTCACCCTGAACCCCGCATTCTCTTTATCATTAATTTTAAATATTTCTTAAAATTACTGCTCAGGATTTCATTTTCTTTGGTAGTAGCACCAACAAATGTAGTTCTTCGAGGAAATGTATTCTTATCAAAATTGATATTTAGAAAGATATGGACATATGTTGATAAAGAAGTCAGTTATGACCTCGCTGGCTTTGTTGAAATACTGAACAGATTTGTACTGCCTGCTCTCTTCTCCTAATTATAATCACTGAAGCATTACCTTCATCTGGGTGAATATCCTTGTCATCAGGTGTGTAACCAATTGCTGCGAGACCCAAACGATTCATCCATCTAGCAGAACAATAAAAATGAGGAAGAGAGGTATTTAAAAGGAACATCTCATGTAAATCTGAAGGCATCCACATCCTTAACATCTGGAAAAGTCAGACACAACGCCTAAACAAAAAGGCTGTTAAACCCACAATTCTGATGTGCTGGCTGGTTGATAACTGGGAGCGAAGGATTTATCACATTTATTCTGACTGCTATTTCTGTTTATTTCAAGAACTTGCCTGAACTGCCAAAATCCTAGAAAATAAAATAGAATTATGATAATTATTGTCTGAAAACCTGTGTTGAGAAATGAGTTGTATTAAACTTGTATCCTCAGAAAGCTAAAACAGCCTATGGCAGTTTGGTTATTCACAATGCTGGTGATATAAACACTTAGTGTTGTTGAGCTGTGATATCAACATTATTTTCCCTTAATTTGTTTAATGCAGACTTTTGGGTTTCAATATTTGCATTTTGCATTGGATGTGCTGGTTTCTTTCTTTGTCCTCAAATTATTTCGTTTGGTAGAAAATAACATTCTTTACTTCCTTAGGGAAATATTATAGTTAATCTTGGGGAAAATATCTTTTGAGTTTTCTTTATGTAAGATTACTGGATGTTTATACAATATATAATTGAAAAACTAGGGAAAAAGGAAATGAACACACAGAGGGAAAAGTCACTTCTTAATGTTCAGCAAATGGAAAATCAAGAATTATCTTATTTTCATTGACAAGGAGATATAACAGAAGAAAAAAGCCCTCATAGTGACATCTATAATGCCTGGGATAGTTTAAACCATTCCCTTCCTCGGTGACTAAATTCTTAATTATCTAATTAATTTCCCAGAAAATTGATGTGAGAGTTTATCTAGAAGCAGCTCTTTTTTCCTTTTCGAACATTTGCAACATCAAATTTGTTAACAATTATCTTCTTGGTTAATGAATATTATAATGACAAAAACATCTTTCACAGGCCTCAAGTCAGATATTAGTGAACAGTACATGCAATATCAAAAGGACGAGTTGTTTTGCAGATTAAAACAAGAAAACTGTTCAGTGTCATTCTTTCCCACTTGTACTAGAGGAGGAAAAAAAGCTTTTAAGGACATATGTGACTGTTATTGTCCAGGAGAGTGGTGTGTGGGAGATGGGTGGCACAGCAAGGAGGCAGAAAATGAAGAAAGAGTGAACTCTCCACTAAAAATAGCGCACAGTTCAGCACGTATTGATCCCTGCTCCCAGCAGCCCTGCAGAGGCTCCCAGCAATGATCTTCAGCTCCAATATTGACACAGCACTGACTCCCTGCCTGGCTGCACAGAGCTGCCACGGATCTCATGGCTTTCCTACGTAGCCAAAGGGGACAACACCCTTTACTTCTTACAGGGATTAATTTACTTGCAAAACTATGAAAGGAAAGAACTGTACAATCATATTGCTTTGCCTCTCAGTATTAAGCCAGAAGTGAGCAAATTGGAGATGAAAATGGAAATGATGATTAGTTTTCCCAAATACCAACTGCAGGCTTAGCACTGCTTACAGCCGTTGTTTGCATCAACACATCAATAACTCATCTTTATCGTGAGGGAAGTACATTTAAAATGGATGAACAGATTTACAGAAGAGCTTTTGCACAGTGCTCTCCAGCCTCATTTCCCTCAGCACACGGTGCCTGCATCGCCTGGCATTTTCTTCCCTTGCAGGGCAGATCCTTCATTGCAGGAATGGCAGTGACATCACTCCCTGCTCGTTATCAAGCATTTGTATTCACCAGTTTTTCATGAGTTGTTCCTGAATTTCTGAACTCATTAGCACTGGAGCAAAATAGTTTTAGTCATACTTTGCCATATGCCTTTGGCAATTAAGCAGGATGGCTCAGTGCCTTCAACTGAGGTTCTGCTTAAGCACCAGTAATAAATTAGGACTAATTACCATTTTCCAAGTTAAAACAGACTCAGCCATTTGTGTGGTCAGTGCATGGAAATTTATATTGTCTTAAATTTCTTGCAAAATTTCTTTTGTTGCTCATTGTTAATTTGAGGGTGTCAGATCTTGGAAGCAGATATAGACACCAGATGAAATGTTAGGATTAACCTTCCAGAGCCAGGGATGCTCTGAGGATACCCAGGGTATCGGCTTTATGCATATGGCCTCAATGGCCAAATCTGGAATTAGCTGAAGTTAATCTTCCTTCTCTAAGGCTGCTCAGGCTTTTCTCTTCCAAAGGCCAAAATCATCCCCAGCTAGATTTACAAGGACTTTCTTACCTCATTTACCACAATGCAGAGTCAGCTCTTGGTCAAGCCAACATAAAGGGTTATCTGATGACATTCAGTGGCTTATCATGATAAAATCTCTTCAGATAAAAGAACTGGAGTCTCCATTTTAGGTTTTGTGTTTTTAAGAAAAGCATGAGTGAATGTTTCTGAGGTTAATCGGGAGATATACAAGTGGTGAGATTACAGCTCATTTTCTTACAGTTAATTTTTTTTTTTCCCAAGGAAATGCAAACTCATTTCAAAAGAAGCCCTGCATAAACTTGATGAATTTCCTTGATGAGCAAACCACTTTCATTTTTCAGAAAACTGCAGGTTTTTCAAGGTTATAAAAAGCTCCTTCTGGAGAGCTTGGAAAGGCAGGCAGCTGGTTCTGAACTCTGTCCCAGGTGCCCTGTGGGCAAAGGTTGGGTTCCAGCTGGCACTGGGAGCTCCTGCTGGAGCTGGACTCCCGAGGGTTGGAGGACGCACATCCCACGGAGGGTCTGTGTGCTGCACCTGCCAGCACAGCCCCAGGGCTGGAATGCTGGTTGGGGTCCTAGAGCTGTGCCCCACCAGCTCTGGGACTTCCCCGTGGCCACAAGGAGGCCCGGGCTGCCCTGGCAGGGCACCTTTGGGATCTCAGGTGCACATCCCCGTACCTCGACCCCAGGCTGGGCTCCCTCCCCCCAGATCCTGCCTTTTTACCTGGATAACTTCAACAACTCTTTCCTGTTGATAATTAAACAACTTAACCAGCATGTTTCACTGAGTCTAGGCCACCCAGCAGAGCATGGGGTTTGCATTCTGCATGGAAATTGTGATGACACAGAACAGCACTAAATGTCCCACGGATCCTCTGCCACAACATTTTACCTCGAGGATTGTACAAATCCCCATAAGACATAATCACTTACCGAGGCACGTTGTAACAACCTACAGGGGACCAAGAAGTGGGTTGTTTTTTATTGCCTGTACTCCAGTGAACAAAGGCAGGGAAAGATGAGCCTTGAGTAAAGTCATCAAAATGCACAAATAAATTTTGTACTTTGTCCCAGTTAAATTCTAAATAAATCAGGCTTGGCTGTAAAACAGGAACTGTTGTCATTGCTTTGGGATAAAATAGAGCTGCCTGGTAGTATTTAAGTTAAATTTACTGAGATAATTCTGGTTATTACCCAGGGATTACAGCCCAGGGCCTCTTCTGAAAGTCTGATTCTGCCCCAGGCCAGGGCTGTGCTGAGTGAAGGCACCAGGGCAGCGAGGAGCTGTCACAGCCTGAGACTGAAGAGTGAATCTTCCTAAAACACCCCGAATCGTCAGGAGCCAGGAGCACATTCACCTGCTGACAGAAACACTGGGAAGCGTTCAAGGGGGCCAAACAACTGGAAACAATTGCACATTGCTTTGCTCCCCTAACACTGTATTGAAAACAAGAATATACCACTCCTCAATGTACAAACTGATAAATGTCTGTTTCCTGGCTGTTGTCGTTTACTCTGCTGAGCAAGGGTTGAGCCAGCCCCAGGTCAGTGGGAGGTTCTGGGAGTGAAGGCAATTAAAGTTTCCACAGTGGCATCACACTCACCCCCTTGGCTGCTCCTTTCTACAGGTCCAGAGTGAAAACACACAAATAAAAAAATAAAACTACTTGGACAATCTCAGTTGTTATCAATTGGAGAGAACTATTTTGTTTGGTGTAAGAGAATGAAAACCAAGGGAAGAGGATAACCTTTTTTCCCTTCCTATAAAAAAGGGGTGAAAAGTTACAATTCTTAGGTTATAGTTAGAACTGTTCCATAAACCCATGGAGAAGAGAGGCAGAAAAAGTGAATTTCTGTGGCTCAGAAAAGTTTGGTTTGCTAATATCCTCACTTATTGCATATAACAGGTGGCTGGTTTTAGAAAAAGCTATTTAATTCAAATGAATAGGTAAAAAAATTATAAGTCCTGAAAAGGTGTAAATTCAAGAAAAAGTCCAACTACTTTCATTATTTCTCTCTATTAAATATTCCTTTATAAATGAAGTCTATGAAATCCTGACACATTAACAGAAAGAATAAATAAAATGCATTTCCTATCTTCCTTGCATCTTTTCGTCATTAATTCTTGCCCTTGTACACCCCTCAGCTTTGTGTTAAAAATGTTTCAGTGCAGAAATATTTTTTCTTCATTTTTGAGACTGCATTTACATTTGAGATTATTTGGTTAAAGGCAAAACTAGAACAAAGTGGAAGTTAAATTTCACTTAAATCAAGTTATGTTTAAGTCTATTAGAGATTCCCTTGAACCATTTATTTTACACATAGAATTTGCTGAGTGCAGTTTACATTTAATTTCTGATCAAAAGCTTTGTATTATATTTTTTTTTACGTCACTGGGATAATCAGATTCCAGAATTCACAGTAAAATTCTTTGCAATACACAATTAGATTTAAAAAATAATTTTGTACTTGTTATGTGGACTTCTCTGACCAGTCTTTCTTACTGAACACCTGAAAAATCAATGCATTTCCCATTTGGCTTCCCAAGGTACATTATTTTCCCTATTTTCTATGATATGCAGGCAATACATTCATTTAAGAGAATGAAAGGTGCTCTAATAGGGGTGGCTGAAATGATGCCTTGAGTTTCCTCTGCACAGAAGGAAACTCTCCCAAAAGCATCTCCTGGTGAAATGTGACCCTGAGCAGATCCTTCCCCATGAGCTCATCTCTGCCCGTGTATCAGCCCCCAGCAGCTCTGCCTCTGCTGTTTGATTTGTCACACTTGCTGGGATTTGTTGAGCAAAATCATTCATGGGATAAACTCTGAGCACTCTCTGATTTGATAATTTGACATGACTGTTGATCTTGTTTCATGCGTTGTCTTCTTAGATTTGTCAGGCTGGAAAAATAGGAAAAAAGCCTGAGACAGCTTAAGAATTGGCAAGTGAAACAATCTGTGCCCTCTTTGCATCTGCTTTATGCCCTTAATAGGATTTTTTTTAATTTTTCATTTTTTTAACTTTCCTCTGTCAAACAAATGCACAATTATGTTTCTGTACTCCGAAGTCTGGTTTGGTGGGGGTGGTTTTTTTGTTTGTTTTTTGTTTTCCCCAGTGTGTAATAGACAAAAGAAATTCACTGCTTTGTAGCAAATAAATTACCTTTCTGGTACCATCATTTTACTGTACAAATACAGTCGTGTATCACAGAGAATAAAAGCACACAACAACTGATAGGCTATTTGATCCAGAACCAATAATAAAGAAATCACCAAAACAGTCACAAAAACTCACTCAACTGGAACTTCTCTTTACTCACTTACTCAAACTTTTGCTCCAGCTTTCACCAAATGATTGGCCCAAAGGAAAGCTCTGGAGAAAGAAAGCTTTGTTTACAAGCAAGAGAACTGAGCTTAGCATGGCATAAACTATGGGTGGGGTTTTGGGGTTTAGAGGTGGATTTTTTAAAGAAATGGGATAATTTTAAAGAAGCAGAATTACACAATTTCCTTGTGAAATTGTGTAATTCTGCTTCTACATAGTTTTAAAAAACTCAGCTCAAGTAGGCCAAATAATGCTGTTAAATATCTGGCTAATTCATGATGATGAAATTTCTTATTTCTATTACTCATTTCTATTATTTCTTATTTCTATTACTAAATCTTTCAGATTTGGCAGAGTTAACTCAGTATCTCCAGCATAAGGTCACAACAGGGACTGTGACACCATCTCAGAGGGGCAGGGCTGGAATCACTAAATCTGCTCTATCAAATGCAGAAGCTTGGCTCCCAGAAGAACTCTGTCAATTCACACTGGTACTATTCGCAGCAGAATTTGATTAAATTAATTTTGTAATTTAAGCTGGTGCAGAAACCAGTGCAGACCCTGCCTCCTGCACGAGGGATGAACTCTCCCAGTGCTGATTTGGGTGGTGTTGGATAATCACAATTGGGCACTGCAAACTCCATCAGCCACTGGGGCTGGGACTCAGCGAGGGGGGGAAATGGAACTTCACAAGTTTAGGGTAAATAGTTCATAAATTGTAAAAAGGAGGAGCCAGGTGACTTGCCCAGGAAAGGAGGTTTGGAATATTCCAGCTCAGTGCCAGGAACTCCTGGTGCAGTATTTTGCCCAGACAGGGCACAGCAGCTCCACGATCACCCTGTGCACTCCCATGAGCATTGTGGTTTCACCCAGCCCTTGGGGCCTGCAGCTAATTCTGATCAGAAAACTGTTTTACTTGTGCTGCACTTAGGAGCTTTTACGTGAGAACAATAAATTAGAGGGCTGGCGTGGCCTCGGGCACGGATTTGAAACAAGTTTATGGGAACATAAAAGGAAGAAAGGCAAACCTGCTCTTTATGATTATTTACAGCACCATTGGGAAGCTCCATTCCAGGGATTTCTGTTTGAAAAGTACCTTTCATGTTCTGCAGAATTATCTCCTGGCTTTTCAGCAGGTAAGGGGCTGAAAGTAAGAGCTCTAACAACTTACTCAGCTCTATTTGATAGAGAGCTGGTAAATTAGGCCAGACAGATCTGACAATCTCCTGCTCACTTGTCCAGTTTAGGGAGAAAATGTCTAATGGGGAATCAGAGTTGAAATTTTTAGTTGCCAAGAGCTTTACTTGGGTGCTACTTTATATAAAGTGAAGACTAAGTGCATTGAAACTGGAAAAGATGTGTTAATCCAGGCTCACCATCTGATTTGGCCAAGACCTGTCAAAGAGACCAACATGCCTGAAATTTAAGGGAGAAAACTGAATTAACTTTAGTAATAAACAGGATGACTTAGGGAAAGTCTTGAGTAACTTACTTGGTTATACGCCATATGTAAAAATAGATAGGAGACACCATAAAATTTGCTTATAATCAATAGAAATTTAATTCAGAATACATCAATTTTCAAATAGTTATTTTTTAAGAGAAATATTGTGCTATAATCTTTCAGGTCTTGGAAAATGTAGGAGTGACCCCTATAAAAATCAATCATCATTCTGTTTCAGAGGCAACTATTTGTTATATTTCTTAAATGAATGCCAAAGATTTATGGGAGTTATTAAAATTGCAAAGTTAACCCAGTTATTCAGATCAAAAGTGATCAGATTATTCAGCCTAAAATAGAAACTTTTAAAAATTTAATATTTGGAGTCCAGGATGAGATTGCAAATGCACTGCACTGCATTTCAATGGCTTGTAAGTTTTAAATAACATAGATGTTGTAAAACAACCGAATATTAAATTCAATGCTAATTAAAGCCATAAACAGGTTATGTGTGGTGTGGTAGGAGATGAAGCACTTCTGGGAAATAAGGCCTTTAACAAGCTTGGAGTAGCAAGCTAGAGATGAGCTCATCAAGTTCATTATTAATTCATTTCTAAGAACACGGCTCTGCTCGTGTAAGACCTGGCAAAACAGCACGAGCATGAATTTTGCAAACCCGAGTAACACAGCAGGCAAAACCCAGCCACAGCTGAGTGCCTCAGAATAATCCAGCCCTACCCACTGGGGTCCAGCTCTTCCTTCAGCAATGTGGGGTTAAAGGCACAGTAAAATATTCCAGAGTGGAAAACAATTACTAAACAATGAATCTGGGGTGAGAAACTCTAAAAGGAGCTGTTAAAGTAAAAGCAGTTGAAGAAGGGATAAAATTCCCCTCATAGTGAATGAGGAATGTTCCTCTCCATGCCAGGATTCCTTCACTTTTCAGCATGAGGGATCCCCCCTTCCATCAGCAGGGAAAATCCAGTTAAATTCTGTGCAGAAAACAGGAGTGAGAGATACCACGTAAAATATTTGCTCTGTTTCCTCACATTATGGGGCTAGCATTTCGCTGGAAAGAGAGAGATTTGTGGAATCAGTATTTTAAACACATTTTTTCATCTATGAATCTTGCTTCCTCATTTCAAATTTCAGCCAGGATCTCTGGGAGAAGGAATTGTAAGAGCTGCAGGGGTGCCCAGGGATGTTACAGAGGTAGCAGAGTTATCCATCATTGGGGTGGGGAGTGAATTCCAATTGCTCTGCAGGGACAGAATTGCTGAAGGGAAAATACTGCACAAAATACTTCAAGCAGAAGTTCACCCTTTGCTTTCTTCCCAAAAAATCAGGGAAAAGGCTCTTGCAAATTCCAAAGTAAATGATGTTTAGGATGGCATGGTATGGAAGCACACGCTGGCACCTTCCCAGCTGCTCCTGTGCTCCAAGGCCTCATTGCAGCTTCCTGGGCTCCCCATGGAAAAATCAATGGATGTTGTAAAAGCAGCTCACCAAACGTCTGTCAAGACTTCCTGGTTTTCCTTGAGCCAGAACATTTTATGTATCATTTATAGATATGATCAATGGCACTTCAACAGACGAGAGCTACGCCAGCAGCTGAAATCAAGGGAGACCAGGCAGAGTTAAACCAGCAAAAATCCTCACTTCAGTTTTGTCCAAACAAACCTGAACCACACCACAGAACTGAGCAATGGAACATTGCTGAAAAATATTTTGTCAAGGTTGTCAAGCTTCTACCCTGAATGTATTCCACTCCTGATAACTGAGGCTCATCACCCTCCAGGATGAACCGGCCTCCACAGTCTCACCCCAACCAGGCTCACACCCCAGCATACCTCAAGAGCCATGTAAGCCCCAGAATATAAATGTTCAATTCAACAATGGGTTTTAGGCCTTAATGTTCCAGAGGAAAACCCCATCTGTATCCGTCTTTCCAAGCTGGCAAACATTAAGAGCTGTAAGAAAGAACATCTCAAAGTTTCAGTTATCTGTGCCAGGAAAGATTTAAGTCTTCCCAGTACGGTGACCTTGTCCCAGGTGTCCTTGTGCTTTCCACCTCAGCTGGGAATAAACAAATTCCTGAGGTAACAGGAGGAGGGAGGACATCTGACTCTGCCTGTTGGGATCTAAGGCCCTGTCCCACCTTCGCAATCTCTGCCTTCACCACTGAATCACAAAGGAGAAGCACGGAGTAATTTGGGCTAGAAGAGCTCCCAGGAGGTGCCTGCTCCCACACCCAGCCTCAGCAGGGTCAGCTTTAATGTTGGATCAGGTTGTCCAGTGCCTTGTCCAGTCAGAAGTTTGGAATGTCCTCCCACACATCCAAGGACATTTAAAACTCACTACAAAACCAAAAATGGAATTTCCTTGCCTCTGCTCGGTGTTGGGACAGTGATGTGGTGAATAAAATTAATTACTGCTGATTTTCTGTGTTGTTGGGAGTTGTTCTTGGCATTGGAGGGGAAAAATATATTTATAGTTATAGTTATAGTTATAGTTATGTTTATATATTACACACACACACACATATATATATACAGACATATCCCACCACCTGGGTGTACTCTGTACGAGCTTTGGTGTGGGTGCACTGTTTAATATACCAGAAACACTGATCCCACTAAGACTTCCAACCTTTACCTACAAAACATCACAAGGGTGATGAACCTTAAGCCCATCAACAAAAGAAAAAATTCTAATTAACACAGACACCAACACAAGTAACTTTCCTTTGCAGAATTGAGACGTGTCATAGCAGGAAATGTCAGCAAAGTGAGCCACAGAATGTGATGTATTTACTGAAATTAATGGAAAACTAATTCCTGAGAACACCATGAGCCAGCATCCCATCAGGCTCCAGGAGGATATTCCTGTGTGAGATGAAATATTGAAGCACCAGGATAAAGAACATCCCACAACAAAGGGGACACACAACTCACCTGTTCATCTCTTCAAGGCAGTCGGTTGCGAAGTAGAAGCTCTTTATTTTGGGGTGACATGCTTTGAAGGCACTATAAAAAAGAGCACAAATAATAAAAACCACCTTTCCTTTCAAACATCTTGTCTACAAATACACCAGACTGTCCTGCTATGTGATTCTTCAGCATGTTACAGGTTTCATAGGCATTTGTCATTTTCAGTCTGGATTTTGCTGCCTAAATTTATAGATGGATTCCCCCCGATCTGATTTCATCAATGTTTGTGAGCCTCATAGTTTACAAAAATTTCAAAAGCACTTGAATGACTTAAAAATATAAATCCTTTTGATAACCACTGATGTTCTACATCTAAAAAATTCTTGGGTGAATTTGAAAGTCTTAATTAGTATATTCAAGTAGCTCTTAGTTGTATTCCAAAGATCAACTAAAGGAATAAATGTTTGATCTCCCCACCTCTTCTCATGTATTTGATGACTGTTTTATGTTCTACAAAAAGAAATGCAGAGGGCTGCCAAGTTGAGCTAGAAATCACTGGAGTAACAGATAATAATCAGATGGCATGGGTGATTATAGTTCACATAAATGCTTTTATTAATGCTTTTATGTGCTCTAATCCCTGAGATCTCCCTCAGCTGAGCAGTCGAAAACTGCTAAGAACAATAATCCCAGTTTTCACAAATTTTTTGTGTAGGTATAATGAAAAGGAGTTTTGCTATCAAGGAAACCAGAAGGTCCCAGCATTAAAGACTATTAATTTGCTTAGCTGGCAAATGCTAAAAAAATGCCACACTATCATTCATAACATTTATGTTAAAATACTGACATTTTTATGGTAATTACCAGATGTAAGAATTAGATTAGGAATCATTACACGTGGAATGATGAAGAACCTGTGATGCAACGTTTCCACTATGAATAGCTTAAATGCAAATGAGTGTTTTATTAATTGCTATGACTTATTGCATTTTTCAAAAACAAGATGAAGGCTGAAGAAGCTTCACCTGGGCATAGTGATTTTTTATATCTATAATTAATACAAATGTATCCAGCAACAGCTTTCCTGACAAAAGCCCTCCAACAGAGTTGTAGTTCTGTGCAGTTTGTTTTTTCATGAGATTGGGGATATAAAGGGTAAGGTAAGGTTATCTTTGCACAGAGGCTTATCATTAAATATTAAATTCCATAAAGGAAGACTGTAGAGTATTTAAGTGTTGTTTTGGCATCTGGACAGTGAAAATTTCCACTGCAAAGCCTCACTGCCCTAGCTACTGGTACTTTGTAAAGAAGAGCAGTGAGTGACTGTGAAATCCCACCCAGGGATTCCTGGTGCCCACTAGATGGCACAGGCTTGTTAATTATCTCTCTTTTGATCATTATATAAATGCAGTTTTAAGTATGCTCTGCTCAACTTGATGCTTTCTTTTAACTGATTGGTATGATATGGTTTTAGTGTCAAGAAATCTTATCAATCTTAGTCTTCTGCTTCTGATGTGGAACTTTTTAATCCCCCTATGCCAGCTGAGTACCAGCAGCTCCAACTGGTTCTATGGAAAGAGCTGTGGGTAAGAAAGGTGGAACAGTTTTGTGTGTTTGTGAATTAGAGCAGTACATGGCAAATCTTTCATTACACAGAGATTAGCAAATTCTGTACTTTCAACAGAAATTCCTTACACTACTACATTTTTGATGCTTAAAATAGAAAATCATGACTAAACAAACACTCCTGCATAGTTCTACTGTTGGTAGCAGGTAGTAGTGCTGAAGGTGCAGCATCTGCACCTTCTCCTGCTCCACTTGCCCAGCCATGTCCCAGTGGGATTGGCTTGGATTGGAGAGGATTAGGTGCTGGATCTAAAGATCCTAATCCTCCTGGCTAATCCTGAGACAATATCACATGATGGAGTTTCTGCTTGTAAATAGGATTATTTTCCTAGACAGGAAATTTAAATACATACAGACATTCAAATGCCAGTATTAGGGTTTCAAGTCAGTGTTAATGGGTGGAAGTTAGTGTGATAAACAGAGTTTAATTTGGCTCTACTGTGCTCCTGCAATGTGATAAAATCTATGATTAGTGGATCATTTTCTAGTGGAAGGTGTCCCTGCCCACGGTAGGGGTGGAATGGGATGATCTTTAAGGTCCCTTCCAACCTACGTGAGGCTGTGAGCCTGTGATTATGAGAATATTTTACATTCTCACAGAACCCTGCCTCAGTTAAGGCACAGAGAGGTGAAATCAGGAGTATGCAACAGGTCAGGCACTGTCTGCAGGCTCCTGGCTCAGCTGTTACAGAACTTGTGAACGTGTCATAAAAGGCAGAAAGAGCAGGAATTTTGTCAGAGTAAATCAGTTAAATGCTGCAGGTCTGGCTGCTTTTGCAAAGGAATTCCCACATGCCAGGCCCCTGCAAACAGCTCTAATTGGTTACTGTATGAATGTTCCTTGAGATCTTTCTGTCTGATATTGTGATAATTTCCTGAGATAGTGAACATTAAAGCTGCAATAATGTATTCTGTTACATATCTGCAGACTGCAGAAAAGAGATCTTTATTGCTATGAAATGGAGATCCCAGTTCTGTGCAAACTTGTGATTTAAATCTGTGTCAGGACTGCAAAACACAACAATAAATCCATCTTCACCTCCCAGCAGCGTCACTAAGATTGTTATTAGGGAAGTGTTTAGATACATTTCTAGCATTAGGAACCGCAGTCTCCAGGGGAACAATTTGAGATTACAAATATGAATAATTTAGAGGAATTATATCTATATATTTACATTTGGCTTGGTTTGGAGGGCTTCAGACTGGCTGCAATAATCAGGATGTGGGGTAGTGAGTGCCATTTTAAAGAATAATCCCTCCATCCATTGGCTGCCCTCCAGTTAACACAGCCCAGAAGTTTCTCCCACTGGTGGCTTTTCTGTCTGCAAAGACTGTCAAGTTCTTTTCAGAAATAATAAAATTATGAAACTGCAGCAACATTTAAGCTGTACCTTCACGTCTGCCTGTACTACAATGACATTTGTATAGAGCTCTGACTGCACACTTTCAATATGAAGTGCCAACACTGTGGCATATCCTTGATAAATTTAAGACCCAAATTTGCATTAACCAGGCAATGAAAATTTTCACTAGGTGGAAATTGTTGAAGGTTCAGGCAAGGCACCAGTTGATAAGGATTAATTATACCTGTGGCTCAATTAATCTTTATATTTGGGGATCAGCATCATCATGGGGCATTATAATTATCAGTATCTTTCAAAATAACACGATATTCATGTTATGCCACAGCATCCAAACTCAACTATCATTTCTCTTACATTGTGATCACTTTTAATCAGGAGGATGCTGGTGTTGCCTAAAAGCAGTGGAAAGTTTTGCAGTGGCAATGTAAGCACCTCCTTTCACAGGGACAAGGTCATTGCACGTCCAGCTATAGCCTGGAGAGCTGCAGCAGCCTGAGATAATGCCATGGTTCCTGAAATAATCAGGGTACTTTCATTAAATGCATTACTGAGGCAAATCATCAAACCACACCGATGATGCATTCAATTATCTCCATTCTTGTGAAAGCTTTCTTAGGGCTATTCCATCACTGTGAGCCATGGACATCAGGAGCAGCCAGGCTGGGGAGCAGAGCTCCCCCTCCAACAGAACAGTGGGGAAGAGAAATCCATTAATTATCCCAGTAAGTCTTCAAATCCTTTCGTTTCAAAAGGGTTTGAACGTTTCACATCAATAGCTCTGAAAGTAACAGAGATCTGAGGGGAAATCCAAACTGAGGTCCAAAACGTTCTTAGTTCTGCCCTGGGGAGAACTGAAGGGAAAGTGACACTGTGGTTTTGGCTTTTCACTGGCATCAGGCAATGGAATGATGCTCACTCCTGGCCTTGCAGGACAACCCAGAAGAGGACAGGTAAGTGTTTTCCAGGTGTGCTCACAGGGGCTGTGGGTTGGAGCTGGCTGGACACAGCCAGGGCCCCACTCCCACATGCTGAATATTCTGAATTTCACTGCACTCACTTCCAGGTAAAACAGTGGCTAAGGTAAGGTGCAGTTCATGTGATGGGGGAAATATATAAATGGTAGTCCATGAAGGAAGAAATCAAATGGAAATTCAGCTCAGGGAAAAAGGGAATATACTAGAACATCTTCATTACACTTTTACCTCTGGACCTGCTTCTTTTTGAAAGGATTCAAAGCCTGAAGGTTCTCAGCTTTCAGTTGTGTGCAAAGTTTCAGTTAATCGGACTTTTCCCTGTGCATATACCCTACAGAAATCCTCCTCTAAGCTGAGTTCTGAGGGATTGTGTTCTCATGCTTTAAGGAAAGCTCTGGAAGCTATTTCTAGCTGTGCACAATGACCTTCTGTTTGATCTTGGTTAATTCACTGAAATCTGTTAAGTGCTTTATAGTCCTAACAAAAGGGTATTATTTTTCCTGTATTTTTGTTCAATATCATTATTAATATCTACTCATTGCTCTGAGGTATTTATAGTGCTCAGTTCATGTTTAATTTCTATAGTGATACCCTCAGCTGAAAGGAGAAATAGAAGTGTAAATTGCACTGTCTTGTACTGCTCTGACACAGTAATAATATCTCCAGACAAGAACAGGCAACTGAAGAGGTTTGATTTTCTGATGAGCAGACTTTATTGTAATTCATATCTTCAATATTTCTATGTTATTGTGCTCATACTTGTAGGACTTGTTTCCTCAGACCAAAGCTGCATTCAGTCACTGGAAAAGCAGAGGAAAAATCCAGGATGCTTAGTTAAAAGTAGGAAAGCGTACAGAAGACAAATGCAAATAATTCAGGAGATACCAGCAAAGTGCTACTCTCAAAGCACTGGAATTGTTCTGTTCAACCTGTTGCTGGCAATCCCAACACTGTTTGGAAGCAGTTTCCAATGAGTGTCTGTTATTAAATATTCCTTAATTGTCCAAAGCTTATAATATGCTTTTTAGTGGAATGGAATGTAGCAGTAGCAATATGCACATAAGCAATAATGCAGAGTTCATTTTGCATATGGAACCTAAATATTTTAGCAGCTGAGAGCAACACAATATTGGGTATGAAAAGCTTCCCCCATAAAAGAGAAAATTAAGATTATTTTCACCATTCCCTGCTATGATACTTGTTATGCTATTTCCTATGGGAAAATACTGCCCTACTGAACCTAAGAAAGTTTTATCTCTTTACTGAAGTATTCATTGCTTTTTGATTTACTTATTTAACTGAAGCTATAACTGGACTATCTGGCTAGCTGGCTAAAGAGTTATTCAATTCATTTTAATCCAGTAAATGGAATTTACTTTACATTGCATCTTTTATAATAAAGAGAAATACTAAAGCTTAAGTAGATCTATGATGTTATATTTACAGTTTTCAAGGTTTTTTTCTCAGTAACTTCCTTCTCTGGACTTTGCAAGTGTTCAGTACTATGTATAGCAAACTTCCAAGAGCAATCCTTTATGAACATAATTGATACATTACTTACTGTTTTCGTCTGCATTCAATTGCTCTGTCTATCCTGAATTCAGGTAAACTAATGAATCCTTCTGCTTTTTCATCCTATTGAATGAGAAAAAAAAAAAAAGGATGTTGAAAAAGAATACAGAATTAAAGAGGAGCGAAATGAGCAGCAGCTGTTTGGGGTTTATACAAAGAACAACTACCCAGTCAAAGGAAGTACTGAATGCGTTTTGCACATACTGTTTTTCCTATGAAATGGATTCAATTCATCACACGATGTAAATAACCTCTGTGAGGTAACTAAACTGATAATTTCTCAAAGGAGGCGCAGCCATCTCAATTCCCCTTTTGCTGAAGATCACAGAAAACCTTTCAGCCCCAAACTCAGCACCTAAACAGAGCAGAGCTCTCAGATTCTTCACCATAAATCAGCACTTTACAGTTGTTTGGTGGCTGTCTCTCTTGAAAGTCACAGTTGTCACACCACGTGTGCTGCTGATGGCCCCTGAGGAGCTTCCTTGGTGAGGCCACCTCTGATCAAATGGGGGGAAATAACCAGGAAATGTGTCCTGTCACTTTTTGCTTCTTTGGAAGCAATTCAGCATGAAAAGCAGGGAGGCATATTAACACTAGGCAGGTTTTTGAAAGGTGCTAACAAGGGCACAGTGAATTATGGCTTGGTTTGGGGCACAGCCTGAGAGCCAGGGGGACACAGCCAGTGCCCCCCACCTGGCACAGGAAATGTCAAACCCCACAAAACCTTGATCACCCACAGCCTGAACAGCCTCTTGGGCTACAAAAACCACAGAAACTGAGGGGAATTATGCTCCTAAACGCATCCTCTGGAAGAAAATGGGAGAGTGGAGTAAAAGGTCAGTAACCAAAGCAGGCTGCAGAGCTCAGCTCCAGCGCTGGGGCTGCTGCGCACGAACGGAGGAGCAGCACTGAACCGTTTGGGGCTTCTCCCCTCTGTTATTTCCCTACATTTATGCAGATTGCACCAGCATAGGCCCATTGGTTTTCAGGAAAGTTTCACCAAGAACAGCATTTTACACATGAGAAACTGCAAACTCCAGACTAATTCAGCAAAAAGCAAGAGGAACATCGATATAAAAATAACTTCTGGATAAAGAGATTTACAAATTCACATTTTCACATCTGCTTCACAGAATGCTTAACTAACACAAATGGTTACACTTTACACAACCCTACCCCCAGGTGAAACTGGGGAGAGCGGAGTGTGAACACTGTGTTAGTCCAAATAAATCTGCGGCAAAGGATTAACTACAGACATACTCATTTCTTAAAGACTGCCATGAACATCTGCTATTTTATTAAGCTTGAACATGTACTTGGAGATTTTAAAAAAGAATTTCAATTGAAATATTTCCAGCTGGAGTCTCCCAGACCTGGCAATTAAAGTGGCAGTTCATCTGAGCACGCAGTAAAATTACACTTTAACAGAATTATAAAGCTTAAGGTTCCATTTTGACTTTTTCCAAGCATGGCCTGTACTTACGTTCTGGTTTGTGTACCAGTACAAGGAGGAATCCTTCAGAATGAACCAGTACTTTTTCCATTTCTGGGTGAAATAACCTTTGGCATCCTTTTTCTTCCAGAGCCAGCCCTCGCAGTCGCCGTGGCCCAGGTCCTTGCAGGAGATGCGCCTCCTGCTCACGCTGGAGAGGGAACTCCCTGGGAACACCACGGGGTCAGAGGGCAAAATGTTCCATGTCCAATTCCAACATTTCCCTCCCAGCCAAACCCTCTCCAGACTCGGAATGAACGATTTCCAAACTCAGCAGTGCGCTGCGATCTGGGTTTGCCCGTGAACACGAAATGCAAAGGGCCTGGTTTATGCAATGCTTTATTTAATCTCTAGAGGGTTCATTCCTCTAAGGGCTGCATTTTTTTTTTTTCTGATTAAGATGGACAGCACCATTCCAAAGTAAAGATGTATTTATTTAGCCTCAGTCAGGAACTCAGAGAATGCCAAAATCTGTACACAGATGCAAACACTTTTTTCCATATATCTTCCCTTTAGCAGCAGAAGCCCTGTCAAATAATGGGAATTTTTAAACACAATTTTTATTAACAATAAAAAAGAAAGATTGTTCACTTCCATAACAGTGTACATGCTTGCATTAATTTGATCCTGAAGTGAGCAACAATATTTTAACTTTACAGCATCCTGTTAAAGGCACAGCACCAGAAATAGGGTTGTTTTTCTTTTTCTTGGTGTTATATCAATGAATCCTAACTGAAAGGCTTAGATTGCCTTGTAAATATTAATAAAACCAGTTTTTTAAAATAAATATGGTATATTTTCCTAAAAAAAGCTCTGTAGGAAATTTCCCTAACATACCAGACTTTTTTTTTCTGTGAAAAATCAAGTTTATGATGCTACGAGAATTACATTTGTCCTACAGCTGGGAACAGGGAAGAAATTTAGAGAACGTAAGATACCACCCTTTGCTCTGCAGTGTTCCACAGGCAAATTCTCATCAATTTGCTCATAGATGCTCTTTGCCTTCTTCCTAAGGAAGAAGAAATTTTTCCACCCACCCAAGCAATATTGTACCTATAAAACATTTCTTTTCTTATTTTAATTTGGTATTTTCCTTTATTGCTTACGATCAAATTTAGAAATATTTGAATCAAGTTGAACTTATGTTACAGATCACTTATTATCAGAGAAGGAGCCTCATTTTCTAGTTTCAAAATGTTAACTGAAAGAAGTTACCTTTTGACCATTTTCTGCTTTTTACCCTGAGGGAAGCGTAATGGAATGACTGTAAGGAAAAAAATAAATAAATTATGAAACACCAGTGCAAGTAACAGCAGTAACATGTAAGAGCTTTCATTCACTCCCCTCTCCAGGGTTATCACAGCATCAGTGATCACAGGATCTCCCTTCTGTCATTTTTCTCTTACAACTTTCCTCAACATCATAAAGAAAACAGCACTCTGCTAAATCTGCAAATTAAAATCGCTTTAAAAATATTAATTACAATTGCAACGAAAGCATCAGGGATTCTTGGCATGAATAGCTGTGCAGTAGTTTCAAAACTAAAGATATAAACTCCCATGAATGAGCTGATAAACTGACTGGTATTTGAAGTTTGTTGCATCAAGGAAGTAATTACAAAAATATGCATTTAAACAGAAATATCCACCACAAACATTATAAACAAAATCATGCGCCTAATGACGCGTCAAAGTCACACTCTTCCCACCACATAAATAAGTTTTTTAGGTTGGTGGTTGACAGAATAAGTCTCAGAAGAAAAAAAACTTGTGGCAGCATTAGAAAATTGCTACAGATTCTGAAAAAAACCCCAAAAATAAACAAAAACAAAACCCTAAAAGCATCTCTTTATTTTAACCTAAAACCAGGGATAGTACTCAAAAACTGGTAAGGATTTGCCACCAATGAATAAATGCTTAAGTACCTAGAAAATAATCAGGTGGAAACAAGACTCCAGCTCCAGAGAGACACAGCCCTGTCTGTAACCCTGATTTAGCACTTCACGAGGGGAAGGTTTTGTGGGGACTGCAGGGATCCGCAGCTCTCTGTGCTCTCCTGACCTCAGCCTGCTCTCCCAGGACAGGAATGTCCCACAGAATGTGACAATTCTGGCAGGGGAAGCTCAGTGAGGGAGGGTGTAGCGTCCACTAACTCAGCACATCTCCCTTGTTTAACTTCATCTCTGCCGATGTGTCTCTTTGTTCAGGAAAAGATTAATGCTCCTGTGCTGGAGGAAATGTGGCAAAATCCAGAAAATGAAACGGCAAAACTCTGAGAGAAGGTATCAAATGTGCACAGCAGCTCTGGGGGGTTTGTGGATGTGCTGCAAATCACAGCAGCAATATTGATCTGTCCTGGTGTGTCGCCTGGAGTTCTGTGGTGGCTGGGGCTGGAACAATCTGCTCAATGTTCCTTTTTCCAGAGACATGCATTAGGGCAAAGCAGGTGTGTTCCTGAAAAAGACATCACCAATGATTCCCCCAGTTTAGGCTAGAGAAATGTAGGGATGGAATAAAAGCCTATAATGAAATGTGGGCAAATTTAAAGAACTGCAAGACAAATGAAACGTCTAGAGGAGATACTCACCAGAAACTGGTATTCATCATTTAATATGAAAGTTTTAAAAATAATGCAAGAAACAGCACAACAAATCAAGGGAGAGGTGAAAATATCTTTTTGAAATAAAAAATACCCTTCTTCTAAAACGCTTAGCTAATTATTCTTCCTGTTTTGTTTATGCACACATAGAATGTATTCAAACCAAGGAAACTGGAGAAAGTGAAAGGTTTGCAATACCTTGGGAATCAGTAGTTAATTAGCACTGCTAACGTAAAAATTCAAACTCCACATTCTGAGAGATAAAAGAAGCACTATAATATAATTAACTTGGTGGCAAACACTGTAAGGAAGCAGAGCTCACAACTCCAAATGACTCAGAGTTGCTATGGGAGACAGACGGATGATGGAGAACTCGCTGGGGCTGTCAGAGTTTCAGTTCTTATCTCCAAACCACACCACGAGGCCACAGTCAGGGAGTGCACACCCTGCCACCCCCACCCAAAGCCAGCCCAGCGAAAAATGAAAGGAAAAAAGAGCTAGAATTGAGTGGATGAAGGTAGAATTGAATGCTGCTGAAGGTAAATTAAGGAGATCTCAGTGTAATCAGGGGGTCGGAGAGGTGCTGGCACAGAAACACTAAATGAAAAGCAAAACTGGTTGCTTGAACCTCCACTGGTTTTAACCTCAGGAGTTCTTAGGGAAAACTGTTTAGAACTGAGTCATCCCAGCCACAGAGGGTTTGGGTTGGGAGGGACCTTAACGCTCATTCCATTCCCTCTGCCACGGGCAGGGACACCTTCCACTATCCCAGGGTGGTCCAAGCCCTGTCCAACCTAATCAGTGTAAAAAGTGCCAAGTCCGAATGAAGAACTGACAGTCTACAAATGAAGGTTCTGTTGCTTGTCCTTTGTATGAAATAATAATAAACCAGGTTTTTTACAGCTATTTTCCATTGAAAATGGAGAGCTCAAAGCTGGTACCACAAAAATATTTGAAAATCTTAATCCCCAATCTCCTTTTCATAGCATTGGTACTATTTAAATATTCTAAGAGTTTTCAAACTTTGCTTTACCTTCAGAGTAAGCCTCTCTCCAGAAGTGCCTTCCAGCCCAACAGGTGTGTGATTCTCCTTCCCAAACCATCACATACTTGAGAACACGCACCAAGGTTCCTAAACTTAACTGAATTCCTAAGTTCCTAAATTTAACTAAACATATTGCAGACACACTGACCTGCTGTGGTTGCAGCACCCGCTTTCCTCAACATGGAAATCATTCCTAGATTTTTGTTTTCAGCTCTTTCATAACACAGGCAAATGTCAAGGTTTGGGATATCTAGGGTATCTTTTAAAACTATAGCAATGAATTGAACAGTTGAGGAGGTTTTTGCTTATTTAAAGCACATTTATAAATCCTTACCTTCCTCATAGATGTGTTTCCTGGATGGTCAATGGCAGAACTTGCATATCTAGGACAAACAGAAGAAGGATGTCAAATAACCACAGGGAAAAAAATCCAAACTGATTACATAGTGCTTACAGACACTTTGTGAATTTCTAAATATAACCACAGCATCCTGCAGCACAAAGTTCTATAAGATTTTGCTACAGGATGCCACAGACACATTAAAGTGCAAAATACCATCTCTGATATATGTAAGTTCTGTAAAGACTGGAGAACAAAGCAGGGCAGCAGCACCAGAGGCCTTCCCTCATCCAGTGCAAACAGTATTGGCCATGATGGAAATAGGACACTGAATCAGGGTCAGATTTGTCTTTTTTATCTATTTTTCAGAACTTGGACTAATACACACATGTAGCATTTTGGATTTACCTACCTGGTCACAGGAATGCGTTTTTAATCACCTCATCCGGATCCATGATTTACATTTCGGTTACTAGAACTTCCATCTCTTATATAATATATTCCTGTTGCAACAAGTAAATTCTCACTGCAGATTAATTATTGAGTATTTTGTAGTGAGGTTTGAAATCCCTGGCTCAGGTCTCTGCTCCGGGCTGTTGATGCTTCGAGCAACTCAGGTGCACCTGTAAATCTCTGCAGTACAGGTGCATCTGAACATGCAACATTGACAGAAAAATGTCAAGGCTGAAAGTTATTTTTAAAGTGTTTATCTCTTCTTATCTCTCCTGCATTAACTACAAGTAAAAAAAAGTAATTTCCAAAGCACACCGCCGTGACCGTGATTAAAATAATCTTTAAGCATTATTTACAAAGACAAAATGTGTTATGAGAAAGAACTGGAGCAGTGTTTTCACACGAAAACAAAGCAAATATTCAGCAAAATGTTCATCCAAGCAGCAGCTGTGCCCCGTGTGACTGATGCAGATTTTCTGCCTCTCTCCCCTGGCTGCTGAGGGAAGCTGGCTGCACCCAGGTCCCCACAGGGATGTCACAGCTACGTGACACACCCCTGGCCAGAACCCACAGGTGTTGAGGCTTCCTATTACTGGGAAAAATTCTCCTGAAGTGCAGTGAAGATCAAAGACCAGGGAGAGCCCTGCTATGCACAGTCAGGTGTCTGCAGGAGAGCTCAGCAGTGATTCCTCACTGGGTGCCTGTTACCTCCTCCTCGTCTGTGAAACAACCCCCAGGAGGGCAAAGCTCCTGGCAAACAGGGGGACAAATCAGCTGCTGCTCAGGGACAAGCTTGCCTTCCTAAAACCTCAGTGCACCCACACACCCAGGGATTCCCCCTCCAGCTGCGGGCTGCCACTGCCTAAACTGATGCCTTCAGTTTTAGCTTTCGTATTTTCCAGGCTCTGTGCTGCATTGGTGAATAACTCTGAACTCCAGATAAAGTGTCAGCAGCTCTCCTCACAGCTCAGGCACACACAACAATCCTTTTCCAGCCCCAGAACCAAGGACACCGCTGCAGCTTCAGCCCAAAAAGTGCAAACAGTGAATTAAGGAGAGCAACCTGGGAGGGTGGGACTGCACAGCCTGGAGCTGGAACTGGACAATGAACCCCAACATGGAAATGGACCAGAACTTCTAAAAGTGTGAAAACTCCTGACCCAGGGTGTAGCCCTGGCTGGGCTCTTGCACTGCCCAAGGTGTAGCCTGTGGAGTCCTTTTAATAAATCCCCACTTTATTCCTTTAACTCTGCCCAGCCTCTGCTCCAGCATCAAAATCACAGCTCCTGCTCAGGAGTGAGGTCACAGCTTCCAGCCCCAGGGGCTGTGAGGGCAGCTCAGGTCTGCCTGGCAGGCAGGGAGGTTTTGTGTGAGGGACAGTGTCCTGCACCAGGGGCTGATGGAGCTCCTGCCCTGTGCACAGAGCTGGGCCAGCTGTGAGGCGTTTGGGCGCCAAAGTCTGGGGGAGCCCAGAGTTGTAAGGCACAGATTCCTCATTTCTGCTCTGCTCCAGGCTGTGACAGAGCTGCCAGCCTTGCTCTATGCTCTCCTCATCAGAAGAGTGAAAAAGCTCTGTGTTCTCGGGGTCATCCTGCAGCCTCGCAGCTCTCACAAAGCTGCTGGAGCTCCCTGCAGCCTGGGGGAGGTTCTACCACATGCAAGAAACACCTTCTTCTCCTTGGCTTTCCTAAAGCAAAGGATGCTATAATAAATATCACAGAAGCTCTACAGGTCCCTGTATGTTGAAATCACAGAATCCCAGGATGGTTTGGGGTGGAAGGGACTTTAAATCCCATTCCATGCCCTGCCATAGGCAGGGACACCTTCCACTATCCCAGGTTGCTCCAAGCCCTGTCCAACCTGGCCTTGGACACTTCAAGGATCCAGGGGCAGCCACAGCTTCCCTGGGCACCCTGTGCCAGGGCCTCCCCACCCTCAAAGAGAAGAATTTCTGCATATCCCACCTAAATATCCCCTCTTTCAGTTATTGAAGGTAATGATATTTCACCCAAATATGTCAGTCTATCTACACAGTTTATCTCCTGGTCCCCAAAGCCTAACTCTAGGGGGTAAATATCTGAAAATAGTTTTTATTTTGGTTTAAGCTGTATAAATCACTTTAAATAAGGTCATTAGGAAGGTGATATAATTCTGCCTCTTGAAACATTTTTCAACACATTGAAAAGATATAATATGGTCATGTTTTGGGCCTGAGATCTAAAATGTGCGGGAGAAGGGTTCTTCTATAAAAGAATATAAAAGCATAGCCTTTTGCTGTGAAAGTCTCCCAAAATTTCATCAAGTCATATGTCCCTGGAAAGTATCTCTTGGCAGATGCCCTGTCCTGTCCACCAGGGATGTTCCATCTGGATGGCAACGTCCCTGCCAAACCGGGCATGTGCAACCTGCTGGGAAAACTCAGGAGCCTTTTCTCTGGGAAGAACAAAATTGCTCAGAAGGAAGAAAAAAAAATAAAAATAAATAAATAAATAAATAAAACCACCACAAAAACCCCTCTGCATCTCTTCTTTGTGGCTGCACCAAAATGTGGGTGTGGAGAAGGAAATGAAATGGTGAGACACGTGGCTGTTTCTGGGAAGAGTGTGGGTTTGAAAAGTCAGGCAGGAAGGAGCCGAGGGACGGCACAGTCAGGCTGAAAATAAGGAGAAACAAGAAGAGAAGAACAGGACAGGAGAACCTTTAAAGGGGCTGGGAGACTAAATGAAACCAGTCAGATTTACAGAAAACAGTAGGTTTTGAACACTCAGGTGTAAGAGGTAAAGGCAAAATGTGAAATGAAGTTGTTACTTCAAAAGAGAGCATGAATAACTCTCCCCAGGTAACCCTGCACAGGAGGGATGCTGTGAAGTGGAACAAAATATTAATATTAAAATATTAATATGTTTAATCTCCTGTAAAAGCAAACCCCCACACTTAGCTGAGGTGATGAAGTGCTGGACTGGAGGCACAGGACTGTCTGTTGTCAGATGAGGTGGACTTTCATCTGCACCTGACTTTAATCTCTGCTAACAGTGCTCCTCCATTTGGTTAAATGCCATTTTAACCATGCACAGCACACCAGGGAAACAGCAGCAAATGGTCACCACTACAGCTGCCTTTCAACTGCATTGTGATGTTTAAAACACACATAAAGAGGTAAAAATGCTGTCAGCCCTGGAAAATCAAGCATGAAGTGGTCAACAGCTGATAGTGTTGCACCTCAGACTTCTAGCTGCAATTCAGGGATGTTTATAGCCCTGAAGGGAATCATCAGCAGCTGTAAATCCTTTAGACTGGTCAAAGCACTCTAAATCTAATTAATTATTCAGCTTCTTAAATGGCTTTAGGCCATATACAGGATGAAAAAACATAAAAAGAATAATTATCATAGATTACAACTAAACTGAATTAGAAAATATGGTGATTCAAAGTAGCTGTTGCTTCAAACATTCCTTTAACTGTGACTTTTGGATGCAATGTGAAGATACTTCACCAGATGAACAGCAAAGAAATTAAAGACAAAATTTATTAGAATAAATTAATTCAATTCAGACCCAAAGGCCAAACTGAAGACCCCATTCTTAAAATCTATCTACTACAAACCACAAATATTAACAGTAATTTTGTACAGACTGAATTAGAGGTAGATATTCCTTGAAACATTCTGCCTGTTGGTTATGAAAATTGCGTTTGACACACGTTACATTTTTCATCCTCAGAGCGAGTCTGAAATACTGAAACTCAAAAGTAAAAAAGTCGATTGGGCAACATAACAGTAGAATTTTTCCCCTTTACAAATATTTTATCAACTTTTATCTGAAGAATTTTTTAAACCTTTGGAATTTTTATTTATGTTTGATGTTGGCAAATGAACGTTTGCTAAATGATATCAGCACTGATATCTCTAAACCCTGAAAATTTATTCCTCAAATACTGCAACAAAGTTTCCAAAATTAACGAATGGAGTTTAATCCACAAATCTAACTGTGTATATATTTAAATATAGAAGAACAGAAGTAATTACCTTTCAGTATCTCCACTGACTGTATCCCCTGCTCTCTGTAGAAGAAAAATAAAGAACATTAAGCACAGCTAAAGACCAGACTTCCTTGGGGCTCTGAGCACAGTGAAACGAGTGACAGAGGTAAACCACAGTCATTCTGACTCTAAAGCAAAGGAAATGGAACAGTTATTTATTTTAATTTTCAGCTAAGAGTTATTTTAAAATGAAGATCATGCTTAAAACAACTTGCGTGTGCACTTATAAACTAACTTCAGATGCTCTGTAATTGTGATCAAAATTTTTAAAATAAGGGAGCTAAAATTTGTTTGAATGTTTGCAAAAGTGTTAATATTTGAAGGGGAATTTAAATGCAAAGGAAAAATTATTGCAATGTAAAATGCAGAATTTCAGAAGGACAAACTTTCTTTGACATCATTCGTACACAGCTTTAAATAACTTGATTTACCACACTGGTTATTCATTCCTCTTAGGTTTGGAAATGAACTTGTCTTCATGGAGCAAGCAGCAGCTGATTTGGGGTTAAAAATAAAATCTTCAGACAGTTTAAGTTACTTTAAAACAAGTTTGTGACGGAGGATTTTTCCCACAGCTAAATATTGAAACTTACAAAAAATGAAATTACAAAAAACCCACCCCCAAACAGGTTGCAAAATTCAGATGTATTTGTTTATAAACGCGGAAATCTGCAAAATCTTTGCCTTTCTGGGTAACCAAATAGGAAAGGGATCGTTTCGGTAGGTTCAGTGTTTGCGCTTTGATGCCACTGCGCGAGGCCTGCCGCGGATGTTTGGTCTCAGAGAACACTGAGCCGCAGGTGAGCTCAGAGCACAGGAGGGGACGGGACGGAAGTGTGCAGGGTGCATTTCTGCAGCAGGGTTTCTAAGGCAGCTTTAGAACGTGCGGGGGACAATCACGTTTTGCCACCAAGAAGTCCCCCTTGCCCCTGGGGAGCCCAGTACAGAACCAGTTACCAGCTTTTACTGTGCTTCAGCTGAAATATTCCCCCAAATGTCAGCTGCAAAGATGATCCCACTCAAATCTTATCTGATGAAAAATAATGAAATGTGCCCTTACACTAAAAGCAGGAGTTCTCTACTTTCCTTATTGAAACCAGGCAAGGGCAGGAGCTCCCCACTGAGTGACAGTGCAAAAAACCCTAACAGCCTTTCCTGAGAGCCATAAATGCCTCAATTCTCCTCCAGTATGCTGAAATGCAGCCTAGAGAACTTCAAAAAACCTGAAAATAGCCTGTAGAAATACTCACATTTTCTCAAAGCAGATTGGAAGGGTTAACAGCACACAGCAAAAGCAAAATAGCTGCTTGAGAGATGTTGCTTTGGTGCTGGAAATGCACTGCTAAATACAAATAAACCAGTCTGAGCATCCCTGGAAGTACTGGGGACAGCCCAGGAAAATATTGTGTGGCCAAGCGAGCAAAAGAACTTTGACAGCAGCACTACCCATGCTACTGCTACAAAAATAGAATTTATTCCCACCAGAAGGCTCAAAGCTTTCCTTCTCTTATCCCTCTGACTTCTAAGGCTTCTAATTATAGCAACTAAAAGCGGGACTACTAATTCAGTCAGTGCTTCCCCTTCTACTTCTTAATTTCCTCTTCTGAAAAATGCTCCCAAAGTAAAACCAAAATGTTTCCAAATTCAGAGTTTATTCCCTCTCCCCAAATGGGACCCATCCCACGCTCTCTTCCCTGCCGCAGCTGAGCTAAACCTCCCTCACCCTGCTCTGGCTGCTCTTTCCAGCACCTGAATTACAAATTTTCACTGCTATAAGAATTCAGTTATTTATTTCCTTCCAAGAAAATGCACAGGAACCACTTCTGTCACATACAATCACCTTGGATTGTGGCTTCCAGATTTCTTTTGATAGATAGATTTCGGAAGTGTGGTGTGAACTTGCATGTATTAGGCTGAAAAAAGGCTTACTCGAGAGAAATTTGCTTCTGATAATCAAACACATTTTTCTAGAGGTCTTTCAACGCCACAAATTTTTCTGCATTACCAAGCATTAATTTCCAAAGATATTGAAT
The DNA here is from genome assembly GCF_031753505.1 of Anomalospiza imberbis. Taxonomy (NCBI): domain Eukaryota; kingdom Metazoa; phylum Chordata; class Aves; order Passeriformes; family Viduidae; genus Anomalospiza; species Anomalospiza imberbis. Next base: position 4,369,959 of record NC_089694.1, read on the forward strand.
AATGTAGTCTCATTAACTGAAGCATAGTCTGTAGCAGGGAAATTTAAAAAGACTCTGTAACAGTGTGAAAAAGAAAAATATGATTTAACCATTGAACAACTCATAGATTATTGCAACTGATTATTAGTTGCTGTAATTTAGAAAAGAGCAAAGAATAATATCTATATGCAGAGGGAGAGAAAATTATTGATATTAGGACTTGAAACATTAAAAACATAATTATACCTTATTAAGTCTTTATCAATAACTAATTTATTAGAAAAAAACTCAGCTCCTGACCAACTCATGACTGACACAGAGATTATTACCTGTAATTAAGTGTGGACACTCAGGATTACTACAGACCTTTGTCACATATTTATCATCTCTGATTTGACTGATTTTCTCCCCAGAGAAGCTCTCTTGGGAGAACAATCTTGTTGCCAGCTTGAAATGCCAACTTTTATAAAGGATTTCTGATACTATGCATGGAAACACCCACACTCTGCCTTTTCTATAAATGTCTACCTATAGCTAAAATTAATTTCCTTGTGTAATTGCAATTACATGCAGATTCAATGCTGACAATAATGATGTGGAAGGCTCCTACCTGCATTTTCAGCAACCTTATACATTTTTTTTTTCAGCAGTTACTTCTTACCACTTTGTGACATTTGAAAAAAAGAAAAAAAAAAAAAAAACAAACATAAAAAACCCTGTCTTTTCCTAGTTCCCAAACTAAAACTTTACTTCATCTTACTACAAGGCCACTTTCATGAGTAGCAGACATGTGGGAGGCTCAGGAGACACAAGTCTTGTCATGCTGTCAGAGACTATAAAGCACAAATTCTGTGAAATTCAGGTCACTGGCACCTATCTGCCTTCTTTAGTCAGCTCCACATTTCTGGAGCTCCAGGGATCCCCACGGATCTGCTTCTGCTTGCACAAGTGGAGATGAAAGGACACAAAGGCCTCTGTGGTGCCACAAGCAGATCTGAGGCTCCTCTCCCAGAGGAAATCCTGCAGAAAGTCCCACTTACCTGAAACTTCTATAAATAACTTATATATATAAAATAAAGTTCATTTGAATCAGAATTTCTTCTCCTAAGTAAAGAAATCAGATAAATGACCGAGAACAGAAGAACCTTGAGCTGCAGAGGTCGTGTGAAAAATATTCAACACTCATTATTTACTTGTTTCCTGAAGAAAGAGACAGGAATAATGTTGGTAATGAAATTAGAATAGTTTATTCTAATGTGTTTATTCTAATAGTTTATTCTAATAGTTATTCTAAATGTGTGTTACTAATCTCTGTGGTCAAATTCAAGATATTTATTCCATCTATATCTATCATTTATTCAGATGCAAAGATTCAAAAGCTTCTTTATCATCCTGTTCTTCCACTCTTCTATACTTAGCTACTGAATTATTATTAATGAAAGTAAAAAAAGAAAAAAATATTTCTTCTGCTGCTGCTTTAACTCATGTATTTATTATCCTGAAGATTTCTCTATATCATAGTTGTTGAAAAACAATCAAACAGTGGCCTTGTTATGAGGGGCTTTACTTATCTCTCTACCTCAGAGAGCTGATGCTTTCACCCAATGAACCTGCTTTCAAAATTATCATGCTGAGCTAAAAATAAAAATGGCCTTTGAGGTTTTCATTCCACTCACCCTTGTCGAGGGGAGAGATAACAGAGACAGGAAATCACCCACTGTAATCTACGCTCATGTGCAGTTGGAGGTGCTCAAATTTGTGCTGAGGGAAAACAAGAGGGCAGGTGAGAAAATGAGCTGGAGGCAGAGGGAGGGGACCCACGGGAGTTTGTGATGATGGGGGATGATGAGCACTGCCAGCACACGGTGGGAGCAGGGGAGCTCAGGAAAAACTGGCACTTCCTTCCCCTTCCTCTTCCTCACTTTCCCCATTCCCATGGGAACAGGCAGCCCTGCCCTGCCCAGGGCTGACCTTTCTGCCATGAAATGTTCCTGTCCTCCAAAACAAAATCCTGCTTTTCCGCCATGAAATGTTCCTGTCCTCCAAAACAAAATCCCACCTTTCTGCCATGAAATGTTCCTGTCCTCCAAAACAAAATCCTGCTTTTCTGCCATGAAATGCTCCTGTCCTCCAAACCCCAAATCCCGCTTTTCTGCCATGAAATGTTCCTGTCCTCCAAAACAAAATCCTGCTTTTCTGCCATGAAATGTTCCTGTCCTCCAAAACAAAATCCTGCTTTTCTGCCATGAAATATTCCTGTCCTCCAAAACAAAATCCTGCTTTTCTGCCGTGAAATGTTCCTGTCCTCCAAAACAAAATCCTGCCTTTCTGCCATTAAATATTCCTGTCCTCCAAACCCCAAATCCTGCTTTTCTGCCATGAAATGTTCCTGTCCTCCAAAACAAAATCCTGCTTTTCTGCCATTAAATATTCCTGTCCTCCAAACCCAAAATCCTGCTTTTCTGCCATGAAATGCTCCTGTCCTCCAAACCCCAAATCCTGCTTTTCTGCCATGAAATGTTGGGGTCCTCCAAAACAAAATCCTGCTTTTCTGCCATTAAATATTCCTGTCCTCCAAACCCAAAATCCTGCTTTTCTGCCATGAAATGTTGGGGTCCTCCAAACCCAAAATCCTGCTTTTCTGCCATGAAATGCTCCTGTTCTCCAAACACAAAATCCTGCCTTTCTGCCATGAAATGCTCCTGTCCTCCAAAACCCACTCCTTGTTCTCCTGTTGGGGAAGGAAGGGGGAAGGGACAGGGAGCAAGGCTGAGCCACTGAGTAGAGAGAAAATTCAGAGTCCCCAAAAGGTTTCAACTGGATTCCTACACATTGATTCTTTAAGCAGCAGGAGATATATGTGTGATAAAGGAGAGATTTCTATTTGGTGCGTCTTCGGGAGGATAAATGTTGCAGTTATCATAGCAATAATATCAGTTGTAACTAATATTTATTAACAAACAGCTGTTAAATTTGTCTTTAGACTATATATATATATATATATATGTACGTATCTAAACTGTTTTTTTTGGTAGCCTGGCAAAACAACAAAAACAAGGCATGAATTCATTTGTTAAAATAATACAATGCACTACAACTTAGTTGTGTTGTGGTTGTCTGGAGTCAGAGGACTCCAGAATGTTTTACAAATGGCAATTTACCCATGAAGTCATAGCAGGTTAATGAATGCTTCATTTGCTGACTTGCATTGGTGGTGGTTTGTTTGAAGATGCAGAATATCATCATTTAAATATGCTCTAATGGAGCAGAATTACTTCTGAAAACACTGCATATGTTTGGATAAAGGCAGCCTCGTATTTGCTTTGTGCAAAGTGTCCTGATTTAAGTACAAATAAAGGAATTTCAGGTCAACCAGGCAGCCTGAACTTTGGGAAGCAGCAGGCATGAGCAGCCTGTCTCGGGGCTGAATTTGCAGACACATCCATCCTAACCTGGCTGTTCCAAACAAAATTCCAGCCCCTCTCCTGAGCCTCTGCAAGGGGCTGGATCTCCAGAAATCAAGGACAGCCTGAGTTCTGGGTTAACACTGGTTTAGTGTTTGTTTTTGTTTTTTTTTTTCTGGATCCAGGTCAGTTATGAAGTTCTTGATTTCTGAATCAATGTGGAAACTCAAACACTGATGATATTATTGTTAAAAAGAACCTTTCTCAACATTTTATTTCCCTTTATTTTCCCTTATACTGTAAAACATATTTTTAAAATACCTTTCCTTTTCCCCCTTTGAGGTGTTTATAGATTAATGAAGAGTGTAGTTTAGAGAGTCAGGTCTGAACAGAACTCCAAAGAAATACATTACCGGACATTCTATTCAAGGATACTCTTCAAGTATGAGGGAGACACTTGTCAACTCAAGCCTTCATGTGCACAGTCCCAATGAAAAATAATATTATTTTACAATCAGTACAACTGGGCAGACTCATTTTGAAGCTACAGAAGTCAGAAATACTTATATTGGCTTCTCTGAGCAGCCAGAACCCACACAGTCATCCCCAGAGTGATTTCCCAGCATAACTGCAGGTAGGAAAAGAAGGTTTTCCATATTACAGATACTTAAATAAAAAGCAAAGATAGAATTTATTCAGCAATTCAGAAAGGAAATAAAACTCTGAAGAAAGTAATGCTCAGTTTTGTTTCTTTCTGCAAGAGCAGGAAGGAATAAATAAAACATGAGCACATTTCCTGCAAAATTGGCAATAAAAGGCTCCTCCTTCAGTCACTGGAGCTGAATATGTGTGATTCTCCCAGACTATCTTAATTATTCTACTTATCAGAGCAGCACTCAGACTGCCTGTCATCCCAAAAAAGCATCTGGAACATCTGGCACATCCCAGTGTGCACCCATTACACAACACCCAGATCTACATTGGTTTTGCACAGGTTTTAATTCCCAGCATGTACCATTAAACTTTATATCATTTGTCAAGCTGCCTCTGCAGCTCCAGGAACAGCTAAAGAGCATTTCCATCACCCTGTGCCACGGGGATGAGTTACCAGCTTCCTGGGATCAGCAAGAAGGGAATAAAAAGCAAGTTAAGCAAGTGCTGTGTGACAGTGACTAACCCTGAAACACCATCCCGCTTCAAATGATCTTTAAAATAAAAAGTGACTCCTGGTCTGGCACTCTCAGTGAATGCCATTATTTCTGTTTGACTGTGAAGGGAACACTGAAACTAAAGAATTGATCTTAAAACTCGGTAAAAATTAAGTCTTTTAAACACACTGGATTCTAATTCACCAAAAAAAAAAAAAAAAAAGAAAGAAATTCCAGTCTATTCTCCAGTTTTTTAATATATGATACTACAAAGGAAAAAACCCAATTATTCTGTAGATAATAGGCCCAGAACATTTATCACCAAGTAAAACCAGATGAGAGATCATTATCCAATTGGAGAATTTAATGTGGTAACCAGCAAATTGAATTTCAGAGCTTCAGAAAGCCATGCAAGTCTGAGGCAATAAAACCACAGAGCTGAACACCGTGTGGATTTCCAGACTGGATCTGGAATGAGAACTTCAATATTCTCTTTTCAGATGGAAGCTGGTTGCCACAGAGCAAAATGGAACTGGGCAGCAGGATAGGTACAGTTTTCTATAACTTTTTGTAAAATCTTGAAGGTTTTCCAAGATTTTTTTGTGGTTTTTTTTTTTTTTTTATGGTCAGAAATGCAAAATGAAAAATTTCCCAGGTACATCTGGTCTACTGAGCTGGAGTCCTGTGTGGTAAGTTAATTTTCTGCAGATTGAGATCTGGTCATACAAAATAAAAGCATCTTTAGCTTTTAACTCTATCCTTGGAAGCCCATATTTAGGTTCAACCTGGTAAATGATGTCACTTCAGAAGTGAAGCATTGGTAAACACAGAAAGTCATGTTCCAAGAGATACTCTATTAATCATTAATTATTTATAACAGCCTTGCTAATGGTAATTGACTCTTGCTTAGGTTCTGTGACATTGCATATCAATTAAATTAGAGTTATAAATACATCCTGGAAGGGGGCAGTGTTTCTTGACAGGAATATTTTACTGCAACATGGCTTCATGCATCATTTTATATCCTGGGCATGCTGCCAATATTGCATTACCTAAATATCCATTTTATATGGGAACTCTGCATCCTCCCAGCAACTTATGAAATCAGGCTAATTGTTTAATTTTAGGTTCCAAATCAACATTCCTTCCAAAGCATTAATCTAGTGGTGAATCTCTGCAATTACCAATTTTGCAAAACTTCTTACGTCTGGTAATCTAAACTACTGTTAAGTAAGTGCCTTTTTGGATTTTTTTGCTACATATTTATGTAAGTGCTTAGAAAATTAAGCAATGGCTAAGTGATGCTCAATTCCTCCTTCCATCAAGCCATCCTTGTTTGATTACAAAACATTATCACCTTCCCTTCACTAAAGATGATGAAAATCCTGTTTATCCTCTCCATTTCCCAAAGCATTTATCTGGCCTGGAATTTTGAGCTATATCCAGAAGTTGTACTGGGCATGTGTTAAGAGGAGAGGATTTAATGGAAATGTGATTCCACCAGCTCTGCACTTTTGCCTTCCATTGAAAAACACAGAGCAAATGTAAGAAGAAAAGCTAAACCAGTTTTGTCAACTTTTTAAATAAAAATGTAGCAAAAGCTGTTTTAAGATGATTTGGTCTCATTATCCAAAAAAGGTTTATATATCAAAATGCTTATGAAAATCCTGGTAACACCTTTAGATATTAAGGAAATGAGCTGACCTACTTTAAACTTAAATTTATATCTAAGAACACAACTCTCTGCTACTTTTCCTTTTTGCTATCAAGCTGCCATGAAATGTTCTTTGATATTTCACATTTTTGTTCTGGGTAGCTCTCTTTCAAGATAAATATGCCCATTTTTTTGCTTGGCTTTTCAGAATTCTTTCAGTATTCCAAGTGGAAAGACGTTAGAGTGAATGAGTCTGTGCTGGCAAGAACCCACAAAATCTGTGTCAGCAACTCTGTGTATTTGTCGACTCAGTTCCTCTTGTATATTTATAAGGCAGTTGACAAAGTGCCTCAGATATTCTGATTCTTGTGATTATCTCCTGAAGGACTGCAAAAGTCTCTTTTAATGCTGCTCCAAAAATGTATGGTGATAAAAGAATTAATACTGCTCTGTCACTCCATGAAGAATCATTTTACCTGTGCCCTCCTCTGTAATCACTGCACTTGGAACAGAGTTTGTGAACAGGGACTGCACTCACTTTTGGGGCGGTACAACCAGTCCATGTTGGCTCTTCCTGTTTTCCAGTTTCCTGCTTTTCCTTCAGACCCTTTAGAGTTGACATTTTATGTCATTTGGGTAATTTGAAATATTTACTTTATTATCATCCAGTATCGTACTGCTAATCTGTCACATCAATTAATTGCATGATGGTGTGGAAATCATGCAAGAAAATACAACTTCAGTCCTGAAATCAAGGGCGGAATTTGCATCTAACCCAAAAGGACCTATTTGCTCTCTCTTCAGAACTCAGGTGAGCCAACAGATCATCAACAGAATTCCAAAAATTGACTGAAACCAGCTGATTCATCTACCACGTTATGAAATATTGTTGGGGTTTGTTGCAGGGCTGTATAATAATTTTCTCATTCATCCTGATAACGGCCTGCTGATTTTCTCTCCAGGTTTGAAATCCTTTGCTTTGACTTTGTAATACTGATAATATCTGTCAGAGAGATTTAAATCCACTATTTAAATAAATAAATTTAAATAAACAGTAACTCCATTAAACTCATCTGTTTTTACAAGACACAGTAATCAAAGTGAAAATACAAAAGCTTATAAATTAATGTATAATAAATCATTCTCAGAGGCTGAGTGCAGGATCCTTATGAACCTTCAGAGATAATACAGGCTAATTAAACTAAACTCGGTGAGACTGAGTAATTAAGAGCAAGATTTTATTAAAGCATCTGACAGCAAATTATTTTTGCCTTGTGTTTTGCTGTTCTGTCCTGACTTTTATGGGAAAGCTGTTGTGATACTGACATTGAAAAAGTGACTCTTATGAGAAGTTTGTCATGACACCAACACTGAGCAGCCTTACTCAGACTGTGAAATACAGCATGAAAACATGAAGTAGAAGACTGAGCCTTTATGCCTGGATCAATCCTAAGAGGAGAACATCTGAATGCCTGGATCATTCCTACAGGAGAACATCTGTATGCCTGGATCATTCCTACAGGAGAACACTTGAATACCTGAGTCCATCCTGCAGGAGAATATCTGAATGCCTGGATCACTCCTACAGGAGAACACTTGAATATCTGGATCAGTCTTACAGGAGAACACATGAATGCCTGGATCAATCCTACAGGAGAACACTTGAATGCCTGGATCAATCCTACAGGAGAACACCTAAATGCCTGGATCACTCCTACAGGAGAACACTTGAATATCTGGATCAGTCTTACAGGAGAACACCTGAATGCCTGGATCAATCCTACAGGAGAACACTTGAATGCCTGGATCAATCCTACAGGAGAACACCTGAATGCCTGGATCAATCCTACAGGAGAACACTTGAATGCCTGGATCCACCCTACAGGAGAATATCTGAATGCCTGGCTCAATCCTACAGGAGAACATTTGAATTCCTGGTTCAATCCTACAGGAACACATTTAAATACCTGGATCACTCCTACAGAAGAACACCTGAATGCCTGTATCCAGGCCACAGGAGAACACTTGGTGGAGGGAGCTGTTGGCTGGGCACTCACGTGGTAGAGCGGAACCGTGTTGTTCTCGGCCAGGGAGAAGCTGAGCACGTCCTGCTGCCCTGGCTCCAGCCTGACGCTCACAGTGGAGGCCAGCACCGAGGGGCTGATGGGGTAGCCGGGGTTCCCTGGGGCTTTGCCCTTTTTCCTGGACCTCCGGCTTGTGTCCCGCTTGCTGTCCTTCTGCGCCAGGGGCTCCTCCTGGATCACCAGGATCTTGTCGTCGCTCAGGTAGCGCAGCAGCGAATTCTCAGAGTCAGTGGTTGGAGGGGGAGGAAGGCAAAAAGAAACATTAGGAAGAGGAAACAAGCACAGAACCATTCTGCCTGGCCAGAGATCATCACTGGGTCCTGTTAAACTGGGAAAAGTTGTGTGAATGTCCAGGGAATTGTGAGGGCTCTCCCTTGTTGCTATTGGACACGAAAAGAGTACACAGAAGCTTGGTGAGTTCAAGAGAGAAAAAGAGCCAATTTTATTTCTACCCTCTCAATATATAGAATTCCGAAAGTGACAGTGGATTGGAGGATGAAATTGCCACCTCCCCAACCACACTGGTCAAACCAACAGTCCATCAATTCTCTCCTCCCACAAAGAAGAATGTAAAACAATCATTATTTACATGAACAGTGCGTGAGACCTCCAGTAGTAATATGTAAACATCAGAAGGCATAGAGAACTTTTAAAAGAACTTTAGCACTTTCAAAAGAACTATAAAAGAAAACTTAACCCTTTTAAAAGTCAGGGCAACACTCCCTGGACTCCGTTCCACATTTACTGCCACCATGGATGGTGAAAGGGAGCAGACACAGAAAATACTACTGGGTTGTATCATGCAGGGAGCATCTTTGGAACCATTCCAGACACCAGGACTGTAATTTCAAGGAATTTGACAAGCTGGAATAATGGTTTTAAGGAGATGTGCAGCATACTTGGGCACAGTTTCAAAATGGGAGCCGGCCAGGCAACAAGTCTGTTACTGTCTGCAACAGTGAAATATGAGCTAAACACACATCAACAGATTTGGAATAAATGAGAAAAGGCTTGTGCTCTAAATGAAATTTATTTTCTCTTGGAATGGAAGTTTACTTTAAAAAGTAGTTTAAAATCCTGTATTGATCTTCAAGAGTATCATTCTTTTTTTGTCACGTTTTTTGGAGTCAAGTTGAACTCCTCTCAGCTTCCAGACCATGCCTAAAAGATTCTAAAAAATAGTATTCAAGAATCTTCAACAGTCGGTGTCACAATAAATATGGTTGTATATTTGAAGAATATTCTTTTGAATTACATGTTTTCTTTTTGCCAGAGGAAATAAAGGAAAAAAGAAACTATGCAATCACTTTTCTTTCTTGCAAAGTTCATAATTCCCACTGGGATCAATGGAAGTTTATGTGATTAGAACTGCTGGTCTGAACACTGCCAGTACAGTTGCTGATTCCTGTTCCAAATTTTAATTCATACTGATCAAAATGTTCTCAGAGGATGCTACTTTACATCTGTAACATCACTTAACTGTTTTCTAGAGCTGTGCAGATTTAGAACTGATTGCTTTTAACACATATCTGAGCCTTCAAAGTACTTTTTCCCTTGATGTTTATGTTTCTTTATACTAGAATTAAATTCCTCCTACTAATACAAATTTTTAATTTTCAGAAATAGAAACAGAAATGCACAGACACTAAACAGGCTATTTGATATCTTCTGTGACACCTTAAAAAAAGAGATTTTTTTTTTCCCTTTGATGCTCCTTAAGCAACAAAGAAAAAACATCTTGGAGAAGGGCAGAGAAAAAAAAATACTCACCTCTGCTTCCCCTCTTGTACATGTTCTGTTCTTTGGACTCCCCTATCCAGCTGTACTCAGTAGGCATCGAAACTGGCCTCAAGTCTCCTGCAAACAAGGCAAAGAAAACCAGTGTAACTTTTGAAGGCTAGGAATGGCAGGCTGCAGGGTCAGTAAAAATTCCAGGTGTGTCACAACCCCTCAGAGCGGTCCATCATTAGAGCTCTGGCCTTCAGGGTCAGTGAAACATCCCAGAGCCTCCTCTTCAGCACCCTGGCCTCAAGGGAAGCACCACCAGCTTTGGTGAAATTCCTTGTAAATGTGAAGCAGATTACAAATTTATTTGAAAACTCTGCTCTGTATGAACTTCCTCACTCATTAAGCAGGTGTTGGGAGTAAAGGGAGAAGCACATTTGAAGGGGCTGAAAATGCTGTAGGAAAAGTAGAGAGAGAGAATTAATACAGAGGCAACAACACAGATCTATCAGGGAAACATAAAACCCCCCTGGCCTGGGAAATCACACGGTGAGAAATGAGGGAATCTCATTTCAAGGAACTTTAATTTCCACTGGCTCGGGAGGAAAACCTGGGGCACAGTTTGGGGACAGCAGCCAGCAAAGAGGACTCAGCCACTGGAGTTTCAATCCGTGGGATTTCATGGCTCTGGGGCAGTGAGACCCTGATGTGCCCAAGCCATTCCCTACCCGAGCACCAGAACAGGGATGGCAGGGCAGCAAACCAGGAGCACCCCCAGATCTCCTGAAGGTCAGAGGGGTGATATCTGGGGCACTGAGATTTGCCCATATTACACCTTCGTGCACACCATGAAATTTAGTGGATAAATAATCCTATGGAAAAATACATTTCATTGTCTGCCTCACAGCTGAGACTACCTTCAACTACAAATGTAGGATTCAACTCCTAATCCTTAGAAGAGCAATATCAATTAAGAAAAAAACCTCAATTAAGAAAAAATAATCACTAATATAAAAAGATAGAGAAACAAGAGTATAAATTTAAAAACAGAAAACAGGAAGGCACAAAGCAAGTCAAGATCGTCGTAACCAAACCGAGCAGTTTTTCTGTAAAGAAGGGAAAGATCTGAAGCTCTGAGATGATTTATACACAAATACAGATATCACAGCACATCAGAAATAGAAATTCAGGGCAGGAATCGCACAAGACAAATGAACGAGTGATTTTGTAAACTGCTTATTTCGCTTCCAAGTCCTTTCCCAATGAAAAGTAACCTATAAATTGTTTTGAGATTGCAGCTTGGATATTTTTCTGAGGAGCAAAAAATTGTTGTGTACAAGGATACCAGAATAAAGTGAAAGAAAAAAAAATTGTTTATGATGGTTTTGCCTCTAACACATAAATGGAAGAGGTTTGATATGCATTGCCACAAGAGCTCTTTAGACCAGAGCATTTTAGAGTCAGAAAAATAACAGAGTATAATACTAAGTAAAACAAAAAACTCACTGCGACGTTGTCAAAAACAAGCTTAATTTTCACAAATACATTGAAAAAAATGGACTTTTTATTTACCTTCCTGGATTTTGCATATCCTATCAATACCCATCACCTGCCTGAGTACCCATCCACCTACCAGCTGCACAGGGGACTTATTTCTAATAATGGCTGAAGTCCAAGGCTGGAATTTTGGAGCAGTAGTTTGTGTCAGCCCAAGCAGTAATGAAAGTGGCTGCTCGGCCATGAAAGGCTTCAGAAGTTGTATTTTCATTTCTTTGCCCATGGCTCTGTGGTTCCAGCACCAGTTTGTTGAAGCTGCCATAAATCCTGTCTTTTTACCGAAAGACACATTGTCACCTTGATGATTGATGTCACCTCAGTCAGAAAGTACAAAACCTTCCACTACGGTAGAACATCATCTGCATGTCTGTTAATCAACAGATTAATTAAATCTGTATTAAAAAAAAAAAAAATCTGGTTTAGCAGTCATTTTTGAGAGAAAGGCGTATTTCAGAGACTTGAAAACCAAAATCCTTCTGGATTTCAATAAAAATTGTCCATCACAGACAAAAAAAATCTTGTGTACTCCTGGGATCAGGCAGAGACCCCAATATTTTAAGTCACCATACAGGAAGAATTGATGAAAGCAAGCCAAATACACCCATCTGGCTCCAATTCTAATCACAGTTAAGATTTCTCTTTATCTTTCTTTCTAATTTTGTTTTAAAATGATGTCACTTCCCAAGGAGATAAAGAGTGAACATTACTGGTCCCAAGATGGAATCCTGTTCTTCAGCATCACAGCTCTTTCAAACATCAAGCAGATGACTGAAGCAGTTACTAAAAATATCCTGCCTATAACAAAGATTTATTAAGATTTCCTACCCTGAAAAGGTTCTGTGTGCATATACACACACCATCAAGTCCATTCTGCTTGCCATTTTTACCAGAAATCCAGCTGCAATCAGCAAATTACAACAGCAGGAGGGAGGTTCTGTGTAACTGATAAGCAGAAGATAAATACTAAGAGCAGGAGGCAGAGAAACTGCATTTAAGAACATCCCTGGTAGCAAACCCCACACCAGACTCAGCAGCAGCAGAATCAGGGACTGCAGTGCTTTAAGAGTTTTCTTTTTTCCCCCCACTGTGCTCCCTTTCAGCTGCTGTTGGATCTTCCACCAGAACCACTCTTGGGATTCTCTCCCCTGAACTGCAGCAGGATTTTAGTACCTGTGTTCTTCACAGACACATTTTCCTTTACTGCTCCGAGCTTCTGAGAGGTTTTCCCTTTCCTGAATTTCAAAGACAAAAACTTAGGGAGTTGCTGGGGCTTTAAAAAAAAAAATGAGAGAAGAAAAGGCCTCAGAGTAGGTGAATAAAGTACTTAGGGATGGCTTGCCATATATAAAAAAATATAGATCTCAAAATACAGCAGCTGCCCACAGAGAACACTATGGTCTTTTCTTTCTCTGATGCTCAGAAATAATGCCATTTTCAAAATCAGACATAATTCCAGTTTTCAAAAGAAATCTCCTAGCTGAAATCTGTAAGCTTTACAAAACTGTCCTACTGCCTTGAAAATAAAGCAACTGAAAATACATGGACCATACTCTGCTGTATTTCAGCAGTATTTTTCTCAAACCCATTAAACACCAAGTAATTCAGTTTAAACAGAGAAGCAAAAAAAAAATATTATCAGTTAATTTTCAACAACACCTCTTAAATAGATCCATAAATACAGATCCACACACTTGTGTACAAGCACGTGTGGTTGTACACCTGTACACTCAACAGGGATTTATGTACACACAGAATTTCTATAGAAAACCAGAGTTAATTATTGTTTAATAGCATTTTATATATTTAGGCATCCTCATCCGAAGATTTTGATGTACAGTTCCAGCACTAATGAGTGCATTGTAGGATACTCCTCATGCATTTAATGCAGTGCTGAATTTTGGAGGGCCTTCCATCTTACAGACACTTTCACACCACAAGGCAGGCCCTTCACTGAAGTTTAACAGCCCAGAACATTGCAAGTGGAATAATCTCCAGGAGTTTGGGAGGGCAAATTGAGTAAATAAAGATGCTGGCTATTCAAATAATATGAATTTAATTATCATTCAACGTTCCAGTATGAACTGCAAAATAACTGTATAAATAACTTACTCCTCACCAGGAATGCTGGTGTGTGATTTTTCTAATTATTCCTCCATGTAAACGTCTGTTTATTGTTCAGAGCCAGCAAGGTCTGACCAGAGTGACAGCTTTTGGGGGTTGTGCAGAGGTAAGAGCACTGTTTGTAAGTCAGGAGAAGGTTGAGGAAATGCAGCCTACCATGGGTGGGGGTTTTCTCCCTTCTCCTCACGCCTGAGGCTCTGCTCCTCTCGTACTCAGAGCCCCCGGGGTGGCCTTCCCCCTCAATCAGGGTGTAGTATTTCCCACTCTCGTGCTCCAGGAAATAGTTTGGAGACTCAGAGCCTTTCATCCCAGACTTTCCAAATTTGCTGATGTCATCACAAGACATTATTCCAATTTCATCCCTAAAAACAGAAGATGATGGAGAAATGAACCATTTAAGGGAGGCTTCCAGCATGCAACCGCCTGTCTCAAATGCTGCAAACAAAAAGTCTTGCAATTAAAATGCTCACTTTGAAAGTGAGGCAATTCAACAATGTAAAATAACAAAACCATCATTAGGTGCCACTTTAATTGTGAGATAAACATTCAGGAGTTTTCTAGGATCTGAAGGAGAACATCAAGAATTGCTTTAATGAGCAGACAAGGGTTTCCCTTGCAGAAATGCTTGAGAATAACATAGAAGTAAATACATAAAAGTAAATCAAACTAATTGATTAAAGACTACTTTAAATACTTTCTTGATTTAGGGCTAAAGCCACATTTTGCTCAGCTAAGTGAAAGCTAAGTCACTCAAAACAATGATATGGTGCTTAATGCATTTTTAGATCTTAATTTTATTAATTATTTAGCTTGATGGTGGGGCTGTTTGCTTTGGTTTTTGTTTTATAAATCTAATTAAATCAAAGTGGAAAAATTTATTTTTCAAAACCTCAAATTCCTTAGGACATAAATACCTGGGGCCATAAAGTCCTGACATAGGGGAGAGAATGAAAACATCCTGGAGTGCAGAGTTGTCCATTTTTGAGGACATGCCCATCGTACTCGTTGGGGTTGTAGAGCTGCTTGTGGGGCTGGTTGGAATCACAGGCTGTAAAAATCAAAAAGGCACATGAAGAATAAATTAATGTTTTCTGTTTTACAAGAAACAACAAAATCTGTGTGCATAATTTTAGGAATTTTGATCTCATTTTTTTTTATTAGCCTTTTTTTTTTTAATTTCTGAAGTTTCTTCCAAAAAGGTGTCCAGTGAAACACTAGGCTTCAAGAAAGTTATGAAAGAAACTGATAAACGACCATTAAATTAATTTAAAAGCCACCTCAAGGGAAAATCTGAGACTCAATCAAAATATGATCTTTAATCAATGCAGAAAATCAATTATCTGAGGAGAAAGGACACACTGTATTAAATGCCATTAATACAGAAGTTAATTACAGAGCTCTGGAATACTTGTACTGAATGAAATGATTGTGTTGGTTTCGGTGGAAGATTTATTGTTAGCAAGGACAGAACATCTTGATTTTATTAAGAAAGCAGAATTCATTGTCCTTTGGCTTTATAGCCATGGTAATACAAATGTGTGTTCTACAGTAAATAGCAAAGAAATATAAATTAACCTCAAATAAATGTCCTTTAGGACTTTCCCTTTTTAAACTTTCACATGACATGGAACACAATTGTTTGATTCAGATGTCACAGAGCAGCTCAAGTCCATGGTCTGCAAGGACTAGAAGGATGATAACCAAATATGCGGGGCAGGATACAGAGATATAAACAAAGAATATGTTTCAACCAAGGTTCAGTCTGTGTTGATACTCAAGAAATAGAAAATATTTTTATTTATAAAAGTTAGGCTTGAATAGATACAGCCAGTTTCTAAGGGTGGAAGGAAAACCCAGCGTTGCAAAATTTGGATGAAAGCTATAAACACAGATCTTTTTCTAAATAAAATGTTTTCTATCCTCTAGAGGTAAACACTGAAATATTTTTATGTGGTTCAAAAAGTAAAAGCAGTCCTAAATACCAAAAGGTGATGATTTTTTAATAAGAATGTCAGTCTACAAAGGGGTCAAAATTATATTATTTCTCTATGTTTATTGTTAAACTAAATAATAAATGGTGTAATTGTTCTGGATCAATTCATTGCGACAGGAAGGATTGTTCCAATTTGAAAAGTTCTCCAAATAAAAAGAAAAAATTACAGTATATGCTGTATTTTATTTGAATGAAGTTGTAGTGTGCAGAGCACTGTTTGCCATTGCAAATGAAAAACAAATATTTTGTCCTGAGTGGGAAAATAATTAGGGAGTCTAAAAATTGAAATAATAATAATAATGTCAGCCAGAAACAAAAGGGGAAAATGGTGTCACAAATCTCACTGAAAGATAATGGAGCACAGAAGTGGCAAATGAAAACTCTGCTGTTGTTAATTGAGCATCAAGGAAAACCCTCTAAAGCAAAAGAACACTACAACAAGGCCAAGTAATACATTTTATAAGGCCTCACAGATTCTGTATCATCAATAATTCATAAATTACCTATGTGGTATAATTTTAAACTTAATTATTGCAGAAGAAAATATTAATAACCTTTTAAAGTGCCTTAAGCAACAATAGAAAACACAACTTTTAAATAAAACTTCCTGCTGTGCACCAACCTGAGGTAACAAATATGATTTCAAGTTCTTATACCCTATTTCCTTTTTGCCTTCCCTAATTATGTACTGCTTTTGTTTTGGTTGATTTTGGATTTTTTTTTTTACCAGCAGAAAATTGATTTCCAGAAAATGGAATGATTTCCATTCCATTTTAAATCAGAATGGAAAAACTGCTCCACGTGTGGACACATAAATAGGTATATAGGCTGCACCATGAAAATAGCACGTGCAGAAAACATGTATGGATCTGGATCTGGAAGATGCCATGAAATACAGCACACCCATGTGTGTTATCCCTTTTTTGTGGCAGTCTGACCTCTGGTGAGCTGCTTCCCTCTCAGTCTGCTTTCTCTGAGTATTTTCCTGCAGCTCGTGGCTGTTTGGCCGTTCCCTGTCCTGCTTTTCCCTGTGCTGTGTTGTCTGCTTATCCCAAAGCCTGTTCTGTGGGATCCAATTTAATCCACGAGCAGCAGAAACCTCCAGAACAACAAACAAAGAAACAAACCCAGAAATTCTCCTCCCAATTCCCCTGCTCTAGAGTCTGCAAAGTGCCAAAGTCAACGAAAGGCGAGGGCACTGCAGCCAACAGGAGAGGGAAGTGAGCTCACTGCTTCCAGCAGCAACAAGCTGTTGTGTCAGCTGTCCAGGAAGCACAGGCTTCAGTGGCATCTTGAAATTTAATCAGGCTGCTTCCAAGTCATTACTGACAATAATAAATGACTCCAGATCCAGGTGAGAGCTGCGGGAAATGGGCAAACCCAAAACCTGCGTCCTGAAACGGATCCAGGTCCTAACACTCGAGCTTGTCCCTGTGGCAGAAAGAATAAAAGATCTAAAACTGCATTTCCATGCCTCATAACAGAATCTACTCTTAAGAATTAACACTGGCAGGGCTGTTTTTGTTTTCCAAAGCAGTTTATATTTTTATTTAAATACTTTACCCCACTATTCTCTGATATAGAAGAAATACACCCCAGGAAGGAGACACTTCAAGCACCCTTTGCTCCTCAGGGGCTCATCAGGGGTGGAGACATCACAAAACCAGAACTGCTGATAATTCCACACGAACAGCTTGGTGCACTTTCACTTTTCCGGCTACCACGACAAAAGTTGGCATTTTTGATGGCAAATGCTGTGCCATACATGCAGTGTGTACAGCACACGCTGTTCACTCTGCCACAGCCTCCAGATCCAGTGCTGCCCATGAATTATGATTCTTCAATGTACAAATATAAAGAGAGGATCTCTCTGGAAGCCCTGTGCAATTGCAATTTCCATTTTGCTGCCCCTGGAGGCTCCATCTGAAGTTCACAAGTAGGTACATGAGCATCTTGCCAGAGCAAAGGGTGTTATTCCTTCAGCATGATGACAGAAAAATCCCCTCTGGGATTTTTCCTGTTCTTCTCCCCCAGGGGAAGGCACAGAGAAAGAAAGGTGGCCCTAAATCCCGCTGTCAGCATTCCTGGGCTGCAAGGTTTACACAGACTCCACAAACTCCTTAAGTGAAGCCACTGTGCAGGATCCAGGCACTCTGAAAAACTAAAGATTTAGAAAATGCCAGGCAGGGAGGAAATCTGCCTAGATAAGCTTGATGGGTTTGTTTTGTTTTACTAATTTAAAAATCATTCAGAAACACATTCATGTATCCAGTGAACCAAACAAAACAGCTCTGAGAAGCTTCCACATGATGGAAGGGCATCAACTTCTTACAGGATGTTAAATGGCATTAAAGACAACCATCAAAAGTTACTGACTTACTGGCAAGCCTTTCCTTTAAAAATTACATTTTGAGTTCTGTGTTTCAGCCAGTTTTTCCTGCTGTAGGAAGAAGCAGCTGTGATGTTCATAATGGTCTTTTATTTTTTTGCTTGAGCAGGATTTCAAGGAGTGAGTACACAGAAAATACCAGGTTCTATCATCCCTACTACCAAAAACTCCAAGTGCATGAGAAGTGTGCCAAGGAGCAGAGCTCTCCTGGAATTTGATGGATCTGACACACTTGATCACAAACAAGAAGGTGACAATCTGTGAAATAATGGAAACAGGGAGGCACAGCTGCCACTGCCAGGCAGAGCAGCCACTGAACCTTGTTCTTCATAAAACTTTCTGTAAATGTTCTTTCCTTGTCTGAATTCCTGTGGCTCCCAGAGTCACCAAAACACGGAGGAAACACTCTGATCATTGCCACACTTATTTATCCCAGCACTCTGCTTCAGAGGAGTTTGGGAGAGGCTGCTGGTCCTTTCACTGGAAGGTAAAATTCCAGGGTTTTCTCTTGAATAAAGGATTTACCAGGACCTTGCAGCATTGCAGCAGCCACCTTACCTGCAGTGCCAGAGGCTTCCACCTCACATTCTTCAGAAGGGCAGGAGCAGAAACCAGGGTATTCTGAGGACGTTTTTTCAAGGTTAAAATCACTCCATTTGGGTCTTCCCACAGTGCATTTACTAGGTTCTTTAACTGCCAGCCAACCTAAGGAAAAAGTCCATAATTGAATTTTGAAAGCTTTCCATTTAACTTGAAATGTGAGGGAAATGTTCTGTTAACCAGCAAGGTCTATTACAACCTGCTCCTTGCAAACACAAGCAGTTTTTATAAACTCTGTTGGACTGAAATCATGCTGCTGCAGCTGGATTTTATCTTTTTTTTTTTTTTCTTTAGCCACGTTCCTGAACAAAATAAGGCAGAAGTGAGCACTGCTACCCTTTCAATAACTTGTGAAATCATGGAACATTTTAAATCAGAAGATGAGGTCTAGAAGTCATGAAATCGTTTCAGTCTGGGTTCTGAGTTGCAACAGGGAGTGCTGAGGAGGAAGCCAGACTGTGCTGGAACAACAAATGCAGCATGTATGTAAGAGCTGCAAGTCCCTGACTGGAGATAAATGATCATTTATTGGTTTGTCTTACAGCCCCTGGACACAGCTGAGTCGCCAAGTGACTGTAAATTGCAAACAGAGCCATAAAAAAGGAAATCACTGCTACTGTAAGGATGTGCCACTCAGAAAAAAAAAACTACACAGAGACATTTCTCAATCATCTTGATTATTTAAACAGGAATTTACCATGAATTATTTATACACAAAACCAGAAAAAAATATTTTTAGGGCTTATTTCTTTCCCCTGCCTTTTCTGTCCCAGTCAGAGCAGATTTTTAGGGCAGTAGTTCATGGCCATGGTAAAGATGTGCCATAAATGCAGTGACTGCCACAAATCTGAGCAGAGCTGCATGAGCAGGAATTGGGATGCTGTGTCCATACAGCAATTCCCAGACCCAACCTTCCCGAGGCAGCTGCATCAGCCCTGACAGGAGCTTGTGCGAATGAAAAGCTCAGTGAATCCCAGAACAGCACCAATGCATGCAAGCAGTAAAAATCTTTATACTGGCCATGTTTGACCTGTCAGAGTTCACTAATAACATTTTAATCACAGTTTCTCTTCTGATCAAAGTGTGAATTCCTGTTGGATTATGGATTTTTTTATTTAGAGATGGGGCAAATGAGATATTTTATTTTCAATATCATATAAAAAATAAAATAATATAAATATTATAATTCACACTATTACAATCAAAACCCAACTATTTTCTAATTACAATCTATTAGAAATATTTCTTAACCTATCAACTTTAACCACACTATACTACAAATACTTTAATTATCTGAAATGACCCCTCATCAATCTTACTACATCTTTCATAATTCTATTTTTCTAAAATATCTAATTTTATTTACAAAACAGTCCTTTAAAACTTATTTCTAATTCCATTTCTCTCTCAACGCTATCTATCCTTTTCTATAACCTTTCTAAATAAATATTTCTTATCTCAAAATTTACATACAAATACACACTACATACACCTTCTATCAAACTTTCTCTACAAATTCATTTCCCACACATTCCCAATGCTGTTAAAAACAAGGAAAATAAATTATTTAGGTGCTCAGGCACAGAGCAGTCTGCATTCACCCCCTTGTTATATCAGGTGGAGTTTACAATGACTTCCTCTTAGAGGGAGATAATATCTGATTACAGAAAAAGGTGAAGGGAAAATAGAAGACAACCTCCAAGAGACTGGAACTAAAATGCTCTTCTAAGGGCAGAAGAGAATTTGGGCTATGGCTGTAAGCTTCCCAGCTGCCTCCACAGGGGGCCAAAGCCAGGATCCCACTGTGAACGTCCACCTGGGACAGAACTGCAAGGTGTGCCGGAATTCCAAAAAGGCTTTTAAAAACTTTTAAAAGTTCTGATCTATTTTTAATGCTGCTGTTCTATTGAAAACTTTGTAAAAATGCACTGGCCACAGGAAACCAGACAACAGCAGTAATTGTAAATAGGTCACATCCAAACAAATGCAAGGATGGCAGCTTGCATCCCAGAAAACTCCTCCAGTTTGGGCTGTGTTTATACAAGCACAGGGGCCATATATTTTCCTTCTTTTTTACTCAATTATAGAAATCAAATGGAACTCTCTTTGATTTTTATAGATTGATGTAATTTTCAGCTTGCCGAAATCCTTAGAGTTCCGTGGGCTCCTTTTAGAAAAGAATGATAAATAATTAAGTTAATGATAAATTATTCCAGTGAGAACCTTAATGACAAAACCATTAAATACCAAGATCTATCAGAGAACTGTCTGCACTCATTACTACTGGGCAATGATAAAATGCTCTCAGGAATTTGGACAAGTTATTATAAATTGTATTACTAAAAATAGCTTTGAAAAAAGAGAAGCCATTACAGTGGATTAAAAATCTTAGTTGAAAACCAGTCCTTGAGTCAGATTTTGACATTTACTCCTAAAGAATCAGTCTTTAAAGCAATAACTGACTTCTAGCTCTGGTAAGATGCATTCTCCACAAAGGCATTTTGCTCCTTTTACACTTTTAGCACATACAGTCAAAATCAAATTCTCCAAAATGGGTTAAGCTATTTCAGCAAGGAAAGTTAAATTAAATTAGAATAATGAAAAATAAAAGTCTAGTGTGATTTTTTTTCCTCCATAAATGAAAATGGATGCTAATTTAGATGCTAAAGATGGCAGAAACACAGAAGAATGCAAAATAATTCACTCAAAATGGTCAGAGAGGCAGATGTTTGACATTTTCATAGTTTACACTTAAAATTGACACAATCATTACTTTATATTTGTTTATTCATCCTCAGTGTGGAAAGAAGAACTCCAGGTAAAAAGAAACCTGTGGACTCCTGTCCATATTAAAGGATTTGTTAGTTTTCTTACAGAAACTATGTGGTGGAAAATTAAGAATATAGCAACTTAAAAAAAAAAATTAGTTCCAAAAATATTCATTGCTAAAACAATAAATTCCTTTACTAAGAAATTCCACAATGCTAAGGTGATTTTGTAGACCCAAACCTGATAATTCTGTAGCTGGGACTCCTTAACTAAGATGCTGAAAAAAACATTAAAAGCATAACCCACTTTAATTAACTGCAAAGCAGTGTTTTTTAGTTCTCCAGTATCTTCTTTAGAAGACTGACTTTGCTCCTTCTCATTCAGAAGATCTGGATTTGCATGAATGGGATTTGGAATGCATCCTACCAGCAGTAGGGGTTTCAGCATTGTTATAAATCCCAACTCTGTTCATGCTGGAAAAGCACCTTTTCTCCCTTTTCAAAAGAAAGCCGACCTGCCTGGGGATGACTCACTGCAGATCTGTAGGAAAAATTGATAAAAAAATTTCCTAATGCTACAGATGCACACACAAAATAAAAAATCAATGCATTTTTGGGTGTCTGCAGAGGCATGAAGTGCATGATGCATTTGTCTGTCAAAGGGAACTGAGAAAACTGCTGAACTGCTGAGCAGGGTGGTGTTTATCAGAGCATTCCAGTGGTCCGAACCCTCACAGCAGTTTTTCACCTCCCTGCCAATTGCTTCCAAACACGATACCTATTTGTTGTGGTAGGAATTCAGAAGTAAAATTTAACTCAGATTGTGGAGCTGGGAGTGCACAGGGGACAGAGGACAGGTTCCTTTCTCTGCTTTTCCTGAAAGTTCTGGGGACAAGGCTTCCCAGTTCCTTCACTGCCTTACCAAACCCTATCAGGATTCTGAAAAACAGAAGAGTTTTAAGAAATACAGAACCACTGAGTGCACCTCGCAGCAGGGAGGGAGGTTACACTTTAATTTCCTGGGGGACTTGTGCCTGCTCTGTTCACTGGATCACCTGGGGTGGCAGACACAGAGCCATAACTAACAGGAATTTAAAATCTCACTTTTCAGGCATTTGGTCTGGAAATCAGTTATGCCAAATATTTTCTAAATATTAATATCCTACTCTATTGCAAACCACCTGAAAACAAGTAATTCTGCTCTGACTGCAGTAACCCCTCACAGGAACCAGGACAGATGTTTCCCCTCATGACTCTTCAAATACATAAGCAAAGCCATCTGGATATTTACTTGAACCTGAAAAGTTTGACCTCTCTTCCTATTTGCATAAAAAAAAAAAATCAGCTGGTGTAAACCCAACTTTTTTTTAAGGAAGCAGACTATCATCTTTTCATATTTTACGTAATTCACTTTGCCTCATTAGGGAATTAATCAAGGGAGCTGGTTTGATTAAGATGGAAATCAGAAATTATTATTAGACAAAAATGTGCTGGAAGATCATAAGACTTTTCTGTCACTGAACGGGAAGCTCGTCATTAACACCTGTAGCTGATTCACTCTCATTAATATTCGAGCTGCTCCTAACAATAATTGATGATGGAAAACCAAATGTTCTCCCGTTATCTTACATAGTTATTTTCATTAACTAATGGAGAAACACAGCAAGAATCCAAGAAGAAGCAAGATCTACTGCTGGAAGAGAGGCTTTGCTGAGCCTTTCTGAAAGGCAGGATCTGGAGAATAACTAACATGTGGCACTGTGTTTGGAAACAGAAGGACATCTTTTGGGGAAAGAAGTTCAAATTCTCATGACAGCTTTTGTCCTTTTTTTTCCCCCTCTGCTTGCATTTCCCAACGCAGAGTGTGCTGAAACACAGATGGTGTGACCTGGCACTACTTTTACAGAATTACCTCCACCTAAAATGAGCTCTCATTAGGACTCGTATTTACAATTCAGCAAACAGACACCGAGGGTATTAATTCAATGACTGTCTTCACACAAATAAATTAGTGCTGAAATGATTTCATTGCGCCAGGCTCTTGACACACTTAATTTCAAGCATGTAATTTGACAGTCAACAGTATGAAAGGGCATTAGGCTGCTGATCATGTATTTAGAATTAAAGTATATTCGGGGTTTGAAGAGGCATTTTAAGGTCACTTAGTCCAGCCCCCCTGCCAGAAGCAGGGACATTCTCAAGGGGGTTGCTCAGAGCCCTGTCCAACCTGGCCTAGGACACGTCCAGGGATGGGGCAGCCATAGCTGCTCTGGGCACCCTGTGCCTGTGTTTCACTGCAAAAAAATTCCTTCCTTACATCTGATCCAAATCTCCCCTCTTTCAGAATAAAGTCGTTGCCCCTCTACAACAGACCCTACTAAAAATCTGTTCCCATCTTTCTTCTATGCCCTTGAAAGCACAGGATCCATCATTCCAAGGAATGAACCTCGAGTGTGAAAATGCAACTACTTCAGTTAAAACCTGCAGCTGTTTCAAGAGAATATAAGAAACATGTAGCACAACAGATTTATTACAGATATTTCTGTGGCCTCTTGCTCTGGCACAGCAGTGTTTTATGCCTTAAGGAATTGTTTCTCTTTCTGGTCTTTATTGCCTCTGTCTGTGGAGAAAGAGGAATTCTGTCTCAGCCCCAGCTGGCTGAGTTAACCAAACTGAAAATCCTTCAATAATTTCTCTTCCTATGAGACAGATTACACATTTTCCTTTCTACCCATTACATTTTTTTAATGCTCCTATCTAACTTAACACCTTTGATAGCTGTAAACGACCTGAAGATCACACACTATTTCAGACAAGATATTACTAATGTCAAGACAATGGTATCCAAACTCAGTTTCTCCTGGAAACCTGTTCCTGATTAATTCCAAGTTCATCTTTGCCATTTTCAGTCACATCAGCTCTATGGTGCTCAGTTGGGTTGGGATTAATTACTGCATTCTGACTCCTGGAGTCTTGCCAGGGGCTCCTGAGTAACATCGAGCTTTCAACAGGAATTACTAAAAGCTTTACTATTGCTCTCTGTCCTATGAAATAACCTTCAAATCCTAACCCTCACAAAAAAAAACCCAAAAAACCCCCAAAAAACCAAAGAATAGAAGACAGAGAAATTCAGTTTTCCCTTGTTTACAAATCACTTCTCTATCCAGAAGTAGACAAAATATTTCACAGGTGATCAGGTAGATGAATCAATATTTATCTGGTCTCCAATATTTTCATTGTCTGAAAAACGAAAAAGGAAATTTTCCTTTCTAAAAAGGAAAATTAACACAATTTAATTTTCATAAGTTTATGCCGAAAAATGATTACAGTATAAAATCTACTATTTGAGCTGAGCAGCAGAAAATACACCACCTAAAGAGTAATTGTTAATCTTGCAAACAAACAAGTGCTACAGTGGCATCTTTAGTGCTTCTGTAGAATTTTATAGAGGAGGAAGTAAAAATCTACAAGGCACTGGTAGAATTGGTGCCTGTTGTTGTATTGTAGGGAAAAATAAAGAGTTAGGGTGGCAGTAATTTAGAATGTATAACTTATTCTTAAAGTCTCTTATGCTGTTTTATTAAAATCTTATAAGCAAGAAGAACAAGCAGAAAAGCAAATAAGGAAATTGGATAATGATTAAATGATCTTAACAGCCAGTGGTGAATCCCCTGCTTTAATTTCTTGCTTAAAGTACTATTATTTTTTCTTTGATCTTTGTAATTGTACTACAGAGTGTTCCTTAGTTAGACCAGATTCCACGTGGAAAGGCTTTTATTTCTCACCTTTTCAGCTGTTGCATTACATAATTTGGAAGCAGCTCTCCTTTAATACCTCCTGAACACTTTTTAACTCTCAACTCCATAGAAAAGCTTTTGGAAAAATAAAGTAAAACTGTAAAAAGTTGTGACCATTCCCTGGAGAGTCTGTTCAGTGCCCAACCACCCTCTGCAGGGAGAACGTTTTCCTGAAATCCACCCTAACCCTGCCCTGGAACAGCTCCAGGCTCTGTAATCTCATTTTCACTCTTTCAGCACCACAGTTCTGCCCTACCCTTGCCCTGGACAGCTCCATAACTCCTGTGAAAAATGCAGAGTGCTGCAGTTGGGAATTTGAGGAGGATGCTGAGGAGGGTCATGCATTAGGATGACAAACTGGAAGTGCTCAAATTAGCCACCTTACTAAAAAAAAAGTGATGAGCTAATTTGATTGCATCCTGAAAATACCTAAAAGAGAAACCTGCTCTCCAATTTAAGAGATAAAAATACATCAAGATCAAAGGACTGGAAGCTTGTGCCAGACAAATATAGACTACAAATAAAATTACTTTTTCCCCCCCAGCAATGAGAATAATTAACTACCGGAGGAATTTATTTCAGGTTGTGGGAACATCAGGGAAAGTTTTAAAACTCAAAGGATCATATTAAATGAATATGAATTTGTCTAGAAAATACACTGGCCTAGTTCAGTCAAAATCAGATTAAATGGTGCTGGTAGTCAGCTGTGGGATTGGAATCTGCTAAAAGAGATCCATAATTTCTCTGCCCAGGAAAGTATTTCCAACAGTGGCAGGACAAAATGACATTTTTAAATCATCTTCAGAAGAGCTTCTTCCAAACACATTGTGTTGAAGGGGATTTATATTTGATATAATATAAAATATTGGTACCAAAGTGCTACAGAAACATCAATCTTAAACAAATGTCTTGGTTAGGATAACCAAAATAAAATCTTCTCTGGAAAACCTGTAGGAGCACCAGAGATCTGCAAGTCCTCTGACCCCCCCCAGTCATTGTTTTCAAATGGGTCACACCCCTTTTTATGAGCTGATCGTGATAATATCAGAATTTTGATTATGTGGAAATGTAATGAGCTGTTGCCTTTGAATAATCCCAGTCCACTAATGGAAATAATGCTAATTATAAGCAAAATATGGATCATGATAACGTGATAACTGGGGGGAAGAAGGAGCACAGCTGAGGGTGGTTTGCAGCAAGGAGTGCCAGAAGTGACTTAAAGGGCAGACTTGAAGACCTAAGGGATATTAAAATATTAAAACTTCTAATCCATGAGGGGTGAGAGTTGGAGACACACCCCTGAACCATGCAAACACTCACTATTACTGCCTGATTTTCCAAGCTGAAGACATAATGGGACTTTCTCAACCATTTCAAAGCAAGAATAAGTTTCCAAAAGAACCAGTGTCATTTATCTCTTTCCTTGGCTTGTTAGAAACTTCAGAATGAATAATTAATTTATTATGGGGGGGACTTTTTTAGAAAAAATGTCTTTTATGGCACTTGACTCAGCTGTTGGTCCTGTGCCCTCAGGTGGAAAGGGATTACAAGTATCAACCACCTTGAGCCTGCTGTAATAACAGATATGGAAAGAGTTGCTAAAAAAGCCAATTCTTGAGAAGCTGAAGGGGGGATTTCACCTATGGGACTAAAGATTAAATCAGATCTGTCACTTGAAGAGTGTGTTTGATGGAGAAAGCCAGCCTAATGCATATTTCAACTTGTAACTATGACAACTCTCTAATACAGATAAGAGCTGTGTGTTGCATTAACATTTAAAGTGTAAATGAATAAGTTATACTTCTTTTCAAGAGAAAATATTTGCTCTCTAATCATAAGACTTTAATAGCCAGACTTTCATATTCCCACTTCACACAAGTGACAGACAGAAAGAGATTTCTCAATTTTGCAGCTGCTGTTTCTGGAGATGGGGTTCACCAGGACAAAGTGAAACAGCCAAATTAAGAGTTTCTTAGGAAGTTACCATTGTCCTCGTCACTACTCATGCCTAAGAAAAAATAAATACCAGTGTTCATTTCACCTGTAGCTCCAGCAACACTGGAGCTACTTAAATTATATTTAAATTACATACTGCAATACTGAGGTTCAGCATCCACATGCTTATGGGTATCTTAAAAATAAATCTCCATCCAAGAATGCCCAAACCCCAACCCTGGCAGATTTTTATCAACAATTTAATCATTTTTATATCTTCCCCCCAACAGATTCAGAATACACGGCTGTTACAGCACTTCTGCATTATTAATCTGGATCCTGCATTAAACAGAATGCAAAATTCTGTTCAAGAGGAGAAGTTAAACCAGCTGGCAAGTGCATAATGAGAAGTCTAAGAACTTCAAGGAAATATTCTTGGATCTCCTTACATAAGAAGAGTATGATGTTGAACAGCAGCTGTGCAAAATGTAAATTTGGCTTTATCCTTCTGAGCTGGTTATGGACTCAATTTGGGCCTTTTCTTATTCAGAATAAGCAGTGAACATGATGCTTAAAAAGACATAAATAATAATAATAATATAGTTGGGCAAAGAAGAATTAATACTTTTTAACTCTGGGAACAGGCAGAGCCTGCAGCACAGAATTTCCAAAATACTTACCACAGTCTGGTGGTTGACCTGGATCACCTCATCACCAGCATGGATTTTCTTACACTGGTCAGCAGGAGACTGAGGACAAGAGAGAAAAATTTACTTTACGGAGAGGATGTGGAGGTGGAAGGAAAGAGCAGGAATTAAAACAATGAATGTTGAAGGAGGCAAGAAAGCTGTGCCTAAAGAAGTCTTACTGCTGTCAAACAATGATAACTGGTCATATTCATAAGGAACAATTTTTTTTCTGATAACATTTGATGAAGCAATCTAGAATTCCACTTGCCGTTCCAACCTAGAATTCCAGCTGCCATTTGTGGCCAGTTGAGCTATTCCATTGTGTTTAGCTGAGCAGTCACAACCTTGTTAGGAATACCCTGAGTGAATTCACATCTCGTGGAATTAAATCTGTTACAGCACACCCAGGACAGGGCTGGATCAGCCAGGTGTGGGACAGAAATCGGGCTCAGTCCTCTGCAGAGCAGTGTTACCGCTGAGGGGAACTGAAGATACTCTGCACACAAAGGGTATTTTTACCTTCACATACAGCTCCAGCACTTCCAAGACAGTGCTAAATGAACCATTTGAACTCAGAATGTGATAACTTATAAATGGATGTAAGGGACTTGCTCTTCAGGAGATTTTATGTACACACACTATTCACATAATTTTGTGATCCTGGAACTGAAAAACTCCCTTATCCTAAATATAGCTTGTTCTGAGCACATCAAAATGGATTAAAACCCATTGAGGAGCTACTCAAACATGGCCAACTACTATTGTACAAATAATGTTTAGATGCTTTGATGAAATTTTAAATCTGTGAGAGACATCAGGGGCATTCAGGAGATCAGCAGGCTCAGGAGTAGAGAGCTGAGAATTCAAGGCAGATCGTTTGCCCTGTGCAGTGGCTTACAAGGGTGTTCTGCTGACACAGAGCACTCCAACCTGGCATTCAGGAGAAAAAAAACCACAAAGAATTCAAGAGCTGAGACATCACCTTGGAAAATAAATCCCAGCTGAAGCCGGCTGTTCAGCCAGGAGACTTGGACAAGGTGGGAAGTTTACTCTGAGGTACAGGTCAGAGAGAGGAGAGGACTGATTGTCCCTTGTCAAGCAGCGCTGAAACTTTTAAAGCAAAATAATCCTCCAGAAACAGTCCAAGCTCCCTGCCAAGCCAACAGACTCCTAAGAAAGGCAGAAAAGGAGCCACGTGCAGCTGGAGGGGGTGGCCTGGCTCTAATCCTGCTGAGGAGCTGCACAGAGAAAAAGCTGTTACCAAAATGGAGCCAGCCTAAAGCATAAATTGTTAAACACAATAAACACGAGCCACGTGTCAAACACGAAGGAAGGAAGGAAGGATTTATCTGAACTGAAAGTGATGTGGAGAAGTTCGTGGTCATGACCTCACTGCGGGCAAGAGCTCCTCAGCTGCACTGCCTGCAACGCAAAATCCCACTCTCTCCTTTTGTGAATGGAGATTAAAAATATGAGGTGAACAAATAAAAGGAACAAAGAGAAGAGGAGGCAATACAAGAAAAACCCAAATTGCCACTGAGGGGGAAATGACTGCAATTATTTCTGAATCAAATGCCAGAGAGACTCCTCACCCCCAAGGGTCAGCCCCTGCTGCCAGGGCCGTGCAGGGCTCTGGGAGCAGGGGATGGCATTAATTAGCCAATAATCAGCCAAAAGGGCGATCAGCCAGCACTGGGCACGGTGATTCCCAGCACAGCTTTTACCTTCTGCCCACTGCTGGATTTTCATTCCCAGCCCAATTCCAGCCCCTCACCTGCCTGACCTCTGACAGGGCTTTGGTCACTCCCGGGCTGGGGGTCCAGTTCTGAGCTGAGCCCTGGCAGAGCAGTCACACCCCACTCCAGCCCCTGAGCCCTTCTGCTCCACACAAGCAGGATTTTACCCCAGACTTCAGGTGGATGACGTGAAGACCCGCCTGGCTCCAGAGCCACTTCCTCCTTTTCGTGGAAACTTGCGGAATTTTGGCAGCCCAGGGGCAAACGTGTGACAGAAACATTCCTTGAATTCAACGTGACTTTAACAAACTCTTTGGCTTTACGTGGGGCATGAGAGGTAAGCAGGAAGCTGCAGTAAATTCCACCGTCCATAATGGTTAACTTCAGCTGAACAGCAAAGGCCTGCCTCTTTCTCTTTTTAGCTGCTTTCCCGACTTGGATGAGGCTGAGCTAATTAAACACTGGCTCTGAGGTCAATTATCCCTTCAAAAGGAATGAAAAATCAATTTGTTGAAACACCAGAAGTTAAAGGTCTTTGAAGCTGGTTTATCTGCACATGTGATTACACTTCCAGCAAAACGAAAAAAGTAATTTCTTCTGGTGGTGTCATAGCAAAAAGTTTTGATAGTCCAAATAAAAAAAATATAAATTCTAGTGGCTGGCAATTTAGTAACTCTTCCTGTGAATTTCAATTGTAAATATATCAATTTTCCCCCTACAAACTGCATTATATTTCTGAAATTAATTAGAATTTCAGTAAAAAAATTGATTAATTACAGCATGAGTAATTCAATCTATGAACATAATCTATCCAACATAATCAAGATGGATCAAGTAATAATTTTCAGCACCCAAGATACACATATAGTTATTTTTAGACTTCTAAATGCTGCCAATGGGGACAATAGAAACAAAAAAAATTTCAAGTTTAATTTGCATTAGAATTGTCTTCCCAAATTCTGACATACAAATCGTCTGGCTTTCCATGGGTTTACACTGACAAAACCCATATAAATACCACTAAATGTATATAAATCAATTAAAATCATGTGAGCTCCACATGGAGCTCACCCATATGGGCTAGCAGAGCACTGGCACTTGCCAGCCAGGATTTACATCTCACAGAGCTCATTTGATGTTCCTTGGGCATCAGCAATCCATCATTTCAATATCAGCTGTATAAAATCTAAACTTGTCACTTGCCCAGCCCTGAGCCCTGAACAGACCCGAGCCTCAGTGGGAACAGTGACTGAAAGACAAGATGAGAACCAGAAGGGTCGTGTTATGAAGTCTGTCACAGTAATTAGATGGCAGCAGTTGAAGGCAATTTAATTATTTCAAATTTATAATTATGAACGGCACGTTAAGGAACAAGGAGGATGTTTAGAAGCTGTGCTGTTGTTCCTGCCACACTCTTTAGTGTCCCCTCAAACCTCACATAGATCTTTGAGCTGCAAAACTCTCTGTGATTTTAGTTCAGGTTTTTTAATACCCCTGGGGCTACAATGAAAATTATAATTGATCTCTTCTTGTATATTTACTACAAATGATAGAAAACATAAAATATCATGTACTTAATATAAAGCAAACCACTTGTGCCAGAGAGAAAGTGTGTGAATGTTGTTAGAAAGGAGGATTTGAGGAACCACTGAGGGCAGAAGTTTGAGAATTTCCTTCATTATAGCATTAGTTATTAATAATTTAAACACAGCAGCTTTTCTTCGTCTATGTTCAAGGGTACTAAGTCTTTACAAAGGTAATATGATACGTAGACATAAAAAAGGAAAGAAGATATTAATTAAAAGTGGCTTGGTTTAATGCAAGCTTACATATTACAAAATGCACTGCAGATACACAGAAAATAATTGTAAGCATGATGAAAGCATTTTAAAATAAAGAATCTTACATTTTCTGTTGTTCCTGTGATTACATGTAGTCCATCATATGTTGATTTGATATACATTCCCTGGAAAATAAAGAGCAAAAAGGGTAATTAATATTTGTAGGAAACAAATGCAGGACATTTGCATGATAATTAAAATAATAGATTTGCTCTAAGGACCATAACATTTGAACAGACTGGAAGGAGCTGTGGTCAGTTAACATTTGCAAATCTAGATTTAACAGATCTATATCAAGACCACTATAAATAGCAGAGCTTTCTCACTTAATGCTTTTTTTATTCTAAAGTTTGTGAACAGAGTTCAACACTGAGCATCAGCATAAAATCTTGTGTCTATTCAGTATTTGAAATATTTAACAAGATCTCTTTTTATTACAGGTGACATAAAAGAAATATTGAAACTGAAAGCATGAGCAGGAGTAGTTTTTAAACTTAAATGTCCCATTTTCAAAGAGTTCCTGATTCAGTAAAAACGAAAGCAGAGCCTAACTCAGAAAAGACAGGAGCCAGTGCTCATATTGCTAATTTATGGGAGGAAATGAGCTTAGTGAGCTAACAGGAGCTTTGTAATTAGTCCATCAAGAATTCTCCTTCAAGGAGGCGACTGACAAGATGGAGAGAGACAACCAGAGCAGGGATCTGTGGAGCTGAACACACTCAGAGCCCCAAATGTCAGGGAGGCTCAGTGGCTCCTGTGCTTCCCTCTCAGGAGCCAGGTCAGAGCTTCCCAACTCTTCACACAGCATGGTTATCCATCACATTTGGATATCTAATTAATCTAATTGGTACATTGTGCTGCTGATTTATTATTCTTTCAATAGTTCTGCATCACCTTGTGCTGTCAGCCCCAAAGTTTATAGAGTCCCCAGCAATAACCAAGAACATTTTGTGAAGAGAAAGCAATTTCCAGATTCCTGAATGCTTATGGAGATCTTCAGGCAGGGTGGGGCACACAAACACCACCTCCCAACCCCTCGAGAAAAACACAAAACTTGACAGTCCTACAAAGTTTAGGTGATATTGCTCTCCACAAGTAAACTGGAAGATGGGATGAAGCCAAACTCTTCCTGACAGTGGGAGGATGAGAAGCAAAAGACAAGTTGGACTTCTGGTGAGGAATTTTTTTTCAGTTTTACCATCAGGAAAATAAAATACTGGAACGGGCTGGCAAAGCTGTGGAATCTCTGCTTTGGAGATGATCAGACTGTGACTGGATTGGGCCCTGAGTAACCTCCTCTAGCTGGGTCTGTTTGGATTTTTCATGGGAAAACATAATTTCTACCTTAATGTAAACTAATTCCATTTCAGCAAGATTTAAATGTATTGAAACCTTGAAAATAAAGATTGTCCAAACCTGATTGCTGGCTGGTTGCTTAACTCTTTTGCATAGGAAACTCTGCTTTAGATTTTACTCCCCATCTCTGTTGTTCTCCTAAATTAGTCTACTTTATAAATGACTTTATTTGTAAAAACCAAAGATCCAAATTAAATCTCGCCAGTCTTGAAATCAGCTTCACAAAATGGGATTACTTGGAAGAAAGAAGCTGCTGGTGAATCCTTCAGAATTTCCTTCTTTAGAGCTGTCTAATTTTATCTGTTCTGCTGTCTCTGTGGTCCCTTCAGCACTAAGGACAAAGTTCTCTTCGCCAACTCAAGGATACAAACAGGATCCTGGAAAACTGAAGGCTCCCGTGGACAATGGGATGGGGAATCTCTGTGACATTCCCATTCTCTGGACAGAGAGACATTATTCTGTCTCTCAGGAGAAGCACAGAGAGAAGAAGAGAAAACAATCTTTATCTCTGCCCCTCTGTTTTCCCCATGTGGAATGTGGTGTGGGGATTGTTCACCTGCAGTGATGGCTGGGTTGGTTCTGGTGAAGTTGTTTGGGGTCAGTGACCAGTGGGACCCAGCTGTGGCTCGGGCTCTCAGCAGAGTCACGAGTGTGAGTTAGAGAGGTGAGTAAGAGGTAAGTATGTAGAATAGTACAGTATCTCTTTAAATAGTATATTAATGTAATATAGTATAGTTTTAATAAAGCAATCCTTCAGCCTTCTGATCTGGATCCAGATTTCATCATTTCTTCCATGAACAGGGGTTCACCATATTTTACTATAAATCTCCATTAAAAAC
Source organism: Anomalospiza imberbis (assembly GCF_031753505.1). Lineage (NCBI taxonomy): Eukaryota > Metazoa > Chordata > Aves > Passeriformes > Viduidae > Anomalospiza > Anomalospiza imberbis. The sequence goes on from NC_089694.1 coordinate 4,403,574, forward strand.
CTGGAGCAGAAATTTTGCCCATCTAGCGTGAGTTATGCTGAATTTCCATGGTGAACTTTTCACGAGAACATTGCACAACATTCCTGCTCTTTTAGCAGTTGGTCAACCTCAGGAACACATTTCCAGCCACACTTGTATATCAAATTTAATATCACAGTCCTAACACCCCACTTGCTTTGATGAGATTCATTCCCCACTCAAAAAACCCAACAGATTAAAATCTTGAAGGCCACAAGATGACAGAGTGCTAAACTTTTCACTAAAATTTACCACTTATTTCTTCCTAAAGTTCTTAGAGTCTTGTTAATCTCTGTGTATTTTTGGAAAAAATCAAATTATAATTTTAGCTCTTAACAGATGCCATTGGAGAGTCATAAAACTTGACTAATCACACAGATTTACCCTACATTTTGTTAGCTGCTCTTTTATCCTAGTTATTAAAATTTAAGAATATATAAAAAAATAAACAATTATAGTGAATGACTCATAGCCTTCAAATTATCCTACAGAGAGCTTCCATCCTTGTTTTCCCAAAAGAAAAATAATGAGCTTGTTTCTTGTTGACCATTACAGGAGCAGACTATTCCCTTGACGTATATTTACCTGAAAAGCTGGAAAGATTATTCTACATTAAAAAAAAAAAAATCAAAGTTATCAAAGTTCTTATAATAATTTTTTACTTCATATGGTTCGGCTTGGGCAGTGATATCCAGAGAATTGTTTGGTCACCTTGAGTGGCTAGGTACACGCAGAGGTTTGGCCAGTGTGGCAGAGGCCCTGCTGGAGTGGCACCTACACCTGGCATGGATCGTCCTCACTATGGACAGTCCCCAATCTTTCCTTCCAGTTTCCACTGCTGCCCTCTCCACCCAGCTCTGCCTGCCTCCCCGCTGCTCTGCAAACTCAGCAATGTCCATTCCTGTCCCACCAGGCCTTTCCCACATGTCCTTCCCTGTCACAACCTGCTCTGCCCTGTCCATCCCAGTGACTCACTTCCCAACTCTCTTTCTGTTCCCTTACCAGTCTGTTTCCCGCCCTTAGAAGCAAAATATCACTGAAGTCCTTTTTCAAAATTATTAATCTCTTTTTTTTTTTTTTTTTTTTCCCCAAGAATGGGGTTTTAGTCTCTCTGGTTTATTCTTGAATGTCAACAATGATCTCAGAGAAAAGATTAACAAGCTGTACCCCTTATCTCAAGATAAGGCAAGAGTCAAGGATTCTCCTTTGTGAAGATGGCTCAGACTGGTGAACATTTAGGAATAAATAGTTGCTCTTTAATAACTGATGTGTCAGGCATAAACTCTGAAGAATGACACTGACCTATGTTAGAGAACAAGGAAATGTTTCTCAGGCATCAAATCAAGAACCCTGGCTGTTTCTGAGTAACTGCCACTGTCCCCTAGTGACAAAGTGAATTAAAGGTTTTTAATTAAAATCCGACCTTTGAAAACATATGGGAAGGCATCAACCATTTAAAACCCCATTTTGAAGAGACTTTTCCTCAGAAAACAGCATATCCAGTTGTCAGGGGAATTTCCTTGAAAATTTTCTTGCAGAATCATCTGGTTAATTAACAGGATGTAATGACAGCAGTGTGTTTTTAAGTGTCAACAATTATTCCAGCACAGGGAAGCAGCGACAGCAAAGATGCAGATTTGATATGCCACAAATGATCAGGGAACTCTTACACCCCTTGATCTTTTGCCCCATAAAAAACGGTTCTTTAATCTTATTTCAACTATCAAAGTTACACAAATGCATTTAAATGAATACCATGATAGTGCTTTGAGAAGGTGATGGAGTTTTTTATTTAAATTTCATACCATTAAAAGTGCCTCTCAAAAATTTTTTTCTGCCTTATATGTTGCAGTCCTTTGCCCAAATTTAAACACCTTTACTTTCCTTCCTGCAAGACAACTTCCACCTCTCAAAATACTTAAGAGAGTAACTTATTTTATTCTTCTGTATAAAAAAATTTGGGTTTGTTTGGGCTTTTAGGCTATGAGAACTTTTATATGTCAAGCATGAGGGAAATTTGTCAAGTTTCTGTAAGCCTTTAAAAATAATTTGAAATAATTAGATGAACACCCTGACAGTTTTAGGCCAGGCATATTCCCATAAAAAAAACCTGCCTTCATATTCTACTTTTTCTTCTTGCTTACCTTGCAATTCCTTTCTTCTGAAAATGGGAAAGATTGGCTTCCATCACCTTAGATCACAAATGCCAGAGAAAGAGAAGCGCTATTTGAAAGGGTAGCTGGACACTGGATAGGTGAATAATCCTTCATAAGGAAGGTTCTGTGCATCTGACAGCTTGGCTGTTTGTTCAGCTTTTTTGTTTTTCCAACATTACACAGCTGGTTTCATAAACATTTTTATTTTTATAAATAAAAATCTTTGCTTTCCTTAAATTCTCAGAATGAAACAGGAAAAGTTTCCTCTGCAGAAAAATTAAGAAGGCTCTGGATATTAGCAGCATACATCTTAATTAAAGTGGGTCTGATTACACTGCTTCTATCAGCAGGGGGGAAGCCCAGACAACAGAGAGAAAAAGAATAAAAAAGTGAAAGGAAGAGGGATAAAAGTCCTCCTTTATTCCAGAAGGAAAGAAGAAAACATTCCACAGGCATCAGAAGATACAAATGCAAACAACAAAACCCCAACTGCCTCCCCGTTTAGAATCTCCTGCTTAGGAGGAATCATTAATCTCATCAAATAAGATTAAAGCTGCATGTTACACAAAAGGGTCTCTGGGTATATGAGCTGGACATCAAGTTCAGAAGATTAAAAAAAAAAGTTTCATCTGAAATAATACAGGCTGCAATAATCTCTCACTATGGACAATCCCCAATCATCCAAGAGCAGGAGGGGGTGAAAAAAGCCCCAAACCTCAAAAACCATTCTATGATCCCATTCTATATCTCTATAAAATCTCCAATAAAATGCTGCCTGTTTATGTGACAGTAAAACTGCTCCAAAGCCGGCTCTGGGCATAGAAGGAGGTAAATCATAGCAAGGTTCTCCAGCCTTTCATCAGCCTCCATCCCCAAGCATTTAACAGCAAACTCAGGAGCTGCCAACAGCAAGCCAAACTCCTGGCTCAAGGGCTTGTTGTGGATCCATCAAGCCAAAAAATTAAAAGTGGGGAGGCAATTTTCTTAAATCACAAAGTTATTTTATTCTATTCGATTTCCTAAAAATTTATGTCTGCATGTTCTGCCAGAGCTAACAGTGACTCTCACAATTTAATACTTTTTTAGCGCAGGAATTTATTTGAAGTTTGTCAAATTGATTGTCTGAAACAAAGCTTTGCCTTCCAGACATCTTGTTCATGCTGGTTATGCCGTACATTTCAGATATTAATGGTATTACCATACCCAGTACTACAATTCAGGAGAAAAAGTGCTTTACAATCCTTAATGTTACTTCAAAATGAAATAGAAAATACATGGAGGGTTTTTCAGTATCTGCCACTAAAAAATCAGAGGCAAAATAGGGAAAAGGAGGAAGCAGTTTGACCAGTGAAACTGGGGAAGGAATTGAAAAAGAGAAGAATAAACCCAATATATTTCTGGAGGCCAACAAATGCCCGCAGAGATCAGGATGCAGAGTCCCCAGGACCTGGAACAGACCCCAGACCGAGTGTTCCCAATGCAAATTCCTCTGTCCAGCAAACTGCCAGGAAAGCACAGCACACAGAGTGTCCTGGGAGGGCCGCAGATAAGGCCAGGCTTTAATAAAGCTGAATGCAAAGAAGGTATTTTAGAGAGGGATAAAAAAAAAAAAGGTGACATAAAGCTCATAAAAGCACAGACGGAAAGTTCGAAAATGCTAGAACTGAGGATGCACATTCCAAAGACTTAGAGTCCCTTTGTGAAAATGCTTTATGATCCAGAATTTATTTACACAATTAAGCACACAGACACTGCCCTGCAGGAGTTCTGACTCCGTGCAGCAACTGTGTGGACTTGGACCTGGAAATTAATTCTGTTTATGTGGGAGCTTATGCAATGTCAATAGGATTCCTGGCTCGTTCGGGGAAGAAATTAGAAGGCGTGTAATAAAAATTTTGCAAATGGAGTTTTGAAAACTTGGGAAGACTCATAATTTAGTCAGCTGAATATCGTTCCAGATAACTGAATTCTCTCATAAATCTGAGTGATTTACAATACAACACAATTTTCTCCAATGGCAAATAATTGTGTTTGCTTTCTAGGTGCCAACCCTGGATGAACCCTGTTCTCAGTAGCTCTGAAAATTAGAGCTACATTTAAACCCAGGAGAGCCTGTGTTTTAAATTTATGCTATAAAGGTAACAAATGTTCTGAAAAATTGTACAGTAAGCCGCTCTTGAAAAACACTTTTTTGGTGATTTTGACACCAACTGCTGTTCATTAGCTTCCTACCTCTAAAACTAAAATTACAGTATCCTTTTCACAAGTGTGTTGTGAGGATGAATTAATTAGTGTCTGTGAAGCACTCAGTAAGGCCATATAAAAAATAAATAAAACAACTCACGATGAAATTAGTAACTCCAGGGACTGCAGAGCTTAGCTGGAGTGTGGTAAATCAGGCCTCAACCCCTACACTGAATGATAAGGATAAAAATGGAACTCTGAATACTTTCCATTCACTGAATAGTGCTCATTTCTCTCTTGAATGGAGCAGATATCCTGTGGAAAAAATCCTCTATACAATCATGAGAAAGCCATTTGTAATTCATTACTCTGTTCTATATTTGATTCTGATTAATGTTTTCTTTTCCTTTTCACATGATTTTTCTTTTATTCCCATTTATAGTCCTTTCTCATATTTTCTTCTAAACAGAGCACAGTGTCAGCAAAATTGATTACAAGGAACTTTCCAACCTAACATGTTACAGCGCCTTCACAATTAGGCACAGAAAACTCACTCATTCACTGTGATTTCACTTCATCTAAGGGAAAAAAAGGGGGAAAAAAGGATAAATTGCCAGGCAATTTTGATTGCAGTATTTGTCTCATGTCCTCTGTCAGCAGTGCCCACTCCCTGCTCTTTTGTTGGCTCTTAACTTGCGGGCACGTCGCAGATAGAGAACCACACAGGGGTTCTTGCAGCCCCAGTCCATCCAGCCAGGACCATTCCAGCACAGCTCCTCAAGTTCTACCAGGAAAAAAGGGGGATGTGAACCACAGGAAAGGCCCCAACATCTCATCCAACAGCTCTCACCTTGGTCACTGCGCAGCTCAAATCACACTCCAAGTCTCTATGGGCAGTTCCTGCCAAGAGCTCCTGACAGACACCTGCCTCAGCCTGCACACCAGGAAATCTCAGTTCCCCACAGGAAATGCTATTTTTGGGGTAGATGCCACTCCTGTCCTCCACCAGCCTACCCCCTGTCCTAGATGCAGAGCCATCACTGCATGGGAAGCACCAGCAGCACCAAGCTCTGCTTACGGTGCTCCATCATCTCTGAGGAAAATGCACCTCTGTGTTCACCTTCTCTGCAGCACTGATAATGAACTTTCCCCTAATTAGACCAGCAGAAATAGATCCCATTTCTGCATAGAAAGGAAAGCCATGCAGAGCGCTGGCCTGCAGGGTGTAATAACCCTAATGCAAGTCAAAAGCACTGGGACATTCACAGCAAATGTACTGACCTGTATTTCCTGGGTACCCTGCACTAACCCAGAAATCAGACCTAGAGGGGAAACTGGGCCATAAAGGGAACACGTTTGGCCATAAGGATGCAGCAGCACAGCGAGGGAACTGTATCTGTGCTCAGGATTACACACTGGGCTGAGCATCTGCGATGCCACGGAATTAAAATTGAATGTGCTTATGCTGTGGTAATGTTCTTTGTTGACTAAATCGGCCTAAGAATAAAGTAAACTTGTGCAGTCACACAACACCCCCTCATGTTATTAAAATATGTCATTCTCAGATTAATATGCATACCTCAGAGTAATTATGCCCTTGTAACTCTGACAGTATTTGCATATGACGTTTGTCGCTATTCAATGTCAGAACAAAGGGGAAGATGTTGAAATAATACAAAGTGTCTCAACTAACAGAAATTTAAAATCTGTAAATCACGCTGAATTACAAACAGGAAACGTGTCACAAGGTGTAGAGTGGCACTCAAGTGGGTTTTGATTTGTCAGTTTGGGGGTTTTCTGTGGATAAGCCTTGTGGCTGCCAATTTCACCCTCTACTTCCCCTTTATTTTACCTCCTACAACTGCTTCCTTCAACCCAGAAGCAACATTCCTGAATTACTCTTCTTGTAGGGAGAAAATAAAAATAAAAAGAATTCTGAGAAGGCAGCTGGAGGCAGTTTAGGAGACTGTGCTGGGAAAAGCAGCCTGGCTCTTGAGGAGAGCGAGCGAGAACCCCCCAGTGCCTGCAGTGCCACCTTCCACTCCAGCTTTTACTGGGGCCTTAGGTTCCCAAGCACAACCCTTATGTTCCTACAGCCCACAATATCAAATGGTTGCAAAGAAAGGGACTACAGAGGGAAGGCAGAAATCTTTACCCACCAACCACAAAAATGTCACAAAAATCCATTTTCCCAAAAAGCATATCAGTGCATTAATATTTGAAAGCTGTAGCCAAATAATTCTGAAACTGTTCCTGCAGAACATTTCACTGCTGTGACCCACCACCAATGCAGAGGAGCTGGGATGCCCAGAGCCATCCAACCAGGCTGTTCAGTGAGCAACAATTTACGAATAAAAGAGATTTACTTTGTTCCTGGGATAATACTTTTGAAAGTTTTATTTGAACTGATCATTAAGGAGGCATATAACTCCATTTATGCAAGTCCAAGGCATAGACCTTCCACTAATCATTTCAAAAGCACATGAATGACATTAGTTAATTTTATTTGTGTGTGTTTGCATTTGGGGATTATTTCAGTACATTCCAAAAACTGCAATCTGGCTGTCAAGGGATCATAGATTTAACACATACAGTTACACATTAAACCCTAGGTAAAACGGGTTTTAATTTGGAAAAAAACCCAAACAATCCCTTTGTTTAGATAAATGTCAATTAAACCACTGTCAGAAATCTGATTCAGTTTACCAAAAAAAATTAGGACATTGCATGAAAATACATGTTGATTTCTTGATAAATTCAAAAACCAAATCACCCCGAAGAACTGAGGCTTGTGCTGGGCATTCTAAGAGTTAAACTTGAAACTGCTTTGCTACTTACCAGCCCCTCACTAGGCATGATGCTGGTGAGATGAACGACCTCGAGATGTGCAGACTGGGACACCAGAGAGTCAGAAGAGAGGGAAATGATGTGGTCACAAATCCCAGACAGGGTTTTACACTGCAAAGGAAAACAAGGCAATAATAGAATCCCTCGTATCCAACTGGAAGTACAAGTGAAGGAGTTCTTATTCTAAGAACTAACCAAGAATAAACAGATAATTTTAATTCTTAGCACTGTAAAAATTACAGGTGTATCAAAGTCAAGGGCAAGTGTTTAAGGGAACAGAAAATATCCATAAATGTCAAGGAACTATACATGTATGTAGAGTTCTGCTGTAGAAGAACATCTGTATCTCTAAATTATCTTCTCCACTCAAACCATGTGCACTTTAAAAACAAAAGAACAAACCCAATGAACTTTATCCTTATGATTATAAATACAATGGGAGTTGAGTGAAATATGTCAAAACAAATGTCTTATGCAACTGAATAACCTATTTTGGCTACCAAATCATGACATCATCCCTACCAACTGTGACAATGAGGTGAATTCTGCTCTTCAACTTGGAAAATTTCCTTTGTTAAAAATTACCCTGGCAGAGAAGTGCCTTAGTTAACCCATTTCCCGAAGTAAAATTCTTATGCATCTTTGAACACATCCTTTAACTGATATTCTACATCACCACAACTATGCAATGATTTTGTTATCCTGCCTTCCAGCTAAAGATCTAAAAATCTTAATGCAAATCCATCTTCAAAGCTGGAGCCCCATTGCATGGACAGCAGCAGTGGGTCTGACAAATTCAACCCATCTGTAAAAGCAAAGTTTGTAGGTCAGAGAGGAGCTGAGCTGAACTCTCAGACAACATTCATTGGAAAGATTTATTCCCAAATTTTTGTGTGCTGCCTAAAGCACACTCCTTCAAAACGTCTGTGCCTAAAAATGTTTGAAAGAATTCATTTAACAGAATTTCAGGATGGGTTTCTGGTCAAGGCTGTGCTGTGTGCATGTATTTTGCTTTGGGGACTGTACTCTCATTTTTCCTAATTATGGCAAATCCCAGTGAAATCCCTTCAGGGAAGTTTTGTTTCAGGCATTTGCAAAACCATGAGGCTTTCTAATATCTCATTTGACACTATCCACAGAAGTTAATCAAGTAAAGTTGTCACAATGAATAAGTTAACTGCCTAAATTTGTAGGTTGGATTTCCATTCACCGTGCAGTTACTCATCTGGAAATCCAAGGACAGCTCTGGAGCCCAGGCTGTGGCATCTGGATTTTGTATCAGCTGCAAGATGCAAGGCATCCCACTGAGGTGTGTGTGGCTGCAGCTAAAGGTCACCATTTCCACAAATATTTCAAGCAGTTTCAGCTTGGGGCCAGAACCCCTGAGCAGAGTTTGGGTCTCATCTTCTCCCAGCAGGGATGGAGAAACTCAAAAATAGCAAAAATCTCCAGTGTAGTGGATGCCCCTTGTGTGAATACATTTTTCATCCAGCTTTTGGACCACTGCCATATCAAGATATTACCAAAATTTCCAACTGAAAACCTCTCTATGCCTCAGCATTTGAGAGCATTTTCCCAGATCAGATGCAGACTAAACCCCAGAGAGAGCCACACTTTGTACTCTCTACTGTAATGCTTTAACCTTAGAGTTGCCTCATGAGAATACTTTTTTAGTAAAATAAACAACGAAGAAGTTTTCAATCAAATCAACCTGGTCTATGGAAAGTGTCCCTGCCACAGTTAGAACTGTGGGCTAAAAGGTGAAAATATGTAAATATATATATGTGTGTGTGTGTGTGTGTGTGTGTGTGTACACACCCCAAATCCCAGAAGGTATCAGGTGCTTTTTAAAAGTTCTATTCATACCCAGGTTTGCTATAGTAAGCTTTTTTTTTCCTCTAGAAGTCACTGCACGCTTTCTAAATTTAACAGCACATCAATGTTTTATGACAGATTTTAATCCCTGCTGGAAGCAGAGTATGTGCAAAAGGCTTTAAAAAAAAGAAGAAAAAAAGAGTCAGGCATCTGGGCAGAGCTTGTCAAAAGCTTATCTGAACTTGTAAATCCTTTGAGAGTTCCCTTTCACCACAGGCTTTATCTCACTGTCAGTACAGGTTTCTGTGCTGGTACCAGGAGAACGTAAAGTATTTGAACTTAAAGGCCAATATCTAATCAATAATCTCGAATAAGATTCTTCCACTCCCCTCTGTCATCAGATTTTTTTGAGTTCTGAAGGCACAAAATCCTCAGTCTGACATGCACCAGGTCCATGGACCTGACCAGCCATTCTGGTAGGAATATTAACTATACAGAATATTGTGCAGCTTCTAATCCTAAACCAGTGATTCTGTATTTGTAATTAACTGTAGCTATAACAGAGAGCATTACTGCAGGGAACTTTAATTTTTAGCAACTGATATAATTCATCAGAAATTATGCCAAAGAGTAAGGAAATTTATTTTCCTGTAGCAGCCTTATTTTTTGAAGAATTTATTTCCATGTGTGGGGTAAAAATAGAGAATACCAAAGCAGAATTACTTACCACATGAAGAATTTTATTTTCTGTTTCATACACTGTACAATCCTGTGGTAAAGCAGAACAAAACCAATTAAATGAATGTCACATTAAATTTCCTATTAAGAAATGAAAGAAAGTTTTATGCTGTTAACAATCCATAACTCATACCTGATGAACCTTAAGACTTGTTACTTTTGGAGTAGTCATTTTCCAATTTTAGCTATCATTTTAAGAATAATCAATCCTACACTCCATGATTCCAGTGTTACCCTTACCTTGCTTTTTTGCTTTAGTGCTATTACAGGAGTTAAAATATTGTTTTTCTTTCATGAAACAAACTGTAAAAATTGCCATACTGTCTCTATTACTTATTAATGTTTGAAATTTCCCTCAGTGTGACTCTCTGGAAACTGAGGCACAGCCATGGCAAAGGGGTTTGACCCATCCCCTGCAGCTCTGCCCCACCTCCTCCTGCCACTACAAAGCTTATATTCTGCTAAAATATAAAATAAAAAGGAAAACACAGCAAAATATCTCTTCCAAGCAGAGTGAGGTTAGAACAGGGTCCACCCAAGCCTTGGTTTCCTCTGAGGACAGCCCTGGCCTGGCTCCCTCTCCACTTATCATGCTGGGAAATTGTTAAATCCTCCTCCAAGGGCTCTTCCACATTGGAAAAGGCTTTCTACAGAGCACGACATGGGATCATTTAAAAAACCTGTCTTCTTTGTTTAGTTGTTTTTTTTTTTCCCTTAAATAAGCTTCCAAGTAAAATTTAACTTACTGCTAATACCTGAAAGGTCCCTTCAAGTAACTTAAGATTCCCTCAGCTGGTCAGAGCCTGGAGATGGCAACATCAAGGCTGAGGGTTTTATCTTAAGAGTTGGACTGGATGTGTTGGTCCCTTCCAGCTCAGTTTAAGATTCCCTGTAGTTCTCAAGATTTCCTCTTTTTACTGCATCTTAATATATTAGCAACAAGAATTAATTGCTCCGGCTCTCGCACGGAACGATTCCAACCCTCTCATTCCCTGTACCCCGAATGTACCCCAGCTCAGTTTGGGCTGGGACACCCTCTGGAGGTCTCTGCTCCCCTCTTCCAGCAGCCCAAACCCATGGCTGTTCCCATCCAGCTCCCAAACCGTGTCCCTTGGGTGTCCCTTCGAGGATTTCTTCCCTGAGCCCATCTGAGGCAGCTGCTCCAAACCCTCAGCCCAAGGAACTGCCCCTCCCTCGGCTCTCAAGGTCAATATTTATTTTGCAGGATTGCTGCTCCTGTGGAGAAGTTGATTTCTAAGTGACTACAGTTTAAAGAATATTGCTACAGAATGAGAAAGTCAAAATCAGAAGATGGAGAGCATCAAGCAACACAGAAGAATTTATATTAGCATTTCATGGTCAAGTATCCCTTTGATGTTTCCTCTGTATTCATACTGTTATTTTCTAGAGCACACAAAAAATTCAATTAGTCAGTTTGGCTGGCAATGCCCAAGGCAGTTTTCCCTACAAGTTTTGCACACTTCAAACAGCTCATCCACCATCTCCTTTTAACCCTCCACGTACCAAGAGAACAAAATGATCACAGCAGGGCTTCCAGCTTGACTCCAGAGCTAATGTTCCTGTCTAAATTATTTCTTTAATTTCTGTGCTAGAAATACAATATGAACCTCCCTCTGAACAAACTTAATTACTTCAGGTCAAAGAATAGAAGACTTACGTATAGTAAAACTGAAATTTTACTGTTTTGTAGAGCAGAATTAATGTTAGCTGTACTTATGATGCACATTCAAGATTACATTAGCATGAAAAATGTTAATGGCTTTAGGATTCCTTCCAAAACAGATGCATATTGACTTCTTTTTAAAATACATCAGACTAGTTTAACTGAGAGGTTGAAAGCACGTCCAGTGTTACACTAAAATATTAAGATATGTAGGTCACAATATCCTTCTGATTTCTTTCTCTCTGATACATAGCAATGCACTAGGGATCTCATTAAAAAAATAATCTTCCAGGACTACCATTTTTAGGATGTTGATCTATTTTTCTTAGAAAATAAATAATAGTTATAGTCACATTCTTTCTATGTTCTCCAGTAGCAAGATGACATGATAAAAATATTTGTTTTTAAAGTTTAAAATAACCTTTAAATTAGAAGCTGTGTTATATTTCCCCTCTGTAAGAGGATGAAACCCAGGAATTACAAAACCAGTCACAGGAGCAGTGTTGCAAACCAGGCAAGGACTGCACTGTCCTGAATATCCAAAATTGAAAGTGGAGCCCTCGTTTGTCTCTGATAAAGTGAAAATGCTCCTCTGCATATTCATAAAGAGAAAAGGTCAGTGGGGCTGGTGCTCACCCACACTCTAGTCAAAATTTCAATTTCTAATTCTGAAAGAAGGAAAAAATGCAAATACCACAAAATTTTGCAGATACCATAAAGAGTGTTTTATGGCAAGTTCTTGAGGACAGTTAACTAAAACATTTAAAAAAAATTGTGAAATATTGAGTTCATTAACTTAGTTCTATAAAACAGTGTGAGTTAAGTCAACTACTGAAAAGAAACTAAAACCCTATAGAGGAGCATTTCCCACCACAACACCACAGGAAAGTTCTACAGCAGTCTTTGAGTGGTGGATATGACAAAGTCATATTTCAAAATACATTGCTGGCATGCATAAAATGAAATACTTCCAAAATTCAGACATTCAAAAGAAAGAGACCACTCTGGAGTTAGGCAAATATACAATGGCAAGTGCACAGAACTGACTCGTTTTACTTGGTTCAAAGGTAGAGACTTGATCAGAGTGGATTTTTAGAAAAGACTGAACAGATGTTTGATGAAATGTTCTTTAGCAAATGCAAGCAAAATAAGGTGGAGGGGCTGAAAGCTGAAGTCTGCAAAGTTCAAACTGAACATAACACCCAGGTTTTGCACGGCAGCTGCTGAATCACAGGATAATTCAGGTGGAGGGGGCCTCTGGAGGTTATCTGCTCCAACCACCTTCTCGGGGGAGGCTAATTTAAAATTTACACCAGGCACAGAAGTTACTAAGAAACAACAATTCCTATCAGTTGCAGTGCAAACTAGATGGCTTGAAAAAGCCAGAAAAGCCATGCTTCATTCTAAACACAGTCTTTGGCTAAAAATAGGACAAAATCCATTATAAGGTGTCTGAATTTATCTCAGTGTGGTTAATTAGACAGTAATGAAGGGGAGAACAAGCAAAATTTTGTTTGGCTTTTGTTGGAAAAAATTAGGCTGAGTTGTGCTGACGTCCTTTGGTAAGACACAGACTCTTTGTTGAGGGAGGTTGTTCTTCAGGTGTATCAGAAGCATCTACCTCAGATTTAAACATCTTGGACATCATGAGGAAAAATTAGAATCCCAGCTGCCTCTGGGACTGGGGAACTCTTCCTACTTAAGGAAAAATTAACCAATGGCTCCATTTTATAAACAAAAATCCAAAGCTATTCTTCCCCAGTTCCTCTAGCTGTCTTTCCCTCAGGGCAGCCTTGGTGCTAAACCATGACCAACCCCAAATTTAGGTCAGTGATTCTGGAGGATCCCATTTCAGAGCAGGCAGGAGAGTGAGTGCACCTTGGAACTGAGCTGCAACTCAGGCTGAAGGCAGCAGAGAGCTCAAACATCTCAATACCCTTCTCTAATGTGCTTTTTTGCATATTATTATAAACACATTTTGATGGGACATTGCACCTCAAAATCAGGCTGTTTCTGCAGCTCTGTGCATGACAGAATTCTTTTACAGTAGCTTAGTGAAAGTGATCAAAAGGGTTAAGAAAACTGAGCAGAAAAAAAGCACATTTCCAAACAGAAATGGACAGCTGTAAATCTCTAAAATTAGAGAATGAGGTTTTCTTTTAACCAGTATGAGCAGATGCTGTTTAAAGTTAAATAAGTGACTATTCATCATAGCATTTGCATGCTATCTAAATAATAATAATAATAAAATAAAAAATAAATTTGATCGAAGGTTGTGTCACTCAGAGCACACAGGACATCTGAGCATGAAGATTCATAAGCACTTTCTATATTAAACTAAGGTTCCAGGGTGATGTCCCCTGTTAGAAAATTCACCTGGAGTGGCAGCTGCAAGTTGTGCACACAAACCATGTTCAATTTGCACAAAATGTCAAAGACATTCCTCACTTAATGTGCCAGATCTGTACCCTTGACTGCTACTTTCACACTGGCTGAAGGAGGTATTTAAAATGTATATAATTCATAAAACAAGAAGCATCTGAAAGGATCTGAGACGCAGGTTTCTATTAGTTATGCCTTTCAATTCATATTCCAGCCTGCAGCTGAGCCTGCAGTTCTGGTTTAGGTGAGACATTTCTGCTTTCACACATTAAGGTCAATTTTTCTCAGATTTAGTGACAGCAAAGATGTCTCTCTATGACTGATTTGGTTTTATCCGCTCTTTCTGGTGCTAAGTTTAATATAACATAAAAAGAACTTAATAGACAACCATCAAACAAGCCAGATCTGACAATAAGATAACGAAAAGACAAAATTTGATTTGTAACCTGAAGCATTTTTAAAGCATAACCCATGCACTAACTACGCATTTTTCATCTTGGAATGACTTGGAGTTTATGCTAAAAGATTGTTTTTAAGTTGTCAAAAGGAGGACAGCTGTGGGACTGGAAAAAAATAAAGAACCAAAGTATTGCTGGCAGAGGAGAACAGAATTTCATCTGCCAAAAGCTGGGACATGAACAACAGAAGTGGAGGCAGCAATTCAAAATGACTCTGTTTTCACCTGGAACACAGGGAAAAATCAAACTCACACAAACAAAGTGCAATATCAGCTGAAGGACAGAATCAGAATCTGGACTTTTTATACTGTAGAGAAGTTCATTTTGCTTAGTCTGTAAATCAAAAATAGCCTGGTGCTATAAGCACATTGTAAGAGAAAACTTAATAAAGATACATAAATTATTAAATGCCGACATAGGAATTTCTAAACTAAGAAAAGAGAAAAAAGGATCTTTGTTTTCTGCTGCAAAAATGCATGAAGGACTAGATTTCCAGGAGGAATAAAGCTGACTATTATAAATTAAGGATAATAGTGTAAAATACAATGACATATCTATCAGCTTTAGTTCTTTAGCTCCAAGAACTGAAATAAAATGGAAGTGGAGGGAAAAAAAAAGTTTTCAGAACTACTACTCCATCACTGCTCCAAAGAGCATTTGAAATTGAGTTCTGTGGTTGGCCTGCTGGGAGGGTGCATGGAAATCTCTGGCAGCAGAGCACAGGGGCAGTCCTCTGCACTGGAGACAGGCCCAGCCTAAAGCCCCTACTAAACTGGAGCTTAAGCTAAGCTTTCTTCTTGCTTTCCCTCCTTCAACCCTCTCATCTTTTTCCTTTTCTTCATTCCAAGACAGCCCTGCCCATTCTCTGACCTCTCCACATATTGCAGTAACACTCTTTTGTCTCATCAATATTTTATCCGCTCACAAGGGGAGCAGCTCTTGTAAATATTTGTAAAATTAATTTACCCTCAGTCTTTCAGTACCTGCGTGTCACCTCTTGTCTCACTTCAGGGGCAGACACTGCCAGAGACTGTTATTATAATATTCTATTTCTATTTCTATTCTTACAGGGGTCACAGCTCCAAGCCTGACTTCAAGGAGTGTTTGGAAGGCACCCTCAGACACAGGGTGGGATTTTTGGGGTGTCTGTGCAGGGCCAGGAGTTGGAATTGATGACTCTGGTGGGTCATTTCCAACTCAGGATATTCTATAATTTTATATATTACATAGAACTAAAGACCAGATAAATTATTTTTATGTACTTGTGGAGTTGTATATTACAATTAACTAATGAGTGCCAGTGATGATAACACTGCTGCCATTATCTTTTCTGCACTTAGTTGTTATAATGTTATGAATATTTTTGTGTTCATCCCTAAAAACTTCCACGCTGCTGGCTTTCCTTTCAGTGAAGAAGCCACTGCAGGTTCTGGATGTATTTGTATATATTTTAAGAACTTGTCCCCAAAACATTCTGGATCACACATATTTTAATCTGGAGCAACCCGTTAGCAGTAGTTAAGCTGTTTCCCACTGTGGCTTTATTCTTCTGTTTAACTCTTGCATGGTGGCAAATCACCTGACATGAAATTGTCCACTCAAGAGCAAAATGGATTATTTTTAACTTCACACCATCCTTCAATCTATCCAGGAGGATCCCCAAAGCCCAAAAATCTTCTTGTCCCTCCCAAAAAATGAGAGTATGTAAAGAACAGGGAGGTAATGCTGTAACATCTTTTCTGCTGATGTTAGAGCTGTAGTTATTTTTACTATTGCAGTTTGTAGGCAGTGATGTGAAAGGACTCAGAGCAGGGAGCCACTCCTACCTGTTGCACAATGGTTGTTAGTTCCAGGCACAGTTGAACAATGTTGTTTTTCAGCAGTGAATATTCTGTCACGCTGACAAACGGAGACCTGGGACAGGGGAAGGACAGGTTTATGCAGATTTTGGACAGGTTTATGCAGAATTATGCAGAATTTACACTATAGGCAGATTTATGCAAATCAGAGGTGAGTTCTACAGCACAGAAATGCCAAATCATTTTCACCTCCAGCAGCAAGTTGCACAATTTTTGTAATATACGCCTTTGAAACAGAAATAATGCAGGCAGGATGTAAACTGGATTTTGGCCAGCACATCAGAAGTTCTCGTTCTTATGAAGAGTAGAAATAGAAGCTTTCACATAACCATAAGCAGCCCAGATTTTCTTTGCACTGCTTGTTAAAAAGATGGCATTTCTGGTATGACATCACTCCTCAGCAGCAATCAGCACCTTAATTCAGAGAGCACAGTAATGCTTACTTAGTCACAGCTTCCTGCACACTCAGATTCTCTTCAGGCTTTCCAAATTCTAGCTGAATCTGACCCCGTTGGAATTTATAAGAGCTGACAAGGTCATAGCCTGAGAGAATATGACTGCTGGCATTAGGTTAGGAAGATGTCACCAGGATTATACAAATCCTGTAAAGGAGGGTGATTCACTCTCACTGTGATTTCTGAGGTGCCATTTATATGTTCCAGAGCATTCCAATTCCAGATAAAGCTATTCCCTGCTATAACTACAAAGAAAAACAAGCCAATGTTTGTTTGTTCCAAACAAGGAAAAAAGCTGGTTTGTGTCTTGGTTTCTGTCTTGCCACTGTCACGAAGACACTTTCAATCAAATTCTCAGTTCATAAATATAAAACACCAGTGCTGGTTGTTGAGCATTAACCATCACACCTGTACCTAACACATCCAGTCCACTCCTGATAAATAAGAACATTTAATTCTCAGACTAAGCAAGTACTATCATTTATTTTGAACGTTCTTAATTGATTTGCTCAACTTCAGCTTTTCTGTGTCATTTTGATGGCTGAAAGACAGTTCAAACTCCACAAGCTTTCCTTCCTTGCCCTTCATTCTGAAGTTCCTGAGGATGTTACCAGTTGGGGCAGTGAGAATAGCACAGAAATATTCATTTCACACAAAAATCCAACTGAAAGAATCTCAAAAGGTATCTAGAGCAAATTTTAACACTCTCCTGACAAAGAAGGGTACTAAATTTCCCTTCCAATATTTCACAAATTTCCAAAAATTTAGAGCTAGAATTCCAGACCTGCCATTTTAATATTAGAATAAAAGAATCCAAGAGGCAAAGAAAGAACAAGTACAAAACTCCTCAAAGAATTATTCTCATGCACAAAGGATTGAGGAACAGTTAATTACCTGTCCAGCCAGGCGAGCAAGTTCTTGGCAGCACCAATCAGGTCAACGACAGAGGTAAGGAAATCATTTGGCAGTCGTCTGGAGGCCCTGCCATCGTAATGGCCACTCCTCCTCCTACCCGTTATAAAGTTCTGAAGGTTTTTGGCTGAGGCGTTCAGCTTGTGAGACAGAGTTCTCAGGTTTTCAGTCTCCAAACCGTAATTCTGGGGGAAAGAAGAAGATGGATATATTGTGTGGTCAGCTGCATGAACCAAACTGTGAGGAGGAACATCCTGGATTGCCTTGGCTGAGAGGGTGGCTGTGGGTAGCTGGGCTGAGATTAAACAGGAATATTTGTGTTGGGACACATGGGATCTCCAAAACAGATCTCTCCTTACATGTGTGAATCCAGGACATCCCTCTGGCTGCCCTGGCTGGCTCGAGACCCTGGCAGGGGGCTCGGAGACCTTGGCATGAGGTCAAGAACACCTGTGGCTTCCATTTTAGCCCACTTGGTATGAGGAATTACAAGCCACAAGGGTTTGAGTGGTGTGATAGTTGAATTAACACAGGGTGAAAAAGTAGAATTTTGGGGTTCTTAGAATGGGGTTCAAGGGGACAAGATGGAGGGATTTGGGCATGTCCTGACCTTCTTCTCCTTCTCCTTGCCCTCCATGTCTTGCTGTGAAGGTGACACTTTTCTGTTGGTTTAAGGTACAGACACACTGTCCAACATAAATGACAGACATTGGTACGTTACTGTAAACATGGCACGCGGAGTTTTTGGGATAAAATGTGAACACCGCCCTGAGGGCAGACAGAATGCCATGGCCGACCTGCTGGACAGAGCTCAGCAGGGCAGAGAGAGAATGTTCTAGATAAGGGAAAATAAACATCCTTGAGAAGCCGACCCTACATATTCAGACTCCTTCTTTGGCTGAGTGAGCTGGGAAACGAGGAATTTTACATTCTTGGGCTCACCTCGATCACCAGACCTCGAGAAGGAGCAGCCTCTCCTGAGCCCTGTCCCACACCTGGAACACAGAACATCCAGCCAGGGCAGGGCAGAGGCTGCTCCTGCTCCCATGGCTGCTCAGGAAAGAGTCTGAGCAGAAAACGTGTAGGAACTGCTGCTCAGAGACTCCAGCCAGTGACAGGTTCCATATTTAAGAGTTCTGAGTGGATTTTTGTCCATGGTTCTAGTTCTGATGGTGGGAGAAGGGTTGAATATAATTGAAGGTTTCCAAACACAAGTCTCTTTTCCCTTTATCCACATTCCTTCACCTGTGTCTCAGTCCTTTTATCACCAGGCCAATTCCCCACTTTGACCCAGATAACAAGCACAAAGATAGATCAAATACATTAAATAATTCAAATTCACACAGAAAGTCTCAAACATGCAGAATTGAACCCAGATTTCTTGCAGCCCTGAAAGGATGTAGGACATGAAAGAATGTAATGAACATTTAAACAAAATCAACTCTCAGAGCCTGAATTGATTGCCCACTGTTAATTTCAACTATGCTTACATTACAGAGGATGATCATGAATATCACACATTAATGTTTTTGCCTAAACTTCTTCCTCAAAGCAGAGAATAAAGAATTGAAAAGAATACACTTCTTGACAGATGCCAACATGGATATTTGTACTAGAAATAACAATTTTTAACTCCAGAAAAGGGAAATTGGCTGACCAATAACAAGATTATAAACTGGGGTTGTATGGAAAGCCAACAAAGCACAAACAAAGCCTTGGTGAAGTGGTTTGGACCTCTGACAGCTGGCACTGGGGACAGTGCCTTCCCTGCCAGCCATTCTCCATGTCAAAGTTCACTCTGAGAAATCATTCAAGGCCTTGCCTCCAGCTTGGAGGGAAATCTTGGAGAAATGAAACACTTTGCTACCTTAGCTGACTGCAGAGAATTAGATTGAAATACCAGGCAGAGAATT
Source organism: Anomalospiza imberbis (assembly GCF_031753505.1). Lineage (NCBI taxonomy): Eukaryota > Metazoa > Chordata > Aves > Passeriformes > Viduidae > Anomalospiza > Anomalospiza imberbis. Next base: position 4,422,995 of record NC_089694.1, read on the forward strand.
CATTTTATTGTTACGCTGTAGCGCAGCTAAAACTTCGTGCTAGGGGCCGGATCATCCAGTTCAAGACTAAATTGCTACAGATGAGAAAAAACTCTCTTCAACGGTTTTTTCCAAGAGCAAATTCCGGCAGAATTAGCAACAGTGTAACCAAAGAAAATATTTCTCATTTGGAAAAGTTTAAAGAGCAAGCTGTATGTGATAGCAGTGTGTCATCTGTTTAATACCACAGCTTTCTGTCATTGCAGCGCTGAAGGAATTCCCTCCCCTGCTCTATTTTCCTCTTGACTTCCACTCATGCCAAGATGATGACTAAGTGGATGCACTGGGATGCCTTTTCCAGCTCTCAACCAGCTGGGCAGGGCCTGGGTTCCCCTCAGAACAGGTTTCATTCTGCACACTCAGCAACACATTACAAGGGTGATGAACTAGATCCTCCCGGTTGCTTATTCCCGTGGAAACAAGCAGGAAAAAAACCTCCCCCAATAATTTGTCATTGCATAAAACCTCTGGAAACCTGTCACTTTGTTTTTAAGAGGAGTTAAGCAGCAAAGCACACAGTTTGATCACTGAATCTCTAAATACCAGAGGGTATTTTAAATCCCAGCAAGTGTAATCAGCTGGAGAGATCTCCTGCAGTCGATGGAAAACAGAGAGGACTGAGCAGGAAATGTGTGTGAGGAAATCCACCTCACAAAGAACAAGTGCTTTGCTTTATCTTGGAGTTTATTGCTTACATGCCGATGACAACCTCAATTAGTGTCAATATAAAATTTAAAATACAGCAAAATGCAGATAAAATGTATCCATAAAGACAATCAGAAGATGAAAGGAAATTTTTCAGCACAGTAGAAGTGCTGATGCAAGTTAGTGGCTTACCTGAGATTGAGTGGGGCACAATAAAGGGGAAAAGATAAAACTGTTATGAAAGTGACAGCAAATCAATGCCTTTGCAGAAGACAGAGACATTGGGTTGTTCTAGATTTAAGCGTGTCTAAATCCAAGATTTTCATTTTTAAATCAAACAACTGTAGTCAACCATCAGATGGGAAAATGTGCTTGCAAATAAACCTCGAAAATATCCCGACATCCCAATGCCCTGGTGCCACCAAACCCCACTGTGGCAGGATATGTGGAGAGGACTGAAGGACGCTGTGGCTTCTTTTGGGCTTCCAGAGTCAGCAGCCAGAGTGATGGGGAAGGGAGGAGATTGTTCAGAGGAGGAAAGAGCCAGGAAGTGGGTACCTCCCAAATTTAAACTGCATCAATTCTAATTCAGTGGCCATGTTTGAAAGCAAAGAACTGTAGTTTGTGGGAATCAAAAAACCAGAAACTTCCACAAAAATTGAAACATTTAACCTGCAAACTTAGAAGAAACTTAGATTAATGTAAAAATACAATACACAGACACTAAACAAAAAAAAATCATAAACTTGTATTTCTATAGCTATAAGGAAGAATATACCTTAAGTAAGTGAAAAACTGTACCAAAAAAAAAATTAAAGATTTTATAATGTAAGTGTAGTTGTATAGAATGAACTAAAAGTTTAAAAGTTATAATAGAAACATGTACACATGTAAAACAAAAGTCTATTAGACAAAAGTATCCACAATACATCAAAAATAAATAAAAGTAATAAGTTTAAAAAACAAAATAAATCCTATAATTCTCTATTAAGTTGAAAATTGTATATTACCTTATAACAAAAAAAACTTGCAACTTAAACTGTAACAACTACTTACTCCTCTAAAATCTCACGATCTCTAAAACTGATATTTATCTAAACAATAAATCACTCTTAACATAAGTCCCATCCCTTCATTTTTAACAACCATAGTAGCTTATGGCAATGATCAAGCAGGTGAGGAGCCTTGTGGATGGCACTGCCAAAATCCAGATCTCCTCTAATTCCTGTAGGCACCTCACCTCCATGGTGTAACTGAGAGAGTCCCAGAGCTGCCAGACTAAATCATGATCACAGCTGCCAGGCCAGACTCCAGCTCTCCCAGCCACACTTTCTGCTCCCCCTGTGTTAAATATGTGCTGCTCTTGGGAGCCACACCACGGAAATGATGCTCCTGAGCCTGGAAAATTGTGTCTCCTGGCAGGAGATTCAGCTGATTTCTTTCCTGCACTGTAAATCCCAGATATAATTTCTGGTTTAAAAAGAAAGACAGAAAAATAAAAGAGAAAACCTCTAAAAGGGACAAGAGGGTGCTATTAGCATAGGCAGGATTATTTTTCATCCCAAGAGCAGGGAAAAATAAGCAAGAAAAGGTTGCTCATTCCCTGGTTTTGTTTCCTGATGCTTCAAGTTGTTCCACCATCAATGACTCAGTCAGTGGAAATGGATATACAGGTTTAGAGAGATATACAGGTTTAGAGAATGAATCCTGACTACCAAAAGGACCCCAGATGTTGCCTGTCTAGAACCACACAGCCACATAATTTGTCAAATTATCCTGAAATTTGGATCAGGAATCTGCTTAATGAGAATAGAAAGTTGCCTAGAGTCACTAATGCTCCATTTCAGAAATAGGGACCTGGACAGGAACACTGCAGAAAGTGCCAAAGTAACAGCACACCTTGAACACAGAAAGAGATGGCTGGAAAAATCTGTTAAATATTTAAATTATTTCATATAAAAGCAGAGATCAAACAGGAAGAACTTCTGTATCTCCATTGACAGCATTATTACCTGCACACCCTCAAAAGAGCTACACAGATTATCTGATTTGTTCAGCGACTGATCCCGTGTTTCAGGCTGGAGCTCAGCAGCTCCTGACGCCCCATTCCGTGACAGGAGCTGCAGAGAAGGATTTCAGGAGGCAGAAATTAAACACAAGTGTGAGATCAGAGGCAGACAAGCTCATTATGGAAGAATATCACCAGCAAAACTCCAGGATGAAGCTGTGCTTGCAGTGACACTCCTTAGCGAGGCATGCAGCTGCTTTGGGGGAGGGATAACTCTGCTGGCTGCCTGCAGAGCACAGCTCTTTAATTCACCTATTTCCCCTCAAATTCAGCTATTCCCCCTCAAATTCAGCTCTTCCCCCTCAAATTCACCTATTCCCCCTCAAATTCAGCTATTTCCTCTCAAATTCAGCTATTCCCCCTCAAATTCAGCTATTCCCCCTCAAATTCAGCTATTTCCTCTCAAATTCAGCTGTTCCCCCTCAAATTCAGCTATTTCCTCTTAAATGCACCTATTTCCCTTCGATTTCAGCTATTTCCCCTCAAATTCAGCTATTTCCCCTCAAATTCAGCTATTTCCCCTTAAATTCAACTGTTTCCCCTTAAATTCAGCTATTTCCCTTCGATTTCAGCTATTTCACCTCAAATTCAGCTATTTCCCTTTGATTTCAGCTATTTCACCTCAAATTCAGCTATTTCCCTTTGATTTCAGCTATTTAACCTCAAATTCAGCTATTTCCCTCCGATTTCAGCTATTTCTCCTCAAATTCAGCTATTTCACCTCAAATTCAGCTATTTCCCTTTGATTTCAGCTATTTCACCTCAAATTCAGCTATTTCCCCTTAAGTTCATCTATTTCCCCTCAAATTCAGCTATTTCCCCTTAAATTCAGCTTTTTCCCCTCGAATTCTCCCATTTCCAGGCTCTCTGTCCTAGTTCCCCTCTCCTGTTGGGGCTGAGCTGCTGTGCTGGTGGCTGGGTTTATTGGAGCTGGTGAGGGAACAGATCTCCCCCAGGGCTTTCACACTTGAAGAGGTTTTCTGAAGTGCAGAAAACAGGCGGCTGCTGTCAGGAACGGTAGAATTCAGGTGACAAGAGAAAAAGCCTTTTTTTTCTGAGAAATCTGAAAAAGACTCTTGTTTTTCCTAGTGCAAAGAAGATACAATGAAAGAGAGAAGTTGTTGAATACTCCCTATAGTCAAAATCAGAATTTTGGCAACTGAGATTTGCCTCCAGAAAGATATTTCCTCTTTTGAATGTCGTAAACCCAAAATGCAGAAGTAGCTAACACACATTCACCAATGACCCTTCCTGCCCTGAGCCTGTGTCACAATTCCAGCCAACACCTCTGCCTGTTTTGTGCATTCTGGTTTGAAGTTCCATTTTAAAATAATTGAGAAAATACTGTATATCCACCTGACAATATAAGATCTGAGCTTTTTACATATCCAAAGAATTGGAATGAAAAAAATCTTCAGCTGTGGCTTCAGGTGTTCTCATACCTTACTGCAGGTAAGCAATAACATCACAGGGAGGATTCTATGCTAATAAAACAACCTGGGAGAATTTTAGCTACTAAGATAAAATGGACCAAATTATTGTAGCCAACATTAAGATAAAAAATAATTAATATAATGGGGAAAAATATCCAAGTGCTAATCAGTTTTTGGTAAACACCAGCACCCAAAGATCAAAAGCCCAGCACAAAATACCTACAGTATATGAGGAGTATATTTCTTGTGTGGAAACCCTCCCCCAGCATTTTTTCTTACAGGTAGAGCTATAATGAAATTGTTTTGCTGTAATGTGACATACAGAGATAGAAATAATGTATGCACATTGAAATTTAATAGGCACAGGATGTAATTTTAGCTAAACAGTTTATATTGCATACGTAATGACTTTAACTTACCTTAAAAACAGATTTCTTTCTAATTATAATAATTTTTCTTCATGTTGTCACTCGTGTGAGTAGTCAGTGTAATATATATAAATATATATACATATGTATAAATATACAAACACATAGGTGCATACACAGCTTTTCCTGTAGGTGATACTTTGAGACTGTTACAATTTTCACTGAATATAAAAGAGAAATAAAAGGGCAGAGCAGGAGATCTGACTGAGGAGGTGAAAGGAAACAACACTGACTGAAATTCAAGTAGCTTACATGGAAAATGCCACATTCAAGGCATTTAAAACACCACAACCTAAATATTGAGCTGCAGTCCCATTTCTACATTTCATGCAAAAACTTTAGGACTGCTCTAAATGAATGGGAATTTAAAAGCTCCATCTCCAGGGACTTCTTCCCCAGTTCAGCCACTCTAGGATCAGCCATAAATTGATTTATTGTGGGTGTGCAGCACCTCAGCAGCTCCGTGGGGATGCTCTGCTCCCCTCCCTGGTCCCTTGCAGGCTGCTCCTGGTCCCCAGGGCCTGGAGGTGCCACAGCCACCCCTGTCCCACCTGGGGCTCAATCACAGCTCTGAGAGCACTTGGGAGAAATCCCCAGAGGAGCTCTGGGGTCTGGGATTCTCCCCTGGGAAAGCTCGCAGTGCCAGATGGGATCCTGCAGCTCCCTGCTGTGTCAGGGCTCTGCTGCTCCAGCTTTGCCATGAGAATCAGAGTTTTGGGATAGCATGGAGCCAGTCAGCTCCTGATAACGCCAGGCAAACACAGCCTGTTTGATTATAAAGGCAAAAGTCACAAGTAATCACACACTCTGATTTTAGCATAAATACTTCTGACACATACATAGAATGAAAACTGTCAAAACATCTTTTCCTTTTAAATTTCCTTTCTGGAGGGGTGTTTTTAAAGGTTAAGAGCCTTTGAAACAGTGGAAACTTAATTCTGAAAAACTTGGCTCTGTAAGCCCTTCTTTGATTTAACTAAAATGTTGTGGTGATGTTATACACCTTCAAACTGAAGGTATTGAAAGAATTAAGTCCAAGTAGGTGAGGCAGTGCATTCCCACCAGGTGTGTCTGGTTTTCCTCTTGAAAAAGGATTTACAGGCTGGTCATCCTTTGTCTGAATAACAATTTGAAAAAGGCTAAATAAATTTTTCACTAGGGACCCTGTGAACTAGTGCACAAGTTCAGGTCTAGAGACTGGAACCCTAAACTTAACATTTCCTGAATGGTTGTTGGTTGTTATTATTATTATTATTCCTGATGCAAGTTATGGCACCACTTGATATAAAGTTAAAATAAATCAAAGAAACTATAAGTTTTGTTAAGGAGACTGTGTTAGATGTAGTTCACACAGTTTATACACTGACATATTCAATCATTTATGTATTTTATATGTATATATAAAATCCTAGGCTGTTGTTTTGAAAACTGTAAATGTATTAGGAAAATAATTTCCATTCATGGCTGGGGAATGCAGATCCAGTAAAATATGGCCCAAATTTGGTTCAGCTTTTTCTTTAAAAGCTTTTCTCCTTCTAAATCAGTAAATTAGCATAATAACATACCATAAATATATCATAAACCAAACCCTTCTGCCTCTCTTTAACAACATTTGCCCATCATTCCAGTTAAACTGCAGTATCATAGCACAGTTTATGTGCACAGAACGTGACATTTCATCAAAATAAAAGTATGGAGTTCATTAATAACTATGCTAATACTATGCAAATATGCAACATCATAATACAAATTAGAGTCTATTATTTGAAACACCTCGATGCTTTTTTATGTGCAGCTTTCCTCCCCCTTGTTCCCCCTTCCATTATAATTATCCCACCTTGCTGGAGCAAATTGTGTCACAATTCTTTGTCTCCTGAGTCTATAATTTGGAACGTGTCACGGAGCTTCTGAGCACTCCATACACCTTCCTATTACCTTGTAAATAGATAAATTAAGTAGATCTAAAAATAACATTAAATATTTTAACCTATTTTAGAAATTAAGATCTGCATTATATTTTTTGTCTTCAGAAGAAGCTTTAGCATTTGCCTTGCAATTGATATATCTCTTTATCTATATATATATAGGTATAGAGATATATCAATATATGGAGATGTCATCTATAGATATATAGGTATTGATATATATTATATATAGATACATCATCAAGCATAATTAAGGGGCCCTGGAAAGTTTTTTATTTTTAACAAAAGTGATTTTTATTTCAGATAAGACTTAGAACTTGATATTCTTTCCTTAAAAATTGGACTCAAAAAGATTGTAAGGCCAGCCATTGAAACAGGTATTTTTCTGAATAAGGTTTTGAAATAAATTGTTAGCTTTATGTTTAAGACTTCAGAGTCAGATGATTGGGCTCCTGGTGAGAGCAAAGCAGCAGATGAGGTCAGAGATGGAGAGGCAGATTTACTGTTCAAGGATCTCAGGTTATGTAAGGCTTGCCCCACTCTAGGCCAGCCTAAAGCTGCACAGTGCACCAGTTCCTGCCCTGGACTGATTAAGATGAGCAGGAATTAACAGGGGCCCTGATCTCCTGCCTAAACATTTTATAAGGAGCTTTTACCTGGCAGCTCTTCCAGAGATCTCTGAGCAAACTGCACAAAGCCTCCTTGGTCTGCTTAATCCTAATGAAGCACTGTGATCTCAACTGTGGAACAAACAAATGCTCCCCTAATTGGGTGAGCTTGAATAAACTGGAACAACTGCCTGCTTTGGGTGGGGAGGGCTGCACAGGGGTCTATGGGGACAGAGAGAGAGAGAGGAGCCGAGTGCCTAAACCACAACGATGTGTGAGGAAAGCAAACTCCTTACACACAGAACAGACTTCCAAAGTGTCCCACAGAATCAAACCACTCTAATCCACTGCGCAGCCTGGCAGAGATATTTGTGTGATGGGTGTGCATATTCTGAAAATGCATTTTAAAGTTCTCTCTCACTGTCCCACATGAGATCCAGCGCATCGTGACACATCACCAACGTCATTTTTGGATAAGGTCTGTAAAAATGTGGGATCTGCTCTTCAGTTCTTCCGACTCCTGACTGCCATAATGGTATGAAGTATAAAGAAAGTGCATTTATTTTTAAAGTTCATGTCACTCTGAGTCTCCTGACCATGCTCAAGGAATGCCTTAATTACATTTTTTCCCATATATATTTTGGCTGTTTTCCTTTTTTCCCTCCCCACTGAACAAATTTTAATTAACGTCTGAAACCTCCTTATATTATTCATAGTTTTAGATGACTCATTCAGCAAGTCCCTTAATTTCATTCTGTTTGTAAATAACCTAAACATCAACCCAGCTATTTGGCTGTTTAATGTCCATTCTCACCAAAGCTTTAAGAAAGGAAAATTTTAAGAGAAGAGAGGTCATATCTCATTTCAGTTGTAAAGTATAATAAATAATTATTTACATATCTGAATCACCAACTGTTATTTCTGCAGAGGTGATGAACCATCAGATTCAAAAACAGGAGAATTGACCCAAACCTGTCATTTAATTTCTCTGGGAGAAGGCTTTTCCTGCTTTTCCTGTACACCTCAGCAGCATGCCTTTGAGCTGCTCCTGACTGCTCTCCCACTCTGCTTCTAATTCACATTTTCTGCTCAGCTCTGACTTCACCAGGAGTTTAGATCTAAAATCCCTGGAAGCAAATCTCCATTTAAAAAAAATATGCTTTGTTTCTGAACACATTTAATGCTTTCTCATACTTTTCTTTGAGCAAAACCTTAACATCCCAGCAGCACAAAATAACAAAACCTTCTCATGACCAGAACAACCTTCTCAGAAGGCTGCTGAGAACCTTCCCAGAACCCTGCTGACAAAGTGGTGGGTGCATTGCAGCATCCACTCAGCCTTTGGCCTGTGCCAAGCTGACATCTGGGCACATTTAACATCTCCAATGGCAACTCCCAGGAAAACACCAGTGGGGAAATAAAGCTGTGGCAGCATTTCCTTTCTGATGGGCACAAAAGGGAGGCCCAGGAGGATGGAGGAGGTTTGGGTGTTTTGTGGCTTCTTTCCACATCCCAAGGATTTTTGTTCCCAATATTTTATTTCAGTGTTAAGGATGGACTGATCTGCATATGGCTTCCATTACAAAACATATGCCAGCCAGACAGCCAGGGTGGCATGACCTTTTCCATATGTGTAGGAAAACAAGCTCTGAGCAACCTGCTGACTGGGGAGACTGTGATAAACAAACAAGAGCAAAGGATGGCAGGAGAGATTTCCTCCAAAACCGTACTGGACCGTGATCTGCTAACTTTTAACCACGACTGGCAATTCCTGCCTGCATGAGTCATTAGCAACCTGCTGCTGTTGCTCTCTGGCATGCACTGGGCTACTGTTGATATGTTCTGTCTCAGAAATACCTAAATCATTCCCAAATTCTTCTCTGCATTCCCAGTTACCAATCCAGGGAACTCCACTGGCAAGGATAAAGCATCTCAAGTGTTTGCTGTACAGTTCAGTGCTCTTTATTCACCATTCTCTGCAATATCTAAGGGAGCTGTACATGTGTAATGCACTGTTTAATAACCACAAGCCTTTATTATTCATCACTAACATCTTGTGATCAATTAAACTTTGCTGTTTATTTCACAACAGCTTTGTGTAAGAACCAACCACCCAATCCTACAAAGCCTCATGTTTTTTAAATATCTCTTAAAACGAATTATAAGGCAGAAATGTAACATTAAAGAGAAAAGGAGATTCAGTACATAACACAAAATTAGAATTTAAATCAATGGTGAATTATAAAAAGTTCAGGGGATAAATTATAATCTGGTCTTGGAAATCTAACATCAACACTGACCATTTCACTTGGGTCAGACATTTAACTTAGATCCCTGCAGAAGTGGTAGATCCACATAAAAAACCACACCAATTCTGGAGAATTGTTCCACATATTCATAACCATTCAGAGCAGCATACAGAAATTAAATTAGTAACAAGGTTTGTTTGAATGGGCATTAATGAGAGTATGAAAAAAGTTCATTTCTCTATTTGGATTGTGAATTTGCTGAAGGCTGCTCAAGCAACTCAGTCAACAAAAGTGACATGAATATGCATGTGCATGCTCAGATATTTGCATGCAGATGAATTTATCCCTGACAATAACTGATCACAGATAATTACTCAGGAATTCAGGCAGCTCATAGACACTGATAATGTAGCACAGTGGCATGAAAAATATCTTACCAGGAATTTATGAAAGAAAGCGCTCCTTGCAAATTAGAAAAGCAATTGTTTGGTTGGGAAAAATGACCTTTTTTTGAACTTTCACTGAGCTACTCCCTGTATTTCCTTGGCACAGAGATTCTCCATGGTGTATTGCTTGCTACCATCCATTGCATGGGACAGATTTCCAATCAGATTAATTGGAAAAGGGAAAAAGGGAACTGTTGCTTTCTGCAAGGGAAAGAAACTTTTGCAAATGAAAAACACAATTAATAAAGGCAACATAGTCCTTTCCAGTGGAAAGAAAGAGAAAGTCTTAGGGAAAAAATTAAAAGCTAATTTTAAGTGTTCATAATGTTGTTTACACCTAAATATCTGAAATACCATTTAAGAAATTGTGCAATTATTTTTCATTAAAAGACTAAGAATTACCAGTGTATTTCATGTAGATGGTTAGAAAGAATGATTTCTTTGATGGTTAAGACTTTCAGCACCTGAAGGAACGAAGGAAATATTTGTATATCACAGAGTTCTCGGGTTATCTTAAAGAAATTTAAATTCTGTTAGTGTAATAATAATTTTTCCATTTAAAGGGGAGAAGCTTATCTCTCCCTGCACTAGTGTGTATTATTCTTCCTTTTTGTTCTAAAAATAGACTCCTCTATCCTCTATAATCTAATATTCCCCTCCTATTTAACATAATTACCTAGGACTGCATCAATACTCCATTAGCTGGATGCAGTCAATGGGCTGTCCCTCCCTGCCTGGAGCATTCCAAGGATTCAGGCACAGCTCTTCATGCATGCTGCTTTAGCATCCTCTGGAAGGAGTAACAAACATTTTGGGGAGCAGCGGTGACGCCTCAGGTTTTAGCTTTTCTATATTTCACATTCTATGCTGCTTTAGTGTGTAGTTCTGAGCTTCATATTGGGGGATGGTGAGCTCTCCTCACAGAGCAGGGAGACAAAAAATTCCTTCTCCAGCTGGGGACCAAGGACAAATGATCCAAATCTCAGGCCCAAGAGCACAAACAACGTGGGCTGGAGAGAGGAAAACAAGCAGGATGGGACTGCATGGGCTGGAGCTGGAATGGGACAGTGAAATCCAATGTGCAAATGGAGCAGAGCTGATCCCAGTGAGAGCCCCCGGGAGCGCTCGTGCATTTTGGGACCATTTGGGTTCATCTTGGGTGCAGCCCTGGCTGGGCTCTGGTGCTGCACGAGGTGGATCCATGGAGGAGATCCTTTTGATAAATCCCTGCTTTATTCTGGAACTCCATCTAGCCCCTGTTCTAGGTCAGCCTTCACAAGGCAGCAGTTCCACTGAAAAGGGTTCATTTTCCATGGTCTGCATCCTCTTCCTTCCCACATCCCTTTCTCCATGTGGCTCCCAAGACACCTGCCCAGCTCTGGGGCCAGGGACAGCTCCTCTGACTGTCCCTGGCCCAGGAATGGTGCCTCTCCCCAAGGATGAGGAGAATTTTCTCCCAGAATGTCACTCTGGGATCTTCTCAGCACTGGCAGGAATCCTCGTGGACTCACAGTTCCATTGAGTTGGGCTGGGATTAGACAAAACTCTCCAAACTTAGAGGTGCTGTGGGGATGGACTGGGCAGCACAGCCACAGGAAACCTCATCTGCCTTGAGAATTACTCCCATTGGGGTGGTTCTCCCACCCAAATAAATATGGGAATTCACACAGCTTTGGTAAAGACCTTTCATAAAGCAGCTAAATCAAGATTATCAACCTCAGCTGGCTAATGGGTTTAAATTATATATTCAAATGTTTAATGCAGGAGTGTACAATTAAGTGTTGTTATGATGCAATAGACCCAAACCATTTGCTTGTTTCTGACAGAAAGCACAAAGTCCTCGGTGCTCCAAGCCATGATTTTAGAAAATCTATATTTTCCTTTCATATGCCCCACTTGAAGTCTTATTTCTGTGTTTGCAATAAACAGAGTGAAAGAGTTACCACTGAGCACCCTGGAATTTAGAATTTAAAATTACTCAGCTCACCTCCTTCACAAAAGATTGGTGTTTTAGAGGTATTTTTAAGAAACCAAAGCAAACTTTGCAACATCTGTATTGTTATGCTTTACTTGGAAATTTTTTTGTCAGATTTGCATGTATTTGATTAAAAGAAATGTAGAAATCCAGCAACACATTTTATCATGAGTAAGAGATGACACAGGATGAAAATATTACAGGCATCCTTCTTTCTAATTCCTTTAGTGTAGAAAGAAAGTGATGGAAAAGAAAATGTGAATGGTCTGCTGCACAATTTGTTCATGTGTCACTGCAAGGCTGTTCCATACACTTCACATTCAGATTCTAGAAAAGCAATAATTCATATAAATTAATTGGATATGTCAACTCTAATTGTTCCACAAAGGTTGGGTGAGCCTCCTTAGGAGACCACAGGGGATCCCCACATTGCTTCAGACAAATCAAGTATCCAAATCTTAGCTAGTCTGAGGCTGGGGACACAGGAGAGCTTACACAGAGCAATTTAGGTTAAAATTAAGGTTAAAACATTAAAGTTGGCATTCCTGCTTTCTGCTCTCCACAGGTATTGGCAGACTGGATTATTGTGCAGGAAAGCTCACCTGTGAAACCCAGAGAAATCAAAGCAAAAGAAGCAATAAACAGTCCCTTAACACTGCACCATGCCATGCTGGGCAGCTGGTGTCAACAGAAACACCATAAACTGGAACAGGGTGCTGCTATAAAGGTTTTTCTTTTATCCCCATGCAGAGAAAATGTTCATTTCTTTATCCCCGGCAGTGACTGGGATCACTACCATCAGCCTTGGAGAAACCTGATACCCAAAAGGGCTGAAATTACAAACACAATCCCTGACTTCCAGCTCCAAACCTTAAGAGGAATTCAAATTATGTCAGAAATGAGTGTTCCATTAATGTGCCCTAAACCAGGGATAGGAAAACATACAGAAATTATAATATAATGCTATTATATTATCCCAGCACTAGTTGTGAATTTCAGCCCTAATGCCTGACCCTACAGTGTTGCACACACATGGTTTTTAACACCAGCTCATTACCTAACTACTCATTTGCATAAATTTCTGCTTCTGCATTGGCCTAATAAGTAGCAATACAATTTAATTGCAATTATTTTGGGGGGCTGTTCTCTGCCAGTGAGTGGCAGGAACTCACAGTATGAAAAGGAATGAAAGGTTCAGGATCAGAATACCACTGAGCTTACCAGACACAGAACCAACGTGAAATACAGTAATGGATTATTATAAATGGATTCTTTTATACACTTCTAAATGGAAATAAGTACATTTATTTCTCAGAAGCATGCAGGAGCTCCTGTAGGAGCCCATTCACCAGCCAAGCCTGCCATGGATTAGGATCCTCATTCTCACTGCTACTTAGACAGATGAATTTTCAGAGGAAAATGACAAGCTTTGGAACAGGTTTAACACTTTCAATAGAATATGTTTCTCCCTATTTTGTGGAAAAGAATTATTGTGTGACAAGAGGAAACCTCTCAACTATGTCAAAAGACAGGAAAAACAGAAATTTCTTTCCTCTCATTTGCCTGTTAACACTATCTTGCTCCAGAGGCAAATGATATGCATCAATTCAAGGAGTTAGCAGCAGTCAACACAGCAAAATTGTATTTTTTTTTAACATAAACAAAACCATAAGTAGGAAGAATACAGAAATAGCCTGAAGTAATTTATCTGAAGCTTGATAACCCAATATCATTGTTTGTGGGCAGGAATTAAATGTGGTCTCCTGGATTCCATCTGCCCTGCATTCCCCTTTGGACTGTGTGCAGGAGCTGAAACTTGAATAAAATGCAGCCAACTTCCTTTGTTATATTTCCACTTTATGTACCTCATATTATGGCAAGGGATGAAATTCTCCCTGGAACACCTGAATAGGACCATTTCCAATCTGTGTCTGGCTACAGGATAAACACACATCCCATAACCAGAGGGATCTGGCCCTTCATCAGAGGTTGTGTGGCCATGGCTGCTCTGCAGGAATGATGAAGTCACACAGGATAAAGTTCTCTAGAGAGTCCAAGCCTAAGTTTCTAATGTATATTAGAACACAAAAACACAAATCCAAAAGTCAGTTTTGTCCTAAATTCCTTTTGTAACAACCCTGTGCATGGGTACCTCTGAGAATTTTGCTTGCTGCACTTTTATACCAGCACTGCTGATGCTGCTGCAGCACCCAAATTATTCCTGCTGTGTGGTACTGTGGAACAACTGGTGTGGAATCAGTGGTCCTTGAAGAGAACACTGAGAAGACATCAAGAAAATTTCCCCTCTATTTTGTTCTTTGCTTAGGTCAACTCCCAGAGCTGCCTTTAGCGTGGTGATTTTAGAAAGGATTTCATTTTGGTGGCTACTCGACACAAATAATGTGTAATTACATCCAGACTTCTCCAGCACACCTTAGCAAAACCATGACATTTTTACCTCTCCCCAGTAAGACAGAAGAGTCAAGCACACCCCTGTAAAATCCCAAGACTTTAGGCTACTCTGAATTGTGCATATAAACTTAATTATCATCCTTCAAAGTCCTCATCCTAAGAGAAATCTGAAAACGCCAAAATTGTCAACAGACTTTTAAAAGAAAGAAATAAAAAACAAACCCAGACAATGCTTAAAATCACTTATTTGTCCAAGTTTCATGATTTGAAAGGCTAAGAAAGAATGAAGCTGCTAATTAGACTAATCAAAAGATGATACACATGTTCTAATATGTGCAATAATTAACCCACTCAATTCAATAGTATTAATTCAATGTTTTGGCACAGCATAATAAATAGCACTGGACTGCCAAAAGCTGAACTTCTTTTCCAGTTGAAATTAATAAAACTCTCTGGATGCATACATGTTTGTGGAGACAAAAATATTGTACATGCCAGGTTCCTAATTCCACTGAGGAGATGGAATCTCTTCATCTCCCACAAGGAGGGATGGCATTCCAGTCCAAAGAAATGAGATTTATTTCCACCTAACTCAAGCATCAATATATATATAAAATGAAGATTTTAGTCTAGAACAATAACCTTTGAATAACCCCTGAAAAATGGGTGGAAAAGAAATATTTGATGTACTTGCAAAATTGACAAATCAAAAAGTGTGTTAGCAGAATGAAAAATTAAAAGGATCTCCAGAGAGTTCACAGTAGGTGTGGCCATTAAAATGGTATTAATTTAGGAAAAACTTGAATCATTTTAATTCAGAAGAACAATGTTATCAATAGATACAGAGGCAGCCATGAAAGTCTTCACCATGGTGTGCTCCAAAATAAATCACTGCAAACTGCTTCCCACCTGACCAACAGATTCCTACTGCTGTTGTAATTTTCTTAGGGAGATGCCTAATAAAGAAATATGTTAGAAAAGTGATGGGGAAAAAAATTGTTTGGTAGCTGTGTCCCATAAATTATTAAAAAAAAAAAAAACCCAACTAAATAAAAAAATAAATTAATTTCCTGCAGTTGTTGAAAACATGTTGATCATGGTGACTTTATTGTGCCTTCTGGTAGAAAACCCACCCTGCCTGGATTGTGGCTTTGCAGAACTGCAGGCAAAGTTTCTAATCTTTATTCCTCCTTGAAATTTCTCCCCAGCACAAGGCCTTATTTCACAAGTTGAATGCCCATGAATTAACAGTACTTTTAATTACTTGAGATAAAATCTCTATCAGAGCATTCTTTTCATTTCCCATTCGTTTTTCATCCTTTCATTATCAGTCTTTCTTCCCTGTTTATATTTTAATTCGTGCAGGCTTTAACAATATACTGACTCCAATACTGTCTTAATGAAATTAAATTTACTTGCAGATTTGAACAGCAATCCATGTTGACCTCCAAAATATTCCTTTTTCTTGCTTTGGGTATACTTTACTCTCTACCAAAAAGTTCTTTTCCCCAGACCCTGCTACTTCTGCAGATTCAGCCTCTCTGCAACAAGTCCTCCAATAGATATCCCAATTAATATTTCAACTTCAATAAAGTTACAGTCCAAATCCAAGTGGCCCACAATTTTTAGTCCCTAAATGTTATTTAGGCCACTTCAAATAAATAATTGCAGAGCAATTTCTGACCACCCTAGCAAGAAAGGACTTTGATGTTCCAGATTGGATTTTTTCCCCCCACAGCCATCATTCCCAATTTTCTTCATAATTAAAGCACAATTCAAAAATGTATTTCCAGAATGGTCAAAGAACTGAAGCTGAAAGTAAAGCTCACCTGTGACTTTGCATTTCATAGCACATGAATTCACCCCTCAGCAAGCCCCAGATTGTGCCTAGACTTTCTTTCCTACAGAGAAAGTTCCTTTCACCTTTTGCACTCTGATTTTACCCTTTCATAAAGGAGATTTTTTTAACATTTGAAATTATTTAAGTTTCAGGTAAAATACATACACTTATATATCACCATATTGCATGGGAGTATTGAATACTTTTATTATTCCCTTTTCACATTTCTTACATTTTTTCTATCTCACTGCAAGTCATCTTCCAGTGTTGAATCTTTTCTAACCAGGATCCTCATATGAATTTCCTACCTGAATTCAGCTTGCTTTCAAAAGAAAAGTGGATATAAAAATCATGTCAAGGGCTGATGCACAACGTAACAAACCCTCCCTGCCTTTAATAATTTGCATTTGGAATCTGGCTAATAGGTGGTTTGGGAATGGGAATAAAAAACAGGAGTGTCCTCCTTTAGTTTTAGTTTCTTCTTGAATTAGAGCCTTCTTTACAGGTCACCATTTGGTCCTGGGGGGGTTCTCCAGTTGTTGCATCCCTGGAACAGCAGTCAAGGCACCATTCTTGGTGTAACCCCACCAAAACCCCAGTGCCCATCCCACAAAAGCAGTGACCCATTCCAGTGTGTCCCAAGGGCTGCAGCTCAGGCAGTGACATTTCCCCAGGTTTCCTGGAGCAGCAGAGCTGTTCTGCAGCTAAATCCCTGCCCAGTGGGAATTCCTGACCACCCCTGAGCTTTCCTGGGAGGCTTCTCCAGGAAAGATTTCTCCTGCTCCCAGCCGTGCACAGCCCACCCTGCAGGGGTGGACTGCAGCTCCTGCTGAGGCTGCCTGGGAGAAATGGGTCATGAACTTGGGCACTGTGCACTGCCAACCAGAAATCGATCCAGAAATCCATGCACGGAAAAAAACCAATGTTCACTGACTGGGAACACACCAGGACGAACAGAGGGAGGGACAGAGCAAAGTGCTGATGGTGCCTCCCCTCCATAGGTGGCATTTTAAGACCAGATTGTTGGAATTGGTGCTTCCCTGCTCTTTATTTTTTTAATTAAAATGGTTGAAAATAAAATTCAAGCATTTATATTTATGAATGTACAAACAGAGCTTGTGCTCTGCACCCTGTCCATATTTCCAGCACACACAGAGGGCATTAAAGTTCTGATTCCTGACTGCCTGGGGCTCTGCTCTACCTGCCCATAAACTGTATTAAATTTGCTTGTAATGCAATTCAGGGAATCAGGGGCAAGATTATGTGTTCCTTAAGACATTCTGATTTCAGTAATTTCCTATATGTTAACTCCTGTTAAGTGGCATAAACAAAATGGAGATACTCAACAGTCCCTTTAAAAACTACATTTGAAATAAGACATTTCCTCAGGTTTTTGGACTAGCTGTTCTAAAAATCTATATCAGTGAGCAATTCCAAGTCACAATTTTTTCTGGTCACTTGGCAGCAGTCAGACATTAGTGCAACAATCTATTAATTTTTCAAGAGTTAGCACAGAATAAGAATACAATAGTGATATTTTAGAAATGTATTTCAGCTCATAAAGGCAGCATCAGCTCTCCTCTCATTCAATTATTGCCATTATTTAAAATAATTAAAACGAGATTCTTAATAATGCTTTTTGATTACATGGATCCAAATACTAATAAATGAGTACAGATTTAAAATAGATTTTATACTGAGTCTGGTAAAATTTTTCTGTGATCCTGCAAGAATTGAAGAGAATGATGTCCAGAGAGCCAAGGAGAAATGTCAGAGGCAGGAGAACACCCCCAGGAGCAGAGCTGCAGGCAGCAGAAAAGCACACGGAACAGGCAGGGAAAGAAACATTTAGAAGCAGGAAAAAAAAAAAAGAAAAAGGCATTTTAGAGCCAGAGTGAGAAAGGAAGAGAAAGGGCAGAAAGGCAGGAGGCAAAATAAATGATACCAGGAGCTGGAAAATCCCCATCCTGCCTCAAAAGGAAAAGTAAGGTCATGAGACAGCACAGCGAGAGCTGCACCATTGACCAGCAGCCAGAGGTACATTTTCTGTGCTTAAAAAAGGAAAAAAAGCCACAATAAAAGAGTCAGCAGGGTCCTCCTCGGGGACACACTTGACTGAAGGAGATGTTTTCCCAGAAGGGGCCGCGGTGTCTGAGGAGTGTCCGGGCACAGCGGGCTCTGCTCGGTGACACGGTGGGGTGACATGGTGGGGTGACAAAGTGGGGTGACACAGTGGGGTGACACAGTGGGGTGACACAGTGGGGTGGCACAATGGGGTGACACGGTGGGGTGACACGGTGGGGTGACACGGTGGGGTGACACGGTGGGGTGGCACAATGGGGTGACACAGTGGGGTGACACAGTGGGGTGACACGGGGGCTGTGCTGGCTCCTGGGCTGTGGGACACCAGGGCTCCAGGGAAGAACTCCGAGGTTGGGCTCAGCTGCTCCCAAAAGGCCCGGGCTGTTGGGTTCTGCACCTGCCCCTAAAGCAGCATCTCCCTGCCCTGACAAAGCTGCTTCTTTGGAGGGGCAGGTCTCAAGGCACACCGAGGGTATTTTGTCATTCGAGGTACAGGAAAGAGGATGAATAATAAGAGATACTTTAAAATGGGGGCTTTTTTTCCCCAGACCCAGTGCATTTTACCTCACTTTTTTCTATCCTACTTCTAAGTGCCAGTTTCCCTCTTGGAAACAATTTCTCTTTATTGAATTCTCACAAGATAACCCAGTTATTCAAAAGCAGAACTCCTGATAAAGAAGCAAAATACTATGATTGTCACATGTAATTTACCTATGCAATTTTACTGTTTTGTGTTTTAGTATTTTCAATATTCTTTCACCTGTCCACCTACATGAACAGAAGTTATTTTGTCTTTAGAGTTAAGTTAATACATCACATTTTATTAGCTGGTAGAAATAAAATAGCAGAAGAAAAAAGAAATTTTTTTTATATCAAATACTTTGTTAAGAGTTTAACCAAATTAGTGACCTTGTAATTAATAATATGAACAAATAATGTCCTTCCAAATGCTTGCAGCTTGCTGAAAAACCCAAACCCAACTTTTAGTCAACACACATGTCTGCAGTTTAGATAAAGTCAATTTTACCACTCCAGTCTCATCTTAAAGCTCATTTTAAACAATCTTCCAGTCTAATTAGCATTACCTCCTGGCTGTGTAGTACCATCCCTCTGAACGCTGGCATGGTTAAACCACTCAGGTCTACTTGGTTCAGTGCAGTGTGGCAAATGTCAGTGAAATACGAGGGCATATGGCACATAATTACAGGACCATATGGATGCCAGGAGTGATAGTCAGCAGCATTTGAATGCAGGACCAAGAAAGTCAGAGGAAAAGCAATCAAAGACCATCAGACATAATCATTAAATGGATAAACATAGTTTCTGTGCAGCTGAGAGAAGCCAGGACATGTCTGTCCTTTACTGAAGCAAAGGCTGTTTGAGTGTGTGGCCATAGAGGAATCTCTACATTATTTTTAGTTTGGTTTGTAAATTTGCAAACGCAGCTCATCAAGGTGAGTGAGGCAAGGAATCACTTACCAATGCACAGAGCAGATCAACTGCTTCCAGGATCAGCTCCTGGTGGCCAATGCGAGTCACCCCCAGCTCCTCCAGCTCCTGGTGAGTGATGTGCAGCAGCTGCTCCCCACTGATCTTCTCTCTCTCAAAGTTTTTGATGTATTGTTGGAGGCAATCATCGAGGCCTGGTTAGAAAAGCCAACAGCACAGATTCAGAGAAAGAAGAAAAACCCAATGAAACAGTTCTGTAGCTCAGAAATACAGGAATTTCTTGGGAATGCAAGCATGCTTCCTTGTTTGGGGCTGTTATGGAAAGCGTGCAATGAAAATTATAATTTAACTTTCATAACCCAGCACACGCTGCTGAAGAGAGAGTTTTATATTACTGGTGTTATTTTCAACATTCTTAAACATTTTAATAGTAATTCTAAACCTTCATGGAGACAAGGGAAGGACAAAGCAGCACAGAGAGTGACATTATAAAAAACCTTTTTCTCATGATGTCACAAAGACCTAAATATAAGTTTATCTTATGATTAGGAACAAATTCTTCCTGTAACTCTTCCTGGACTCTTCAATGTCATAGAGTTTGGCTGTCCCTGATCAGGAAGAGTTTCTCAGGCTCAGTACCCACCCACACTAACTCTGCTACACCCACTGCCAATTCTTACCCCAGATTATCCAGATTTCTGAATTTAAACAACACAAAAATGGTTTTGTTACAACACCTCCAACTAAGAATGCAATTTTACCCCTGCACAAGGAATTGTTCCATTTCACCCTGAAACTCGATAGGGTGAGAATAATAGATTATTTTGTTTCTCAGACCAGAGAAGAAACTGATTGATGCTGAAAGATGTTTTTCTTCCTCCAAATCTGTTTCTGAACCACAGAAGCCTTGAATTTCCAGCCAGAACAATGAGTTGAACACTGGGATCTAATGCTGAAAGCTACATGAGGTCTCTCAAGGGTCCCTCAAGGACTGTCAGATTCAACAGAAACCTGATGTGCACATGATTTTCTAGAGACCTACAAAAAGCACCTTCAATAACTTCATCTACCAAGGAAAGTAAAACACTGAATCTGAGTTATTTGCCCTGCAGTGATGCAGGTAAATCCAAAATCCATAAAATTACAGAGATCCAGAAATCACAGAATTGGCCAAGTTGGGCATTTCTGACAGAGCTTTGAAATGTAATTTCTGCACACAGCCATGATCAAATAGAGTTCAAGTCTGCAGAGCATCTGAGAAAGAGTTCTGGCACCTGGTATGGGTGTGCTGGGTGTCCCCACTTTACACCCCAATTAACACAGCTCAGCTGGGACAAAAGGACTGTGATGACAATGGAATGGAACAATCCAAAGTGTTTGTCCTCACTCTGTAAATACAACATTGCAGTTTCATTTAATTAACTCTTCTTTCAACACGATCCAATTATGTGCTCTGTAAACTGAGAGTCCTAAGTTATGTTACAGATAAAGCTCATTTGCCAAGTCAAGTGCACAGCTTTATATTCACTTACAACTATGTCCCATGCAAAGCTAGTACAGTGATAAAAATGTCATATTTTATGGTGCAATTCAAAAGTATGAGGTAGTTTTGGAGATTTTTAAAGCTCAAATCAGCAGTCTGTAACTAATACCTGAACCTTTTCTCTATTCGAGAATGGTTTGCAAATAGGAAACAACTTCTCTGCATCTGTTCATTATTTTTAATGCTCTCATTAATGATTTTACATAAGTATAGTTCAATTCAGTTGGCTGAGTTGCTGCAAATTCTCCATTTATTATTTAACACTTTCAACTCCAAGCTGTTGCATATTTCTGTTCCCTCCTGCTCAAGAACAATTCTTAAAACCATTTTAGAGGAAAAATTCCAAACCCCACACCTCCCAGATTTGCTTTTAGTGGACATTGGCCCAAAACTCAGAAAAAAGTCACAAAACTGCTACTAGATATTAAATTATTTTCAACAAAAACAAATTAATTAAAACATTTAGCATCAGTGGCCCCAACAAGCATTTGCAGCATTAAGAGAGATTTAGGAAAACCCAAGTGAATGTGCCATGCTGTGAGAAGTGTGCAGTCAGATGTATTAAACCTGCCTTTGTGCCAGGGAGAATGTATGACAGCAGAGCAAAATATCAAATTTGTATTATTTGTGCTGCTCTGTAATAGCTCCCCAGGGCACCTTTACAAGGCATTTACTTACTGGTGCAAACAGTGTGGCAGTTGACAAGAGAATATAGAAATATATCATTAAAGGGCCAGGCTGTCTCACAGAATGACAGCACTTAATAAATGCACACCCCAAAAGAGAGATTTGCCCTTTGCTCTCTGCTTTTCTGTCTCTCTGGGAGCCAGGTACTGAAATGTGAAACATTCCAAAGCAGGAATTCAGCATCAGGAAAATCTTTATTGTCAGGGCTCCAGTTGTTTTTACATGAAAATATCCCAGATGAAATTAGAAAGGGTACAGAACGAGCTCATGTTGACTCACCCAAACTAGATGAAATATTTATTTCCTCAAGCCTCTCAGGTCTCATTAGTGCTCTTTATGCATGTTCCCCCAACACCATTTCTGTTTACAGATAAGTATTAAAGCAGTTCAGATTCATAACTGAAGAAAGAGGAGGTTTTAGCTCTGCTTAGATGTAGGTAAATAAAATTAACCCATTGGTCCCAAGATACACAACATCAGTGTCAGGCAAGAAACACAGAAATTTGCAGCTCTCTTGCTGCACATTCTTATTTTGTGTTCATTTTGTAACTAACCAACATCTCCTTCAGAGTGCAATGAAATGATTGAAGAAAAATTGTTTAAACATGAGTGTTTTACCTTAAAACCAAGGCTTAATGCCCATGATGAGAAAACTAGGGCTGGGAGTTGGAGAATTTTTATTTCTCCAACCCAGATGGGCTCAAGGAGTTAACTCACTTCAACAGAAAATCAATGGAGGTTGAAGACATTCACTAATCTCTCAGTGTTATTTGAGAGGACAAGAAAAAAGAAGTTATCCATCAGCCCAAGTGCTGACTGAGTCAGCTGGGAAGCAGCTCTGGCTGAACGTTGCATTAAAAGCTGCATAAACCCTGGTGCTCAGAAAATGGCCTTGTAGAGGGAAACCAGGCAAAACATCCCATAAACCACATCCGCCTGAAAACTCTGTCATTTTCCTGCTGTATGGTTGGATGCCATGATCTCAAAGGTCTTTCCCAACCTAAAAAATTCTATGATTCCATAGTGCCTCTTTCCATTTTTAAGTTAAAAAAAATCATATTGAATCCATATGGACTAGGAAAATTTTATCTCCATATTCAAAGAGCAGGGGAAAAGGAAGCAACCCTGATATGTTGACTGCAAACTGTTATTTTGCAAATAGAGCATCTAAAGCCAAAATCGAGGAAACATGAATAAAAAGGAGGCAGAAAATAGAAAATTGTTAAGGAGAAAGGGCAGGAAAAGAAGAGCCAGTCAGCTTGAAAATGTTTATTTTTAGAAATGCATAATTAAGAAAAAAGGAATAATTGAAACAGAAAACAAAGCAAAGCCTTAAAAATATCTCTAAATCTGATTTAAGTAGTAACTCAGAGCAAACATTACAGAAGAGATGCCACATGTTGTGAGCAATAAGGTTCACTGAGATTAAATAAATCTTCCCATCCGTGTCAACAAATGGCAGGTTTGGTTTCCATTAAAAGCACAAACATTGTTGCCATGTTATGTAAACATCTGTCCCTTCCCCTCTGTTGGACAGAAATATTGAAAATATTACCATTATTGAAAAAAATGACTCTAAAATGAATGAAGGGAAAGCCCAAGTTGTTGCTTTATATGCAGGAATGGTGCAGCCAGGACAGCTCTCACAGGAGAACTGCAGGAGCAATAACTCTGCCAGGTGTGATCCATCCCAGAAGGAATTCCTACGTTTAAAATCTGAAATTTCCAATTGTCCATAGATCTCTCCATCACTTACTCGCTTCGCCTTTTTCCTATATTTCATCAGATTTTTGCAACTCACTGAAAACTACGCTGGTTTTTTTAACCGCTCCTAAAAAATTCCTGCCCAAACGATGAGTTTGTTGCTGCTCCACGAGAATTCCCAGGGGAAAATGCAGCAGCTGGCTGGAGCAGCAAAGCCTGGCTGTGAAAGGAAGGGGCAGGGCAGGTCCTGCCAGCTCTGCCTGGCACAGACACAGCAGCTCCCACAGGGGCACTCCCCAGCACACGAGGGGATGCAAAGCCAGCCCCTCTGGTAGGAAAATGCAGCGCTGCTTTTAGGTTTTAGGGTGGAAAAGAAGGAGATCAGCTCGGTGGGAATGCATTGACCACTCCTGGCTTCAGCACTGCGGCAAGAGGGGTGAGATCCTCTCTCTGAGGGTCTGACAAAGTATTCAGTGGTTCTCCTGATTAAAACCATGTCTAGAAATTAAAAGCGCACAGCATAACACTGAACTCCCATTTGTACAAAGGCCTATAAGTACATATAGTATATAATCTGAATATAATATAGAATCAATATCATAAAGAATCTGAGGGAGAAGTGTCTGTGGGACCTGGATCCCAAGGATAAAAGCTAAAAGTCGATGGGATGATCTGTTTGCTCAGAAGAATTACACTTTGGCCTGCCAAGGCGAATTAATAACCTATTAATGTGCCTCATTTGACTATTAAAAGCCAGAAAAAACACTATCACGGCTCTTGCAGAATGGTGACTTGTGAAAAATCAACAGATCAAAGTGAAACAGGGACACATACCAATTTTCTAATGCTGTGCTGTTGTTTCTGGTCTTGCAAGTCTAAGAAAATCAGCTCTTCACTCATCGGAAATGTAAAATCTCTCACTACTGTGCTGGAAATTCTCTGATTAACTGGGGAAGGCAGCATGAACTTCTGCTCCTGTCACAACCTTCAGTTTATATATGCAGATCTGCTTAAATACATCCAGCATTTAACAGCATCCACTGGCTCAGTCCAAGTGTAATTTTTACAGAAAGCAAAGAAAAAGTTGTTTGTTTGGGTTTTTTTTAAGAATAAGAGATTTTTTTTTTCCCATATAAAGCAATATTTAGCAGCTAGCTCGAAAGATCTGGAAGGAATTGACTGGCTGGCTGACTGAGAGAGTGGAGAGAATTCATGCCTTTTCCTAAATGCAATTTTATTGAATACACACATCAGTTCAGCCGTGTTCTTGATCAAACCCCTTTGATTTATCACCCTGGGCTCAGGCACAGTGGAGCCTTTCCAATTCTTACGTAACTTGTAACAAGGAAAATCATCAGGTGGGCGGTTTTGCCAGTGACGTTCAAAAGCTTTTTAAGAATTATTCAGTCCAAATAAAGAAAAGGCATAATCTTCAGGGCCACGTTCACACTAAGCTGACTCTCAAATACCAGATATTTGTTCTTAAGCTCTTCGGGAGGAAAAATCAAAACTATTTTGAGTGTCAAGAGAAAAAGATCTTCATACTACCACAATTCAGGAAAAGACAGATGGAACGTGTTTGAAAACACTGTAAAACACCAAGCTTAGAATATTTCAGGCCTCAACTTTCCTAAACTTCAGAGTATATTTGAAATCTAAGGATTGCAGTGTTTTGCATCTTTAGGCCTACACGTCACAAACCTGACCTAGAGAAATGTATTCGCTAGATTACAGGATTTCACCCAAAAAAGTACATTTAAAATCGCAAAATAAAGCAGAAATTCACCAACACAGAAAAGGAAAAAAATAATTCCAATTCTTCTGAAAAAATGAATGCCTCAATCCTGGCTTTATCTGACCTTTGAATGCTTGACTGTGCACGTAGAATGTGTTTAAATGCTGCTTCCCGGCTGAGTTTCCTCTGCGTCACTCCGATATTCACAGGGATACAGATGGATGTTTTAGATGCAAATACAGGCAGACTTGTGCTGCTTGAATTTACAGATCCTCATCTGCATGAACAGGAACTGGGGCGGGATGAGCACTCTGAATTAATGCTTCTCAGGCACCAACTGACACCAAAAATGTTGGCTTCCATTCCAGGCTGCAGCATGGGTGGAACGGCACTGGGTATAAACTCTTCCACTGGTGTCAGGTCACTGCTCCAGGCTGGGCAGTCCATGAGGTCCTTCCCTTGCTCCATTCTTGTCTCCTGAGAGTGCCGGGATCCACAGGAGCGCCGGGCTCTGCCCTGTCCAAGCCCTCTGCAGACACTCTCAGCTCCAGGATCCAGCTGGGCTCTCCACAGCTGGAGCAGTTCTGCATTTCTGGCCCTCCATTTCTGATCCTCATCCTCCCCATCCTCATCCTGCAGCTGTCCCTGGCTCAACTGTGCCAGCCACAAGAACTCTCTCCCCCTCTTAGCACAAAATTCTGGGGATTCTTCCCCTAAAAAAACCTGTATATCTTTAGTTCCTTCATTCAGCTCCCATTTCCCCGTATCCCATTTTTTCTCCTTCCACGCTGCCTCTCTTCTTTTATTTTCCATGTGTGAAAAATAAGAGCTTCTCAGCTCTGCCTACTCTGTAACGAGCAGGGAAGCATATTTGGGAGAGCATGACCTGGAAACTTCCAACCTTGCTCCTCTTCTCTCCCCAGACCAGGTCAGAGCTTCACTCACAGATCCCACTCACAAAGGGACAAACTCCTCAGGGAACAGAAAAATCCACAGCAAGCTCCTAAGTGCCCTCGTTATTCCCCTCCAAAGTGTCCTCCTCCAAATCAGAACAAACATCACTGTCCCCTCACCACACTGCATGTCTGAGACACAGACCAGCATCCCAAATTCTACCCCGTAAGTAAAACCAGTGGGCATACTACTTCACCCCTGTAACTTCAGTATTTTATTTTTAGTACCGCTAAAGCAAGGGACTTTCCCATAATCTCAGTGCCTATTAGTCCCAGATCTTTCCAGCAGCAATTTTCCAAGACAACTGTGTTATTAAGACAAAAGCTGGGCTCAAATTATCAATATTTTAAGAGTTCACAGCAGCTGAGAAGGTTCTGTAAGGGGATATGACAAGCAATATTAATAGCAAACGAACAAACTGCTGAACTAATAAAATTTGATTTAATGCCATGCCATCACCCTTAAATTGACATTCATATATATGAAGTAAATGACTTTATATAGCTCTGCCTTCATTACCTATGAATGAATAATAGGAAGTGAAGCCATTCTAACTTTGTCCTCAACATTTGACAGGTGTCATGGAGCTGTGGGATTACCACGGAAGTAATAAACAGAATTTTCAGGAAGCCTGCTGGAACTAGACCTGACCACAAAGAGGTTTTTGGAAGAGAAGTGTCATGCAGAGAGAATGGATCACATTTTCAGGCCCAAGTGTGTGCTCCTGGCTGCCACATTTCCCAGCAATTTAACCTCGAGATATGTCACTGATGCTGTTACTGACCAACTTCCCATAAAAGTGACAAAACCCAGAAGCATCTTAATTAGCTCTGTGTGCTAATGAAAATCTACGTCTTTCCTTAGCCTCATTAATTTTCTCCTTGATGAAGATATAACCACAGCCCCCAGTCATTCCTGAAGCAGCATGGCTGAGGGATGACCTGGAAGTGTTCACGAGCCTCCAAAGCCTCCAGGTTCAGACCTCCTGTGTAAATAAGGGAATTATTCCACATTTCAGAGTGACTGTGCTGAGGACTTGGGACCCTGAACTTGTTACATTTATTTTAAAAGAGAAATGCTTTGGCCCAGTGCAAGGCAAGGGCTTCTATTTCCTGCCCTGGACTATGTAAGCATTGCTTTGTTTTTTTAAGGCAGTGTTTGATGGGAGCCTGTCCTGACAGAAGTGCTGGTTCCAGCACAGACATCCTGGAATACATGTCAAAATTTAACAAAACTTTTAGAACCAACTAAAAAGACAATACAACATATTTTTGGTCTTGAGAATCTATCTAGAAGAACCTTCATGATTTATTCTCAAACCAAAATGCAGAATTAGCACAATTAAATTCTTAAATCTTTTTGTGCAGTCACAAAAGGTCTCTGTGTTGGAATAATTCAGGTGATAACAAACATCTCTGGGATCAGTAAGAACCCTGAGGAAAAAACCAAGAAAATAACATCCACCCTTTGTACAGGAAGGATTGCATTGCCTAGAAGTGGAGAATTGATGTGCTCAGGGTTCACATTCCTCCTTGCTGCAGCCAGTGCCAAAGGTCGTGTTCTCCTCTGCCCAGGTTGGAGGGCAGGGACAGGGGAGACTTTTCCAGTTCTCTGCTTCCCAAAGAGTGTTTTTGCAGTAACCCTTAACTTGCTGCCAAAGATGGCAGAGGGGAAAAACCTCTCACAGTAACAAAACCAAATAAAAACCGCAAAACCACCGGGAAAAAGGAAAAATTCTTAGGCAGAGAGTAAAACGTTAGGGAATCAGTATTTCCTTCACTAGAGCCTGAGCACGTTGAGGTGAGTTTATTTCAGACAGTTTCCACTTTAGAAAGGTTAACAACTCTAATAAGGAAGGAGCAGCATTAACCATGTCTCATCTACAAGCACTGATCTTAAAAGCAAAAGTACAAGAACAAATAAATATAACTGAAAGCTCCTTCCTCCACACTTCTGAGGATGTATCCATCTTGTACTGTGCACAGGAAAGTTCTTAATCACAGATTGACCTTCAAAAAAAGACTTTGGTATCACACAAAATCAAACAAAACCCTCACGCCAAGGAAGTTCTTGAACAAGCACTACAGGGATATGCCCCATTTGTCCCTGTCTTAAATGTGAAGAAAAAAATTGCTGAAGAGTGAGATAACGAGCCTGTCTGAGCTAATCAATAGAGAGGAGGTAAGCTGTCAGACAAAATTCATGTAATAACAAGACAGACATTTAAAGTTCTGTGAAACGAGTCCTGCCCTAAAAGTATCTCTGATCACTTTGCAACAGGGCTGCACATTAAATTCAGTTCATCATCATATCAAACCCCATCCAGGCACAGTGTCACTGGGGCCTCAGAACAATGACTTCCCAGCCAGAATATGTCTAAGAAACTGAAATTTTCTGAGCCACATCTACAGCTGCCGGATGTTCTCAATCAACCAAACTCATGTGGGACAGGCAGAATCCCCGAGTCACATCCTCCCCCCACAAGTGTGAGGCTTGCAAAGCTGAGGGGGATAAAGAGCTGACAAAGGAGAATCAAACAAAAAGTGCTACAGATGTTTCAGTGCCAAAATACATTAATTCTTGCTTCAACTTCACTGACACATTTTACTAAAAATCCCAGATATCAAAAGAACAGCCAAATCCAGCGTAGGCGTTTGGAGTGAAAAGCCCAAACAAATCAGATTTCTGCTCAACCCAATTTCTTCAGCAGCCACGAGTCCATGACCTAATTCATGAGTCAGAGTTTAGACACCTGCAAGATGCAAATTCCCAAAGCAGAAGGTGGCCTTGGCAATTCCTCACACAGTTCTTCATAGACAAGACAAAAATCAGATTGCTGCAAGAAGTAAAGACAAGGGGGAGCATTTGATCTTTTCTCAGGGATGTTCAGAAGCTTTGGTGATGGCTTCTGCTGGCAACTACTCAGCAAAGGCTGTGGATCAGTTGATCTGAGGTTTCACCCACATGTCTCCTGTTCCTTTTTTCCCAAGGATGCCACACACAGCACTGCAGCTCAGTTTATGTCATCCTGTTGGCTCTGGAAATCTGAATGATCTTAAATGAGGCTCTTTCCTTCAGCACTTTGGAGGCATTAGCTCTAGCAATCAGTGGGGAGCTCAGTTAAAAGTCAGGTCGTTGGCAGGAATTGTCAATTAAGGCAATTCCCAAACTAGGAATCCATATTTTTATCAATAGGAAATGTACAAAACTAACAAAAGCAGGCAAATGTAAAGAAATCACAGAGGAAAGCCTCATCAGCCTGTAAATTCCCCTGAGGAAGCTTTTCCCTTTCCTTACATTTCCCCTTTTTTATTCCATGTTTCTGTTCCATGTCGATACCAGACAAATTTATTATGGTTGTTATTGAACAAAATGAGAGCTAGAAATTTTTATTCACTACCACTTTGCATGTAGATTAAGATAGATTAAGTCTCTGGCTTCAACTACACGATGAAAGATATTACTACATCTTAAATCACTATTATTTTGTGCTTTAATTCTGAATTCCAAATGTTTTGCTATTTGATCTGGACATAGTTTATCCAAGATTAAATAGTTGTGTGAAGTAACATGAAACAAGCAAGAATCTTATCATATCTAAAGAACTATACAGCCTAAAGTCCATGAATAAAATATGATTACAACTCAACATATAAGAAAAATCCATCCAGCAAAGCAATAATTCAGTACAAAAAAAGTAAAAATCAAGTGATTACAAAGCATTGCAAGGCCATAGGATCTCATTCACTCATATGTTTGAAATAAGACTTTTTAAAATGCCTAAGATGATTGAATCTTTGACATGGCAGCATGCAAAAAAGCAACATAGGGCAGGCCTAGTGCTTGAATTTCACTCTCTCTGACAAGGAAGCACCAGGCTGGAAGAACTGCAGAGTTGCCAACTACCATTCCTGGTTATTTTTATGCTCTGCACAGGTAAACAGTCAAGGCTTTTCTTTCAAGTCATCAGACAAGGAGAAAGAGAAACCCAATAGCAACATATCAGTGTGTGTGCTGTCCATAAACCCTCTAAATAGAGCTGCTGGTGAAAAGGGAAATGCAATAACTGTAAAACTACTCTATTGAGCAGGATAAATCAATTCTGTGTCAGCAAAAGTAGCACAATATGAAATAATGTTTCTAGGGACATTCCCCATGGCTTCTTTTGCACTTCCCTCACAGCTATTCCCAGCAAAGCCTCAAAAAATGAAATTCTCCTCTGGCTTATTTTTCATATGAGCCAGAGAACAGAACATGAAGGACAGGAGAGGTGAGCTGGCTCCTCAAGCTCACTGAGCAAGTGTTTTGCTCTAATAGGATCAATCCAAGTGTAACACACAAACAATGAGTTACTGGGAAAGGTGAGCATACAAACGACAGGTTCCTGTATAAAAGAGCTGTGATGAGAAAAAGGCAGGAAGAACAAGATTGAGGTAGTCCAAAAAGGTCAAACACATGACTTTCATATTTATGAAACATTTTTTTCTCGAAATCATTGCATGATTAGCTTTTTCTAAGTTGCCATTTTCCTGAACTTTTAGAAATATCACACGAAACAAAGAAAACCTCAACCGAAGAAATTAAGATGTTATTAATTTCTCCATTAAAATGCATTGTGCCACCTATTGCTGCAATTTCTTCTTCCTGGAACACCACTTGGTAAATTAAAATGTAAATCTGGCCGCTTCAATCACTCTCAGCACATATGGAAACACTCAGTGCATCCAGGATCCACGAGGTTTTCTATCCAGCATTTAAATATTAGGAAAAGCAAAAATAAAACTCAAAAAAAAACCTTGAAAAGTTCTTCTGTGAGGGCTGTAATGGCTATAATTTATAAAGGAAGTGTTGCCATTTATAACCAAGGGTTCCATCCCACATCTGCATCCAGAGCAGCTCTGGGTGAGCCGGGCTCCTCCCAGGGGCTCTTGCACTGCCCAGGGCTGGATCCCACCCAAAGAGCAGCAAAGAGCAGATGGAGCTGCGGTCTGATCCTCAGACACAGCACAAATCCAGCTGTTCCTGATGCCCTGAGATTTTAGCTTTCATATTTTTCATACATTTGCAATTCTGTAATTCTTTAGTGAATAACCTCCATACACAATGTGAGCTGCTGCTGTTCTGCCATTCTGGGCAGAGACAACAACTCCTCTCCAGGCCTGGCAGTCAAGGACACCTCACTGCCTCAGGCCAGAGAGATGGAAACCAAAGCGAGTTGTGGGGGGAGCAAACTTGGGGTAAATGCTTTCATTACCTGAAGCTGTAATTGGAAGTTAACCCCCAATATGCAAATGGTCCAAACTTATCAAAGTGTGAAAAGCCGCGACCACCCGTCGTCCATTTTAGGGTGCAGCCCCTGGGGGGCTTTGTCTGCCCTAAACGTACCTGAAGGCCCTTCAATAAATAGAACTGCTTCTATTCCCTTAATTTTGCCTGCCCTCTGTTTTTAGGTACCCCAAAAGGATCCCCCCAGCGCCGAGAGGATTTCGGGAGCGCTGAGCCACGGTTGGCACTCCCGCCTGGCTGGGGACACCGGGGATGAGGGGACTGGGCAGGTGGAGGTGGCACCTCCAGCCTGGCTCCAGTCCTGGGCAGGGATGGTTTCATGGCATAAGAGGATTTCACTCCTGGCTCCAGTTTCTGCTGGAATTGTGTGGGTTTCCACCGTGCGGATCTGGGAGCCAAACACCTCACCCCACAAACGACCCCAAACCCAAGCCCAGCTCCAGGCATTCCCAACATCCATCCAAAATGCAAAACCAGCACAGGGAAAGAATTATGGAAATGGATTCACTCATGTGAAATCATTTCAGGTTGCATTAATCACATTGCACAGTCTTAATTGGTCTCTTTTAAAAATTAAAGGTTAAGTGCATTATTCCCCTGAAGTGAGCACAAACTATTGATTACCTTCAATCTGAAAATTAATTCAGCTATTTCATACATTTTACATCTATTAAGATTGCCCCTTTTAAAAGCTTTGAAGAGATCTACTTCAGATAAGATATCTCTCCCATCACATCCCTCCCTAGTTCATGGCCTCTGTAATTAAAAATTTAAAGGACTTCAGAAACAAAAATTATCAATTTTATCTTAAACACAGCAGCTGTTTAAGACTGAATTTGGACTTTTCCTTTGCTATCCTTTTATCAACAAGTTACATTCTCAAATGTAGTTTAAGTGACTTGATAATGTAGACAAATTGACAATACTATTCAGTGTTTCTTTTCCCTAAAAATATATCAATGGGACTGGAAAAATTCAAATTATGACCTTTAACACACATCTAACCATGTTGTTTGCTCCCTGTGAGCAATTTGCAGATTCTAACTTAAAAGAAAAAAAAATCACGTACTTGCAAAACCGCTAAAAGTCATTTACAAAACTTGAATGTCCTTGACTTACTTTAGTAATTTTCAGGGACAGAATGAAAAATTAGTATTTCCTCTAGAGGGCTTCAGGATCTGTATTATTTTCCAAGTCAGAGTAGTATTGCACTGAGTGGCTGCACTAGTGAGGGTCACAGAGGCTCCTTGCTGCTCTGATTCCTCCTGCTTTGGGCAAAAATCCTCACAATTAGTGGAGTGCAGAGGTCAGGCCCTGATGGTCCCACCATGATTTGTGTCCTCATTTCCCAGTGCTGCTGTGAGAATCCAGAACTGATGGTTATGTGATTATTGTTACTAGAAATGCTGAATTTAATGCATTTGAACTTTGTTTTCTTGCAATTTTTCTCCCTATAAGAACCAGTACTTTCTTTAAAGTCTTAGTGCCATACTAATATGAATTCAGAATTTAACAGAACTATCTAAAGCAATGCACATATGAAAACTCATACATCAAATAAATGTTGATGGTGATGATATTATTTTTCATTTTTCTCTGAGACTGTATTGTGATAATGCTGCTAACCAAGCTTTTGATGCAGAATTTATATACTAATATAAAATTTAATTGAAATTCAGGACTTCAGACCTCATCACTTTACTATCTCTATGTCTGCCACTAGAAATCCTAGGCTTGATCAGCCAAGATATTCTGCTCTACATTCTGTCATTTTCCTCTGGTTTTGTGCAAAACTTTGTACTTTCTATGTCTACCTTACTCCTGAACCACTGTTATTCAGCAGCTCCTACTTTTCAGGTTAAATCCTTGACAGTCAGAAGAAATCTTTTTGAGATGTATCTCAAGAAGGACTTGGACAACACTCTCAGGCAGAAGGTGGGATTTTTGGGGATGGTCCTGTGCAGGGCCAGGAGCTGATCCTGGTGGGTCCCTTCCAACTTGGCATATTCTATGATTGTTTAATTTCATAACTGAAACAGCTGCCAGCCTGTACAACTCTCCAAACCAAGCATATTTCCCTTTAAAATGGAAGTTTAATTAGATTTATCTCCCATTTGATGTTTGTCAGATAATTGGAATCTCTGGAAATCATAACTGGAACTAAAGTTCCCTCCCAAAGATCTCCCCTTCCGTGGAAAAGGCTACTGGACACAAAGATATCTGAAAAGTATCTTTTTATGAATTCTGGTGTGATTGTGGAGGCTCCTCTCCATGGTACCAGCCATTATTTAATACAGGAAGCACTGCAGTGATGATTTGTGAGAGTGTGGCCTTGATTCAACCAAGAACTTAAGTGCCTGCCTCACTTCTCTGTAAAATGCTAATCCTCCAATTGATTTCACGGGAATATTCACGATTCAAATCAAACTTAAGTGCTCTGCTGGAGCGTGGCCAGAGCACGCTGAGCAGTGCAGGGCTGAGCCCACTCTGCCCAAAGCTTTGGAGATGGTCCCATCCAATTTCACAGATCGAAATCCATGTCTCTGGAAGGACACCCCACAGAAAATTTATACCTCACATAGAGCCTCCTCCACTTTGAAAAATCCCCTACAGGAATTAATGTCTCCCCTGATACTTCCTGCTACACATGAGTGCCAATTTCCTCAGTAAAGATGATTTTTGGTAGTTTATTTACATCTTCCAGAACTGACCAGTGCTCCCCTCTCAGTGTTTTTCCACTCTTGGAACTTGATGTGCTGTGACTTTACACCTGATTGTAAAGAAACTATATTCATTGCAGTTCTGGTAGGCTGCTGGTTGAAGAAAGACAAACACTAAAGAAAATTTCATATTCCATCCCATAATCTATTGTCTTACTCTGTCATAACTTTTGGATAGTACTTTGAGAAATTTGTTACAAAACCCTTTAAAATTGTCCGTAAATATTAGTTTACTCGGAAAAATACTGCATAACCTTTCAGGGACTCACAGCTTTTCAGTGGACTGAGGAAAAAAAAAAAGGGGGATGAAAATATGAGGACAGTGGTCACATTTCAAAGTGAAGTTACTGACCACAAAGAGATGATGAGAAAAAAATTCCTCCAGAGCATGACTGATGGTGGGGTCAGCTCTGGAGACCTGGAGCCAGCGAGGAGCCAAGAGAGGTGGAGGTGTCCTGCTGGGCACTTTTCAGCCCAGGGACAGCAATGTGAGACAGAGACATGAAAGAAATTCCTATTTCCATTTTTCCTGGACAAGTCTGTCTCAGCAAGGTCAGGTTGGTAAATACACCGAGTCTGAAGTGAAATCAAAGAGATTTGGCTCTACATATTGAAAGACAAAAGGTCAAAACAAGTTTCTTCTTCCAGGATTGAAGGAAAAATCCTTGGAGACTTGACTGATAACAGATGGTACTTCAATGGACTTTCTTTTCATCAGTTTTATGATTAAGCACCTTCAAAAGGTGCTCAGCTGCCTCCACCTCCCCTTTCAGAGTCAGGAGACAATTCTCTGAGTTCTACTGGCTCCAAAATGAAGTGATCACCCACATTTGAGCAAGCAATCCAGTGGTGAAACTCATCAGGGGACAAGTTAAGGCATTTTCCCCTCCCTTTTTACATCTATAAATGCCCAATCAAACTCCAAATTTTATTGAAATGGTCTTGTAAGGACTCTCTTCATGCAACTCCAGTTCTATTACAAATATACCTTTAAAAAGGGTGCGAAATAGGCTGAAAACAACCTGTATCGAGTTTATTTTGCATGTTGGGAAAACATCACGTTTCTCTGTCCAACAGGTTGTTACATCTTGCTACTACAAAGTTGGCAATTGTGCCATATTTTGGATATACTGTGAACACATTTTGATTGGGTTCTGGCAGGCTCCCAGTTAAGCTGAATCACAATGAATGCCAAGAACACATTACAATTTCTTTCAGTAAACACGAGGCACAGTTCTCAGGCAAGCAGCCATATGCCATGTTCTCACACGCTTCTTTTTCAACCCAAAGAGCTGAATTTAGCTGTTGCTTACGAAAGAAAAGGAAAAAAAGACAGTCAATGGATCTCCTCTTATAAGTAAAAAAAAGAGCTGAATTTGACTCAGTGTTCAAATTCACAGACAGAGAACCAGAGAAGATTCTGGTCTGTATGGAATGGCTCCTGGAGAAAGGTAATTCCACTTCCAGGAATTACCAGGGGACAGCAGGGATGTGGTGCCCCTGTGCTGACTGGAGCAGAAGGGTTTGTCTTCCATGGAGCTGCCGCAAACATCACCAAATCCTGCTGGAGATGTCAAGCCTGCCAGTCTGAGGAGGGGTTTCAGACTGAAGCAAAGCCCCTTTGAGAATACAGACATTTATTCTAGAGAGAATTTTAGAATTTTAGTTAGAAATGCACAAAGAAGAACCAGGCTGGGAAGAGGCATAATCAGAATTCAGAGTTCAGCCCTTGGTAAGGATCTCATGTCTCACAATGAATATGGATGTTGTTAATCTTTTCAAACCTCACTGAAATGACACCTCTCTCCTTTGAAGCCTGTCCAACAGAGAAAACACAATGGGAGAGAAAAAATTCACCAAAAAAAAAAAAAAAAAAGAGGGACTGTTTTTGAGACCAGAGCGCCTTCCACAGCTGCAATCACCCTCCTGCTGGAAAGGGTGGTGGTGCTGCTCTCCAGCTCTTGCCTGCACATTCTGATGCACTTTCGTTGTTAGCAAAGCTCAGATCTCATTATAATTCCCTGTTTCACAGGTAGGAAAACTGAACCAAAGAGATGTAAAGCAATTTTCATCAAATCACACCAAAGAGCAGCAGGAGAACTAGAAATGGGCCCCGTGTCTGTTCACAGCTTTCATGTATGGGCTTAATTAACTGGGAAAAATTAGAAACTTCTCTAAGCAGAAGTGAAAGGGAGCTCACACACTACCTGATCCTCCACCAAAATATTAATGGGCTCTGAGAGAATAAAGGGAAATTTATGACATGCACTTCGCCCTTTATTTTTGGAAAAGAATCTTTCAATATTTGCAATAAGCACAGTTCAAGCCACATTTTCCTCTAATGCATTTTAGTTTGCAAGTGTTCATAATCAAAATAAATTCCAAGTACTGCAAATGAGACATGGAAAATTACATCCACTTGGTCTACCACATCTTTATCACATTCTTCATGCCAAAAAATTCAAATTACTCTGTATTATGTATTCACACATTCTGTTGCTTGCTCTTTAACTCCCCTTGTTTTCCCACACATCTCTTGTTCATTTTGCAAATGTTATCTTGTCTTTTTCAGTTTAATCCTCTGTACTCCCATTTCTTTATCTCAGTTCCTCAGTTTGGAGAGCGACCCTTCTGTTTCTCCCATTTGCATCCTGCAACCTCAGCTCCATTCCTCCTTCCTAACCTGCAATTTGTGGTGCCATTTCCACTGAGGCTCAGCTGAGAGGCTGCTGAGAGCACAGTAATGATGCAGGCATGGTACAATTTGCAGTCCATCCCTCTGTGCCATCCACTCCATCCCCTTCCAAACAATTTTAATTCCACTCCAAGTATGTGCCGTTGCCATTTTTCTCTCCTCCCAAACAGCGACAAAATTCATCCCCTCCACAGGCTTTATTGCCAACTCGATAAACCAAAAATACATTTTACTACATATTTCTCCAAAACATAGATGTGCACTAGCATAAGATTTTCCCCAGCCCTTTTTTTTCCAATAACTTCAGCCCAAAGGGTTCTCAGAACTCTCCTAGAACCTTTTTTCTCCCACTGCAGTGGATCCCCAGGGCTCTGTGCCTCCACAGCCTCAATCTCTGATGGGTCCATGGAAGACTCAACTTCCAACTGCAGTAAGGAAAAAATCTGAAACACTTCAAGAAGATACACAACTGCAATGTCTCATAAATACGTGGAGCATCTCAGCATTGTTTCCATAACTGAAAGCCATTGTGGACTACATTAATTTTAAATTCTAATTTCTGTCTCATTCCACAGACAAGGTGGGGATAAGGTGCTCCTGCAGCAGTTCTGAACCACCCATTCCTGGATGGAAAACAGCTCAGATTCTCACTCCCAGTTCTAGCGCAAACCCTGCCTTTTCAGAAGCACAGACAAGAACGTGGCT
Source organism: Anomalospiza imberbis (assembly GCF_031753505.1). Lineage (NCBI taxonomy): Eukaryota > Metazoa > Chordata > Aves > Passeriformes > Viduidae > Anomalospiza > Anomalospiza imberbis. The sequence goes on from NC_089694.1 coordinate 4,460,623, forward strand.
GTTGATGTGAAACACCACTCTGCTGTGTTTTAGAGCATCACACCTCAGCTGAAAGACTCCTCATTGCAGGGGCATCCTCCAGGAAAACTCCTGTGATTTCACCCTGCTCACCAGACAGCAACTGCTAAAGATGTGAGCAAGACCAGCTTGGAACTTAAAATTGTTTTCTTTGTCTGATGCTGGATTTGCTGCTATTCCTTGAACTTAAAGGCAGAAACTGATTAAAATTTTTCTCAAATTTACACTTGTCTCCCAATTCCATTTTGTGAAGCCTCACATACACACATTGCTTTCCTCTTTCAGTCTCACTCTCCTTGTCCTTTAATTACTCAGTCCTTTCTCATCTTAAGCAGCCTTTGCTTCCCTCTCTCTTTAAAAACATCAAGTCTCTCTGGGAAGCCACCTCCAAACTCTTTATAGCTCCTCCACCACTTCACCTTCCAAGTCTCATGACGTTATTTTCCCTCTTCCCTGCCTTTTAAAAACTGGCTTCTTTCACATTCCACCCAAACTGCTCCCTTTCATTTCCATAGCCATAGCAGGCAGGGTGTGCTCATGAAACACATTACCAAGAAACTTAAAAGGCTGCATCAATAAAAAGGCTGAAATATTGTCTGAAGAGATCTGTGTGACTGAGAACTAGACCAGTAGGAAATGAATGAAATACAGAAATACAACAGGCCGTGCCATCTGGGGACTATTAACAGATTACTGCTACTGTGAGGGGAGTCATCAGTTCAGGGAAAAAAAGATAAAGCAAAAAAAGAGAAGTGGAAAAGGGAAGAACCTGAGTACTCCAAGAGGACTCTTGACAGCGCTAAGAGGGGCTGGGAGGAAGGGAAATACAAAGCTCAAGTGAATTGGGAGATAAATTTTTCATATTTTAATTTACTCATACTAGAATTAATTAAAAATCTGTGGTGATTTCCTCCTTTTCTATTATAAATCTGTCACATTTTCCTTAATAATCAGTTTTATTGCTGCTAAGCAAAACCATTCTGCTCAGTTTTTGTCATGTATGAATGACTTGAGGCACATCCTACAAGCTGATTGTATTAATTGTTTTATATTTGAAAAGTCTGGAAAGCCATACTGGATTGTCTTTTAACCCAGACCTACAAGGGGTGTCACCTGTCCACATGTTTTATCCCTATTCCAGCTCTTCCTTCCCTAAAAACAGCTACACCTAAAGTGGCCAAAACAGAGGGAGAGATTCATCTTGCTCTCCCACCCACTGATACAAGAATTAGCTGCAGACTCATCTTGCTTAATTAATTTTTGTAAAAGCATGCAAAATTTCAAATAAGATCTCAAAGGTCACAATCAAATCAGCAGAGCAGCCTTCCCTCAGCACCACTCAGAAAAATTAGTTTCCACTTCCAGGTATTTTATGCAAGGCATCCTGCTCCATCAGCATTTTTCAGCCCCTAGTTTCCCAGAAAAAAAAATGTAAATGACAAGATTTAGATGATCATACTGAGGGTGCTCTGATTTTCTGCTCAGCTCACTGCAATTCTGATTTCAAGATTAATCACAAATCCTTGTGGTTTTACATCAAGGGAACTTCCTTGGTAAAAAAAAAAAAAACAACAAAGAGGAGGAGGAAGAGTAGCAGTGATGGCAGAACCTCGAGTGTGACTGATCAACGGATCTTTCTTTATGACAGACCTATACACAAGGAAAATAATAAAGTGGAGTTGTATATAACAAGTGAGGGATCCCATAGGGACAGTTCTCTTTCCCTGCTACATCTGCTCCTACAAGCTTTCAGAAGAATTATCCTCTGCCTTGTCAGGTTTCGAGTGCCTTAGGAGATATTTAATTCACTGCCACTGAATTTAGCAGATCTGCAGCTACCAGTGTAAGTTGCCAGCATAATTTCTGGGTTAACCAGGCACTTTTTCACATCACATTATATTAATACAGTGTAAAATTTGGTATTGTCACATTTATCAATTTATCAGATTACCAAAGTTATCACATTTTTCTAACATGCTTGCAGTGGTTGTTACATAACACAGAATGATTTGCTATTACCTCAGACTTTATTTAACTTGCACATAAGTTTTTTCAGGCCTGTGAATCTTCATTCACAACTAGTAAGACTATAAATACCACAAATTCACTAAAAAAGGTAGAGCTGAAGGCAAAATTATTTGCACAAATGTGCAGTTTTGGAAGGATAAACACAGCAAGGTCTCAATGTAAAGAACTGGAACTGGAGTCAGCAATAATTAGAAGGGGCAGTGTCAAAAAAAGCTTGGAGCTATGTAAAAGTTACTTCAAAATTTGGCTTAATTTTTTTGTTCCCAAAAACTCATTAATCCTCAGGTCTTACAAGCTAAAAAACAAGCAGAACACAAACTGTTCCCTCCAATGCACACAATTTGCAGCCACGAGGTTGCACATTAAAATTCCAAACACACAAATACTTCAAGGAGTAAAGATTGAACATAAGTTTTAGTGTAACTCTTAGAACTTCTCCAGCTGGGAGCAGTAAAAGGTGGGAAATACAAAATTAAAATTTCAGATTCCTTTTTCGAGGGAAAGCGTCTCCTTTTGCTGTTCTCATGAATGGGGCAGGGGATAAACAAGCCTGTATTTAGTGAATTCTCACATCACTCAGCTGCCAGCAAGCTTGGTGTATAAAAATTCAGGGAACCTTACTGAGCAAAGATAAGAATTGCCTATTACATCATACTGAGATGTGAAACACCATCAGCTGATCAAGGACTCACAACTCCCACAAAGAACTCTGATTTAGAAGGCAATGAGCCCATTTATAAAAGCCTTATTGATTCTTCCCAACATATCATATTTTTTCATGTAAATCTTAATTCCCAACAGCCATTCCTTCCAAACTTGCCCAGCAGGTGAAGCAGCTTTATTTCTCCACTATACCCTGGCCAGGTGATAATCCCTTTTAAAGATTTGTATCTCATTTGCAGTCTTCTGTCCCTCTGGTTTTGGGACTGACTTGGACAAGCTGTTACATATCTGTTAGCTCACATTTGAGGCTTTGTTGCATTTTGGTTTAGTATTAGAACTTTTAGAATCACTTCAGTAGAACAGCTTGTACCAAACTCTTATTGCCCCCAATTTATTACATAAGCTGGCTGCTGACACCTCCACTGGAGACTGATCCAGACACATTTCCTGTAAAAGCATCCTCCTGATCTCCTCCAGCAAGGAGTTATTTGTTTTACATTGTATTTTCAACTCAGCAGACAAGAGACAAATGGTGCTGTATGTAATATGGTTTAACAAAAGAACATGTAATGCTCAAATTGGCAATTATTTGTAAAACAGTTCTGATGAATATTGTGCCTAAACTCAATCAGGTTCTTTTCCCAATATTTTTCCCTCTACTGTGTACAGGCCTCAGCTCCCTAATTGATGTAGATATCCAAGTATAGAAATGAATCATTAGCAGACAAATTAAACTTCTTATCAAAATGGAACTCCATTGTTAACAGATGAAAAATGAGTGGATAAATGGCTGCACAAAGAAAATCCAATAAGGGCTCATCTGCACCCCGTCAGCTCCTGCCACAGCACGTAATTCACAGCACCTCACTCTCTCCAATTATTTCATACCTGCATGGATTTTCCTCCCTCTAAAGCAATTCCAGGGCTCAGCTATGCAACTTAATTTCTGAATTAGTGGTTTCCAGGGAATGTGTTAGCAGAGTAACAGGCTGAGGAAAATGAAGGCAGGGGGAAAGGGAAGCTGGGAACCTTCTTGGAAAGCAGTAAGAAAAATACTTGGAAAACAGTAAGAGCATGAAATGATAGGGAATAAAGAGTCTAAAATGCACATACAGTGTTCACACCTGTATGCTGAGCTTGTTCTGGGTTTGTTCCAATGACAGAACAAGAGGGAGGAGGGAGACAGAGGGAACACACGAGGTCTCCATGTGACCAACCCCAGCTGCTGAAAGGTTTCTAAGTTTGCTTTAAACACCAAGAGACCTGTGCAGGTCACAGCAATCCCTGTGAAGGAGCAAGTCAATCTGCAGGGAACACAGACAATAATGACTCTGCTAACAGGGTCCTGCCCTCCAGCAGCCTCTTCAAACCTGAGTTTTCCAGCAAGCAAGGAGAGAATCCCACATTTAAGCAGAAATTTTGCAAACCAAAGCGTTGAGCTTTTCTGCCCTGAGAGGTTTTACAGAAAATGTTTTGTAATATGGAATGAAACAGGACTTGGAGGCTGCAATTTGAAGGGTGAAGGTGGGACACAACCACTGCAAAGAGGCTTCAGGGGCTTGGGGAGTGACTCAGCCCAGTTAACACCAGAGAAGGGAAGGTCTGGGAAAAGCCCCAAAACCCTGCAGGTGTGGGAATCCTCACTAGAGGATCACAAGCATTAAACCTCTGTAAAGCCTTTATTTGTGTGCTCTGACGTCCCACACAGGCTGCTCAGCTCTTCTGAGCCCCTTCTGTGTGTGCAGGGCAGGCAGAGGTTGGATGGTGCCAGCCCAGCTCCAGGTCACAGCGCGGCAGAACTGCAGCAGGGGCTCAGAAAGGAGGTAAAACAAATCCTGATCCCCCTAAAACAAGATTCATTCTTTCTTTCTTCAAGTAAACAGGGATGTTAAACAGTGTAGGAGGCACCACAACAAAGGAGAACTTTTGAGGGAACTGTCTGCTGCTGCTGTGAACCTGGGATAAGCCATAAAATGTTGGTTTAAAAATAAAACGCTTTTCTAAAGGGAGAAAGCACCTCTTACTTCTTGACTGCTGCTAAAATGAATCACAGCACTCTGAAGAAAACATGGATTTGTCAGTTGTAGTCATCACTTTCCTGCTACGTTGTGATGACTTTAAATGGTTCACCTGAAATACCAGTCATTCTGTAATTCCCAGCTTTTAAACTGGAGCTGCAGGAATGCTACAGCACCACAGCTTCTTCCTGGCTGACCTGAACTTCACTGGAATCTTTCCTTTTCCCAGCAAAACCAAATTAGGAAAGCACAAATTCATGCTGCCAACATTTCCTTCTTCGAAAATAAATATAGATACGCAAAAAGAATTTGTGATAACGTACTAATAAACATCACTTTGTTGAACCACAGCTGATCTACAAAAGGAATTAACTGAAAAAATTGAAAGGTAATCACTACACAGTGGAAAGTAAAATACACAGGCACCAGTGGGATAATGTATCCTCTGATAGCATCTGGGAGAGCCCTACAACCATCACACCATTATGCAAAGTATTATTAAAGTGAGTGGAATCTTCGTAGGAAGATTATCCTTATCTGCCTGTAAAATCCATGGCATTCTGTGAGAAAAGCCTCACCAAAGTCTCCCATGCTCAGCTTTCCACACGTCAGCCATCCAGGAGTCTGAAAAGGCTTGGGCTCTCTCAGATGGAAAGAAAGGGAATTAAAAAAAATTAATTAAAAAAAAAACAAAAACACTGTTTTTTCATGCCTGGTTCACTTCAACCCTGAATTTGCTCATTTTCATTAAAGGCAAAATACCTGAGCCAAAAGGCAATGCTTGGCTCAGTAGGTGAGGGAATGAACACCTTCATGTTCAGATCTTTAAGAGGCATGTCCTTCACTTTCACAAACATTTCAAACCAATTTCTGCCATCTGTAATATTATAAAGCATTTACAGCTCCACAGCACTTTCAATTCAGTGAATTTATTTCCATCTTTTCCCAAAAAGTGTCTCCCAAATCCAGGTCCTGGAGTCACTGTCTCCAAAAAGATTGCTCAGCTGAAAACATGGCAGAGCGTGAAGGCCACCACTTCTTTGTGTATATTATTTTCTTAATGTTATTTTAAGCAAAGTATTTCTTAAAATTACATTTCACAGCTTAAAAATTTACCAGCCAGTAATTGCTTTTAGCAGCAGACAGAGAAGCCATTAGGATGATTCCAGTGCTGTAATCAACACACACTCTCAGCCACACAATTCTGTCTGACTCATTCCCTGCACAGACTCTAATTAACTTCCAAAGGAAAGCCAGGGGATTCCTGGTGGAGTAATAATGCTGTGGGGACATTATGCAAAACTTCACCTCTAGGAAACGATCTGGCATGGCCGTGATTGCATCCCAAAACCCTCCCAGGAAGCTCTGATTGCATCCCAAAACCCTCCCAGGAAGCTCTGATTGCGTCCCTTCCCCACCAAATGCATTTATCAACCCGAGCAAGGGGAGAATTTGAGGGGTCTTTGCTTTTAGAATGAAAGCATGCCCGAAAAAAAATCACTACTGAAGAAAAAGCATAGATAAAGCTGGATCCTATAGGTTTGGATACCATAAAATATTTTATATGGGATTCAGTTGTGAAATTTGAGCTCAGTGACTTCACCCTCTGAGGTTCTGAGACTCTGCACTGCCAACAGATCCCTCCATGGGCAGAGGGGAAAGAGCCAGGAAATCTCACGTAACTCACACCACATCACGGCTGAAAAACACAGCTGGAAAAGCCCCCAACTTTGATCCCTTCAGATGTTCTGGGGCTTTTCTCAGTGTATTTTAAATTTATAAAGAAAAATATACTGACCAGAAACTGAAATTGGTCTTCAAAAGAAAGAAGCAGCCAAAGAGAGCCTAATTTCAGTTATTTGTCCTATTTTTCTTCCTCTCTTAACCGCATTAGAGACCTTGTAGTCCTTTCTCCTTTTCCTGTTGGAACTGGGTAGGAAATTTACAGTATTTACACCTTGTCTTCTTCTGCAACTGAGTAAAAATCCTCATTTTCACCTTGCAAGCATCTTTAACCCCATTCAATTATTTTCACGCATTATTATAGTCTTATCAATCTTCTTTTTTTTCCATTGCTTCCTTTGAACCAAGTTTTTCTGTCTTTTCACTATTCCCATCCATTGGCAGGTGATTCATTTTTTGACATGCAATTACCACAATTTCTTTCTGCTCCTCATTAAAAGTTTCTGCTGTTATTAAACATCAGACCCCTGCAAATAAAATGGAGAGATGCCAGCAAGAAAGATGCAAATGTAAATAATGATGGTGCTAGGGCAATTATACAGCACAATCTGGATTGTTTGGTGGGTATGAACTTCTCAAAGAAGTCAATTTTTAGGTGGCCAAACCCATTTTGCACATTCAGGACTGAGGACTGTAGGGCACATTGGAGAATGGGGGAAAAATCAAATACTCTGCGAAAGACTTGAGATGGTCCAGTGAGTTAATCTGAGCCTCAGGGTAAAATGCCATGGAGAAAAACTCAACCTGAGCTTAGATAAATATGTAAAAATGCACTGACTGAAACAGGGGAGGGATTTTACCTCTGGATGCACCATGGGTGAAGTTGTGCTTAAATACTGCGCCCAGTTTAGACTCCTGCAGGTTTATGATGGTAAAATAAAAAATCAGAAAGAAAAAAGAATAAAAGGTGCACAGGATTTAGAGGAACATCATAACTTCATCTCCTCACTTCATTCAGCTTATAAAAATAAGACTTGAGTGATCCAGCTCCAATTTATATTTGTACCAGTGCAAAGGAGGAAAATACCAGGAGCTGAAGCACTTTCATTTCAGCAGAGAAAGACTGGCTGAAGATCAAAGCCAGACAAAAAGATGGGAATGAGCTGCTTCAGGAAACAAACAAACAACAGAACACTGGAAACCAGTCAGCAAATGCTCCTAAACAGAAGTAGCACCTCAGAGGAGGGATGGAAATTCTGATTCCTAATATTTTCAAATATTAAGGCAAATTCTGCTTTAGTGGAAGAGATTTTAGGCCCAGTGGTTTGTAAATGGTGGCACAAAAACCTGATCCTCTGGGAATGTCCTCACTGGAGTTGTGGTTCCATCAGCTCCACAGTTCATAATGTATTGATCGCTTAATTTGTTACCAATATAAATATATATTTAAATACTCTGTGTAGTTGCCAGTTTTAGTTCTTCTCACTGCAGATCTGTAAGAAGATCAAGCCAACTGCTGCAAGCCTTAGGAAAAAACTTTAGAAAACCAAAAGGAATATGGAGAATACATCAGGCATGTAACAAAAGAGCCAAACAACTGCTGTGCTCCCACCAGTGCTCTACAGGTTCTGATTTTATTTTTATGAACATCACCTTGCTTAACCGAGAATCCTCTAAGAATCTAAGAATCCTCTTTTTTTTTTTTTTTTTTTTTTTCTTCCCTGAGATTACTTTTGGTTGATCCTAACCTACACTTCCAGGAATGCTGTTCCATGTCAATAAAATCTTGCCTCGGGCTGAAAAGCTCTGAACTGTGCAGAACACAGATCTCAGGGACTCGAGCATGAGCCCTGCAGAATGGGAAAATGTGAAAAAGCAGATTTCTGGCCAGGAAAGGGGAACATTAGAGGGGCTGTGTTAGTGAACTGCATTGATCACTATCCATTCAGACAATTTCCAAACCCCAGAATAAGAATCTGGGCTCTCAGCAATGTTTCCATACAGGATTTGGGGTCCATGTTGCTCCCATTTAGCCTCTTTTATAGTTACATGGATAAAGAAGCTGAACAATCTGGCTGCTCTTCAAAATCTCTGTGGCTTATTTTTGAAGAAATGAATGCAGGAGGAGGGAATGGAAACATAACAAGAGTTTAGAAATTATCATAGTGCTGAAGAGTGTGTGTGTGTGTGTGGAGTTCAGATTCTCTCACAATTACAATAATAATGCTCTCTGCATTGCTTTGTAATATAGTCTGGATTTATTCTAAGTTCCTTGGAACATTTTTGTTCTCCTACTTTTAAACAAGAGCAAAATGATGAACAACAGTTTCAGGAATCCAGAACAGTGAAAGTTTTTTGGGGTGAAGGATTTGGCTTTGGGGTTTGTTTACTTTTTTGTTTCTGGGTGTTTTGTTTTTTGAATAGAGATCACAGTAAATCAAATATTTGCTTAGCTTGGTGCAGTTTGAGGGCCCTTTTCCTATCATATTAGGGCTGGAGCCTGATTTTTAAAGACAGACTGTGACTTGAATTTTCATTTGCTGACACAGCAGAAAATTTTACAGAATTCAGAGTTCTGAAGAGCATCTTGGCTTTGCTGTAATTAGGGCTGCAGGAATCCTGCAGAAATCAGGCTGACAAGCAGAACCAGGCAAGGCAAGTCACATCTCTGGCAAAAGAGATTATGTGCAACTTTTTCTCCTTCATCAGCAAAACCACTCCAAGAGGTCTCTGCCCTCCTTGCAGGATTCCAGACCCATCTGAGCACGCCTGGAACCCCGTTATAAACAGGATTAATGGCATGATCCTGCTTAAAACTGACCCTGCAGAAAGAAGAGGAGGGGAAAGGCATTTTCAGCAGGGATTCTTTCCACAGCCAACCCTGCATATGGCTGTTACCACCACAGTCAGGGAGATGGGGACCAGTTGAATTGGATTAAGCTGAATTTAATTAATCTCACTTCAATTAGATTTATCTAAGTGTATATTAAACTCTGTGTGTTCATCGAGTGGGAAAATGATAATCTTTGCTCTTCTGCAGAGATTTTCGTGTGTGTGCTGAAAATCTCTGTATTACAGTAAGTACTACATATGACAAAAATGGAATATTGCTGCACTCTGGTCCAACAGCTAAACTTTGAGTTTGAATTATGGAACTAATTATTCAATTGAATTAAATAAGACCTATTAGGTTTACTACTGTGTGAAAGCAACTAACTCTTTCTATGTGAGAAAGCCATTTACTACCCAAGCTCCTTAATTAAAGCATCAATAACCATAATCTCCACATCTGTAGAAGTCACCCCTATGTCATAACCAAGATGCAGAAAAGCATAAAGAACAAGCAATGCTGGCTTTATTCAGGCTGTAATAAAATTAAAACCAACCAAATCCAAACTTGATAGACAGAGATTACTTGCAATAAATCCATATTGTCTAAAAAAAGATAAAAAGCTGGAGAGGGGGCTCATTTATTACCTTTTAATGACTCTTTGACCACTCCCAGTTATAATTTCAATCTCAAAGTCTCATTGCTGCAGTTTATTTGTACTTTAATTTCAAATGCATGGACTTGGTGCTAAAGGCATCAATTTTTCACGTTTGCCAACATGATAAAAATGAAACAATGAATAGGAAACCCCCAAAACACCAAAGTACACATCTGCAGGCAGTTTTGTTTGGGATTGAATACAGCGTCTAACATCTCTATTTACTGTATTTGGACCCACTGAGTATAGAAGGTGAACTTGCCAACCAAAACAAGCTCAGAAGTAGGTGAGACTTTAGAGAGTTTTCTTAGGATAATCACAGGTAAAGACTTAGGTTTGATGGATTAAGAACAGAACCAGTGAGAGTCAGATTCCTCAGGACTCAGCAAAAGGTCATTTTGGCCAACGATATCCAGCCCAGGCTGGGGAGGTGTTGGTATTGGGATCCAGACCTTCCAAAGGGGTTTTCCCAAATAATGAGGTGAGGAAGGAGCTGTGGGGTCCCAGAGAGGCCCCACCCCAGCCAGGAGGCTGCAGGAGATGATGGTGGTGTTTAGAGCTGACCTTTCATGAGCACCATGGAGCATAGCAAGAAATCAGAGCTTTAATCCCCTTCCCTCCTTGCACACAAACCCCAAGATTAATCCAAAGTATTAAAGCAAAGTTTTACAATAAAGCTTCAGTCATGGAATGTAAAACAACAGTGGCAAATACCTGAAAGGGGGAGTAACCAAGTATTTCACATATCAACCAAAATTTGCTAAGCATTTTCTTACTACTGACTCTGATATGAACCAAGAAACTTCCCCAGTGAGTGCCTTAAAGGAAAACAAAATCCAAACCAAACACAGCCCTGGCACAGAACCGGGGGGTAAAAGGTGTTCTGGGACAGGGATAGAATGAAATCTCTAGTTCTCATTAAGGCTATGGCCAGTCTGCTTGGAAACCTGGCATTTTCAACAAAATTTACATTTCTAGAGTTGTTATTTAAAATATCTGCTCTGAAACCACTGGGTTTCAGTAGCATCAGAGTTGTCATGGATGATCAGAAGAAGGGACCTCACAGGTCCATGCTCAGCAGTGATGAGTGACAGCTCATCAATTAATGTCACACTGGCACCGAAGCACAAACAGCAGAGAACTTTCTTTGGACAGAGGACAAAGTTCAGGAGTTTTTAGAATTGCAATACTGAATTATTTTCTGTATTGGTAAGGCTTATTTCTTCCTTGAGGATAACACAAGCACAATTAACATACAGCTGCCTAAACCACAGTGACCAGGAGCTTTTGCCCATTTCACACCTCAGGAATTATGGATCAGACTCTTCTGCAGTAGCTTATGCTATGGAAGAAATATGTAATATTACAGACATTGAAAAAACTTTTATAACTGAAGGGGTACAAAATAATTGTAAAGAAGAATAAATTATGTATTGTTTGTATGCATTAAAATGACTCATCTCCATCCAGACCTATAGAAGAACACAGCTCTGAAGTTGTAGCCAAAAAAAATCTGACATTTTCATAGTTTATCCAAAATATTCCTGAGTTACTTTACCCTATACTTGATTTGATAGCTGGGAGTATAAACATACCTGAAAGCAAATGAAATAGAAAATTCCAGTAAATATTGCATGTAACACTTGACATAACATACCTGTTTTCTTCTTCAAACACCACAAGAGCCAAACTCCTGCTTGTGAGCCCAGCTGAGCATCCACAGAAAACAAAATGCATTCCCCAGTGGTCCCAAACTCACTGACACAGTTTTTATGATCATACACATGCAGTGCAGGATGAAACAGGGCTGTTTAAAAAGTATTACTTAAAAAAAAATATATTCTGGAACTGCTTTACAAATATCCTCATCAGTACCACAAGTAGCTTTGTGTTTAAAAACTAAAATTTTTACAATAAAAATGTTTAGAGGATGGTACTTCAAGCTCATAAAAACTCTAGGTATAGGTGAGCAGCTCCAGCAACTACCAAAAGAAAACCACATTTCACATCTGCCTGAAAAAAGGGCTGCCTGAATTTGTAACCTCTCAAAAAAGGAAATTAGGTGGAGCCACATAAAGGAAACAAAAGTCTGCACCTGAAAGGCCAAGTCTTCATTTCCCTGGCAGCTGAGGCTCCTCCAGCTGATCTGGTAGGAGGATTTCATCATTAGCACATCATCTTTCACAATGAAATTCAGAAATTATCGCCAAACTTTGGGTAGAGGTGGGTTCATCAACCTGAGAATCAGTTTCCTGCTCTGGCATTAGCAATTCTCATTATTGGCACTTCCTGAACACATTTCCCTTTAACAGGGATCCAAAACTGGCTCCTGTCATCAGCTGGAATCCTTGTAGCCAGCTGACTTCAAACCAGCTTTTTAAAACACACACAAACCCCCCTGAAAGCCCCAAAATAACAGTCAATAACTCAGCAGGAAGAGGGAAGAATTTCCTGTATTAAAACCCATCGAGGCTCAGCTTCATGGCTGTGCAAGCACAGAAAAGAGCAATAAAACATCTAATGAGGCACTTGCTGAATCACACATCCTGCTCCTTATTTTGTAGGCAAACGTGGCATAAACATAAACATGGAATTCTCCAAAGCATCATTTTTTTTACAGCTCGTGCATTAAAAATAACGTCCAGCAGAATTCTTCAGATCTGGAACCAAATGCCAGTCGGGTTTGCCAAAATTGCCTGCAGCTGTCCGCTGGCCAGGCAGCCCCAAATGGTGTTGAAAATCCATTCCACAGGAGCCCCCTCCTCTCTGGCTTTGAGGAGATGCCAGAGCTCCCTGCACTGTTGCTATTTTCACCCCTAAATCCCTATTAGCTTTATAAAATGCTCTTTCTTCCTCAATTTTTTTTCATTTATAGCTGATTCCAATTCCCCGAGCCTACCTTCATCTGTGTGCATCCCCCCAAAAGCTCTGAAATAATCAGAATCTGGTGGTTTTTGCATTCTAACAAACTTTCCAAACCCAGAAGCTTAAATGTTAACATAAATAAAATAAATATTATATAAATAAATTAATTAATTAAATATGGACATAATTTAAATATTGACAACAGGATTTTCTCCCTTTCCACACTTTCATCTGTGTGCATCCCCCCAAAAGCTCTGAAATGATCAGAATCTTGTGGTTTTTGCATTCTAACAAATTTTCCAAGCCCAGAAATTTAAATGTTGACATAAATATAATAAATATTATAAAAATAAATAAATTCATTAAATATGGACAGAATTTAAATATTGACAACAGGATTTTCTCCCTTTCAAAAGGAGAACCTGGAGTCAACCTCAGGGGCTTTGTAGCCACAAACCCCTTCCAAATAAATAAATAAATAATAATTTATTGTTATTATATAGTAATAAATAAATTGTCAATTATTCTATTAATGACTAGAAGTTGCTGCATTGGTGCAGAATTAAATATAAATGCACTCATCACCTTAGGGATGATATTTTTAAAAAGAATTCCCCTTTGCTGTTCTCATGCTCTGACTGCAACCAAAGGAATGTATGGACTGTGAATGCCCTGCACTGCTCTGTATTAATTCATAATTTAAAAATTGAATTATTATAAATATTAAATAATTGTGTGAAAACACAGCATTCTGTCACTTACACAATCCCAGAAGATGAAAGAAATTTTCCTTAAATTGATCTATTTTCACAACCATTTTATTCTTATTTAAGGTCAAAGTAGTTCACACAAAAATATTTAATGTTTCTATTTTCACATTTTCATAAAAATGTGCATAGATAAACTTTACATCCAACAATTTTGCTTCTAAAATGAAGAGGTATAGTAAATAAATATTCATGTACCTCAAAAAATGTTATTTCTATCCCCACTTCTATAAAACTTGTAATGGCTGATAGGTTTCTTTTCCTTTATTCTGATTCCACATACTATTCAAAAACTCAGATAATAATGAAAATATATGAATCTCTCTCAACTAATAAAATCAGAAAATCTTACTCAGCCAGCAATATTTTCAGCAACACTGATTTCTGAATTTTAACACTATAAAAACTGCTTATAAACAGTATTAATTGCTGGTTGATTTTCCTTCAACCACTGGCCAAGCAATTTGTTTTCCTTAATAAAACAGCAGCTTTCCACAGCTTTGCCAAAAATGGCTGGAATTAAAAAAATATGGAGGAGTGGAAGTATTCTGTTTGATATTCTGCATATCTTAGCAAAATTTTTAATTCATATTTTATGTTCTGGATAAATCTGCCCTCAGAATATGTATTCAAATGAGCAAATATCTGCTCATCCCCCTTTGTAGCCTTTCAGATTGGAGCCAATCTGCAATCATTGGAAATGTGCTTTAAAATTTGCATTTTTTGGTTTGGTTTCAAGCTACTCTAAAGGTAAACTGAAAATTTAGTCAAACAAGCAGCTGAAAGTAAAAAGGATAATAGGGAAAAGTTATGTTTCATGTAGAATTTCTCTGTAATCGTGTCAATAAAAATAGCAGCAGGAACAATTGCATAACTCCTCCAAACTCTACCCTTTCCCTTGTTAGTTTAATATATTTAGAGAGAAAATACCACAGTCCATGAAAATAGGCATGAAAATTTGAGTTCCCTCTGATTATAGCTGTTAAAAAATGAAAAAAAAAATAGATTTAAAATGTGTATTTATTCTTGTTTAAGGTCTTGTAACAGAGCTCTGCTTTAAACCCACCTCCATTTACAGCAATGTTGTTGTTCCAAACCCCCTTCAGAGAATACTTGTGCTGGCATCAACACAGAGGGAAAAACTGGAGCATGAATAACTCCTGGAATCACAAAGCCATTAAGGCATCACCACCATCTCCTAACTAGGAGCAAGTTTTAGAGATCTTTCAGGAATATATAGGTCAGCATCTGTCACTCAGAGTCCCCTTGACAAAGCTCAGTTTGATGTGTTTAATTCCTGGCCTCATGTGATGCCCCTTCTTTACCAGGAGGGAATAAATTGGATGTAACTGTTTATGGTATAAAACTGGGAAGTTTTACAAAGTGCTGGACACTGAGAGCCAATCACTGGATGAATTAAGTTCTTAATAGGAGGAAAAAAAAACAAAAGAAAAGTAGGTTTCCAAATCTAGCTGTGATTGACTCGCTCGGCGTTCACAGAACTTCTTGAATAATTAAAATATTTTTTTGATTGTTTGATATCACTGCAAAAACATAAAAGGCTAAGCAAATAAAGAGAAACGTATTACAATTGTGCTGTCCAAATTAATTTTTCATTCATCATGAGATACCAAATACCTTCTTTATTCACACCAACAAGAACTGGAGCAACATTGCTGCCAGGCCTCTGATCTGGAAATCTTTCTTAAGGCTGAGGCAAAAAGTTCCCAGGGAGGAGCAGAATGACTTTCTGGTTATAAAAAGTGGAATTAGTCCCCAGAGATCAATCCATGGGAAAGATGTAAAATTGGTTATGGACCACTGTAATCTAACTAAACTTTCCTCTACCTCAGGTGTAGAGAATTTCATGAATAAAGCAATGAAGGGTGCACTCTTAATTCCCCACATCTGGACGTTCATAATAGATGTATTTCTGGAAATAGTTGTCCTGGTGTCTGCAATGGAGCCTTGAAACGAAAGCAAATGACTGAGCTTAAAACCTGTCTGGAACAAGAGAGCCAATTTTCTTATCATGGGTTGGTTCACTTTGCTTGCTGTGGAGTTATCTGAAAATATTTTGAGTGCTCTATTCTGCAGTTTTCAGTACAGACACCTCTTTTATTTACATTTCACTGAGTCCTTCCTGAATGCTAAAACCAACCCCAGAACATTTTTAAAATAACTAAAGAAATTACAAAAGCAGTCCCTAATACCAGGAGTGGCCTTGGAAAAACAAGATATTCGTGGTCAGAAGTAGATACAGCCAACAACTGTCAAAGTGTTGATTTGTCCAAGTTAGCACCACAGTTTGTGCACATTTCAGTTCATTTGGAGGAGTTATTTCCCTGACCACCACCAGCAGAGCTTGAGCTCTGTCTTAGGTTGCAGCTGGAAGATTTTCTGCATAGCAAAACCTGGAAGTATTTTTGGAGCAATGTTTAAATCCTCTATGACCCTCATTCAGCCCCATCACCAGGGAGTGTTTGCAGGCCAGAGCTGACCAGTTTTTTGTTCTACACTTTCTCCCATCACAAATATCCCACTATAAATTCCTGCCAGGAATGCAGGCATGTGCTCCCTCTCAGGAACAGCTTCTCCTAATGGACCAATCTCAGCCCTGAGCATGATTTTACCCTGGAAGCAATTCTGCTGCTCTGAACTCCTGAGCAGGTTCTTTTCTTGGAAGAGTGCTCACACTTCAACTTGAGTTCCATTTCCCTTTTTCTGTAGCAGAATAGCGGAAAAAAAAAATTGCATCCAGATTATGTTTCCCCTGGAAAAAGAAATAACTCGTAGCTCTGACCAGGTTGCAAACTGGGCCAATGTGATGGCTTCCTTTGACATCCCAAGGCACACAGTCAAATAGTCCTTTTTACCCACATGAAAAAAGCAGCTCACCTCTCAGGCCTCCACCCTGCACATTTGGACCATTACTTGTTTGTTTAGAAGTATAATCTTTTTACTTGCACCAAAAAAAAAAGAGTATAAAACTAATACTTGAAAACGGCTCGATATGGCCCGGAAGCTCCTATTTAAACACTATATAATCAGGCTTCTGTTTGATCTCATTTCCCTTTTTTTTCCTTTCATCCCAAGACTCCTTTCAAGTGTTAGACAAATCTCCTCCAGTCTAACATCAAAACATACTGACAGGAATAAGACTGCAAGGCTGCTGGCTCCTCTCAAGCAACGCCACCCATTGATCCATGAATAAATGTTCCAGCTTCAAGGCACATCTCTGCTGCAGAGTTATTCTCTTTGGAGATTCAAAGAAGAGCTCCTTGTCTGGTGCCCGAAGATCTGAAAACCTGCTGGAGTCACTGGGGGATTGAGGAACTTGACATTGTGGTTTGCAGCATTTGGCAGGATTTACCAGCTGGCTCTCTCAGGAAATAGTGGCAGAATTTCAGAGGAACGCCATACAAGATTTAAACACTCTCTTTTTTCACATTTGCTGCATTCTGCTGCCAGTTTAATGATTGGTTAAAATAAAAATGAGCTTGTTTTCGATCATTATATTTTTATATTAGATGATAAATTATGGTCATGAACCTAAGTTACAAAGGTCTTGCTTTCAGTTTGTTAACAAATGTTTTTAGTCACATTGAACCAATATTTTATCAAAGAAATTCCTTGAGCACCGTATTGCCTACAAAATGCTGGGAATACTGAAGATGTAACTGATGCCTTACAGAAATTATGCATTTAGAAAATCTTTGAGAAATTCAATAAATATTTTTCAGGAATGTGGCTTTGGTTTTGCTGCCATGTAATGCACAGAACTGAAAAGAGGCAGCTTCCATAATTTTGCCCCAAAAACCTCTGTGCAGTAGTAGCCTGGTGTCTTAGACCTTTGTTTAAAACCCACCCCAGGATTAGCTCCTGGAAACCAAGTCCTTCTAAGAACAGCAGTTCAGACAGTTCTGAATCATCTTCTGGCTCTTAAATATAGAGTAAACTTGTTTTCAATGTCTGTGGCATTCACAGCTTGAAACACCCACTACCACAGAAATACAGCCTGGAGAAAGCTAAACCATGGACACTTCAAGTGGAGATATATAGATAGATATAGATATAGATATAGATGATATAGATATAGATATATAGATATAGATATAGATGATATAGATATAGATTAGATTAGATATAGATATAGATAGATATAGATATAGACATAGATAGATGGATAGATAGATAGATAGATAGATATAGATATAGATATAGATGTCTATAACAAAATATTTGCCTGAAATTTTGTGCCACTATTTTATTTTGGGTCAAGTGCTCCAGTTTGTAAACAAAGCTGAATGAGATGCTCTGAAAAAAAGATGGGGGGGAAAGGAAAATAGCAAATGTAACTGGACTCCTGACTGAGCCTTATCTGAAGAGCTGTGATGAATGCTGCTGTAATATATCAAATGCCAGTTAACAATAGCCTGCTGAAAAAGAGCTGGCTTTGGGAGATATTTACTCACGTCATTCTTGGCAAGAACTCAAAGTATGACTCACTCCTGGAACATTTATACTACTGGTTACAGATAAAAAGGCATTCAGGTTTGTCTATTAATACCCAACTCACTTTTTAAAATTGTGTTTTCCTACATGACCCTCTCTTAAATTGGGATGTTTAAAGTATATTTCATTTCTTTTTAAGGAAAAAAAACCCTACTGTTTTGGAAGCAAGAACCTGTTGGTGAAGCAAAAATGGCATGGAATGAACCTGACTGAAATTTATCTGAGCTAAACAGTGGGATTGTAATATTGGTTGAAACTAAGCTGCCCACCTGCAGATGGAATCAAAGAAAATGAGAAGCTTTTACTTTCTGCAGAGCTATTTATCACCAAGGCCTGACTGCAGTGCATATGGATTGTAAGGGACTAGAAAAGGAGTGGAAAATAATGGACTAGTGCTTCCCTCAACAGCTTAAAAGTAATATGGCTTAAACTTGAATACACCTCCTCATTTTTTAGAAAATTACACACACAAAAGTTGACAACAAATGTGGTTTGGCATTGTATTCCATCACATTCTCTTAGGACAGTACATAATTACAGTTATTTGTATGTGATATATGAACAAACAGACACACATCAAACATCCTGAGGCTGAATATAGGTATGTTTTAGCTAATAATACCCAAGGGAGGAATTGCAAGTCCTCCAGTGAGCTGTTCCTTTTGGCAGAAGGCACATAAAACTGTTGGGAAGAGCATTAGCATAGGAAATCAAGGTGTGGATGAGGTCAGAAGTGAGTGTGGGGTTTGTTTTTGGTTTAACAGCCAGTTCTTACTTAATCTGTGCTCAATTTTAGAAACTGAACAGGCAAAGGGAGTGAGTGAGAACTCTGCTTTTAGCAGCTCCTCGTCAATATTTGGAAAGCAGCAGCAGCATCTCTCTCACAGGTCTGCACAAATCTGTGCTCAGAGCTGCCTCTGTCTGTCCTGCCCGCACCCACACGTGCCAGCGAGCTCATCCCACAGGAACAGCCCTGGAATGATGGTCCTGAGCAGGCTCTGGCACCTGGAGATGGCCCAACCAGCATCTAGACAGATGGACATGGACACAGACACAGACATGGCATGGATATGGGCAGGGACATGGATATGGACATGGACATGGCATGGACATGGCATGGATATGGACATGGATATGGACAAGGGGAGGGACATGGACATGGACATGGCATAGATAATGGCATAGATATAGACATGGCATGGACATGGACACGGACACGGACATGGACATGGACATGGACATGGACACAGACATGGACATGGCATGGATATGGACATGGACATGGACATGGGCAGGGACATGGACACGGACAAGGACACAAACATGACACGGGCATGGACATGGCAGGGCCATGGCTTGCATTTCTATGGCAGGGCGTGCTCATGGCTCACAGCAGCTGTGACTCATCCCAGATCCAGGCTCTCATCCCAGCCCCTCCATGCAGCCATGCATGACACTGCTCTTCCCACTCATCTTGGGCACAGCTTGGGCCCTCATACTTGGCTGGCATTCCTTCTGCTAAGATATCAACGTGTACATGGATATATGGATGTGTGTATAACAGTACCCATGTATATATACACCTGAATTTCCTGACATTTCCATCCTTGGCCCTGCACCCAAGGATGCTTTGGGGCAGAAGGGACCTTGGAAATCACCTCATCCCACCCCTGCCACAGGCAGGGACACCTCCCACTATCCCAGGTTGCTCCAAGCCCTGTCCAACCTGGCCTTGGGCACTTCCAGGGATCCAGGGGCAGCCACAGCTTCTCTGGGCACCCTGTGCCAGGGCCTTCCCACCCTGACAGGGAAGGATTTCTCCCTGATATTTAATCTAAATAGGAATATGAAATTAAGAAGGCAGGAATTGCCTCTGGAGAGATCCAGTTTCCAAACAGCATTACATGTTGGAAATGTACTTGTATTTTCTGTATCCTGCACAGAATGTTTTAGCACAGCAAAATGCATGGAGCTTGTTCATGTGATTAGGTTGTTTAGGAATGGAGATCTTGAGGAGGAGCATGCTGAGGCTGTGACTACTCAGATTTATATATTTAAAGAGTCTTGTCTCTACATCATGTTAGTATTTAAGGAAAATTATGTTTTAAATCCACACAAGCCCACTATCGTATACCTCACAGCCATGTAAAAATCAGCAGCAAGTTTTGCTCAAGTGATTTTATCTTGGAGACCCAGGCAATTAACTAAATGACCAAGTGTGTTATTTAATCAGTGACAAGTGCTGCAGCTCTTGCTAAAAGAGCCGGAGGTGGTAATAAAAACCCAGAGTTTTTCAGAACCATTCCCTCACACCTTTCTCTGCGTATTGGAGATCAAAGAACTTCCAGAGCCTTTTTCCAAGCAGCTTTCTGGAGGCTGCAGGGAGAACTGGATCATAATCTTCAGGCTCTTTTCTACCCTGAACTGTTTCTGTGTGCTCAGGATATTGGATGTTTAAAGCCTGAATACCTGAACACATTGATTGTATTTTCTGAGAGCAGCTCAGAGTTAGGCTGGGACTCATCATGCAACAGAATCATTAAAATATGTTTTACTGGAGCCAAGCAATTTTGGTAGTATATTTTAAATAGTGCTATTTGCACAGGGACATTGCCTTTCCAAAAAGCCTGAGAGAATCAAAAGAAAACTATGTTTGAGAAGAAAGCAAGCACCAAATAAACAAACAAGCCTTTAAAATCAGGATTTGTGCAGTGTTAACATTTACAACATGCTGGGTGGATTGCACGGACAGATTTCTGGGAATTTAATGGCTGATAGGTGAGTACCACCCATCAGTTCACTTCAGCCTGGTGCAGAAATGCTGCCAAACTCATGGCACAGACTTTCTTTTCCTTGGATTTTTAAAATGCTACTTTAAAACATTGCAGAAAGCACTGAAGTTCAGCATGATTTTGTCTTCCAAGGAGAGACAGAATTTCATAAATATTGATTTATTTTCCAGCACTTCAGAAAGTCGCTGCCACATCATCCATCTGTGCTCTCACTGGCACCTCTCGAGGTCAGAACTGAAGAGCTGAAATTCAAAGTTCACATTTCTGTAGCCTGGTAAAAGGGCAATAATCTTCCTCTGAAACAGTAATGTTGTTGTACTTAGACGGTGTTTTGTGCTGGTTTGGCACTGGAAATTGTTTCTTTTGAAAACTATATTTTATCAAACAGTATTTATTTTACAGGCTACTTGACTGTATTTGAGACTATTTCTGAGTTTCACAGGTAGAAAAGACAATGGATTTTAATAAAATTAAACAACTAACTGTCCCTTACTTCTGTGACATCTTTATGACACCAAATTGTGGTTTGTTGCATTTTATAGCATCCACATTATTCTCCTCATCCATTGCCTTAAAAACCAAGAGAAACATGGTTGAAGCCAACAAGGTATGAAAGGAAACAACTGACCCGTTTATTTTCAGTGAAGTCAATTGTAAAAAGTCAATTTAAACAACCTGATCATTGGATAAATCATGAAGGTCTGGTGGTGTAAATGCATAATAATGGCAGCACAGCCTGTTGGACACTGCAGGGACACAGCCCTGACCAAGGCACTGCTGAGTTGGCTCTACTCCACTGTGAGAGTGGCTGCTGAGCCACTGGGATGTGACAGGGCTGCTGAAAGCAATTTTCGTGTGTAACCCTCCGGACTGGACTGAAATGAGCTGTGAAAGCCACTTAAACATGCACTTTATCTGCCAGCCCCGAGGATCCAGGTGAAGTTTGGTGTGTCCTCACAGCATTCCTGCAGAGCCTCTCCCATGGAAATGCCTCTGGGAAGGCAGCCTTGCATGTCTTTCCTTCTCAAGAGAAGGCAGCACAAGGAGTCCTTGCTCTGCTGAGCTGGAGCCTGCTCAGAATTCCCTCACTGACTTTACCTGGGAAGCTGACAAGGACATCAGCACAGACGCCCTCAGCTCCACCTCCTCCCTTCTCCTGCTGTGGGTATCCACTCCTCCCATGGATATTTTATGTAATTATTCCAGCTTTCACTTTTGTGCCAGCATTTCCAGTCATCCCGTCTCAGATGAATGAACCAAAAGGCCATTTTATGTCCCGGGGACCATCCTTGTCAGACCTGAATCTCCCATCAGCAGGATTGGGTACTCCCAGTGTTAGGGTGGACGAGCTTGTGATGAGCCCTCAAGCCTGAAGGTTTGAAGAAAAACAAAATAAGTTCCAAGATCATCTAAATGCGTTAGGATCTGAGTCAAGAGTTGGATGTGGAATTCAGGGTGTTTCAGTGGCACATTAAGAGGCACCAACAGGTGGATTGATCATGTTTCCATCAAGTCTCTTTATCCTCTTTCAAAGGTTATTCATCCTTCCCCCACCACACTTCTAGGTGGTGGCTTTTCCTTAATGAGACTGTCAAAAAAACCCAGGTTAAACCTCTTTAACTATGGGTTAAACCCATTTAGAGTGTCTAAACTGATCCAGAGAATTTTCAGAATTGACTTTCCACAGGAGCAGATCCTGAAGATGTGCAGCTGCTTGTCCAAACTGTAGTCACAGAATCACTGAGGTTCCAAAAGACCTCAAAATCACTGAGTGCTCCTCAGCTGCTGTAAGCCAGCAGGTATTTACATGGAATGTGGATCCCTGATGTGCTTTTGAACACTCTGCCCCCATTTGAAAGGCTTCATGTCAATCAATGTGCCTGCTGGAAATAGAATATGTACAGGTCATTTTTCCTTAGTGAGTCAGATTTAGTTTTGTGGCTCATTCCTGAGAGTTTGAGTTGGGAAAGCTTCTCCTGTGAAACAGTGGACTGAAAGGCTGGAAAGTCGTCTCAGTGAATTCTGTCCTGATGGGAGTTACCAATAGATGAAGGCAGATCTTGTCAGCTGCTGTTCTGGTTTTATTAAACACAGTTGTCTCTGACTGCCCTCAGTATCAGGTAAATCATTCTTTTCCCAGTTCCAGGCTGAGAACTTAATGCAGCAGTATAAATTTAGGCTTTCACTGTATAACCTTCTGTCAGTTCTTTTCCAGTTGCAAACATGATCCTGTGAGAATCTCCCAGGTGCACAGCCAAGATCTCACCCCCATGACCTAATCTTGCTTATTCTGTGCTTCTCCTTCAGTATTTTATTGATTACTGTGTCAATGTTTGAGATTCCCACCTTTCACAGTCATTCATTATGCATCTGCTTCTCTTTAATTATTCTAAATAATTATTTAATATTCTCCTTCTTCTGGACAGATGTTTCTGGCTTTACTACCTTCATTTTTCTGGAGAAATGCCAGATACCTCTCTCCTCTGTAGTGTCTTTTTTTTCCCCTGAAAACACACGGGCTGGACTGCTTGCTTGTGGCAGTGATCTTGATGTGAACTGATTGTCCCTCATTAAGTGCACTGACTTTTGCTTCCAGCTCCAAAGGGGAAGGTGCTCACTTTGTGTGGGGTTCAGGCCAGGGGAGCCTGGGCTGAAGCTCACGTTTGCTGTGTGAGCAAGAGCCTGAACCCCACGAAGTTTCAGGAGACTTGTGCATCTAAAAGCCATTTACATATTTTCTTATCTCCAGATGGAAACACCTGTCTGGGTTCTAGGAGTAGAAGCGTTTTAAAGAAAACTGTTGGAAGGGCTGTGAGATAAACCCTTTTTTATCATAGAATTCCAATTTATGCTGTAGCCTGACAGTGCTTCCCACTGTCACTGCCACTCACGTGCAAACCCATGAGCTCCTTCTTTGCAGACACTGAATTCTTTGAATTTTGGTACAATAGCAGACCTCTTGGCAGCTGTAGACGCCTGTTATTAAGAGAGATGATTCTCTGAATATTCCTCTATAGAGGGAGAGGGTTTTGAGTGGCTGTGATTTGCATAGCATGTGCTGATGTGCAGTTTGCTGTCCCAGGGAACGATGCTCCTTTGTGTGGGGGAGAACACAGCTGACAGCAACAGCAAAGGCTGCAGCAAAGCCTGAATGGCTCCCACGCCCATGGCAGGAAAAATCCCCTGCCATTTGGAATGGCAACTCAGCTTCTGGTTGGTTTGGTTTGGTGTAAATCAATTTAGGGATATGTTTTCACAAAGCTCCTGCGTGCCCCAGCCCATTCTAGTCACCTGCTTTCTGTCACAAGCTTCTCAAGGTGTCTGGGCCCAGGAAACTCTACTCATTATTTGCTTTCATTTTACAAACATCTGTGACATTAAAAGACATTCTCTTCATGCACCTCGTTTTCAATGATCTTCTGTGCCCTCAGAGCTTAGTTTGGGATTCCCTATATTTTTAGAGAGCAATACTCTCTAGTACTAATACTTCCTGCCCACACAAAATGAACTATTGCTTCGTGTGCTTCCTGATTTGCTTCCTTTAGAGTAACTTGATGTCCTCCAATGATGGAATATCATCATTTGAGCCAAATTGAGCCTGCTCCCACACATAGTCATTCCATAACCTTAATGTAAATACTTCTGTGAAAACATTTGAGATTGATATTTACTAAAGGAAGAAATATTCCTTCTTTATGAGTGCAATCAGAAGTTTCCAACATTTGATACTCTCAGTGGTCATTTTGTCCATCAGAGGATCTTTCAGGCAAGACTTTAGGGAAATACAGGCATTTTATTTATTCTCTTTTACATTTTATTTAATCTAATTCTCATAATTCTTATGATTTCAAAGTTACTCACAGAAACACGGAAATCAAAGGCAACTGGATGAGACAAATGCATTTTATTCTTCTACAGAACATGGCACCTATGGGGATAAACTAAATGTGACCCTGAGAGCTGTCAAGACAAATTAACTGGTCAAAACCCACTTGAACAAATTCAAATTTAAACTGTATAAAACTTAAAAGAGAGGTCTCTCCACTGTCATACTTAACATTAAGACCTACAATGTTTAAGGAGCCACATGTACCTTTAATTTATTTTTTTCCTAAAGGACAAACTTATTTTAAAAATAAACATTAATATCTGAAGCATTACGGAATTCTTGCCAGCAGCCAGAAAGAGCTTAAAAAGTCAGGGAAAAAAGGACTTCTTTTGAGATGGAAATTAACTCAGTAAAAATGATCAGATCTGCCAAACTGGTAACGTGATGACTGGGAATTTCAGTGGTAAGCAAAACCAGTCTTCATTTTTCAGGCAGATGACCCAAATGTCAGAGGATTGTATTAAATCACAGGTACTTCTTTGGAGTGAAGTCCTGTTGGAGAAAGAGGTAATTCCTCAGGCAAAAAGGCCCAGCCTATATTCTGAAAATTGGCCAAGTTATTCTTGTGAAATTCAATGTGAATTGTAGATGTTCCTAATTGAGTCAAATTAATTCAAGAATTAACACCCCAGTGAAGATGTTGCAGACACTCAGTGGGAGCTACTGACCACAGCAGTGCACCAGATGTACCTGAAGTAAACAACACAGAAAAGCAAACAACTGGGTTAGAATTCTGCTGCAGGTTACTTTTAAATCTGGGGGGTTTTCCTTCTGGAATTGAAAAATTATGTGGGAGCCTTTTCTATTGAGGAAAAGACATATCTTGAAAACCCAAGGACAGAAGTAGATTCTGTCACTTGTGTTTCTGAACTGACCTTCCCTGGAGTTGTCATCTGTCAAAAGGGACACCCACAAATGTCCAAGGAACCACCAGAGAACCAGCCAGAAGCTGCCCTGGTCCTGAGAATTGTTCTGTGGGATTTGAAATCCACTTCTTCAGCACAGACAAGATGTTTTGTGCAGCAGTTGTTCATCTGTGCCTCCCCTCGTGACCCCTCTGTCGCTCCTTTTTGCAGCCTCACCCCTAAAAGCCCCTTTGCTGCTGGGGTCCATTCGTGCCTCTCCCCAGAGCTTCACGTTCCCTCTCCGTGACACTCAGCACAGCAACCCCTTCTGCAAAGTGCAGGGCCCATTCATAATTTATGTCTTTGCCTCTCAGAACAACCAAAAACCTGGTTGTTTTTTGAGGTCCTGTTCTCACTCTGGCTTCGTGCCTTGGTCATGGGAATTCCACTTTGCCTGGACTTGGTGCATTTCTGAAGACCTTCATGAACTGGTGATTACAGGAGTTGATTCAGCTTCAGCTGAACTGAATTCAGCTGCTGAACTCAGGAGGAGCAATATCAGGCATTTTAGGAAGAGAACATGCCCATCAGCCTGCATTTAGGGAGTATTCTGAGATGCTGCTTCCTGTGTTGAAGCATTCCCTTTTCTGAGACAAAATGTACTGAGGAACGAGCCCTTGAAACTCTGTGTAAAATAAACAAATAATCTTCTGGAATCAAATTAGTTACCATTTTATTCCTTTTTTTCCCTCCCACTTAATTGCTTACTTCCATTTTCTCCTGATGGAACACTTAAAATGGAGCTGTTGGTTGGAAATTCAAAAAACTGAAGTGAAAACTGTGTAACTCAGACTGTGTTTAGTGCTCCACATTCTCACTGTGCCTTTTAATTTTGTAACAACCATTAGTGGAAGGGCTGACAAATGGTAGAAACCTGGGGGAAAAAAAGTGTCAGTAATTTCTTGCTCTTCTCTTTCTTTTCTCCTACAAACGAAGTCTATGAGATTACATCAGTGGGAAAAAGTAGAATCAAGAGGGAGAGATGTGATGGAAATTCCTATAAAATCTATTCTGTGATTAGAGGCATCATAATATCATAAAGTGAAGAAACACAGGGGATTACCTGGAGTTTTCTTTGAACTCAGAAGCATCAACTCATGGCAGTGCAGACAGCTGCACTCTTTGTGAAGTGGCAATCTTTTCTGATATATTTATTACAGAAAAGGGAAAAAAATGAAATGCACTTATTCAAGTGAAAAGGAGACAGGCTGGGTAGTGTGTTTTAAGCTAAGACACAAAACCAGTGTGTTCTCTAGATTAATGAGCTAATAAAAATCTATAATGCAGGGAGTACCAAGAGAGAAACCAGCACATTTTACATATTCTGTTAATGTCTAACACTGAGTGGGATTCTGTGTCTCAAAGATCTGTACAGTGCAGAACTGAAAAGAAAATTAGCATAGAGTTTTTACTCTATTAAACTGCAAAACCAAATATTTCTGTGTCTAGGGCTGGTTACGAAGTTCTCCCATCCATGGGAAACAGGAGAATGGGACAACTGGCAAAGTTCTTGGCAATATGAAGCAACAGCCCCTGAAATAATTCTGGTTTTGGATATCACCCATGGCTTTAGTTCTGGGAGTTCCACACCTGCAATTAATGCATGAAGAGACCATTATTTCCACTGTCTCAGTGGTGATCAAATATATTGTTCACTGGAAATAGAAAATGACCTGTTATCCTGGCTCTGAGAACGAGGTCTCCTGCCTCTGTTTCACCTCCTGAGTCCCTTCCAAAGGTCACAGAACCCTCCCACTCTCCCAAATTCAAGTGGCCCAGGAGCTCCAGCTGCTGCTGTGATCCCCAGGTGGCACCCAAGGAAAGATTACCAGCGACTATCATTAATTACCTGTGCAGGTTTCAGAATTCCACCTTGGGATCTGTCACAGTGTCAGATTCTCAATGTAGAAAGAGAAGTTTGACTGAAGAGATGTGCTGCTCTCTGAGAATAATGTTCTGCCTAAAATTCATTCTTTCCTTCTAAAAAAGCCTATCAAAAAGGAACACTAAAGAGTTTTGACAAAGCTGATGACAGTCAGAGCTTTTCCAGGGAGTTCTGTGCAGAAGATTCTTCATTTTGCTGCAATTCTCCTCTGTGGTGCTTACATTTATTGGCTTAGTGCACTTGTGGAAGGGTTTTTGGTTTGTTTTGATGTTTGCTTGATCTTTGCAACTCCAGTTTTTGAGAATGATCAACATTCCAGGCCGGCACTTTCTGCACAGTCTCCTGCAAAGACCCAGCTGTATCCTCCCCAAAGAGTTGGCTGCTCAAGCACGATGTTCCAGAATTGTCCATCTGTCTGTCTGATGTCTTCCTCAGGCTGCTCCCCCTCCTCCTCCTTTCTCATTTCCATGCTGATGTCAAGTTGTTTTTAGGGATGACATCCGAGCAGCCCGGGCACATCCAGGCTTGTGTTATGTAAATGTGGGAGAATCGCTGCTGCTACAGAGCAGGTCCTGATTTAATGAAAAGCCCTTTGCCGAGCCCGGTGTGCGGGGAATGCCAAGGAGCCCATCCCATCATCCCCATCATCTCCCTAAGGAGCCCATCCCATCATCCCCATCCATTCCCTAAGGAGCCCATCCCATCATCCCCATCCTCTCCCTAAGGAGCCCATCCCATCATCCCCATCCATTCCCTAAGGAGCCCATCCCATCATCCCCATCCATTCCCTAAGGAGCCCATCCCATCATCCCCATCCATTCCCTAAGGAGCCCATCCCATCATCCCCGTCCGCTCCCTAAGGAGCCCATCCCATCATCCCTGTCCGCTCCCTAAGGAGCCCATCCCATCATCCCCATCCATTCCTAAGGAGCCCATCCCATCATCCCCATCCGCTCCCTAAGGAGCCCATCCCATCATCCCCATCCATTCCCTAAGGAGCCCATCCCATCATCCCCATCCATTCCCTAAGGAGCCCATCCCATCATCCCCATCCATTCCCTAAGGAGCCCATCCCATCATCCCCATCCATTCCCTAAGGAGCCCATCCCATCATCCCTGCTGCACTTTCTATTCTCCCTCCTTTTCCAAGCCAACCTGGATGTCGGGAGCTGCGTGCTAAGGAAAACCTGACCCCAAGCTGGAATCAGCCTGGCAGCAATCAATGGCAGCTCATCATTTTTATTAACTGAATTGGCTTTTCTCTTTTTCTTTTTTTTTTTTCTTTTGTATCTGCATTCTCTTTTGAGGCTGGAGCCCCTAAGATATGTGGCATGGAGGTAATTTGAAAAACTCCAGTCCTGAATTTGAAAGGAAAACCAAGTTTGTTCTTTCTAAGAGGAACATACAGGTAATGTATATTTAAATAACAAAAATATATGTCTAATGCATAGTTTAAGATATAAGGTTAGATCTTGAAGCGGTGAAAATGTGAATTAATGGCATTTTAAAAATTACTAAAACTGTGAAAACCCTATTAAAGGGAGTTTGCTGGAGTCAAGGAATTTCTGCTGCAAGCAGTTTTGGGATCAGGGCCATGCTGAGCCCACAGATGTCTGGAGGTTCACAGGAACAGACAAATGATCTCTGCAAGAGCTCTTTGGGTTCCCAGAGCCAGGGCAGGGTTTGGCTCAGCAAGCTCACAAACTTGACTTTAACTCTTGTTCAAAAGGATAAAAAAGTGCCTTTGGCATCGGGCTCTCCAGTTCCACCAAACACTGCTGATTTGTGGAGTTTGTTTGGTCATGGAGACAAAAACACAGGGAATAATTCCATGTTCTGGGAGGGGTCCCAGGATCTGAGTGGCCCATGCAGTGCAGGGGCTGTTGATGTCACCCATGGGTGAACAAAGTGGTTTGAATTATCTGATAATAAAAAAGTGGATTTTCCTTGACATTTTATGAGACATTTGCTTTTGTTTCTGAATCCATTTGGTTTTATAAGCAGTTTGTGGGATCATATCCCTGTCCATCATTTTTCCTGAATAAATCCAGAATCCCAGAATGATCTGGATTGGAAGGGGCCTTAAAGCTCACCCAGTTCCACCTTCCTCTATCCCAGGTTGCTCCAAGCCCCATCCAACCTGGCCTTGGGCACTTCCAGGGTGGAACATCCCGACAAAAATTCCATTGTAACTCTTGGAAAGGAACATTTTCTACTTGTTGCATCCTTCAAAATAAATGAAATATCAAAGCTGAGCTGAGCTGGAAAAAGTAGTCTGAGTAGTAAAATGTTTCACTCTATTAAAACTTTTTTTGGTACCACGTGTTGGAGGAAATGTTTTTGTTGAATTTTGTTTTGTTGAATATATTGAGTTTTTAATCTAGCAGTGTTTCTTCAACATAAGTAAATACACTGAAGTATTTAAATGCTTTTGAATTCCAAGGGATTTGACACTCCCAAGTGTAATTTCAGCCTTTTAAAATTTATAAATATTTTATAAAAATACAGAATATATCATGGTTTAATTACTTAGGATGACTTATCCACTCTCTGAGAAGTTTTCTATAATTGTTATTCACTTTTACCATGGAAAAATGTTGTTATATCAAGAAATATTATCTCTGCCTCCACACTTTTTTATTTTATTTTATTTTATTTTATTTTATTTTATTTTATTTTATTTGCATCTTCTTGTTTTCCTCACCATCCTTCTCAGCCTCATCCTAATGCAAATCAAGGACCTAATTTGTATGCAATACTTTAATTTCAAGCCCTGTAAGATGACACTGTTAAATATTTGCACTGTGTATTTTTACCAGCAGATTCTTCATCAGCCACATATTTCTGCAGCAGCGAATTCCAGCTGAAGTCAATGGGCACAGATTTCTAACTGCCACATAGAATTTCAGTTTTCTTCCTGAATGACCTGCTTAAAATAATTAGCTTTTTTCCTTATGCTGAGCTGACAGCTACCTGGGAAACAGCAGGTGCTCTCAATGTTAATAATGCTGTGCAGCCCAAGGCCTTTTTCCTTAAATTCTTAGCATAAAGAAGATTGCAGCAAAGTCATATTTGTTGAATAAATAGTGAAGATGTTTCAGCTTAACAGAATTAGAGAGGAAATCAAAATACACAAAGCAAGGAAAAGAGAATTAATATTGTATTTTCCCAGAGGCTTTGGCTCCCCAAGTGCTTGGTTTGTGGTGCTGAGATCTGTAAATGATTCCTGGTTAATGCTGGGCTATGAATTAGTGATGACCCAGCAGAGGGATCTGTGAGGGTGGCTTGGCTGTAGACAGGAATGTTCTCCATAGCTCAGCACAGTGGTTGGGTGGAGCATCCTCAGGGATGTTATGGGGATTTTTGAAGGAATTTTGAACGAGTTAGAGATGGGACCTCTGAACTGGTTTGGATGATGTGGTTTATTTTTTTTATCTTCTACATAGACAGGAAGGGTGAGCTCAGCTCACATCTTTACAGCACGGTTCAGAAGGTCACAAGACCCCTAGCTACAAGACCTTTTAAGGATTTATTGACCAATAAAACAAGGATATTTACGTTTTTGACCCAATCATTAAATATTTTGCCTTATGGATCCATGCTACAGTGTCAGCTTTCTTAGCCAATCATGTTATGACACGCAAACTCAGAGCACTGCATTCTAATCTCCTTGTTTACCTTTGTAATTACTTTTTTTTCCCTATATCATAAACTCCAAAACTCTAACTAAACTTTCTTTCAGTTCACACATCTCTGCTTTAACTATAAATCCACATTCTCGCTTCTGCCACCTGAGTTTGGAAGCCTTTTCCAAGGTCTCGGATCAAATCCTGTGTTTAATTCTAAGCTTTGGCTCACAGGCCCAAAGTTCTGAGAATTCCCTGCATTTTGGATTCTGACATCTGAGTTTGACTGGATCAGGACACGCCTGCTCATGCTGCAGGTGGCAAAGTGCTGTAGCCAGGCAGGCTCTCCCCGAGCCCTGGCAGAGGAAAGGGCACCCACAGGAGAGACTCTCCCAGCTTATCTGGGAAGTTCCTGAACCAAGCTGATAGTAAAAGGGTTTTAAAATCAGGGGGATTTCGGGAGTTAGAAGGAAAGTTAGGCTGAGTAGGCCCTGGGAAAATACACTGGGAATGTATAGGCCTTGTTCTTGCTAGAGCTGCACCTGTGTAACCACTATATGATAAATGAAAAAATTGTTAGATGCGGTGATTGTTTAGTAATTAAATATAATTACTGTTTAATCCTAAGAATAATCATGAGAAACTGTGGTCAGGGGCTTGAGAAAAGATCACAAGAAATTCATGCTTGGATAAAGTCAATGTATACAATAGAACAATATAAGTTTAATAATTAATATGTAAGTTATATAACAATACAATATAAAATACGTTCAGCTTGAAAGCCATGTCGGAGTCAGATTTGGGTCTCTACCCTGATTCCTAGAGCTCTGCAATAAAAGCACCTGCATATAATCAAATTCCATGATTATGTGTGCACCTGAATGCTAACAAAGCCACACTCAGCACCTTGTCTGGTTCTCCCCAGGACCACAGGGCTTCCTGCTGGCCCTTCCTTGCTGCCACGGTGTCACTCCCCGCCGACACCTCCTGAGTGCTCCCTGAGCACTTGCACCAAACCTTGCACCATAGGAGAGACTGGGAAGAAATCCTTGACTGTGGAGGTGGTGAGGCCCTGGCACAGATTGTCCAGAGAAGTTGTGGACTCTCCATTCCTTGTTCAGCACCAGGTTGGATGGGGCTTGGAGCAGCCTGGGACAGTGGAAGGTGTCCCTGCCATGGGAAGGGTGGCACGGGATGGGCTTTAAGGTCCCTTCCAACCCAAACCGTTCCAGGATTCTCTGATCAGAACTTTCTACTGAGTACCTCCAATCCTGGCACTCCAGTGCAGTGTGAATCCACAGCATACACACACTTAGAAGAAAAGACAATTTACCACTCAAAAACCAGCGCTGCATAAAACATTTTGTGAAAATGAGTTTTGAAAGCTGTTTGCTACTTTGAGCATGTCCCAAAGAAGTAAACCCAGTACCCTGACAGGCATTGCACAGTTTTAGAGAGCTGTGGGGTGTAACAGGGACAGGAAGGTTCCATTCCAGAGGGAAGCACATGGAGCACTCCTGAAGGCCTCGATTCTATCATT
Source organism: Anomalospiza imberbis (assembly GCF_031753505.1). Lineage (NCBI taxonomy): Eukaryota > Metazoa > Chordata > Aves > Passeriformes > Viduidae > Anomalospiza > Anomalospiza imberbis. Next base: position 4,493,305 of record NC_089694.1, read on the forward strand.
AAAAAGACTTTTTCCTTGTATTTTCATGGCAATTATCTAAAGGTTTCCAACCCATATGCTTGTACCAGATGTCTGAACCTTCACAGGCCAAATCATATTTATTCCTTCAGACAAACCACTTCATATTACCTAGTAATAATTCTCAGGATCATTATTATCATTCTCATCACTTCAAATCCAAACACAGCAAATATGATGAATAACACGCTTCACTTTTTCCCCTTGATTAATGGGCTGTGTGTGTGCACAAAAACACTTCAGCCTGGAAGATGTGATTCCCCAGGTGAAGCCATTGCTGGCCAGGTCTTTCCTGGAGCACTTTCCCTGCATTGTGGAACGAATGGAATTCGGAAGGACAGCCCCCAAAATGAAACTTTCCTGTGCTGCAGATGCTAAAGGTATTAATTGCCCTTTCTCTGCATTTCGCTGTATCTTCCTGGCATTATTAAGAACTGTTACTCTTAAAATACTTGTGAAATACCTGCAAAAGACTTGTGAAATACCTGTAAAGCTCAGAACCTTTATTTGCATCTTACTCTGTTTGCACTTCAGCCCCTAAGAACTCTTTCTGCCCCTTTAGCAATCCAAAACCAATGAAACACTGGAATTTTACTGTATTCCAGAGCCAAAAAAGAGTTACTAGTGCACAATGTAGATAAGGTTGTCATTACCCTTTGACAGTAAATATTGCTTTGTGCCGGGTTAGCTGATCTGATAAGGAGCAGAACCTCCCAGCAGCAGGATGCTGATAATGATCCTGCCTCTACCCAGCGCCTCTCATCTCAGCAGCTCTGAACTCCTGCCCACAGCCAGAGTCGTCCTTCCCTGAAATGCAGCACCGGCTGGAATGTGGCTGTCCATTAAAACAGAGAGATGCTCGATACAGTGAATGCAGTGCAATCCTCCCCCGGGGTCTGCAGGAGGGGACCAGGCCACAGCTTTTAACATCGCTTTTCAAAGCATTGTGACTGCTTTCCATCACCCCGGTCTGCTGCAATCTGTTTGGATCACAATATCACACACTTTGACCAGGGTAAAAATGGAGATACCACCATGATGGCTTGGTTTAATACAGATTTAGAAAAAATTATCAGTTTCTGAGCCGCAAATCCCATATTTACCTTTACATCAGCGTGTCCATTTCCAATTGGATGTCCTGCAAACCAGAGTCAGTGCACCTGTACATAAACAGTGCTTTTCACTTCCATAGAATCTCAGAATCCCAGAATTATTTGGGTTGGAAGGGACCTAAAAGCCCATCCCATTTCACCCCTGACATGAGCAGGGACATCTTCCACTGTCCCAGGCTGCTCCAAGCCCTGTCCAGCCTGAGCTTGGGCACTGCCAGGGATCCAGGGGCAGCCCCAGCTGCTCTGGGCACCCTGTGCCAGGGCTGCCCACCCTCACAGCCAGGAATTCCTTCCCAATGCCCCATTTACATCTCCCTTGCTTCAGCTTAGAGCCATTCCCCCTGTCCTGGCCCTTAATGCCCTTGTTTAATTAAAAATTTCATTTGCATATCTGCCTCTGTGTCTTTTTTTCAGAAATCATTTCAGAATTTGTCCATAGCAGTCCCAGACTGCCATGTCTTTTTTCAATTTCTATGATTTCTAGGGAGGTTTTGTTTCAACTCCTGTTCATATCCTCCTCATCTATAAGCATTTATTGATTTTTAGAGCCAAACCAACAAGTAAAAACACAGGAGTGGGAAATGGGAATTGCAAAGAGGCAAAATGGAAGATAACGGAGGCTGGAGATGAGGCTGGCTTTAACAAACCCTGCTTTACTAAACTCTGCTTTAACAAACCCTGCTTTAACAAACCCTGCTTTACTAAACTCTGCTTTAACAAACCCTGCTTTACTAAACTCTGCTTTGGCAAATTGTTCTTTAACAAACCCTGCTTTACTAAACTCTGCTTTAACAAACCCTGTTTTACTAAACTCTGCTTTAACAAACTGTGCTTTAACAAACCCTGCTTTAACAAAACCTGCTTTACTAAACTCTGCTTTAACAAACCCTGTTTTACTAAACTCTGCTTTAACAAACCCTGCTTTAACAAACCCTGCTTTACTAAACTCTGCTTTAACAAACCCTGTTTTACTAAAATCTGCTTTGGCAAACTCTGCTTTAACAAACCCTGCTTTACTAAACTCTGCTTTGGCAAACCCTGTTTTACTAAACTCTGCTTTAACAAACCCTGTTTTACTAAACTCTGCTTTGGCAAACTCTGCTTTAACAAACCCTGCTTTACTAAACTCTGCTTTAACAAACCCTGTTTTACTAAACTCTGCTTTAACAAACCCTGCTTTAACAAACCCTGCTTTACTAAACTCTGCTTTAACAAACCCTGTTTTACTAAACTCTGCTTTAACAAACCCTGCTTTAACAAACCCTGCTTTACTAAACTCTGCTTTAACAAACCCTGTTTTACTAAACTCTGCTTTGGCAAACTCTGCTTTAACAAACCCTGCTTTACTAAACTCTGCATTGGTAAACTCTGCTTTAACAAACCCTGCTTTAAAAAACTCTGCTTTTACAATCCCTGCTTTAACAAACTCTGCTTTAACAAACTCTGTTTTCACCACCTCTGCTTCTCTGCTAGTTAAAATCGGTTCTATCAAGACAACCCTTGGTAGATCACTACAATTTTTTAAAATTAAAAAAAAAAAAAAGAGACTACACCAGTGCATGACTGCACTGTGATGTAAAGTGTCCCTCAAGAATATTTCCTAATTAAGCTGCTTGATCAGTTTTATTACCTTAATCAGTGCAGCCAGCCTGCAGGAGGGACTGACACTTCTGCACTGAGGATCCTGCACTGCAAGAGTGGATTTATTTTCAGAGCTCTCTCTCTCTCTCTCACCAGCCTGACTTTTGGGCCAGGTTTACCTGTGTGTGAGGTTCACTAAAACGAGCTTAACTTCAGCCAGGGCGAGGAGACATATTGCAGGAAATTTAAGACCAAAAAATGCTCTTCTTGTTGTGTTTTATGGTGCAAGGGATATTGACAGTCGTTGGGACTGAAAACAAGACAGATCACAGCGCATCCCAACTGTAAATACTGTGGAATTCCTAATTCTTCAGGAAAAATCCCAGTTAGTGCCCCATTCCTATGATTATTACAGGAGATTAAGGAAGACAACATTAGTTATTTTCAAGTACATAATCTCCAGTACTTTTGAGGCATCTTGTGAATTTATCTCAGAGCATAACTGATAATCTAGATATGCAAATCAAGAATATTTGCCAAAAAACCTTGACTACAGGAAGTGGTAAAATGTCCTTCAGACCAAAATAATATAAAATTATCTTACCTTCAAACTCCTCTGTTCTTCTTGGATGCTTTTTAGAAACCTTGATTATTTTTACCTCTCCAAAAAAATCACAGTTCCTGACTGAAACTGTATTTGGCCAATATTTTAACATATCCACTACATGGATATTTTTTCTTCTGAGAAATTTGTGGGTTTTCTCTGCACCAAATCTCAATTATGCAAATTCTGTTATCATTTTGGGAATGCTTAGTCATGGAGCTTCATTACCATGTTTTTGGTAACTGTGGAAAGACAGTGGCTCCAGAAGAATTAGTGATAGTCTGATAGTCAAATATAAATTATTCTGGGATATTTTGAACTGCTCCAAATTGATGATAATTATGTTATCAGGCATGGATGCCTACTAGGGTTAACCATAGGTGCAATTTATATTTTTCTGCTCTTCCACCACTCTTGGTTATTTCATGATGGGGACAAACAGAGACTGTTCCAGGATGGTTTTAACATTGTGCTACAAGGGTTCATTTTGTCCTTTTATGTGACAGCCTGCCAGTTTGCAGGCAAAAAAAAAAAAATTGTCTATAATTTTCCCCTGGAAAGATGGGATATTAATGAGATTTGAAAGAATAATTTGATGAGAATTTCAGCAATTCAAATCAAGTATGACACTGGAGGGTGAAAGGAAAGCAAAGAGCACTGGGGTGAGTCCTGGCAGGCTGGCAGTGCACAGAACTGGACAGCTTTGGTTCACTTGGAATTCCTGCCTGGACGTCCAGACGTGGAAACTGCAGAACTCCCGAACTCATATAGGGATATTTAAACCCCTTTGATAAAATGGCAAAGGCTATGTGGAATTAACTCATTCCAAAAGCCAGGATTCCTCATCTACCAGCATCCTTTCATTGTAAAAGTTGATCATAAAAGAAAATGGAAATATAGAAAATGTTTTAAGAAGAAACTCTGTTGGTTTGGTACCAGAGGGGACCTTCGTAATGAAGAAACTACAGATCTACCTTCAGATCAATAAAATGTGGCAAGGGGGGACACACAAAGAGCCATCCACAGAAAATGGGGAATAGAAATCTCTTTCCACATGCTGAGTGATATTGACGGCTCTTGGAATGATTCACAGATTGAATTAAAACACTTTCATGGCAGCATCATTTGAGCAATTTGGTTTCTAGTTAAAGTATCGCCTCATTGCTGATATGCAAATAGTGATTGCTGCTGCTGCCACAAAAGGCATTGATAATTTGGCCTGAGAATTTTCAGATAAACAAGAAATATTTAATATGATGTCCCAGTGTATATTTCTGTCAACAGGTGATGGCTTTCTTAGCACATTTCCCAAAGTTTTTAAGTCCATAAATGAAGGATTTGAGAAGGATATTCCTCCATTTTTCCAAGATTATTTTTTAACTAATCCTTTATCTTTCTTTTTCTACTCTATGTGAAAATTTCCTGGCTATTATTATAATTTATCTTTTTTGCTACTCAGATAATTATTTGCTACATTTTTTGATGGATTGTTCACTAGCTGTCTTCATTCTCCAGAATTTATTTCTGCAAGAGCAGCATTGCTGAGCTACCGCCCTAAGTGGATCCATTTCTAGTCATGTGACATTCAAGTAGTGAATATTCTGAACTCTCTTGGTCCTGAACTTCTCTTACATTACATTACTCCACCTGTTCCCTCCAACCACATGATACAAATGCAAATTTCGAGGGTTTTTTCTTTGCTTTGAGTGTCTTTTCCTCTTGTAAACTACAAAGTTGGTGGTTTTTTTATAACTAAGGGAATTTCTCAGTGTGGCTTGGCAATGAACAATTGAAATCTCTTGAAAATGGGCAATTAAAGTCTCTCTCAGTGATCTGTAATTGAGGGTATTTTCAGGATGAGCTCATTGTTGGTGCTGAGTGATCACTGAGAGATGCCTGCAGAGGACTCTCCTGGATTTAGGAATGTGCAGCACATTCCTGTGTGGTGTAAGCTCATGGAATCTCATGGACTGGTTTGAGTTGGAAGGGACCTTAAATTCCATCCAATCCCACCCCTGCCTTGGGCAGGGACACCTTCCACTGTCCCAGGTTGTTCCAAGCCCTGTCCTGGCCTTGGGCACTGCCAGGGATGGTTCACCCACAACTTCCCTGGGCAAACTGTGCATCCCTCTCCACTGGGCAGGATTTCATAATTGGATACCACTGCTGAACCTCCCTCACATCTCCCAGGGAAGCAGCATTTCATGCTCTGAAAGAGAACTGAGGAGCATCCAGGATATTCACAGGAGATTTTAGTGAAGAATCAGTGAAACAGCAACATTTGCCTTCTTTCCATCTGCCCCTTAAAGCTCCCAGGAGCTGTGCTTGGCTTCTTGAGGCTGGTGATTTTCACCTCCCTTGGGATTTTGGATGCACTTCACTTCCAAATCACTGGAGTCCTCTCCAAGACACTCAAAGCTAGAAAATTTTGATGTTAAATGAACAAATTCCTTCACAATCTAATGCTTATTGTCCATCTCATTATGGAAAAGGAAAGAAAAATGCTGCTAGAGAGAAATATGAATAAACAGGAGAGAGGCAAAAAGGGAATGGGGGAGGCTGGTGGAGAGAGAGAGAAGTAAAATGCTTTAATTCAGGTGATCATTGGCATGTCTGAGCTGTCAGGCTGGCACCCCTGTCTGCCTGCACTCAGAGAGAGTTTTCCATGTAAAAGAAGCAGATTTGCCAAATGAATCTTTTCTAGAGCTGTAGCAGTTTCAGCACACTTATAAAAAACACAATTTCCCCCTTAAGAACTCCTGAAATCCCTACACTTTTTCTAGGCTTTGTTTGGTGCTTAGAATGAAAAAGATGGACATATTTGTAGGGAATAAAGCTGAATGAATTTTGTAAAATTACCAGCTGCTACGTTTTTATTTCAAACATGCCACCTACGTTGGAACTAAAAATGCTCCACAGTCTTTTTATAATTCATCTTTGCTGGAAAACAGTTGGTGGAGAATTTGAGTAGGAAAACCCAAACATTGCATTGGCCTTGAATCCTCCTGAGCACTTCTCTGCAGAGGGTCAGTGAGGATATGTTTTGGGAGCTGTTTAAGTGTGAGTTAATCAGAAATAATTTCATTTTGATTCATCACTAGAGCCCTTCACAAATAAAACCCCATAATTTTTTCCACTCTCTGAATCCTTTAGGAGTTACTCCTGAACCTTCCCTTTCCAGCTCCTGCCCTCACTGCAATGGCATCAGGGAAAAGAAAGCCATGTTTACCAAAAATACCTAAACTGAAAAGTAACAATTGAAATTAGTACTGCAAAGCAGCATTTAGAAGAGATCTGCAAAATCACTCTGGGTGGTGAGGATGAATGTAGATTATTGCTTAGCAATATTTGATACTACTGTGGTTTATTCAGTTAAATGGTTCATTTAATATCAAGAGTCACTAATTTCAGCAGCAGAGCCCCAACCTCCATTTCTGTCAGCGTGGCAGGACAGCAGTTCTACAAGAATGGCACTAAAAGGATAAGCTCTGTAGGTGCTAAAACAATTTTGCAAAAGGATAATTTACTTTTTGCTTTCCTTTTTTTCCTTCATTGCAAACAGAAGCACAAGACATTGAACCCATCAGAATGAGACATAACAAGGTTTCTCAGGCAGGAATATTTATTTAGCCAAGCACAGTGAGCATTTAGAAGCATTCCTTGAGGACAGGCCCAGGAAACAAGGAGCTGCCTTCCCATGGGGTCTGAGACAGGATGTGGAGCAGGGATTTGCTCCCCCATCTCTAGGCAGTGTTTTCCATGCACTGAAATAATATTCATAGTGTATTTTTCTGCACAATGCAATGCTTCTCAAACTGCTTTCCAACCCAGGCAGCCAGTAATCCTGTAGCACTGAAATGTTCTGATCTTTTCCTAGGAAATCCACATTTTACAAAGTGGTAGCAGTGTTACACACAGTTCTCAGTGTTATGGCACATGGGCTGATGTCAGTCCTGCCAAAGGAAGGAAAAAATTTAAAAATTGGAAAGAGTGGGGCAAGAAAGTCTGGGAAGAAACCATGAAAGCATCTTACTGCTGAGTAGGATCCAGTGTCTTTGCAGCTTCCTGACATACAGCACCACATTTAGTGTGGTCTGAAAGTGTCATCCACAGCAGCCAATTTATCCTGAATTTTGCTTCATAAGGTGAAGCACTGTGAAGTAACGGAGAGCTGGAGAACGTTGAGCTCTTCTGAATTTGCATTGCCACTCTGCCCTCCCTGGGATGGTCAGGACTGGGAGAAAGTTGGGGATTTGGCATCATTTTAACAGATGGTAAAGGTTACAAGGCCCAGCAAGGCGTGACACATTGTCTGACTGCTGGTATTAAGCTGCAAGACAATAAAGTAAATTTCTTTACATAATGACCTGAAAGATTAGTTACGCTTGATAAATGTGACTTGAGAGACTTTCATTGAGCTCAGACTTTTCTCTGGGAGCAGAATTATATTTCTTAAAAAGGGCTGAATGTACCTGCTTTATAGATAGGGAAGTTTCAGAATACGGTCCTAAATAACCTGATAATAAATACAGACCATTAAATTGCTAAATGTTGCTGAAATCTTTTATGGAGATAGTGCTAATCCAGTTGGTTCTTGGAAGATATATAGACCAGTTTCTAATTGGTGCTCAAAGTGGAGTTAGTGAAAATGAGGTAATAGTGATAGGGATGCAGAAATACCTCAGCCAAATAATTTCCATAGAGAATTAGAGATAGACTTGATTTAGGAAGGTCTTTGTACAGCATTTAGCTGTGGGCCAGCTGGCAATGACCCCAAGCACAGCTGCAGTTACTGGGAGGACACAAACTGGAGCCGTGGGCTCTGCAAAGTGTTTTGTTGTCCCTCCAGGCTGCCAGTGGTGCACAAACTGAATTAAAGCTGTAACAGTCAAAGCCTTGAGGGCACTGGCTCTTGGTAATCCTGCCAGTCTTTTGAGCTCTGTTTCATACCTTAACCTCTGGGGCAGGGAGGAATGGAGGAAGGGGCCTTTGGGGAATGTTGGTGGAAGTGGAGCAGGTCTGGGTTTGCTTCTGGGGCTGCAGCTCTGCTGCTCTCCCTGTGAAACACAGCAGGAAAACTTCCGAGCTTTAGACATTTGGGCATCACCTCCGTGGCTATTCTGGGAAATAAAAACTGTGAAATAAGCAGGAGGAAGCCAGAGCTATAATCTCTTCGGGACTTTTCACATTTCAAAGATGAGGGTGATTCCCATGTAAGAAACCATCCCAAGGTCTTGTCTGAGCTGGTAGAAGCCTTGAGAAGACATTAGGTCACTCTGCTGGGGACAGACTGGGCACAGAAACACTTCCAGAGGGACACTGGGGCTCTTCTCAGTTGTATTCAAAGCCTCCTACAAAGGGAATGGCCCAACCTGCCTGGACAGCTTATTCCAGCACTTAACTGAGCTGAATATTGGGAACTTGTTCTGTGAAATCTGACCTTTAGCACTTACACTGCAAAGCTGTCAACTCTGAGGCAGGCTCTGCTGAGCCTTTAAAAGCAAACAGTTTACAGCACTCAAGAGCTGTTCACAAAATTCATTACTGAGAAGCATTAAAGTCCCAAACTTGTGAGAGAAATCGAGGAGGAATTGCAGCCAATTCTGATTCAGTGACTTCCTACAGACAACTGGAAATGTGGTGCCAGTGGAACACAGGAATCCAAGGGGGAGCCACAAGAGCAAATTGTTTGTCTCAGTTGTACAAGTGGTGAGAGCAGAGGAAAACAGTGAAACCTTTAGTTTAGAACAGCTTGGAAATTGAACTCTAATTCTGCATTTGTGGCTCAGGTCTCTCCCGAACATATTTGTCTTTGGAAAGAGCTGAAAAGATGCTATAAAACCTACATTTTTCTAAATAAGGGATGACCTCGGTTATCTACTCCAGTTTCAAACTGCATCTGGTGGAATCGTGCTCCTGCATGATGGGATTCCGAGGTCAGGAGGGGGGGTCAGGGAAGCCAAGCATCACCCAGCTCAGCACCTCCAGGGCTGCTTTTGCAGTGGATCACAATACCCAGCTGTGCTTCCAGCACCTTCTGAGATCTGATAAATATGATGTCCTGCAAAGAGAGGAGGCTCCCTGGCTGTGGCACTGCTCCAGCACAGGTAGTGATCTAATGGGAAGGGAAGGAAGAGGGAGAGGGGTTTGCCGGAGCCCGGCGTGCTGTGAATGTTAACAAGTCCTCTCACGTCATCAGCTTCCCTGCTCTCCTCTCCCTCCCTCCCTGCCTTTCCCTTTCATGAGCCAGCCTGAAATCAGGGAATTACATGCTAAGGAAAACCCTTCAGCTAAACATATAATTATTCTGCACAGGATCAGTGCAGCATATTTAATCAGTTTACCAACTGAATTAATTTTTATTTTTTTTATGTCTACATCTCTTGTTGAGGGTGCAGAAATTCTGTGTTTAAAGGGGAAAAAATGGCTCGCAGTTGTGAAATGAGTATCTACAGCAGAACATTTATTAGGAGAGAAACCTCCACTGCAGGCTGTTTTGGCAGACAAACCTGTCAGTCCCCAGGACTTTGAATCACAGGCTCTGTGTGGAGTTATTACAGGTACTTAAGGAATAGCTGGTTTCCCATTTTAATTTTCAGCTGTTCAATAACACTGCATTCTCTGAAAGTCACAGCTGTATTTCATTGCATTGTATTTCATTTCATTTCCTTGGACTGTTTTGAAAAGTGAGTATTTATTTGGACAGAGGTGTCACTTCCCTGTAAACGAGTTCACATTTTAAATGACCTACTTGTAAACTGCTCCCCTTAGGAAGTACAACATCTCCAATGCTCTTGCTTGTAAAAGTACAGATAATTCCCATCAGATTTTGCCTCCAATGGAAACAGAAACTCTCACTCTTTTGTTAATTCAGTAAGACATCCTAGCTCCCCTCTGCACCCCAAAGCCCCAGATTCTGTACAGCACTCCCCTGCTCAGTGCACATTAAAATAGATGGGTTTGGGTTTGGACTGCTCACTGATAACCTGCAAAGTGTCCCTGAGTTTCACAGCGAGCTCCTGCGCCAAAAAGCAACAAAAATCTCCAGGTAAAGCATTCCCGATGCACATCTTGGAGGGCACTTTGCCATTTACTCCCATTAATATGTTAAACCTGATCCAGGGAAAACTGACCAGTTGGAAACCACTCTGACCCTGAAGGCACTGGGGAGCTTTATGGGTAATGTTTGTTTTCCAGTGGGGAAATCTGAGCAAGGCAAAGGTTTTTCCTTAAAAAAAACCCTTTCTTTTGGGTCCATAGAACACATCCCCAGGAAAACAGGTAAGTTATGTAAGAAATGGCTGTAACCAGGGAAAACATCTGAAAACCATTGGGAGATGTTTAACGTTTTGGAAAATTTGGGGAAAAAAAAATACTGACTAAAAACTGTTGCTAAAAATACCTCCACAATTAATGTTGTCACCTCCTTTGAAACCTTCCCTTTTAACCACACTGGTGTATCTGCTAAACTTTACAAAATACGTTTGTATAGAGACAAAAGTATCCAGAGTTGTAACTTCTAGAACCTCTGAGAGCCTCAGGAATCAATTTCCCGAGACTTGCATGGCCTTTTCAGGTTGTCCACACCATCAGATGCAGTTCCCTAATTGAATTCCAGTTGAGTGCGTTCCCGAGAAAGGAACTGTGCACAAATACAAGATGCCAACTTGTCATTACAATGTTCCTTAAAGCCTACCAATTTTTACTTTTTTGGCAAGTAACATTTCCTAAAGGAAAAGAACAGAAGGGTGTCTCCTCTTGGGGGGGGCTCAGGCTGCAGCTGCTGCTCTCATCGGATGCTGTAACCAGGACACGTTCTGGGGACCTGGGTCTCAAACCATTAACATCATTTTTGTGGCTTCCTTCCATCTTCTCTACAGTTATTTGATGCTTCTGGTACTCACTGCTAGTTAGTTTCAAAACATGGGCTTTGCTAACAGATTTTAGGAATAAGTTCTAGTGGCTTCAAGGGACATGGTAAATGCAAGTTTTAAAAGCATGTTGCTATAATTTCCCTGTGAAATATGTTATCATTTACGATCTCCACAAATAAAACTAATTCTCTACATATTTTTAAGCCCCCCAAAGGTACATTACAGAGGCAATATTTGTTCCATTGTTTATTAACGTGTTGCTATCTACAGTCAAGATAATACTCATTCCTAAAGTGGTAATTTTCTGAAAGTGTCTTTGATTTATCTTTTAATGTTGTGAAAGAAGTGACCTTTCAGAATAGAAGAACTACATAAAAGCTACCTTTTCACTGCAAATCACTGCCTGTGCAGACCTTCGACCTCCCTGGCATATGGATTTAGCAGCACGACTGTAGCCAACAGAGCTGAGCTACACAACACATGGAAATTACAGGCAAACAGTGGCCATAGTTGGGCAATTTTTGCAAAGCAAGGTAGTTATAAGTAGTTTTAAAGTGACTCCAGTCTGCCATTTGTGTGGGTTAGGTCTTTGGCTGCAGCTGAACAATACATCTGCAAAGGGATAAAAAAGAGGCTTGTAATATTAACATGGGGAAAATGGACAAATGTGCAACTTTCCTGTTTGTGGATGTGCAGCTCATGCTACCAAGGAAAATACCAACGTTGTGAATACTTCAGTGTTCACTGCATTACATTTACTTAAGCTTGAACACAGAGGCACAGCACCGACAATGCTGTCTACTCCAGATATCCCTGTGGATGGTGCACTGTGCAGGCTGGTATGGAAATCCAACTGTCAGGCAACTCCAGACATTCAAAAACCTGCTGCCTGTATGACCTTCCTCCACTGCACATCATGGATTGCTGTTGCCCAATATGTAATTAGTTTGCATCAGGAAGGATAAAAAAGCAGGAAGTAATTTTGAATTTAGCAACAAGTATTCTACATGCTTTGACACCTAATTTACATTATAATTCAAGTAAGGAGTTAAATTAGCAGAGTGATCTGTCCACTTTTTAACTCTTTTATGTACTGGGAATGAAGGTGTGGGTCAGATAACTCCTCTGCAAATCCATGAGGATTTGCTATCACCTAATGACATTGGAGCCTGAGAATCAATTCTATATCTAAAGGTTTAGGACCCATCCCAATGACCTGCTTAAGCCCTCCCAATTACCCCGAGTTCCCAAACGCCTGAGATACCAAGTACATCCATTCCCCTAGACACCGTTTGCTCCACAAGACTCTGTGCTGGTAGAAGGATAATTAGCTGATAATGGCAATGTGTCTGATGAGCACCAAAACAGCCCAATTTCAGCGAAGTGTGGAGATGTAGCTCAGCAAAATGAGACCAGAACCATTCCTCTATTAATGAGAATACTTTGAAAGCTTTAAGGACATTCGAGTGGGCATCCAATTCAACCCTCTCTTAAGTTCAGTCATCACATCACAGGAATGATTTCCATGAGTAACCTACACCCGAAATTTGCACCTCTTCTCCTTATATAACAGAGATCCCCCGTGGCAGGAATTATTTGTCTCAAAGACAGGCAGCTCATCAGAAGCACTGTATAACAACACTAATGCATCCCACTGTGGGAATACATTCTCCCCCCACTCCGGAGAAATTTAAACCACTTATCATCAGAACAATCCCTCGCCCTCCCATCCATCCCCGTCTGTTTGCAGCACAGCCGAGCATTGTCAGGCAAAACATGTCACAGCTGACGGCTGTGTTGTGAAACTGCGAATGTGCAGGGAAATCATCATTCCTGTCAAGTTATCCCGGCGAGTTTCCCCGCGGAGCCGCGCTCAGCCCTGCGCCTTCCCACGGCTGGCGCGGCCGCGGAGCCTCGGACACGCGGCTGGGCAGCCTGGACAGGGCAGGACACGTCCCTGGAGGAGCCTGGACAGGGCAGGACACGTCCCTGGAGGAGCCTGGACAGGGCAGGACACGTCCCTGGAGGAGCCTGGACAGGGCAGGACACGTCCCTGGAGGAGCAGGATGCCTCAGTCCAGCCCCCGGCTCCTGGTGCTCCTTGTGGTACCCAAAACTACAGACAAGCGCTGCACAGCCACTGCATCATCACCTGATATGAGCAAACCAGACCTAATCAGGGCAAATTTAAAGCAGCCAAACATCCCGGCGTTACCCTGTGCGAGGCATAATGGAGCCGTGAGACACAAACACTTTGTGTCTGCATTGTCCAGCAAACGCAGTTGATCCCTGCTCCGTTGTCGGCAGCAATTCCCACAGCACAGCACAGCTCCAGCAGCCTCTCCTCAGCCCTGTCTCTGACAACTACCGGGCAAAGCAGCACAAGGATGATCAGAACTGAATAAACTCTTCCCAAAACAAAGAATGCGAGAGCACGGATGCAAATCGCCTGCATCCAAAGTACAGACAATACACGGCAATAAACGATCCTACCTTTCATCCAATCCACTACTTGCTTGGGCGTCCACTTGCTAATAGGTTCCATAACGAGAGCCATCATCAGATCACTTTATCATTCACACCAAAATCAGGGGGAAAAGGAGAGAAAAATTGTATCAGAGCATGGCTGGGCTAGGAAAGCTGTCGGATTTTACAGTGCAGTTCAAAGAGAAGATGATGCTTTGTCCCTCCAGGTTCCTCCTGCACTGATTCAGTAATGTATAAAATTACACTGCTTGATCAGCTCTGGCACCTCCCCCACTGCACACAGCCTGCAACACCCGGAGCACCGAGCCAGGAAATGGTGCAGTACAGACTTACTTACCAAAGCCTCTGCCCGCCGAGCCACCGGCACGGATAAAACATGGCATTACACACGGAGCGATCCACGCCGGAGCCGCTCCGCACGCCGCGCTTGGCGGAGCTGCTTTATTCCAACGAGCCCTGGGATCTTCATCAGGGAAAATGTCACTACTGTAACTTGATAGCAGATTGTCTTGGCTTCATTGTGAATATGCTGACTGTCACTCGGCTTAAAGTGAAGATAGAAACGTCAGGATATCGCCTGGCATCTGGCAAAATGCTGAGCATCTCCATCTTTACAATGCGAAATGTTGCTGGAGTCTTGTACTGTGTAATCATGTAATTCAGAATGTCAAACACAGTATGAAAAGTCTTACCCAAGAAAAAAACTACTGGGAGAAAACTCTTTTTTTTTTTTTTCCTGGCCACATTCAGAGGCAGGATATTTCCTCCTATGAGCTGTTCATTTTGTAGGGAGAGAATGACAGCATCGAGGAGGCAATTTGTACTACTAGAGCACTTTAGGATAGACAAGTACAGCAAGTATTTTGACTCTCAGTACTGGGATCATTAGTCAATGTCTCCCATTTGTTATGAAAGAAAAAAAACACGTTTCAAGTATTCCTAATCCCGAAGTTTACTACCCTTCTGACAGATGAAGGTGAAACATTTCAATGAGACGTGCCAAACAGCACTTTTTGGACCCATTTGTGACTCTCTGCGCCTCATGCAGCACAAATTCTGCATCCTGTGGCTGAGAAGGTGCTGCAGGCTCCAACCTTTGGTCTGAGATCTGCAGCCCCACTATTTTATATTAAGGGCAGAAACTCAGAGACCAGAAAAAAAGGCAGAACAAAACAGTTCCACCTTTCTCTTCAGTGATCTTTCCTCTCTGCCTTTTTCCCCTGTACTGCTCCAAGTTTCCCAGCACATCAGGGGAAGAGGATGGGGATGTTCTGCTCCCCTGGGGCTGGGTTGAAGTCCCCAGGCTGAGATCTCTCTCTCATATGGAGGAACATGAAATACCAATGGAATCTTTATCACCGAATCCCAGGGTGGTTTAGGTTGGCAGGGAGCTTAAAGCCCATCCCATTTCACCCCCTGCCATGGCCAGGGACACCTTCCACTTGCTCCAAGCCCTGTCCAGCCTGGCCTTAGGCCCTTCCAGGGATCCAGGAGCAGCCTCAGCTTCTCTGGGCACCCTGTGCCAGGGCCTCCCCACCCTCACAGGGAAGAATGCCTTCCTAAAATCCAGTCTTAACCTACTCTCTGGCAGTTTATTCTCTACTCTTTCAAGGCTTTTTTTTTCTATAGTTAAGGATGCAGACAGGCATCTTTCCCCCACTAAAGCATCTCCAAAGAGATGTGCCATTCGCAGCTCAGTGATGCACTCTATCCTTTTTTATTTTTCTTTAGCTTTGGGAAATAGTGTGATTAGTATTCTATGATGTATTTGGAGTGCTCAGAGCACAGATCTTCTTTACAAAAGGATTCACATCAATTCTCCTTCAAGAAGGCTGAACAGCATGTCAGCTTCCTCTCTAAATTTTGGGAGACCACTTTCAGTAGCTTTAGTTCTGTCTAAATAGCTGTTTACAATGGACATCACAATGACAAAGCTCTCAAAGGCACAATACTTCTCTTTTTAGGCAATAGTGGGCTAGAATTGGGAATAAATATTTCTATTAGCTATCGGAAACTGTACGAGTTGTTTGGGGGCCATTCTTTCTTCAAATTCCTAATTTTTTAAAGTTCAATACCAGCATGGAAGAATTTGAGATAAGCTATGTTGTGTAAAAACTTGGTATTTTGACACATTTACACCAAAAAAAAAAAAACAAAAAACCTTCATTCGTGATTGTTTGGACTCTTTCCCTAATTCCTGTCATTTGACAGACATTCTGTCAATCCCCCTTTGTCTTACATTTCCTACCCAGGCTTGACTGGGCACTTTTTTTAATATATTTGGACATATTTTTGAAAGAGGATGAAGCCTGAATTCAAAGCTCATCAATGTCAGTGGGAATAATTCCACTCATTTAAATTGTCCTTGGACGACAAAAGAGGCCTCCAACTATTATTTTGGAATCAGGACTTCCATTTTCACAATGAGAACCTTCTAAATCTTTCACGTCCTGTTACTGAGGCTCCTCCCCCCAAGGATGGTTTGCATTTTCATTTATTCCCACTGTTATTCACGGTGCTGGCTCAGGCAGGAGCTATAATTTGTCTGGAAGACCCTGGCTGTTAGATAAACTCCTGTGATTTTCCTTATCATTACCAGTCACAGTTTGCCTGTGTTCTGGGATTTTACAACCTTCAGGACAACCATCTACTTTTTTGTTCTACCTCTTGGAATAAAATATTCAAAGCTGTTAAAAAAAGCTCCATTTCTCTCCTTCCTGATGATTTATTCAGGTTCATTCTCTGTTGCAAAGGTCAGTGCACATGGCCCTGGTTTGTCACAAATCATTCCAACCCCAGGGAAATGTTCCTTCAACTACTCCCATGGGTATGTTCAGTGTGGCAGCCCATGGGTGGCTCTACCTGGGGATTTCCTCTGCTTCTTCTTTTGTTGCTTCCATAAAGATTTATTCCTTACACCCATGGGAATGTCACAGGAACATGTCAAGATCGGGAAAGGAGCCTGTGGCAGGCCATGGGACTCAGTGATGGATCCAACTGAGCATCAGAAAGGCCAAATGGAGCCCAGACTATTTCTGGAAGCACGGTTCAAGTCTGTTCAGAGCACTTTTTGATACAGGTTGTCCACTCTGCCCGCTGAGGTAACGACCCTGGAAGGAGTAATCATGGAATACACCCCCCTGCACTGAGCTGTCACCCCTGACAGGCTCCCTCACCATTCCTGTCAGCCATGGGTCACTGCAGTGGGATCAAGTGGGTGAAGTCACTAGACAAGGAAATTTTTTTTTAAAATAGGCAAAACTATGTAATCCCTAAAGCTTTGCCATGTGTTTTTCTGCCTGTTTATTGCAGGGCTTCTGCCTAGATCTATTCCCCACCCTACCTAGCACTGCTTCCTAATGCCAACATAAAAGCAACAATGCATTCCCATGACTGTGTTTTTCTTCCAGGCTGAATGTAGCAAATCAAGAGAAAAAAGATCAAGGAACATCTTTCTCACTATTATTCTATCTAGGTCATGTAAATGAGAAATACTTTCTGACTGAAGTCTGCATAAGCATTGGAGCAAAGGGAGGCATTTGAAAGGGAGAAAGGAAGCAGAGCTTTCACTACAAGGCAACGTTGTTGTCAAAGGCCTATATAAAATAATCTGGTAATTCCAGCCCATAATCATCGCTGCTGCCTTTGACAGCAAAGGCCTAAGGCTGAACAGACTGGTGGAAAGGTTTGGAGTCCCTCCTCCTTCCCAGCAATAATGCTGAGAGTGCTGTAGCTTTTGAGCACTGCCTGGTATCTCTGGGATTGCTAATTAAACCATCAGTCTCCGTATTTTCATGGTCACTGTGGGAGGCAGTTAAATGTTCTTGTGTATTTCATGGCCAGTGATAACTTTCCAATTAAGGATTATGTTCAAATCTGGTACCATAGTCACTCTAACACTCAGAACAATCATGTATTTCTTGCAATTTTCATTTGGCAACAATTATTCTCATCTTCTTTGATGAAGAAATAACTTGCATGTTGTGAAATAAGTCCTTTAGGAGCGGGTTAGTTTAATAAAGTCTTGACATAGCATTTGATGTCCATTATGGACAAACAAGAACATGCAGCTCCAGATTAAATAAATCATGAATGCCTTGGAAAAGTGGTATGTAATGTTATAACTTAGGACATCTATAATTTATATTATTAATGGAAAAGTAAGAAAAATCTCCAAGGAAATGACTGTTGGATCCTCAGTTATCTTTAAAGCTTTTTATCATGTAACATTCATATATTATACAGCTGTTTTTTGTGGAAAAGAACATATTCTCAAAAAACAGAATGGAGCTAAACTGTTTGTTTTGGTCATTCTGTTCTAGGCCACATTCTGCCTGATGTTGCCTCCAGCCCTTGAGACACTTGTTGAGAGATGGCAAGCAAAGTGCCTCTGGTGAAGTTGCAAGAGAGCAACAAATGTACTGGGAGGAACAAAACCCAGCTTAGGTTTGGGATAGGGATTGACAGATTCTCCTGTTTAGGGATAAACTTGGCCTTACTTAACCCTGGCTTTACAAACGGAGGGGCTGGGCTCTGTTCTCACAGGTCAGAGCTCAGGAGAGCTGGGGGAGGCTCCTGTGCTTCGAGCAGCCTGAGCAGGGGCTGTGAGGAGAGGGTTTGGATCATTCCCAGCTCCCAGAGAGGGTCAATGGGAAGGTTCCACACGATCCATGAGTCCCAGAGAGGGTCAATGGGGAGGTTCCACATGATCCACGAGTCCCAGAGAGGGTCAGTGGGGAGGTTCCACATGATCCACGAGTCCCAGAGAGGGTCAGTGGGGAGGTTCCACATGATCCACGAGTCCCAGAGAGGGTCAATGGGGAGGTTCCACATGATCCACGAGTCCCAGAGAGGGTCAATGGGGAGGTTCCACATGATCCACAAGTCCCAGAGAGGGTCAGTGGGGAGGTTCCACATGATCCACGAGTCCCAGAGAGGGTCAGTGGGAAGGTTCCCACACGATCCATCAGTCCCAGAGAGGGTCAGTGGGGAGGTTCCACATGATCCACGAGTCCCAGAGAGGGTCAGTGGGGAGGTTCCACATGATCCACGAGTCCCAGAGAGGGTCAATGGGGAGGTTCCACATGATCCACGAGTCCCAGAGAGGGTCAATGGGGAGGTTCCACATGATCCACAAGTCCCAGAGAGGGTCAGTGGGGAGGTTCCACATGATCCACGAGTCCCAGAGAGGGTCAGTGGGAAGGTTCCCACACGATCCATCAGTCCCAGAGAGGGTCAGTGGCGAGGTTCCACATGATCCACGAGTCCCAGAGAGGGTCAGTGGGGAGGTTCCACATGATCCACGAGTCCCAGAGAGGGTCAATGGGGAGGTTCCACATGATCCACGAGTCCCAGAGAGGGTCAGTGGGGAGGTTCCCACACGATCCATCAGTCTTCATTTCAGATCACAGGACATGCTGAGTCGGAAGGCACAAGGATCAAGCCCAACTCTTTAAGTGAACATCCAGGGATTGAATCCACACCTGTGGTGCTCTCAGCATCACACTCCAACAAGCAGAGCCAGTCTCTGGGGTGGGTATTGCATTGCTGTGGCTGCCCCTGGATCCCTGGAAGTGTCCCATACCAGGCTGGACAGGGCTTGGAGCACCTTGGGACAGTGGAAGGTGTCGCTGCCCATGGTGGGGGTGGCACTGGATGGGCTTTAAGCTCCCTTCCGACCCGAACCATCCCAGGATCCTGTGATTCTCCATCACCCCCCACAGCTGAGGTTCTTTTGCTGAGGTTCTTTCTCCTGGTGGAGGCACCAGCCCCGACTGTCCTCTGTGGAATTCTGTCGGCTGTGAGCCCGGCGAGGCCCCGGGCAGCGGGTCTGTCCTGCGGAGCCCCGGCATGGGGAGGATGGTGTTCCACATTCTGGAGTGCCATCTGCTGGCTCCGTACCCGTCACCAGCTCCGGCAGCTTCCCTTTTAATAAACATCAATTAATTAATTAATTAATTAATTGCATTTCATTTTCACTGCTGGTGTTTACTGTTGTATCAACCTAAAGTTTTTGGTTTTTTTTTTTCACAGGAACCCACTGTAGTCTTTGCGTTTCCATCACAGGTATTAATATCCCAGTTTCTATATGGAGCCTCATTAGAAATTTATATTTTTTCATGCTCCATTAGATGATAAAACTGTTTTATTAATGTGTGTTAGTCATAATTTATGATACTTTACATTAACTGGGGTATTAAAACACCCTTAACAAATGGTTTGGAAATCAGGGCTAACATTAAAAAAATGCAAGAAATACTTGGTTTCTCAGGAATGTAGAGAAATTATTTCATTATCACTTGCTAAAAAATATGTCTTGACATGGCTGAGATGGTTTTCTGCACTGCTTTTTCCTCAGTGTATTTTATTGTACACAAAAGCTCCTCCTCTGACCTCTCTTGGGACTGAAATCCTCTATTTAGCCACAGAATATGAACACCATGAACAGAGGCACTGCAAACTTCCTCCTGTCTTGCATCACTTTCATCACAACATCACCCTTTTTTTCAGGAGCTGCCCTTTAGCTGTTGTTACACTTCCTTGACATCAATAGTAGCTTTTCTATAAAACAGGATCTTTAGATTACACATCTCATGGAAAAATGATCACTTTTCGCAGCCCTATCCAGAGTTTTAAATGCAACTGCAGTGTATTAATTTCAAAGATATAATGTAGAAAAATTAACCAAAAAAAAATCATTCTTCTCCAAGAAAATCCACTGATTTCAGTGAAGACACTGGGTAATTTTTTCTCATAGAAGATGAACTTTGTGTTCTTTGACTCAGACTACAAATGAGCAGAGAACACTGAAATATTTTCATATTAAGGGAAACAGGATCCTCTGTTTTCAGCCTGCTTGTTGATATCACCAACATGTTTAGAGTCTCCCAAAGAGCCCCAAATAAGAGGGAATGCTCCCATCTGGGAACCCCTGTGACAATCTTCAAAGCAGAGATACAAGTGATGCCTTGTGAAGGCTGCCCTAGAACAGGGGCTAGATGGAGTTAAAGAATAAAGCAGGGATTTGTTAAAAGGATCTCCTCCATGGATCCACCTTGGGCAGCACCAGAGCCCAGCCAGGGCTGCACCCAAGATGAACCCAAATGGTCCCAAAATGCACGAGCGCTCCCGGGGGCTCTCACTGTGATCAGCTCTGCTCCACTGGCACATTGCAGTTCATTGTCCCATTCCAGCTTTAGCCCATGCAGTCCCATCCTGCTTGTTTTTCTCTCTCCAGCCCACGTTGTTTGTGCTCTTGGGCCTGAGATTTGGATCATTTGTCCTTGGTCCCCAGCTGGAGAAAGAATTTTGTCTCCCTGCTCTGTGAAGAAATCTCGCCATCCCATAATATGAAGCTCAGACCCACACACAAAAGCAGCAAAGAATGTGAAAAATATAAAAGCTTAAACCTGAGGCATCACAAGAAGAAAGTCCCTTGAAGCAATGCCAGTGGAAGAGGCTTCCACCTTGCCAAGGAAGTTTCCATATGGGGACTTTGCCACTGCCACGAGTCACAGCTTCCTCCCCAAATAAACTTCATGAGGACACAGATATTTGGGTAAGTCTTAACTTTGAGCTGCTGGGAAACAAAGAGAACAGGGGCCTCATCTGCTTCACTGATCTCTTCAGTTTGCCATCACCAGTTTGGCAAGCAGGGGAAAACTGCAGACAGATCCTTTGTTATCATTTTCCTGCACAGAATTCCTCCAGGAACAACTATAAAGTTCTGCTCAGTTCAGGACTGACTACAGTAACTAAATTAAGGAGAAACAGGGAAATATCTTGCAGCGAGTCTCTTTGAGCCTCACATGCAGCTTCAGAGGGATCCTGTAGCACTGTGCAGTCAATTCTATGCCCAGAATGGATTCACTGTCTTAATTCAGTTTTCCATGACATGGAGCTTACAGTACTGACAGTCATGGGGTCAGCATGAGAATTTCTGAGGGCAAAACTGGGCAATCTCTCCCAAAATAATTTCCAGCTCAACAGAAATCATCGATGTGATGCCAAATTTATTACACATGGGTCAATGGCCTTTATTTTGTAGGTATTATGGAGATCAGACTAAATTTTCAGACCTCTCTTTTTTGTCCCTAAAATCACAGGAATTTTAAAATTTGAGTGCTGCTAACTCCAGCTCCTTTTCTTTGAAGAAAATAAAATGTCAGAATATTTATTACTACAATATGTTTAATTTCCTGTCAATATATCCATATTCATTTATATACAATATGATTGGTATTTGCCTTTCCCCTTCCTCTATTAAATAAATGGAAAATATTTATTTGATAAAAACAGAATAAATGTTCAGTGTACTTCCTCTGCAAGAATCACATAACAACTTTTAAGCAATAAACCATCTGCTTCTCACTACATTAGGTAAACGATATTACTTGGAAAAAAAAAACCAGTAATAATGGAAAACTTGACAACAGTAATAAAACTTCCAAACTATTGATACCAGATTCCCTTGTAATTCATTATTTGCTGGCTGGAAAGTTGCCTTTGAAGCACAAGTGCCTGTTGACTTTCCTAAAGGATTCAGGGAACCAATGCAGAATATTCAGTGATTCTGTGAAACTTGGGCTGTATATTCTGTGTGACATTTATGGTGTGAAGAAAATATGCAACAATGTTGGAAATGGACTTGTTTTGCCATTGAGGGACCCTCAGTGTGGTGGGAGAAGAGGGACAAGCTCATATTCAAGTGTCCAGGAGAGCCTGGGTGCACTCTGGGCCATTCCACCGAGAAAAACCATTTTATTCTTTTGTGTTCCATCATTATCTCCTTCTCCACCATCCCACGGCAAAATGTGCCTTACAGAAATATCTGAGCATGGGCTCCAATATTCAAAGAGTCATTTCGCCTTGCAGAGATATCTGATGGGGTGACCTAGGATGTGCTGGCACAGGGAATGTCAGATTCATAAAATTGTGACAATTATTATCATCCCATCTTCATTTTCCCTGTGATTTTGGTCCAAGCTTGTCTTTCATGTTGCCAAGTGACTGGTGACAGCAAAAGCTTTTCTTCAAGGCATTCTCAAGATGGCTTTTCCTTTATCTTAGCATCTCTGCAAAGCCCTGCTATTATTAGCTCTTCCTAATGCCTTGGTTAAAACCTCAGAGATTATGCTCCTGCTTTATACTCCAGTAGCCTCTTCATTCTCCATGTTTAGTTAGACTCAATATTTGCTTGGAGGACTGGCTGTGACTACAGAGATATTCCCAGCATGTGACTGGGGCCAGGTTTTGTGTTGCCTTAATATTGTGAGCAGAAATTGAGATACAACAATCTGAAAGCTAGAAAAAGAAAATTTGTATGAGCCACGAATACCTGCCAGACTAACCTGACATGAAAACATCTGCTGCAGCCTTCACCATGGGCACTTCAGAGAATTTAGTACGTGAGGCTTCTTGTCCTGCCCTTGATACATCTGTGAATGAGGAAACCTCAGGTCTAAGCGCAGAGCTGGACATTTTTCATCCTTTCTGTAGCCACACAGAGTTAAACACTGATCCAAAAGAAGGATGCAGAATAAAAAGGTCTCTTCCCTTCAGCCTGTCTCTCCAAATTAACTTGATTTGCTGTTTGGAGACCGAGGAGATGATGGTGATGTGTCCTGTCGTGTTTTCCTCTGCATCCCAGCAGCATGCCCTTTGCTCTTCACCAGGAGCTTTGCATCAGCAACCAGCTTTCCTCCCATAATTAATTTCTCAGGGCTCTTCCCCTGCTCTTTCCATTCCAAACAGCTCTGCTGTCTCTTACATGCAAGGATAGCTTTATTTTGAAAGAGCCTGGCAAGCAAACAACACAATGTTTTCCTTTTGGACAACCTGAAGCCATGTTAGATGGTGACAAGACGTGCTCTGATCAAGCCGAGGAAGGCATAAACTAATTGCCAAGAGCTGGGAAGCTCTGTAGCTGTGCTTCAGAGCCAGCTTTCATTTCTCTCTCACTTTCTTGTAGTCACAAATTGCACCAGCTCAGATCCAAAATAAAGACCTGCCATCCAGAAACCTTGTTTATAGGAAGGGCTGTCAGAAGCCTCAGCCATCTGCAGCTCCTGCTCCACCTTCCTGCTCCCAGCGCTCCTTCCTTCCTTCCACATCCCGGCAGCTCTCCGTCCTCCTGTCCCCTGGGAGGGAAGGACAGGATGTTCTGCAGCCACCAAACACCAACCACAGCCCTGCTATAAAAACTCAGGGATAGATCCCTTGGTTTAGGGGTTTTCAACAGCTACTGCAACAGCAGCTCTTTAAATACTCTCTGATTTCTGATATATCCGATGCACTGCACATTTCCTGTGTCCTACAAGACTTCCAGCAGCTACTTTCTTCTTCAGGTCTCCATGAGGAGTCTGTCTTCTCTTTTTCAGCCTCTTCAGAGTGAGAAAAACCTGCATTTTTATCTCTTCCCTTAGTTGGGTTGGTTTTGCCTGTGAGTGTGATTAGAAATGCACATATCAAACTATCTCATCCTAAAACAAGGAGCCAAGGCTTTGAACACAGACACGACCAAGCCTTGCCCTTGGAGTCTCCTGCATGTCCACCAGCAATTCCCCAGGTCACTGAGTTTCACCAGCTTTGTTCCTCAAGTTTCTGATCATTTCCCAGTTGAATCCAGTCCACCAGCTCCAGGACTCAGCTTTTTTCCCAAGGAAAACCTCTCCTGCAGTTTGAGCTGTTGTGGGTTTATTTTTCCGTTCAGTGCAATAGAAGCAGCAGCAATTTTTGGCTACAGAGCCTCTCTGCAGGTGTTACTGCTGTGAGCCAGTGCTGGGAAAAGGTGAGACAGGTGAGAAACCTGTTAAGGACTTGTCCCTTATTTCCTGGTCCCTGCAGACTAGGCCCTGTGTCTTCTGCCTGGAAGGATTTTAGTGACTATTTCAAGTTATAATGTTTAAATAAAAATCAAAGTCATATATTCCAATATTATCTCCTTCTTCCCCATAATTCCTCCAAGGCTCATCTCGGGATAATAACTTTCCATCATGTGAGCTACCCATTTAACATTTTCTTAACTCTTCGGGGAAGGGGCGTAACTGTGCAGCCGTCTTAAATTAATTTGAAAGAGTTAGGGAAAAAAATGGTTCCATTAATCTATCTAAAACTATCCATATTATCTCCAGCTATTATTTATAAATTCATTTTGCATTCTAAACCAAACCCCACACCGTCACTTATGTTTAATGCTGCCTGCCCATTTTCCTGATGAAGTGCCACATTTGCTGCATTTCTGCATCACATCTTTTTAACAAATGTCTAATTTCTGCAATCATGTATCTTGCTAAGAAAGTTCTTACTCCTTTTGTATAGCTCGCCAGTTTTGCTGTATTGCTGCTCTCTCCCAGTACATCATCATGAAGCTTAGCAGGACATTTCTCATGTTAATTGCACGTTCTGCCCATATATACAGATATTTATAATCTCCTGGGGGAAAAACTGTTTTAGTGGCTTTTCACAGCACAATTAATTTTCTTATTTCTACTTATTCACAGAAAATGTTAGGATTAAAAACAGCTTAGGCTGAAAATTTTGTTGAAAGCTTTTTCCCCTAAAATTATAAGTGACATGTTTTCACACTTAAGCAAAAATATGTATCATTAGCTGTGAAAAAAGTGACATCAAAAAGATATTAATTTTAAAATATATGAATTTACTGCAAAAAACTTCAAACATTTTTGTTAATAAATCTCTGATGAACTTTTCTGATAGAACATCACCCTGGTTGGAATTCCAATATTCAGACTAAAATACAAAAGTTAATTATTTTGCTGTTAAATTGCCACCAGAATCAAAACTTTTCAGCAATTATGACTCACATTTTCCTATCTTTCCAGCTTTAAGCTTCTGCTTGCAGACTGTGACCCTGTAGATTGAAAGAGCATTTTCAAATTCTACTATTTATCACAAATGTATGTCTCGGACACTAAAATCTCCCCCAGGCAAATAAATTATTTATGCTGAATATAAGCATTCCCTTTTGTACAATTTTAGCTGTACCAAGTTAATAGCTCTAAAAGATGACTTGATTTGAATCTCAGTTTCCAAACACTGCTTTGCCAGTGCAGTGCAGCACCTAGAAAGTGATACAAAATCAAGGTGAGCTTTCACAGGGATGTGACAGGGAGAGGATTGACATTAGAAAGCAATACAGAATCAAATTCCCGTTTCCTGGAACTCAGTTCATCAGCCTCTGTGGGCCTGTTGGGTCACTCTCGTAATTAAAAGCCAACTGTGTTTATTTGAATATTCCTTTTGAGTCAGTTGTGTCCCTTCTGTGTCCCAGAAATTTCAGCTCCATCACATTTCTTAGCTGTCTCAGGAAAATAATACCATTCTGTATTAAAAATGATCATAGCAAAGTTACACTGATGTCCATGAAGAATCTTGTTGCCTGGAATATAAAACCCTTTGGACTCGGAACTTTCCCTTCTCTTCCTACAGACACAAACGTGGGGCTGTGGCAATCAGAAAGAATCCATGCATTAAACCACTTAAGCACAGCATAAGGGCCTGCTCTGACTTGGAAAGTGGTTATGTTAATTAGCTTAAATTTGCAAGAATTTGACTAAATAGGAACAACTTGACATTTAGTTTGAAAGGTCTAAATGTTTCTGTAGAGTTCAGACACCACTGCTGCTGGTAAGGTATTCCTTTTTTTTTTTTGTTTTTCCTTTCCCAAATGAAGCCACGAATACAAAAAGTTCATTTGCAAATGTTTACCTAACATGAAGACTTAGAGGGGGGCTATCAAGGCGGCTGACACAGATCCCATTAAGTCGAATCCCTGGCAATAGACTCTGCCATGAAGTTGGGCTATTTGCTTTTCTTCAATCCTCCCTGGCTTTAGATGCTTTCAAATCTTTCCTAATCCCCGCTGAAGGGCACAGCTAATTTACCTGGGAAGGGGCTGCTGCCGCCTTTGCAGCCTCCCTGACACACCTGCACAACACCCAGGTGCCTGCAGATGCTCTGAGCAGCAGGGAGAGATCCAGGTTTGGGGAAGGGCACAAGGGCATTTTTCTCGCCCCTTTGTGAAGCCCTACAAAGGACAGAGATCCTTTTCTGCTGCCCGCTGGGCTGCACCTCCCACATCCCATTGAGAATGATACATTTATTTCTTCCCATGTTTGACACTTCCGAAGCACATCCTGGACATTCGTTGTTTCACTTGCCCTCTGTTCCCTCAGCAAACCGAGTGACATCTGGCATCTCCTTTGTCCCCTAATTTTCCTGCTGCTGTTGAAATGCTGCTTTGAGCACCGCTCCTCTGGAACTCTACAAGTGACCACAGATTTGCTCCCCGTTTTTTTAATTCCCAGAGTCAGAAATTGATTAGTTAATGGAGCTTAAGCTCCGTGGCTTGCAGCACCCTGTGACAGAGTAAGGGTTAAATTTAGTAGCTTAGAATTGAAATCGTAGGAATGATTTCTAAACTGTATCGGGGGTTGGTGGTGGCCAGAGCAGGCAGGTAGAAGGAACAGGCCTGGACCTGCAGGACAGCCAGGCCGTGGGAGTGAATGATAGCCCCGTTACAGTGATTGTCCTAACCAAACCAAGCATGGTCTTCAGCAAATCAAGCATAGTCTTCAGTAGATCAAGCGAAACTGCACCTGTGTGGGAATGGGAACGAGAATGGAAGAATACAAGTTAATAATCAGTGTGGGGTGGGGGAGAGTAGAAGGGGTTGTAAGCTACCGATTCGGGTGTATCGTTGAAGCCCAGATCTGGGGTCTCACCCCCGGGCTTCCGCGCGCTTCAATAAAACACCTTCATATACAATAAATTCTGATTGTGTGTGGATCCTGACGCTAACACCTGCACCCTTTCATTAGCTGGGAATCCGAGATAAACACAGTGATTTAGGGCTGCTGAGCAAATCCATCAGCTCCATAGCATGACAGCTTGCTGCTGCTTTTGCTCTGGGAGCTTTACTGAAATACACTGCTAACAGCTATTTTTTCCCCCCATATTATATCAAAAAGCTTTTTTTTTTTTTTTTTTTTTAGAGGATGTGTTAAGGCACAGTGGAAGCAGCTGCTTCCGGGGAGCCAGGAGTGGGTGCTCCCCATGGAGCAAGGTCACAACCAGGACTGAGGTGGCCCAAGGGGGCTGGAAGGGGGTCCTGGAAGAGACTATGGGGTTGGGAGAAAAAAGACCCCAGAAAGACAAGAGAATGGAAGAGTATGGGGGCAAAATGAAGCAAAATGTCCATGTGAGTGTAAAATATATTATTATTATTATTATTATTATTATTATTATTATTATTATTATTATTATTATTATTATTTTATAATGACATGTATGAATTATATATTTTTCATTGGGAAATACTGAGATCATAGTCAGTTATTGATACTGATGAACGCTGAGGAGTAATGTTAATTAAGGCTTCATAACTGGAAACTCCCTGGTCAGCAACACTTTGGTACTGTCAGGAGACTCAAATCCCACAGCGCATCCTTGGTGCACTAAAACATGATAAATGCAGCATTTCTATCATCTCAAATACTGACTGCTGGAATTCCAGCTGTGGGGATCACTCTGTGTGGGAGTTACTCCTGTGCTCAAACACAAAACACCCACCAAAAAGTCAGCCAGGACTAAAAAGGCTTTTGATGTGATCCAAGAGATTTGTCCCGAGTGCCTGTGCTCTTATCTTGCATTTAAAAGGAGACAACTCTATTTGTGCCCCAAATGCTGCTCTAAGTGCCTCACCCAGAGCTCTGCCTCATGGGGACAGCAGGTGACAGTGGCCACACCTGCACCTGAACCAGACTGGGCATTTTGTCTCACCTCAAAGCAGATTAAAAGCATTTCCTGGCTATGGTTGTTCCCGAAGAAGCATCCATCAGGAACCCCAAAGTACAAACTACATCC
The DNA here is from genome assembly GCF_031753505.1 of Anomalospiza imberbis. Lineage (NCBI taxonomy): Eukaryota > Metazoa > Chordata > Aves > Passeriformes > Viduidae > Anomalospiza > Anomalospiza imberbis. The sequence goes on from NC_089694.1 coordinate 4,521,866, forward strand.
CCAGGGATTGGGAAATAACCTTCCCTCTTCTGACAAAAGCTTCCCTTTAATGTCACATCATTCCATTTTATCTGGGCTGAGATTAAACAAGATTAAATGGAGAGGAAGTAAAACAGGTTGGAAACAATAATGTAGTGCTACCACAAGTACCACTAATTTCCTTCATTTAAGGAAATTATTTAAACAAATAGTGATTCATACAAAAGCTGTCTTCTTTCATGAAAGAAGTAATTTGCATTTAAACAAATTCCTCCGTAGATGAAAGAAAACAAGGTTACAATAAAGGGGAAAATATTTGGCATCAAACCATCGATACTTCAATTTTATTGTTATCTCAAAGACAAAGATGGAAGATTACTTTGTAAACATATTTCTTAACAGGATAATTCCCTAATGAATGATAGCAGTCAGTGATAAGATTTACACTTACAAAGTCTTGTTGCAAAATAAAAGTGGTGCTACGGGACTGGACAAATATTTGGATATTTTATCTATCTATTTGGATATTTTATCTACAAAACACAGTGGCTCCTTCCTAAGGAGGACACTTCTCCTGACCAGGATTCTCCCGCGACTCTTCGCCTCCTCTTGGAACCCCACCTGCAAACTGACGGATGGATCAGCCAAGCAGGGATGGGAATTGTCTCATGGGAATTGTCTCATGGATTTCCCTCCTTGCTGAAATCCGGCACTGCCAGAACTGGCATTTTTAGCTGATCTTGCACTTTTGGGAGGTTATGTGAGGAGCATGTTTTCAGCAGGACACCCAAAGGGCTCCCAGGGGGGTTAATATTGTTTGAGTAGTGCCATACTTTCCTTTCAGGAAGTGCTTGTGGTTCACCACTGGTGAAAGGATTTCCTTGGGATCATTCAGATTCTCACCTTTCTTCTTCAACAGCAATGTGGAACTGTGGAGGATGTGGTGCTTTCTACTGTTATTTTATTTGTAAAATTGATTCTGAAGTTTTTGTCTTCATCTCTGCTTTTATGGTGCTGTTTCCTTTCGAATGCAACCTACATTTTTATTTTATTTTATAATTTCTTTCCCTTACTTTGGCTTGCTGTGACTGAGGAGAAAAATGAGCTTGACTAAATCAAACAAGGTAAGAGAAGCAAGGAGAAACACTTGAAGGAACAGCTGGGTGATGGTTATTTTTATTCCAAAGGACTAGGGACAACCACTACATTAAAAGGAAAAAAAAAAAACACTTTTCAGGCTCTTTCAGCCCAGTCAAGGGTACAAGAGAAAAATAAGGACTGGTAACAAGAGGGACAGGCACAAGCTTTGGTGGAGATGGAATAAATGTGGACCCACAGGTAGAAGAGAAGGAGCAGGGGAATGTTTGATGTTGGAGAGCTGAGCACATGGAAAAACCATCTTAACCTCTGGAGAAATACAAGTCAAAGAAAAGCAGAGTGCTGCCTAAACTAATAAACGCTTTGAAGATTTCAACTCAATGTTTTCTTGGCTGCTTTTCTAAAAAGTCATGGGAAATAAGAATTGCTTGGGCATCACATTTAGGTGAATCATCTCACCAACTGAATTAGGCTTGTAGGGGGAAGATAAATGACAAAAGGAGGGGCTGTATAGATTTTTTTTAAATGATGGTTCTCTCCCTGGTTCTTTGCTTCCTCATGCCTGGTTTTGTTTTCATTTTTATTTTAAAAGTATTTTAACTTTTTTTTTAATTATAAAACTCTCTATGCTAGGAATACTAATGGGTGAAAATAATATACAATAATTATCTACCACTTTGGATAAATTTTTGGTGTATTGCATTTTTATATGTTCCTCGAGTTCATAATTTTTCCTGCTTGGTGTATGAAAAATTATCAAAGGCAATAAAAATGCAAGGAAGCAGCATCCCTGATTTTCTTAAAAATATCCCAATAAGATAAAAAGTGGAACAAATCCTTAAAATATCTACCCAGCCAGGCTCTTTTCCATTTTTTTTCCCATAAGCACCAGTTGTTTTTTCCATACCAGCACAAAGGACACGTTTACAGATTCAGTTTATGGGAGCTTTGTTTATGCACTGGGTAAGGATTAACTAGTAATTTTAATTAATATGGCAAAACCAAGTTCAAAGAAGACAGAAAATTTGTAAATCTTGTAAGACCACTAATTCTGGCTGGGTTTTTAGATGCAGAAAATGCGCTGCATGGAATTTTCCATATTAACATTTTTCCTAAGGTTTACACACTGTAATCCTTTCTTCATCACCATTTCGCACGGAACCTCCTGATTTACTAGATTTTTAATTACACCCTTGTACTTCCAATATTTAGTGTGTCTTTATAATATTTCTGTAAAATGAGCATCACTGTTGTCATTTTGGGTGTTCATTGAGCAGAAAACCTGGGAAAGAGCAGGAACTTAAACCAAGAACTTGCTTTTCAGAGCAACTTTTTCCCCTGCAAATCCAATGGTATTGATAGGAAAATAAGGACATGCATATTTTGTGGAATCAACCAAAAGCATACTTAAAATAATAAATAATTATAAATAAAATAAAAATAATTAATATATAATATTTATATAAATTATAATAAATCATTATAAATAATAGTGATTATTTTAAAGAATAAATCACATCAAACTTTCCTTTGTTGCAGAATAAGGAGCCTTGCAGAGACACGAAGCAGTAAATATTACATATCTTGGCTTTAGCAAGGTTTTTGGAATGGTCAGATACATTCTTGGATGGGACAAAGCCTCAGAACTGCCTGAGGAGCTCCTCAGGGATCTGCTGATACCTTTTCCAATAAAATGAAAGGACCAGCGGGGTTTTCCTGTGGCCACTCTTGAACCTGAAGTTTAATAAACCTCTTATGAGGGTTGAACTTATCAAAGATTCAGGATGAATGATAGCAAGAAGTTCCCAAAAGGAGCTTGGTCAAGCACCAGACCAACTCCAGGCTTTTCCACATTGGATTCTCCATACATTTTCCTGAGCACAAGTTGGACACTCTGGGGACAAGGGGACAGATTCAATCCAGGTCCCTTTTCGGCTGATGCAATGCAGCCCCATGATTTCATGCCTTGGAGCAGCATCAGAGCCAAATTACTCAGTGGGATGGAGAACTGCAAATACAAAAATTCCAGGTGAAAATGGGCTCTTTTCCACCCTGTTTTCACTCCCTCTTGAAAGGCCTCTGACTTTATAGGAGAGCCCAAGGTCTGGCTTAGATCTACATCCTTTAAAATATCCCCTAAATAATGGCATCCTGAAGCAAGTAAAGCTGTCCTGAGAAAGGGCTCTGTGGAGTGGGGTGGGTTTGCCCCTGAGGCTTCCCCAGTGTTTTCCAGACTCCATAGAAAGCCAGAGAAATGGAAATGGCAGCTGTTGCTCTAAACTGTGTGACCAAAGCTGTCACACACCAGCTCCCAAGTCCTTGTCCAGGAATTCTGAGCCATCCCTACAGAGACTCCTCTCACCTGCACGATCTGCTAAAAGTCTGAGAACCTACTGGTTCTGGAACAGCTGCTGGAACAGGGAAAGGTCTTGGAACTCTTGTGTGATCCTGCAGCTGGGTTCCTGAGGGTGGAATCTTCCCTGGTGCACCAGGGAGCAGATGCAGATGTTCCCAGCTGTGGCAGGAAATGCCCATACCCAGCCCTGGCCCCAGGGCTTTCCCTGCCCGTAGAACCACACCGGGGTAAGTCACTAATGGTGAGCTGGGCTCATCAGTTTAATGAGCTCGTACAGAGGAGCTGCAGCACAGTCTCACTTTGATGCTTATTCCCTCATGGAAGGACTCCTTTCATCTCCCAGGCTGCTGTTTAAACCACCAGACCAATCTGCCAGCCCCTGTTAATTTAAATCTGTCATTAATGAAGGAGGAAGCATTTAGATCTGATGGCAGGAGAAGAATATTTGGTTTATTTCATCGTGACATAGTTTTTTTTCTCAAGGTTTTGGCTCCTTAAGAGGCATTACCAGGGAAGGAATAACATAACTTGAGATTCTTTCTGGAGCTTGTCACTCCTCTGCTGCAAACAGCAGCAGCTTTGTTAACCTGTACGTTCAGCCTCCTATATTGTAAAGAACATTACTGAGATCATTAAATCTTCTTTTGGGGCCGCAAGTCTGCAAACTGGTTTCTTTGACAACTTGAATACACATCTCATGTCTCCTTCAAGAATGATTCTATGAGTTTTTTGATGAAAACTATAGAAAAAACACCTGTAAGCCCATTGTTAGTCAAATCAGAACCCTTGAAATATTACTTTCTATTATTCGCCATTTTAAAGGAGTTTATTAAGCTGCATTTTATCAGACACCACTGTATTTTTCAAGGGATGTTAGAGAGACTGTCTCACCATTTTTGTTTCTCAAGCCGCAGATAACGTGAGAAGAAAACATACCAAGTTTCTTAGGAATCCTTCCATAGCTAATTCCAAAACAATTATTTTCTATCAAAGTGGTGGTGTAGAGGTTTCGTGTTGCTGTATTTAATTTTTACAGGGCGAGTGTTGATGGCACACAGAGGAAGGGAACCTATCCAGGAGACAAAGCAGCACAACAGAAGATTTAGGGTTTAAATATATGGGCTCTCCCTAAAATCCTGTTACTAAATCCAGGATGTTTACTACACCATAGAATTATAGAATGGTTTCAGATGGAAAGACCTTAAAGATCATCTGTTCCCAATTCCCCAAAGGGATGCCACCACTAGTTCAGAATCCGTGTTAAAATTGTTAAACAATGTAAACAGCTTCTTGCAATTTTAAAATAAACATAAACACTGTCTGCTTTTCTCCTCCCTGCCTACAGAGAGCCAGCAGCAACTCTTTTATTTCAGTCCTGCAGAAATATTTACTGGTATTTCTAATTAAAGCATCGTACAAAATTAATTGCCTGTTTAATATTTTAACATCGTGACTTTCAGAGGAAACTATTTGGAGTAGGGATATGGCCTGTCTGGAGGCTCTGGAATGAACACAGGTCTCAAATCTGATTCTGACTTCTCAGTGCCCTGACAGCCGAGCCAACAAACAGTGATTTTACACGATTTCCAGCACACAATCCATCAGGATGGGTCAGCAGCGCGCTTCCCGCTGCTTTCTTGAGGGGGTTTCCTTTTGGAAGGGCAGTGGAGCCCGAAGGAGGGCTGGCACTGATGCAGCTGGGTGAGGACACAGGAGGGTGTGTGGCTTGTGCCCTGGCCCCGAGGAGCCGTCTGGCCCCACCTGGCCTGCACTGCCCACCTGGACACACTGGCATTTCCTCCCTTCCCAGACCAGATGTATCCATCCTGGGAAAGAAAAGGTTCATTTCTTGAGTTCCGTAATACTGATGCAAATGAAGCCCTGGTCCTTCACAGAGCTTTTTGGGTTTCTCTGGGCACAACCTCCTTGTGAGCCCAGGCTGCACAATGCAGCGGGGTCACAGGGGTGGCCACCCACAGAATCACTGGACGGATGGGATGGAAGGGGCCTCTGGAGATCACCCTGTCCAAGGCGGGGTCACCTGGAGCAGGTGACACAGGAAGGTGTCCCGGTGGGTTTGGGATGCCTCCAGAGAGGAAGGCTCCACACCCTCCCAGGGCTCTGCCACCCTCATGGAAGGAAGTTCTTCCTCGTGTTGCCGTGGAACTTCTCGTGCTGTAGTTTACGGGCACTGCTCCTTGTGCTGTCCCCGCGCAGAGCCCGGCACCACCCTCTCGGGGACGTTTACAGGGATTGCGGACCGCTTCCCCGTCCCTCCCCCGCCGAAATCTCAGGGAAGGCTTTCCAGGAGCGCTCCCAGGGGTGATGCCGGGCGCGGGGGGCGCTGCGGGGCTCCGGGGCCGCGGCGGGGCCGGCCCTGCGGCCGCCCCGTCCCCCGCCGGTGCCGGCGCTCCCGTGCGCGCCCCCCCGGCGGGCGGCGGGGGCGGGCGCCGTCCGGGCCGCGCTGATCGCAGCGCGCCATTGGCCGCTGTCTGCGCGCACGTCACGATCATGATGAGAATTAATGATCGGGGCCGCTGATTTCATTGTGTGACGCCGGGACCGACCCAGCCGAGCCCGGCCGAGCCCGGAGCCCCCGCGCCGGCCCCGCGCTACACGGTAAGCGCGGGGGAGCGCCCCCCCTGCCCCTCCCCAGCCCGGGTGGGGGAGCGCGGCGGGGCCCCCGGGCGGGAGGGGCGCGGCGGGAGGGGAGGAGGAGGAGGAAGATGATGATGATGGTGGTGATGATGATGGTGATGATGGTGGCGATGATGCCGGCGATGCCCCCCCCACCCGGGCCCGGCGGTGGGGGTGGGGGGAGGCCGGCGCGGGCTCGCGCGCGCGCGGACGCGCCCGGCGCGCGCAGGCGCCGCTGCTCCTCCCGCCCCCCCCCCGGCGCGGCCCCGAGCGGGGGGGGGGGGGGGGCGGGGCGGCAGCGCCGGGCACGCGCCGGGAGCCGCCGGGGGAACTGCGCGTGCGCGCGCAGCCGCTCCGCGCGCGCCAGGGGAGCGGCCGCGCGCGTGCGCCGGCCAGGGCCGCTGTGCGCGTGCGCGCCGGGCCCGGCAGCGGCCCCTCAGGCGCGGGCGCCTCGGTCGCGGGCACAGGAACAAGTGGCACTGTCATGGAAACACCGCGGTCACAGAGCCTGGGGAACAGCCCGGGATCCCCAGCACAGCCTGTTACCCATCACCGCCCCGGCCGCTGAACCACGGCACTCAGTGCCACGTCCAGCCTTGCCTGCAACGCTTCAGGGACGGGGACTCTGCCGCCTCCCTGGGCAGACCCTTCCAATGTCTGAGCACGCTTTCTGTGGCGGAGTTGTTCATAACGTCGGTCCTAAACGTCCCCTGGCACGGGTCCTGTCATCACTAATGTCCTCATTCCCCGGTGTCTCAATCACAGAATCCCACAGTCACTGAGGTTGGGAAAGAGCTCTGAGATCACCGAGTCCAACCTGTGCCCGATGTCCATCTTGTCACCCAGCCCAGAGCACTGAGTGCCGCCTCCATCCTGTCTTGGACACCAGGGATGGAGACTCCAAACCTCCCTGGGCAGCCCCTTCCAATGTCTTATCACCCCTTCCATGAAGAATGTCTTCCTAATGTCCAACCTAAACCTACCTTGGCAAAACTTAAGAGTGTGTTCTCAGTCCTTAGTGCCCCGGTGTCCCCGGTGGCTCAGCGTGCCTGTGTTGGCAGGGGTGTGGAAGAAGATGAACTTTAGGGTCCCTTCCAACCCAAACCCTTCTGTGATTCCATGGTACCAGCCCGCTGTGGTGCCAGGCACGGTGGTTGGACAGGCGGCCTTGTGCTGCCACGCTTTGATCCCTCCGGTGTTTGAGGATGAGGAAGAGGACGTGTCCTTGGCTGTGCTCTTCTGGAGGTCTCACCCCTGGAAGTGCTTGTGTGGCATTCACCTGCCCGAGCAGTCCCCAGCCCCGTCCTCTGCCCTCTTAGCCTGGGGTTTCTCATTCTGTGGATAAGATCACACATAACTCACCTAAAGTGTCCTCCCAACCGGAGTCCTGAAGCAGCTCACATGTTCAGAGTAACACTGCATTTTAATGTTTCTTCCCCTTTTTGTGACATAGGTCTTACAAAATATGTACGTGCTTTATTTAAAACATGTGGCTAATCCAGCTGCAGTCAGGAGTCTCATTTGCATCAATAAAGCAGGATGGGATGCAGAAACCTGCAGGGTTGTGGTCATGGGTTATTATGTTATTAAGTTACTGAGGGTTGTCTAATTTGTCCCTAATAAAGGGCTGCATTTTATAGGTAGGGCTGTAATACAATCCTACAAACGCTGTACTTAGTGGAGAGGGAAGCAATTATGCTACGAGTCACGGATATTTAAAAGTAGTTTTACAAGCTGGTGTGTACATTACACTCACCCAAGCATCGGCCTCATCTACTGCACTTGGAGTGAGTGGTTGTAACTGGTTTGGCCTGTGTAGGAAAGAGGCACCAACCTACAAATTCAGATTATTAAAGGTTGTTGCTTGATGTGTGTCCAGTATCTCCACATAGCGTGTAAGTTGGGGGGTTGGTTGGTTGTTTTTTTTCTTTCCATTTGGGATGTGCAAAAAATGGTGAGTTTTTGGCAGCCATGGAAAGTGAATGAGATTATTTCAGTTCAAGTTTCTAAAGCTGGAGGAATAGTGTCACTACTGCAGTCTTGTTTTATTTATGTCTATAGTAGTTTTCTTACCATAGTTCCAGTTTTGTCTCAGATTTATATTGGCACTAAGACTTGTTATTTTTTGCCACTGGAGATCTGTGGAGGGAACAAAAAAAAACATAAATTGGGAGTGTGCGGATTTTCTTGTACCTCTTACAGATGGAGAGACTAAAACAGAAATAGTCTTTGTAAGGTGACTTTTTTCCTAAGAAAATGCCTTTTTAAAGCTGAAGTTAAAAAAGAAAACTCTCCGAAACTGATTGTTCCCTTTTATCACTCTATATTAATCCCTGACGGTTTCAGAATGTGTTATACCATAAGTGTTTTTATGCTTAGTTACTTCCTGGTGGCTTGTACTCTTGAGTTAATTTATTTATTTATTATTTATTTGACACCCAAGACTAGTTTCAGTTGCTGTTTGAAGTGAGTATAATTATGGGTTTGTTTCCTACTTTTCAAATTAATTAGTATTAGTATAAAGACTTACCTTGTAAATGTTTACTTGATTCAGCAATCCAAACATTTACAGACTTTTGGAGACTAAGATCATACTGCTGTACATTGTAGGCAGAAATTGTTTTTCTTCCTTATGCTGCTCCTTTATTTTTTCTTTATTTTTTCCCCCAGATCTATCAAGTAATTGCAGAACAGCTCAGTAACTCCTGAATTATTTGATTACATTATTTTTCCCCATTTCCTTATAGCTGTTTTTCCTTTTGTGGCACTCCTTGACATGAAGTTGTTTCCATTAGTTGCTAAAAAGGAATGACCTGGCTTCACCAGGTCTCCCTGGAGAGATTCCTTATTTTGGAATGTTGGATGAAGTTAGTGGGGTGGAAGGGCTGGATTTGCAGCAGGCGGTGGGATCGTGCACTGAGTACCTGTTCCCTGAGGCAAACCACGGCTTCAGGAGCCAGCTCTGCTGGAGCTCTGTGTGCTGTCCCCTCATTCTCACTCTTCCCAGAGGAGGGATGGAAGGGAAATTCTGGGGAGAAGTTGCTCAAACCACTAAAGAAGCCTGAAAAAGTTTGGCTGTAAGAACAGCCCCAGTGTCACCTGCTGAGGAGCTGGTGACGGTCGCAGGGTCTCCATGGAACTGTCCTTGGGACAAACTGAAGGCCATGGATTTCCCATCTTTGTCCTTAGCAGTGTCCACCCTGGGATCTCCCAGTGTCCCCAGTGCCTGACAGCACTTGTACTCCGTTTACACCTCCCAAACTACGACACAGCAGAGGGATCTTACAGTGAGCAGATTTTTAAATTAGCGTTCAGTTAAAAGGCAGGGAAAAAACATCTTTATATTGTTGGATTCACAGCAGGCTGAGGGGTGGGAGACCATGGGAGTGCAGAGTTACCGGTGTTGGTTGGCCTGGGACTAGTAGCAGGGGCAAGGGAAACCTTGGAAAACCTGATTTTTCGGCTGTCATGGGTTATTCTCTGCACTGCCAGAGACACCAACACACTTGGCCAAGGCTGCTTTATTTTATTAGAGCAGGCAGATGTTGAATCCTTAAATACAGCTTTGCCACCTCTGTCTTTTATTAAAGTGAAAATTCAACTTACATTCATAGAATTTGTTTGCATAATGCTTTACCTGATTTTTATTAAATTTCACAGAGTTCTTTTCTGTAACAAACTCTCTTTTCAGTGCCAATGTGTTGCCAACCAGCTGGACACTCGGCTTCCCAAAAGCTCACATGCTTGTTTGCTAAGCTTGGCAAGTCAAGATCAAAATGAAATTATGATAAAAATCCATGTGGATTTCTAACTTGGAGTCTGAGGTTCAAGACAAAGGTGAGAAATCCTGAAGAGACTGGAGTGCTCTGTAGGTGCACAGATTGGGATAAAGAGTTTCCTTGGAAGTTCGTGAGGTTGTTTTGAATAATAGTTTGTGATGAAGGTGTGTGACCTGCTGCTTCCTTCACACTGATGTGGCTGCCTCAATGTTCAGTAATTTTAGCATTTTTCAAGTTACTTTCTGTGTTAAAGAAAATGTAAGAGCTCATTTCTTGTTCTAATTATGAAAACTGATGCTGAACATGTAAAACTTCCCCAAAAAAATAATCAGTGTAATTCTTTAATGAACATATCCTGTATTAATTTGTCTCAGTGTAGGTAAATTCCCAGGTGTGACAGGCTCGGGCAGTGAGCAGAACTTGTTGCCTGTGCAGGTGGGATATGCAGAGATAATCCAGCTCTTCCAGGATTGATGGGATGGCTCTGGACTCTGTGGTTTTCCAGGGGAGCTCCCAAACATCTATCATTGGTTTATTCAACACAGGATACTGCTTCAGATATTCAGAATCAGCCCTTAAGAACTGCTGATGGCAAACTGATTTCCATCTGCACTTTACAGGTGACATAATATTAATCAGAGAGCTTTGAACCTGCCAGAGACAGAATATTGCCAGATGTCCTTCACACTGGTGTGAAATCGGTGGAAGATGGTACAGAACTGTATTTTGACTGAGGATTTGGTATATCAAAGACACAAAAAACTTTAATAAATCTCGCCTGCTTCTTTGAAGGTTTAGGTGTTGGAATGTAAACTGCAGTTATGACTCAGTTCATAACTCTGTGGCTGGAGGATCCTGTAATCTGTTTATTTAAATCAGTTTCTAATGGTCTGTGCAGGGATCCTTTGAGCTTTGCTTTACTGGATTCAAGGCAGAGGCTACCGAGGAATCTTACCAGGACTTTGCTTGGCAGGTGGAGTTCATGAGTGATTAAAATGCACTGTAAAAATGAGTTATTAAAGCAGAGCATGACCTCTCCTGAGCTTAGCTGGGCCAAGCCTGTCATGCAATGCTCAAGGGTTTATCTGAAGTTCAAGTGATTTAATCAAAATGCTCCGCCCAGTCTTTCTCTAAATTACAGATGTCAAATGCAACAATGAAAGTATTTTAACACAGAAGTGACCTTGGATACAGAAATCCACATAATTAAAATACGTGTCAAGGACCTGACACAGGTCCTCCCTCGCAGGTCATCAGGTCTGGCTTTAAAAATTTCTCTTGCCATTGGAAGAGTCTTCACTGCAGTTGGTGAACTGTTTGGAGAGCATGGTGTGATGAGCCTGAGTATGGAAATGCTGGAGCTTTGGGGTGACTTCAGCAGGATCTGGAAAGATGGAAGTTGAACTATTGAAAGAGGAAAGATGAACTATTTCTGATGAGGTCATTTGTGGGAACTGAGCTCCACTCAATGAAACAGGAGCACTGGTACTGAAAGAGGAGTAGACAGGAGTGGAAGCCGGGTCCTGCCAATCGTGCAGGAGGAAAAAGAATCACAAAATTAACTCTTCTGTGTTCTTTCAAAGTGACATAAATCATTCCGTGGCCTTGTCATTGTGTATCCACATGGGAGATCTGAAGGCAGCTCTCAGCATGAGAAAGTAGATTATTATGAACTTTATTGATTTGTTAATGGACTAATAATTGTCTCCTCTGTTGCTTGCTATAAATTTCTTTAAGGAGTAGATTATTCAGAGCAAGAGTCTCCTTTGGCCAGCTCTGGCTGTGACTGAATAAATGTTCGGGGGAGGCACAACTTGGGCAAACCTGACTTGTAATGCAGCTGGTGCTGCATTTAATAATGCACTGGATTGAGAGGGGGAATTAGAGTTGAGAACAGAGGTAAAAAATGTAATTGAAAAATCATCTCCTATTTTATCTGTTATTTCAAAGAAACAGTAATTTTTACAAATTGGTAATTACTCTTCTTTTTTTTTTGCCTGTTGACATAGAAAGTAAACTCTGAAGTCAAAGCTCTGGCCTACAAGCATTTTACTCCAAATTCTAGATATCAATCTCTTTCTTTACACAGGCCTGTTGAACTCTTAACATCCATTACCATTACATAGTATAATTATCTTGGAGAATAAAGTGAAAGCAGTTGGATGACTGCTTATGCTTTTGAGCCTCTAATAATTTTATTTGCTTTTTATTAGAACCAGCTCTTGTGCAAAGATTAGGTAGATCTCCTCTTTCCTCCTTTCCATTCAGAATTTTCAAAATGCTTAGCTACAAAGGATTCCCTTACCCCCTTTATTTTTCTACTGGATGTTGGCAGGTTTCTTGTCCTTTGGTTCATTCTGTATTATTGTGATTCATGTACTGCATTAAAATAACTTGTGGCTGGTGTCATTTGCTTCCCAAGGCACCACATTGGATGCAGGCTGTTCCTGGCTGGCAATTGTATTGTCTCAGCTTGTGGCCTCCTGTCTGGGACAAAAAAAGGCCCTGCCTTGGAAATCTGTGATGATGAGGGTCTTCTTTTCTGATATCTACCCAGAGGATTGCATTCTTTGCCTGTGTAGATTGTGTAACAAGAGCATCAAGCTCCAGTTTGCTGTTAGGACTCTGCTGTGTGCTTGGTGATATTGATAATATTGGCAATAATGTTTGCTTTTCCCAAGCCAGGGCATGAATTTTCACACATAAGAAAACAATGACTGGTTTAATGTGTTCATCAAAGTGCTGCCCTGTCCAGGTCACCTCCTGTGTCCTCACAGTGAAACTCAGGGGGACCCAGTGCTGGGAACTGACCTGAGGAGTTGCTGCTGGGCCTCTTATCCTGGTCGACTTCCTGAGCACTGTTGCATAGAGGTAAAACCTTATAAAAGAAAGGCCTTGTAAAATCAGACCTTGCAATTTCAGCTGAATTAACAGCTAGCCTGTTAAGTTCCCATGAGAAAGACTCATAAGAATGGGAATCAGTTTGCATAACAATCTATTCTTGCATGAAGGCAGTTTGCATCTGTGAAAAATAAGAAGTCTGTCCCATGAGAATCCACAAAGAGAAATGTAAACACCTGTGTAAAGAGAGAGCCTTAGCTTGTGCACACACAAGCACCTTCTAACCAATGAATTGAGTGGCAAGAAAGTTCTTAACCAATTAGAATTAAACACAATAACTGGGAAAACTGGATAAAAATAGGCTGTGACATTAAAGTGGGGGTTTTGCTGCTGGAACTTTGAAGTGTTATGTCCATTGTTATTCACTGCTGTTGTTACAGAGCACCACTTTGGGCAAAGCCAAGGAGCAGGAGCACATCCCAAGGTCCTGAAGCCAGCATTGGTTATATCCCAGGAAAACAACCCTTACATGTTCTTAAAAATCCTGATTTCCAGCCATCAGGAGGTGTCACAGCAGCAGAACCTTTCTCAGCCTGGGACACCGGTGTCCCTCCTCTGTTAAAGTGAGCGTTTGTTAAACTGGGTGGGCAGCACCAGGGCTGCCCAAAACCCTTCCCTGGGGGTTTTCCCCCAAATTGGTCTTTGGTCCTTGATCCTTGTGACTTGCAGCTGGAAGTGCCAGTACTGACACAGCAGAAGGACTGGCTCTTGTGGAATGGAGGAATTGCTGAAGTTGGAGACAGTGGAAATTTTACTTGTGTCGAACAGTCACCTTGATTTTATACCAGATCATGTCTGGTTTTTTTTGTTGTTAGGGATGGGAGACAGACCTGCTGATATTGGAGCTGCAGATGTTTCTCTGTTTTGCCTAATGCCTTTATTTCATTTACATTTTTAAGGGAAACATTTTTTCTTTCTAACTAGAGCCTCATGGACTTAGCAGTATCATGTAATATTTATTTATTTGTGAAAAGCAGTCACTGTTGTTCCAAACATCCAGTTCACCTGTTCAGCTTGACACAATGCTGATTGCAAGAAGCTTTCTTGGAAAGTCAGGAAGAGTGTTGGTGAAAGGTTCTGTAGAGAAAACATGTCAGTCCTCAGCGTTATCAGAGGCACAAAAGAGAGCCTGTGCCTCCTGCAGAGTTACAGCTTCCACCCCAGCTTTCAGAGTATCTCCTTTTCCTTTCAGATGAATCTGCGTTCTGTGTTTACTGTAGAGCAACAAAGGATATTACAGCGTTACTATGAAAATGGAATGACAAATCAAAGTAAAAATTGCTTTCAGCTCATATTACAGTGTGCACAAGAAACTAAACTGGATTTCAGCGTGGTCAGGGTAAGTACTGAGGCCTTCCAAATTTGTTAAGCATACACATTTATTGCTTTACATAAAATACAGAGAGGTCTGGAGTCTCTAACTTTATCCTTGTCTTAAATCAGACTTCAGTGTGTGTGTGTGTGTGTGTGTGTGTGTGTGTGTGTGAGACATTCATTTCATTTTTACCCAGCGAGCCTATTTAGAGTTTGTTTTCACTGAAATATCTTCACATGACTGTTGAATTCAGCAGGGGCCTGGGTTGCACAAGGAGTGATTTTTGTCTTTTGTTGGGATTTTTAAAGTTATTATTTATTAAATTATAGGGTGGCTTGCCCTATAGAAAGTTTGTATGATATATTATATCAGAGTACGGTCATGTTATTAAGAAACTATTTTTAAACTAAATAAGTTTCTATAAATTCATATACTTGGGGGAAACAGTTGTGGAACTGTTTCTTTTGATGCACTCTGTCACACTTGTATTCCACATCACAATCATAAATATTGTGGTCCTTTGTGGCTATTCACAGTGAGGACATTCTTTTCCTATAAAACAAGAATGTCCCAGTGCTAACAGGAGCTCTTCCAGAGTCTATGAATTCCACGGAAAGGGAAATAATAATCCCTTTGTGATACACTAGACAACAAAATGGCTGTTGTCCGAGAGAGAGCAGAAATAGAAATCCTGAGGCATGAGATGGAAAAATAACAAAGGGTAGTGGAACTCCCAGGAGCTGCTGTGACACTGGCCACTGAGGAGGAGCAAGTGGGACCAGTCTAGGTTGGTTTTTAATTGGTTTAACAGTGGCACATTGACAATAACAACACTGCTCCCAAATTCTTACCTGGATTCTCCTCCCTCAGAACACTCTGGAAACATTCAAAGTTACTTTCCCAGCTGGAGGTGGTAGAAGTTGTGAAAGTCAGCCGGGGGTTCAGGCTCCTGGGGCAGGCAGGCAGTTGTAACAGGAATCTGGATGTTGATGGTGCAGCCAGGGCTGGTTTGCTATTTTTGTGCAGCTTGAATGTCCTAGAGGAGGCAGTCCAGCTCCCCTCTCCTTGCAGTTATCTCCATCTGCATGTTTCCTTTCCCTCTCCCTTTCCCTTCCTGCAATCAAGTATCATTCCTTCTGTTTTCTTCCCTTTCTGAGCCCTGATTTGCAGCACTTAAACTTGTTCTTACTTAGGAAGTGCATGGAAACAGATCTAGTGTCTGTCCTGCATTAGTTATATTTTAGCATGATCGTACCTTTCTCTTTACACCTATCATTTCTTATTCTCCTAATGCCCCCTTTTTTCCTTTTTTCCTTTTTTCCTTTCTTTCTTTTTATCCTATAAAACTCTTGGTCAGTGATTAATTCTTTGCAAAATGATACTTGAGTTGCATCTGGCACTTGAAGATAGGATTGTAATAGACACATGAATTCCCTAAATACAATTGGTCAGGAGAATGGGACTCTCAGCAGAAGCAAAGCTGACCAGTAACTGACATTTTACTGGATGTTACAAAATGTGCCTCAAATTAGACATTTTGTAAAATTTGACAAAAAATAAGTAGAGGAGAATAGTGTATGGCAGGGATGTTTTTTTTTCCTCTATGAAATTAGTCACAGTGGTGTCAATGAAATAAATCTTGAGGGTAACTTCAAGACAGGAGGCATGAGAGCGTCAAGACTTTTAAGATGCTGGGGCTTTGGAATTGAGGCTGGGGTTGTCCCATGTATGAATTGTGGATCCCAAAGAGGAGAGGCCTGGATCTCTACCCTGTATTGTTCAGGCCTGTATTTCCACCCTGTCATGTTCACTGCATAATCAGTACACGATTTACATATTTGTAAACTTAGATCTCAACTCGAACACTTAACATGTGATCAGACCTGCTTAAAAATGGAATTGCTAATTTTTTTCTGCCACTTTGACGCCTCGTTTTGTGTTTGTTGTCGTTGCTGTCTTGTTTGAAGACGTGGGTTGGCAACAAGCGGCGGAAGATGAGCAGCAAGATCGCCGTGGAATCTGGGGGCACCCCCCCAGGGACTGCCCCTGCCACTCCCTCCGTGCCCCCGGAAGCAGCGGTGAGAAATGTGGTAAATATTGCTCGATCCCAAAGCCAGCAATCCTCTTGGACCTCTTCTAACAATGACGTGATAGTGACTGGTATCTACAGCCCTGCCAGCTCCTCGGGCCGGCCGGGAGTCTCCAAGCACACGAACACCTCCGTGGCAGAGCTGCACAAAACCTCCATCCCACGGCTCCCGGGCAAGAGCGACGCAGACTTCCAGCAGCAGCACATCCCTCTGGGACGGCAGGTACCCCACTGTAAAAACGCTTCCCTCTTGGTGGGGGAAAAGACCATTATTCTATCCAGGCAAACGAGCGTGCTCAATTCTGCAAACTCCATCTACAGTCACACGAAGAAAAGCTACGGCAGCTCCTCGGTGCAGACGGCGGAGCTGGTGTTACCTCAGAAACCCATGATTTGCCACAGGCCCTGCAGGGCCGAGCCCTTGGCGTGCCAGCGCTTGCACAAACCCGAGCCCGCGGCCCTGGCGTCGCACGTGCCCTCCGGGCCGAGGGCTCACCCCAGGGACCCCGCGTGTGGCACCCAGAACCTGGAGATCCGCGAGGTGTTCTCGCTGGCCGTCACGGACCAGCCGCAGCGGCTGGTGGCGGGGAGCGCGGCGCAGAAGCACCCCTCGCCGGCGGGCAGCTGCCTGTCCATCGCCATGGAGACCGGCGACGTGGAGGACGAGTACGCCCGCGAGGAGGAGCTGGCCTCCATGGGAGCGCAGATCCAGAGCTACTCCAGATACTGTGAGGGCAGCGGCTCCGGCCGCGGGGACAACCAAAGCGCGGCCGCGGCCGGGCCGGGCCGCAGCGGGGGCTGTGGGGCACAGCTGGGCAGTGCCAGGGATGTGCCTGACAATCTCCTGTACCACAGCAGAGAGTTCCACCTGCCTGCACGGACCTCATTGCACACAACGTCCAGCACGATTTATAGCCCTGCCAACGCAGCCAGAAGTACCTTTTCTCCTCATTTTACATCTTCAAGTCAACTGAGGCTGTCACAAAACCAAAATAATTACCAGGTAATCCATCCGTTTATCTCTGTCTTCAAGCCTCAAAGCCGAGGTTGTAGCTAAATGTTGGTTTCAAAGTTGGTAGCTATTAAGCAATAGGTTCACCTTTCTGCAGGCTGTGCTCCTTCGGTGCCTTTCAGTGGGGATAATTCCTTCTCAAAGCCAGTGCAGGCAGCACTGCCGTGTGGTAGCACTTCTGCCTGTCCAGCTGAGCCCCTGGTAGCCATATATTGAAGATCAGTGAGGATTTCATGGATTCCAGGGCTAAATTTTGGCTGCAGGAGGGTCATACCTACACCATACAAGGTGGTGGTTGCCCAAGCCTGTGTTGTCTTGCCCTGGCCTTCCAGCACATACCATGGCCATTCCCTGGGTGTTCCCCTGTGGACACACATCACACGTGGCACAAGACATGGTTTCATGCTGGCATTTGTGCATTTGCTCGTCCCATTGATGTCAGCTTGGAATCCTGTACCCCCTGTGCAGGTGGCAGTCTCTGTGTTCTGTCAGGGATTAGGATCCCCTGTGATGGAGTTAACTCAGCTTCCTTTCCTACAGCATCTAATTCAAATAATCAGTTTTACATTCAGTCCCTTTATTCCTTTTCATGTACTAAAATCCATTTAGTGTTACTGAGGGGAAATTAAATGCAGATCATTGAAGAGCTAAAAGATGTTTAGGAGAAACTGCAACACTTGACACATTTTTTTAGTTTTTGGTATTACAAGGGGAGAGATACTTGTGCAGGAAACATCCAAATTGGTGTTTTTTTCAAGGATTTTTACACCATCTGGCATGACATAGCCTGGAGACACTGAGGTAGAAGTCTTTTAAGGCTGACAGGATGTGATTTTGTGTGTGTCACCTGCCTGCATTTGCCTGTTATTGCCTTTTTATTTTCTCATGAAAATAAGCCATGTTGACAGCATATCAGCTTTTCCTGTGCTTTGCTCACCAGGGTAGAGAATGAGACTTTGTGAATCATGTTTTTTCAGTTTTTTTTTAATTTTTCTTTTCTTTTTTCCTGACTTGTTCCCATCTCACGTGACCATTTGAAGAAAAAGCTTCTGAGTCCAAGTCAGTGCCATTTTTCACCTGAATTATTACTTCTCTGAGTAGACCAGAGGTTTGATGAACAGAGAGTAAATTCTGGGGAGTAGATGGCGCATCAGATGGGCTGTTCTCTCCTTTACCCTCACACAGTCTCTTAGTGTTTGCTGTTACTTTTCTTACTTGATTATAGAATTCCTGAAATGCTGTTTACTTCTGCCATCCCAGTTTCACAGGAGCAGAAAAGCTGTAAATGTGCAGATCGGACCAATAAAGGGTTGGTAAAGGTGCTTACAATTGAGTTAAGGACATTTTATAAAGTTTCATGAAGGGAAATCCATTACTAATGCCTCCATCAGTTGTGTGCTCATGGTGCTTTGTTTCACTCTTGAAAAAGCATCAGAGAGATTGATTTAGTCTATTTCGTTTTTTAAATGAAATTTTGAATAACTGTTTTGGGGTTTTATGGGGTAGGAACTGAGTCTTTTTGAAGAGCTAGAACAGTTCATGGTAGATGATATTTTATCTGTCCATGTGGTGTTTTATGGATCAGAATAAGATCTCTGGAATTTTGTTTTGGGTTTTTTTTTTTACTTCCCCCTGTTGTAACAACACACCTGGTTTTTTGATAAGTGATGAATTCATCTGTGCCCCAACTGACCTCCATGCCTGTCTCAGACATTCTTTGGATTTGGAGTGTGGATGGAGGGAGCTTCTGTCATATCCCTTATCATTCCAGAGTTTTAAACCTTGGAAAAGCTGAGCAGGATGCTGTTAATTCTCTTATTGCTGTGAGCATGCACCCTGTGAACCCCTAAGGTGACACTTCTGGGTATTAGAGACTTTCTAAGGTGCTGTTTTGAATCCTTTTAGGTTTGTACAGGATGACACTTCATTTTTTTGTAGTCAGTTTATGTTCATTTTATTGCCCATGTTCAGCTAATTTATCCATCAGCACGGAGATGAAAATCCTTAAACTTGGGGAAATCTTCTTGAATTTAAAAATAGATTAAACCTGAGCTAAATGATTACTGGAGTAGTTGAACATCCAAGCAGATGCTTCTTCAAAGTCAGGACTGTGTGATTCATGTTTTGATGAAGTAATTACTGTCATATATTGGTGGGGTATCTAATTAGCAATTAGTTATAGCTTCCTTACTGGTTCAATTAATCAAATTCATGTTAGTGTAACTTAAGACTAAATTTAATTAAGTGATCAATTTTAATGCCTGAGCAGTTTCAGTAAACAAATTCTTCAGCCTGCTTGCATGTCTTAGTTTGACTTTGACTGTGTTGGAGTGGAGAGGTTACCTGTGCTGTCCTCCAGGCTGAATTGGGATTTAGTCTTGCTTTCTCCTGCCAGCCCTAAGGGACAAGAACACTGTTGAGAATCTGTATTTTTATTTACTTACTTTGTTCCCAAGCCCAGCCCTTGTGCCTGTTTGCCAAGGGCAGCTCAGAGCAGTGCCATGCACGTTGTCTTCCGGGAGTTCTCTTGAGATGAACTTGGATGGTTTTGGCCTCATCCCTGTCAGAACTGTGTGCATTTGTCTTCCCAGCAACCCTTAATGCTCTGCCAGGTAGATGTTGCTTTATTCACATATAAAAGCACTTTTTTTTTTTGTAGCCCCCTGTAAATGAGTGAAGAGGAGCCACCTGGGTGGTTCCTCAGGGTGCCTTTGCAGTGGATTCCGTGGTGTGAAGCTGTTGTGTAGGATATAGGGTTGTAACAGACATAACTTTACAGAATTTCTAAAATATGTGTGTGCAGTGAAGAATTAATATTTTAGGCTCAAACCCTGATGCAAGCTGGCCCTTGGGAGGGGAGGGTGCTCCTTTCCATCCCCCTCAGCCCTCTTTGTGCTGTAATGAGAAAGTGTGTGATCTTGGGTGACCTCCAAGTGCTTCCAGCTAAAAGCTTGAAGAGTAAAAGTGTTTATGTGCTTGTACAGCAGCCACCTGTACTGGCTGCTGTGCTTGTTGTGCTCATGCTGCAAGAGCCATCAGTGAAGCACTTAGCAAATACCAAAACTCTCAGAGCAGTTTGGGTCAGTCAGCAGAAGTGCACAGGCTTTTTCCTCACAGGTGATTGATCTCTCCAGAGCTGTGTTTAGTCTCTCAAGCATTGCTTGTCTGCAGCAGAAGATGCACATGGGATCTTAAATAAGCCTAAAATATTCCAGGCTATGACACGCCTCAGATGGTCAGGGAAAACACTCTGAGAGTTTTGTTTAATAAAGTCTGACCTCTGGGAATGATGGAGAAGCAATAGGAATGGAAGCAGCTTTCCTTTGCCTTCACACCCCTTCTCCTTCCTTCTCCATCCTGATATCCCTAATTTTTCTGCTGGTACTCAAATCTTTAACATGACACATTGAACAGCTCAGTGACAAATATAAGAGCATTTCTTCTGGAAGTTGAAGTGATGTAATTGGAAAAGATGGAAGGGCAGCTCCAGTCCTCAGCCCTTGTCTGACTCCAGCCTGCTCATCCTGCCAGATGGAAAGGGAAACTGCTGTTGTGAAATACAAGTTTTGGGGTACAGAAACACCCAAGTTGTCACTGTGTTATCTTGCCCTCACCCAAAGAAACAGTGTTTTATTCTTGGCAGTAAAGGTGAGTGTGACTTTGGTTTTCAGTCTTAACCTGTTTACAGACACTGGTGTCAGAATTGAATGCACAGTGCTGAAGTCTCAGTATTGGCTCTCACAGCAACTTAAGCTGCTATTGTTTTCTGTTCTGTTTCCTCCTTCTCCTCTGCAGATTTCAGGAAACCTTACTGTGCCTTGGATTACAGGTTGTTCCAGAAAAAGAGCAGTAAGTACATTTCCATTTAAGTATCTAATGCATCGAGTGAAACAATGAAAAGTTGATAAAAATGCATTTTTGAAAATGTCAGTTCTATTTACCTTGGGTGGGTTTTTCCCTCTTTACTTTGATACAAACATTATCTGCAGGTGCAGTGTTTCAGTTGAGGTGAAGTTATGTCTATCTTTAAAAGCAGGTCAAGGTCAGAATCCAGTGTGAGGTGATGCCCAGGTAGGAATCGTGCTCTTAGCTCAAACACAACATCTGAGTTGATAAGGACTGAGAGTTTGGAGTTCAGAATATGTTTTTTATATTGAAAGTGAAGTGGTTGTTAATTGGGGCAACTGAATGCTTAAGAGAGTAACTCCCTCTGCAGCTTCTCTGCACATGCACAGAATTAGTCAGTGCTGGCTGTAGGAACTTGATCAAGTCTAATTTTATCCACATAAATGTCATTTCACAGTAGCAGAATCAGCCAGTTTGGTGTCCTTAATTCACAGACAGCTCCAAACCATCACACAAGGTATGACACAGCTTTTGTCAGGGGAAAAAAATCCTGCCCAACTCTTCTGTTTAGTTAGTGCTGAGCATTTCCAGCTTGTCTTTGAGGAGGTGTCAGGGATGGTACAGCCAGGCTCTCCAGGGGCTGCTCTTATCACTCCAGCTCTGTCAGAAGCAGCAGCTGGGGAAGTGTCTGTCATGGTAACCAAACTCCCCAGTCTGTGGAGCTGGCAGTGCCCTGGCAGTGCCCTGGCAGTGCCCTGGCAGTGGCTGCTGTGTTGGCAATGAGGTCTAGGCAATGGAAGAGCCTTTCCTTGCTTTCTCCTGCTGTAACCAGAACTTTTTTCTTTATTATTTTTGGTTCTTTTAGTCTTCAAAAAGTGTGAGTGTGGCAGTGTTTCCTGTATAAGTAGAAATCTAAGGACCATCACATTAATGGTGTTTTCTCTCAGAGTTTTTCTAGGTCTCAGCTGAAGCACTTCCCATTTCTGCAGAGTTTGGTACAATGACTTCTTTTTGTACAGAGAGTACTTTATAAGAGCATCTCCCAGAGGAACTGGTACTTTTGTACAAATCCTGTTGTGCTCAATCCATCTTCTTTCTTTCCTAAGTGCTAATTCTCTTGGGGAGGCTTTTTAAAATGCAGCTCTTTTCTGGAAGGTTCATTCCCTCTTATCACTTAATGACCTTTTAGAGCATCTCACCAAGGAGCTGAGGAGTGTCCTGGGTAGAGTTTCACAGCTAAATGGGGAGGTTTTCCTCCTCCCTCCCAGTACCCTGCCACCCCATCCATAGCCAATATCCAGTTGTAAGGTAATCCAGGTTGGGTGTGTGAGCTGACAGATACAAATTCTGCTGTTGAGGTGGTTTTTAGAGTTCAGTGCTGTTCTGGGGGTCAGGTGTGTGCCAGAGCCAGGTCAGATTTGGCAGTGGGAGCACAGGGCTGGGAGTGGGATGATGTTAGCCCTTGCCTGCATCACTGGGGGGTTGTTAGACATCTGACCCCATCTGTAGAAGGCAGCTCTGGAGTAAATTTTAAACTTTCAAGGATGTGGAGGTGCCTGTTCATTAATCATAGAGTCCTTGAGGTTTGAAAATACCTTTACAATCATTGAGTCAGCCCAGCATCAGCATAGTCACTAAACCATGTCCACAAGGGCCACATCCACATGTTTTATGAACACTTTTATGAAGGATGGTGATTCCACTCCTGCCCTGGGAAACCTCTTCCAGTGCTTTACAACCCTTTCAGTGATAAAATATTTCCTGATATCCAACCTGAGCTTCCCCTGACCCAGCCTGAGGCCCTTTCCTCTCCTCCTGTCCCTGTTCCTTGGGAGCAGAGCCTGACCCCCCAGCTGTCCCCTCCTGTCAGGAGTTGTGCAGAGCCACCAGGTCCCCCCTGAGCCTCCTTTTCTCCAGGCTGAGCCCCCTCAGCTCCCTCAGCTGCTCCTGGTGCTCCAGACCCTTCCCAGCTCCATTCCCTTCTCTGTCTCCAGCCTCTCAATGTCTTTCCTGCAGTGAGAAACCATTAAGGATGGTAATTAGAGAATTCTTTTTCCTTAGACCTTTACTCATTTGTCCTTTTAATCAATAAAATGCATAAAACCCATTGGTTAACACAATCTGTTTGACAACATCTGTGTCCAGATTTATGGATGCACTTTCCCAGTCTGAGTGCAGAATCAGCCTCCTTCAGGGGACAAGTTGAGAACTTGGCACTCTGAAACTGCTGTGTACACATAGGGGTAAGACAAGCAAAGGAGAAAAAGCTCCTACTTCCTAGAAACTTTGATTTCAACTGTGAAATTCTTTTGAATAAAGAGTGTGAGGGAACAGAAATAGAATGGATAGAGTTGTAGAAGTGCCATTATGGCAATTACTGCCATTCAAACAGGAAAAAGGCTAATCTGTATTTTGGTTAAAATGGAGAAGATTGTCTTTTAGATGCTCTGAATTTTTAATCTTCTGCCTTGATGTTTTGTTTCCCTTGCCCTGTCCTTCAACTGTATCAGGAGAGAAATAAAAGCTGTGCAGTTCTGCAGAAACTCTTTCTTGTCTGCTCAGCTCTGCTGTAGGATGATGTAATCCTGATTGTTAATGAATATTAGTCTAGAAATATCACCCTCTCAGCAACTCATGAGAGTGTCTTTGGAAATGACAGAGTTCTGTGTTCTGTCTTGTTGCATGTGCAGTGGCCTTTATGAATGCATTGATTTTTGGTTTTTCACAGGGTGGTGGAAGGATAACAAGGATTCAAAAATAGCAGTGAGGGTACCAGTTAAGGAGAATTAAAAGGGAGAAAATATCTTCACTTCTGTTAGGTCTTGAGTGTACTGACTGTGCTTCAGTTCTGTGTCATCTGAGGTCTGAGCAGAATGAGTTGTGTTTGTGGTAGATTTAAAAGTACTGTTGTGCTCTGGAGAACATTTGGCACACAGGTGGTGGCTCTGGGTAAGCTGGGCCTTAATGGTGAAGTTTCATTTTGGGGGAGAGAGGATGTTTGTCTGCCCTGAGCTTCACTTTGGGGTGTCTGGGCTCTCAGACTGATGTATGTGGGGACAGGAAAGACCTGAAATGGGTGGAGAGTGCTAGATTTTGATTTTTGTATCACTGTTTGCACATTGGCTATTTGAATAAAACTCTGTCACATGAGTGCAGGCACACTTTGGGCAGGTGGAGGGGCTGAGGTGTGACACCTGCCCCCAGCTGTTCTGGGCATGGGAGCATAGCTGGATTTTGTAGGGGAAACACATCAGTACAACTCTAAAGAAAGCTCCTCCTTGGCCTGGGGCTCAGGAGAACAATGACAGCTGAGAGCAAACACCTCAGAGCAGCTTCACAGAGAAACCCCGGCAGGGATTAAAGCTCCTGCAGTCAGAGGGCACCTCAGCTGTGCCTTTTGTTTTAAAATCCTCCTTCTGTGAGATACTTTACTACGTATCTCAAGATATTTCTACATGGCTAATACCATCCATAGCATGGCCTTCTGGCAGGGAAGAGCACCTCCTTGTTCCCCAGCAGTGCTGAAGGAATAAAAAGGGGGACAAGTCTGGTCCGTTTTTATTACGTGATGTGCTGCACCTCAGTGCCACAAATCACCCTGGCTTATTGTCTGCTGTGAACCTGCAGGCAAGGAATGCATCCTGGCTGAACAGGAACTGCAAAACTTTCAGGTCCAATGTGAGGAAGACATTGATAGATCAAGTAAAAATCATAATTAAAAATCTAAAAAATCAGTTTACTTTGAGGCTGAACATCCACTATTACACAGATCAGCTCAAAATCTCCAGAAGGGTGAGTTGTCAGTTTGTGTGGTTTGAGGGTTGGTTTGGAAATCAGAGTGAGATGACTGGGGCTCAGAGTGTAATTTCTTTGCTAGACTGTTCATTGCATTGATACCTCTTTTTTTTTCCATCTTTTTAGTTGAGTTTGATTTAGAAACAGATATTAACAGAATATCTGTAATTTTGGCTGCATGCTGAAGCAGTTACATCTCTTCTCACAATGGGGTGCTATGCAATATTTATCAGTTCTGCTTCCATCAGAACAAACTTCATGTTTACCCAGCCAGTGGGAAAGATGCAAAAAGTCTCTGCTGCAGAAACCTACCAGTGGCGAGCAGGAGGAGTGGAAGGGTGCCTTCAGACACCTTTGTGACTGAATTTGTGCAGCTGTGTGTGAGCAGCTGTGTCCAGCCTAAGCTCAGGATGGCTGTCACTGACTGAGGGCAGCTTTGTGGCACTGGTGAAACCTGAAGCTGAAACCTCAGGCTGAAGGAATGTATAATCTGGAACAGCTTTAATGAGGTTAAGTATCTTGGTATGTTAGGGGAAAATGCAGACCTTCAGAATTTGTATGTGGGAAATCAAGAAATAATAAACTGAAAAGCAAGAATGATACTAAATGGTGCAGATGGGGAAGGGAGAAATGTACTGGAATGATTCAGAAATCACTGTTGATACATACAAATAAGATCCTGAGGTGGGAATTGATAATCCTCTGAGGAAAACAGAAATTAATTTGTCAGGGTTCAGAGAGGTCCATGCTGGCGTCACTGGGAAAGGTGAATAAGGCAAAATGACTCTGTGCTTGTACAGAAGAATCTGGGTTTTGTTCATACCTTGAATACTTTGAGTGCTTCTGATCTTCCCATTCCTCTTAAAATATAACAGAGAAGCTGTGACAGGGATCAAAGGCATGGAAAATTTGTTTGTGAGAGGTTTATTTGCTAAAAATAAGGATTACCTCAGCCCATTTCATCACCAAGTATCAGAACTGAATGCTGATTTAATATGATTTCACTGCAATTGAAATGAACACCACACGCAGTGCTCAGCTGCAGCATAAATGTAAGTTATGTATAAAACCTCTAATTCTTCCATTTTTTAGCATGTCTTTGATTAATAATCTGAAATTTGTGTATAGCTTTTGTGCACATGGCCTGAAACATTTTCAAGTGCTGCATAAAAGCCGATGTGAAAACGCAGGCTCTGAGCAAAGGCAGGATAAGGACACTCCACTCCGTGCAATTATTCACCCCAATTATAGACACCGGATTTGTACCACAGAAATTGCTGCACTGTGGGGGGATGAGGGGCTGGCAAAGAGCCAGGAATGTCTCTGATAAACTGGGTCATCTCCTCCAAGGATGTTGTTGTTCCACTTGGGAGGTCGGGGGTAAGCTGGGTTTAACCCTGCACGCAGCACAACTGCTGATTCAGTTTGCTTTTCCTTGGGAGTGGATTCTGCTGGACAGAGCCTCTGCTGCTTTTTAAACTGTGGCCAACAGAAGTGGGAAATGTAAAGGATTCAGCCAACAGCCAGCAGTGTCAAAGCCAAGCCTTGAATCAACAAGCTGGGTATCTGAAGAGAGGAAATGAGAATGGCATTCAGAGCTGAGTTAATGACGTAAAAAATAAGAACTGAATTACTGACTTGCCTTCACCTATAAGAATTGTCATAAATATGAAGCTTTCCAATATTATCTTTTGATATTTTTTTCCTGTAATGAATGTTATGATATTTGTAGGGCTCTGAGGCTTTCCTCTTGGTCCCTCATTTCCTCTGATGATACTAAGCATGAGAAGGTTATTAACTAAATTGATGGAAGCTTAGTTACATGTACAATGTAGAAATTCTATGCTTTATTTTCTGACGAAAGTCTTTATGTAATTTTTAAGCAGTTTATAATGCAGAAGGCAAACTTGGGTATGATCCATGTCAGGGGGATGATCCTGTAATTGAAGGTAGTTTGTGATTTCCCTAAGGAAGTGCTGATAAGGCCGATGGCACAGCGTGTTACACGAAGACAGCTAATCTGGAGCTGAGATTTGGACATGCTCAAGTGTCATTTACATCTACTGAGCTTAAGGAGTGACACTGATCCCATGATGCTGGTGCAGCAATTGAGAGCAGGGTGTATAAGTGATGATCCTTCAGGATCTTTGAGATCCCACAGAGCTGCTCACTTGGCAGAGCACAGGGGCTCCTCAGTGCTGGTCTTGGCAGAACAAAATGGCCAAAATGAGACAGAGACCCAAAAGTAGAAAATATAAATTATATTAACATAATTATACAGCAGTTGTGAGGAGAAAACCATTGAATTACGATGTATCTAATAAAATTTTTATTGAAACATTTGCAGTAGGTCATCAGAATTGGCATCTATCCACTAAAATGGAAAAGACCTGACTCTGCTTTTTAAGGAAAATTTTTGAAGGCCAGGTGCTTTTGCTAAATTCTGCTTTTTCCATGTAAAGTCCTTGTTGTGAGTAAGTAAAAGCTGGGCAGGCTCTGCACCTTCCTGAGCACCATCTCTTGGGGAACTCGAGGCAGGCTCTGGGTGCCTTTAGTCGAAGGCAGGATCCTCTTGCAGATCACTTTTCCTGCTACCTAGGCCTTGCCCTGGGTCCTTTCAGGAGAGGAAGCATTTGTGAATAACTGGAAAACCACATGGCAAGAAGAAACCTGAGCTTCCTCCAGCAGCAGCTGGACTTGCTTTGGGTTTCGTTCTAATTTGGCCAACGCAACCACCGGGGTGGGAGAAGACAACCTGAGCAAGGTTCCCCCTTACCTGTGCTGTAACACCTGGCACATTTCCTGGTGCTCCACTGAGTTCCACAGACTGTTCTGAGCTGGGAGGGACCCTACAGGGATCATTGATCAACACTCAAGTGAATGGGCTGAAATGAGAGAATTTCACCTGGGAGGGCAAATTTGGATGTTCCAGGGGGGGTTGAGGCTGTGGATGTTAAATGTGAGGGATTGCTGTGTGTGCACTGATCCCAGGGAGCTCTGTGAGTTCTCTGCGAGGGCTTGCAGCAGGGTGGACTCTGCAGGACCTGCAGGCAGCGTTAGTTACTTGTGTTTAAAAACACCCAGTGTCCTTTAGGAGGTGAGGTAGCCCTGAGCAGTCAGGAATGTGAATTTATCTGGTGCTTCTTTTTACTGGAATTACTTTAGGAAGACAAAGGTTTGATGCCCTTTTGTGTTCCTACATTGAGGAGGCTCAAGTGCTTCTAACATTTTGAGAAATAGTAATTTTTAAGAGAAGAAAATTGCAACAATTACAATTTTCTGAAGATTAACAAAAGCTAGAACTGGGAACTGTACAAGATTGTCAAATGATCCTGGTTCTGTAAAATTACTTTTTATTCCACTTAGAATTATTTCTTCCTAACTTTTAACAGTTGTTAAATGAGCAAACACAGAATTCAGCTATTGAAATCATGAACCCGATTGAGTTACTGAAATAATGACACATGTGGCACATGGGCTACAAGTTACCAGTGCACTTTGTGGTTGGTTTTCTGTCCTCTGAATAGCAGAAGAAAAACATGGGTCGGAGTAATGAAACTGTATATTTTAGATAAAATTTAGATAAAATTCTGTGCGAAAAGGTTTTGATAAAGCTTGGAAGCTGTACCAGGGAAATACTTTCTGCACTCACACCAGTTCAAATAGTGGTAAGATGTTTAGGAATTCTTTTTCAGTGTTACTCCTTTTAGCATTGATCCACTATCACGTTTTGATAAACGTAGAGGAACTCGCAGATAAACAGTGGAACCAATTTAAACTCAAGCTCACCACATAAACATTAAAGTATTCCCTTTAGGAAGTCAGAATCCTTTGAATTATGCATGCGTTGTAGTTTGCAGTAAGATAAAAGAACTTTGAGGGGGGAGGGTGAGAAACTTGAAAAGCCTTTAAGGAGTAATTTGCATAAATTGGGTGGAGAGAGTAAACAGCACAAAGGGAAAAAATGTTATTTTCAGTAAGGCATTATAGAATGAGATAAAACAAATTACCAAAGAAATCAGGTGGAGTTAAAACAAAGCTGAAGTGCCTTAAACTTGTGTTAATGCTGCCATTGCCTTTACAGCAAATCCCAGGGAACTCTGAAGTGCCCTGGATTAAAAAAAAAAAAAAAAAACCAAACAAATTCTTAAGGGAGTCTTAGAAGAAGAGCCATGGAGACAGAAGAACATGTGTGTTACTGTGTGGGAGACCTCTGGACATGAATGCTCAGGATAAGCAGATTTTATTTCAATCTAACAGTATTTTTTTTTATCTTGCAGTTACAGGACCGCACACAATTTAGTGACCGAGACTTAGCTACCCTAAAGAAATACTGGGACAATGGCATGACCAGCCTGGGCTCAGTCTGCAGAGAGAAAATTGAAGCTGTGGCTGCAGATTTAAATGTTGACTGTGAAATAGTTCGGGTAAGAAATCCAGAGTCTTCCCTTATCTTGTCGCTGGAGCAAAAATAGGACAGATGAAAGGCTTTAAAAATTTCATGAGGAAGCTTGAAATAGATTTCACGTATTACATAATGAATGACCATGTTGGGAAGTGCTCTCCTGCTCTTTCTGCAGTCTATATTTAGTAAAAGCCCTCAGGTCAGGGTCTTATTGATCAGCAGCAGAAGCAGCACTAGGAGCTGTTTGACATTCTCTTGAGGAAGATTTTAAGTAAAAGTGTTACATTTTTGAGGGAGATCCTAGAAGACTGAAAGGTACTATTTATATTGCTAATAAGATACCAAAAAAGGGCTTTTCTAAAGATACAGGGAAAATATTTCTCATTCATGCATATAGGGAAAATTGTATGAAAGAAAATGCGACAAAATAGATAAAAAATATTTTACAAGGCTGTCTCGAGGGCAGGTTGAGGTGTGATGGAGGAATTCTGGGTCAGTTCAGTTTGATGGTTGCTGTAGGTGGCTGAGGGAGGCACAGGTGTGCTGGAGATAACCTGGCTCCCAAGAACCTCTGCACATCATCTCCTCCAGAGGCCGGGATGTTGTGTGACTGTGTCCTGGATGAGCAGACACCCAGCAGCACCTCTGGGGTCTGTTTGCTCATCCCAGCCTCAGGAAATGGCTCCACTGTTTGCAGTCAGACAAGGACAGGAGCCTTCCTTTCCCTCATGACAGGTGTGACAATTGGGATCATTCCTTTCAGGCTTCATCCTCTTTTTGCACCTGTTTCCTAAATTTCTGACACTGCTGCAGAAGCAGGGCTGAGAGCCCTCAGTGAAACTCTCCTGTTGTGGAGACCTCTGGCTTGGTGCATCCAAATGGTCCCAAAGCTGCTCTTAGGGTTGAACACCAATCTGGTTATTTGTTTTTGTGGGCACACAGGAATTCTAAAAAACCCAGTTGTACTTTTGGAGGCTGAAGAGAATCACTCTTTTCTCTCTAGAGAGCAAAGCTGCTCCTTGTTTTCCAAGGACTTGCCTTTGCTCTCTGAAAGGTGAAGCTGTTCCCCCTGACAGCACCTTCTGGACAGCACAGTGACACCCAGGCTCCCTTGGTTTGTTCCCCTGGGGACATCCCTTGGCACACAAGGGGTGACACTGTGTGACACTTTCCACCTGCTGGAATGTTTCTGTCCTCAGGGCAGAGACCAGGACACCCCGGAAGGCTCTGGCATCACCTGCACCAGAATAGATGACAAATGATCCCATGCACTCACAGACCTTGCTGGAAGTGTTTAAGGAGAATGTATTTTAGGGATAGAACTCTCAAGCTGATTTCCCACATGGCAGTTCCAGTCTGCTCTTGCCCTCACCGTTTCGTTGTTCCAGAATGTTCTCTGTTCAGCACACAGCACACAGGATGTGGAACCTTCTCTTCCCCATTTAATTTGAGACACTATCAAAACATGTTCATCTTTTCTGACATTCTCAGTATGTTGAATGAAAGATTTTCTGCTTTGAAAAGTCTGTGAAAAGATCTGCCTTTCCCAAGTGCCTTTTTTGCTAAAAAAGAGATCAGTTCAATTTTAAATTTTATTAACACTGTTTGTTAAAATCACAAGATGATGGGAAAATCTAAAGAATGGCAATACACTCCTTGGAAAAAAGAGGCCCAGATCTCAAAGGGCTGCTTGTGTGGGGGTTTTCTTTAATTTTTTTTCCCCCAAACTGTAGGTAATAGAAAAAAATGATCCAGGTAGTTCTCTGCATACCTGTTGTGCATTCTTCAAAGAGGAAAATCAGCAAGCTGGGAAAGCAAATACCAGCCAACAAAAAAGATTTGCTAAAAATAGTGTTCAGCATGTTATCTTTTAGCTTGTTAGAGATGCAGCTTTAAAAGGGTTTGTTTTTTTCCAAGGCTGGCACGGCATGAAACTGTGTTTAGTAGTTGGGACTGCTGTTAATATTCCTTTACTTTTTCTCTTTGGTAATCAAGGTATTATGAGCAAAAAGTTTTTTACTCAACTTTCTCAGAAGCCTAGGAAGAGGAATAGGGCAGGTATTTCTGAAATAAGGCCAGAGTGATGTTTAGTGTGTCTTTAAAGAAAATCCTAAAAATTTTAATGTCTTGGGATACTCATTTGGAGCAGAAGCCTCATGGAAAGGATGTGCATTTTGCCATGGCCTGATCATGTTTGCAAACCCAGGAACCGCTGCTCCTGTTTCTGGGGGTGTACATGGTGGGAAGGGGGATGAGAGGCAGCCCAAGATCAGTGGGAGTAGCAGTTGGTAAAGAAGTGGATTCCTGGCTCTGGGAAGGATTTTTGAGTTCCAGTGGAGAATTGATTTGATGGAATGAAGGGTCTGGGATACAGGGGCTGCTGAGCAGAGTTGAGATGAGATGAGGAGTGACATTAAGGACAGGAGAGCCTTAGGAGTTGTAGACAATTCTTGTTACATCATGTTAAACTCCGATGGTGTAGATGTTTCTTCATCAGAGAAGGCAAATTAATGACCAGGTGTACAGATCCACTTGGAGAATTTAGAATATGGGTATTTTTTTTTTCTCCTTTGAAATTCAATTTTATTGATGTAAATTCAATTTTATTGATGTAAGATGAGCTTAAAGCATCCATCTCCATCCCACCATGGCAGGGTTTCCAGGTTCCCTGGGCTGATTTAATCTCCAAGTCTGTTCCCAGTGTGCTCCTCTGCACTCACTGCAAACAACTTTTCCTGAAGCCAAAGGAGACTGAAGGATGAGCTGCTGTGAGCTTTTTTCTTCCAAGTTCCTTTCTGTCCTCCAAGGGGAGTGCTGTAGATCTGTCACCTTGGCCAGTTCCCTCCGTGCTGTAGGAAATCCTAGAACAGGGGAGATGTTTGGGTCATCGGATGCTTCAGTCCCCTTTTGGAAGTTGCAGAGTAGGAGAACCTGGATCAAAGATCTTATTTTAAATTTGTTGAATAATTTAGGGGGCAGAGACCTTACAAAGTCACCTAGTCCTGCTCTTATCTGGAACAGGATTTACTTTGGAATCAAGTCAGGGTTCTCAGGATGTTAACCAGTAAAATGTTGAGTACCTCCAAGGCTGGACCTACCAAGGCTTCTATGGACAAACTGCCCCTCTACCTCACTGTAAAGCATTATTTTTTCTATTATGTTCTCAATTCCAGTCCCAACTTCCCTTGCTGCCACTTGTACCCATTGCTTCTTTTCCTTTTGCTGTGCACCTTCCTGTTTCCCTTGGAAAGCTGAACCTGGGCACGGGATTTCGGGAAGCAGCCTCAGGAGGGTGAAATACTGGGGAATACTCAGCTCCCTGAACTGCTGGCTGCAGCTTGCTCCTGTAGCTCAGATGTGCTGATGTCACTTGGTTGGGGGCCTGTTGCTTTTGTTATAGTTTCTGATATCATTCATGTTTATTTCTCTTACAAGACTTGGATTGGGAATCGAAGACGGAAATATCGTTTAATGGGGATTGAGGTCCCACCCCCTAGAGGAGGTCCTGCTGATTTCTCTGATCAATCTGAATTTGTTTCTAAATCAGCACTTAATCCAGGAGAGGAAACTGCTACTGAAGTGGGGGATGATAATGATAGGAATGATGAAGTATCAATCTGCTTATCTGAAGGAAGCTCACAAGGTATTTGGAATGCAGTTACTACTGTGCCTATATTTTCAATTTTGTGCAGTGTGCATGCTTTGGATTCTGTTGTACACATTCAAAAACGTCTGACAGAGTCACAAGTGCTCCAACCCGCCTGGGCTGAAGGTACTGTTTGGTCTCTTTCTTCTACCTGTGTGTCTCTGAGTTTGGTTGGGTTTGTGGTACAAAGATAGGAAGAAACCTTTGGTCATAAGAACCCTTTTTCTGCCAGATTCATCTGAAACGAAGTCAAGAATTCACGTTTTGCTGGTGCAAGTGAGAGCTGGGCAGCCAGTACAGGTGGGGAAGCCTCACTTCCCAAGGAAGCCAGATTTCACAAATGCTCTCTGCCAACTACTCTGTTCTTGCCAGCCACCTGGAATGGCCATTCCATTTGACACCCCATGCCTGGAGGTGCCCAAGGCCGGGTTGGACAGGGCTGGCAGCACCCTGGGACACTGGAAGGTGTCCCTGTCTTGGCAGGGGGTGGCACTGCATGAGCTTTAAGGTCCCTTCCATCCCAACCCATGGTTCCACAGTTCCAACCCTGTGATCCTCAGCCACCCCAAGCACTGATGGGGCTGGAGCTGCTGCTGGGACTGAGCAGAGCTGCTGGGACTGTGCATTTCCATTTCTCCTGGCAGGGAACCCCTCAGCCCAGGCTGGAACAAGGAGCTGCCCAGGCCTCCTGCTGCTCTGTCTGACAGGCAAACACAACCAGCAGATCAAAGCCAGGAGCAGGGCACAGCCCAGGAGCCTTGGAACTGCACACACAGGGGGTGTCCTCAGTAAACTGCAGGATCTGCAGTGAGAAGTGCCTTCATCTGAATTCCCTTTTCCCCCTCAGGAGCACATGGGATCGATGTCTGCCTGCCCCTCCTGTCCGTGAGCCCGGCACATCCCCCACTCACTAATTGCTCCCAGTGCTTCTGCTTAGGGGAGATCAATGGAGCCTTTGCTCTCCAAGCTAAAAGAGAGTCTGACCTCGGGCCTGCTGCTCTGCAGCTCAGTGTGCCAGGCTTGATCCTGTCATTTCCTCAGAACAGTTTAAAGGGAAGAGCCAGGGGAACGGAGGCGGCTGGGAATGAGTTTGGGAGAGCTTTGTCATGCTTGACTGTAGAGGGAATAAGATGGTAAAGAAATGGGTCAAGTGATTGAAAGCCAAGTGAGATGAGGAATCTCAGCGTCCTTGATTTGCCTGAGGTGTGGAAGGAGCTGATTTAAGTCAGGTCTGCTTGAGAGAAATTGGTGACAGGGAAGAGTCTGAGGTGTCTGCAGTTCAAGTGAGGAATAACTGTGTTGGTTGAGCCAGGCTTTCATCAGGCAAGGTGAGGCTGAACACTTGGGTGCATTATTAGTGCAAAGCCACAGCATGCAGGAATCCCACCTTCATTCCTTTATTCTCCCACTACAATTATTTCTGTTCATTTCTCCAGTTCAAAGGAGGAGGTTCACTGCTGCAGCTCAGCTGGTTTTGAACTTCCTGGAAAATATTTCTCCCAATACTCATGGGTTATGTTCAGTCACAGATAGGGAATTGTTCTCATGTTTGAGAACTGTAACTTTTGGTCCTAATTTATTAAAAAACCAAAAGCACAACAGCAAAAAAAAAAACCACTCTAAAGGACAGACAAAAGCAATTTTTGGTCACCTAATTAGAGTAATTAAAGTTGATGGCTTCTGCTTTTAAAATGTAGTGTGTAAATATAAAAAAATAAGCTGTGCTTTGATGCCAAATGGATCATTAAAGCTCTCATATTGCCTCACCTTTTTTAATTGTGTGTTAATTGAATCCACAGTGTGTAGGTGGAGGCCATTAGGGCTGTGCCAGTTCTGTGAGCTGAGGATGAATATTTAAGGAGTTGGGAATGCTGTAGGGAGCTGCTTCCTTCAGCTGTTGAATCCAAGGGTGACTGCCAGGGTTACAGAGTTCCTGGTGCCCTGGAATGTCCCTGAGGAGTGACCTCCACCCTTCCTTGCTCCCGTTTGCTCCTGGCACAAACTGTCCTATGGAGCTGTGACTGGTGGCACATGGAGTTCATTTGAAACAATTCCCAATCAAATTTGCTCACTTTAGAGATTTTTAACTTAAAATTTGTTTCAAACCATTAACTGTCTCTCTGTGGTCTGGCCTAAACATTACCCTGTCTTTGGTAATTCCAGGGAAATCCTGTTATCCCTGTGTTTGTGTGGAGGTGAAAGACCCTGGAATCACCTGAACCTTGTTGCCCCTTCCCTCTTTTCCTCTTTATATTTAATATATATCATAGATTTATGTTTTAATATGCAGAAGTCAAGGAAATATGAGAAACAAACTTCAATTTTAGGGGTAAATAGACTGACCTGTCTTTGGGTTTGGAGTTCTCCTTGGCCTTTAAGGTCAGTGGAATCATCTCATGCTTTGTGGTTGAAATACCAGGGTAAATTCTCCTCTGTTTTCAAGTGTTTATACATAAAAAAGCACTTTAGGTTCACTGGGGATAAGCATTTGCCATAATCTGGTCAGTTTTTTGTTCAAAATCCATCAATGTCTGCAAGGGGGAAGTGGGATTTAGATATATTTATACCCCAGAATTTCAGGGAATGCAAGGTTTTTCATGTGGGAATCCATTTTCATTTAAAAAACCCCCAACTTCTGCACATCTCTGATGTGAAACTCTTCATCACCTTTGAATATTCCAACCTGAACCGAAAAAGGAGAAGGTTTGGTGCAGAGAATAATGGAGAGTTTTGTTGTTGTTTCAGGTGGCAGTTGGTTTGATGTTGGCCTGAAATGCTTGTGACAAGATGTCTTTTTAATAAGGCAGATATTCTGTTTATGTTTAGACATTGATACCATGACTTTGCTGTTGGATTTAGCAGCTGTGACATTTAGTGGTAAACACCATTAATGGTCCTTCAGCATAAAATTGGAATGAAATCTGACAAAACCAATTTATTTCTGCAGAAGAGACAAATGAAGCTCTTCAAAATGAAGAAATTGGCCATAAAGATGATGACCAGAATCCAGTGTCCACTGATAATGTGGTATGTTTACCTTTCCT
Organism: Anomalospiza imberbis; assembly: GCF_031753505.1. NCBI lineage: Eukaryota > Metazoa > Chordata > Aves > Passeriformes > Viduidae > Anomalospiza > Anomalospiza imberbis. The sequence continues at coordinate 4,557,768 of NC_089694.1, forward strand.
TTTCCACCAATTAATAACTCCTTAATTAATGTTGAAGTTGTTGTCCAGCACTTGTGTAAAGTCCTTCCTATCTGGGCTGTAAAACTGTACTGAAAGTTCTAAAACACAGCAGGAAAAAACCCTCAAACCTTCAGTAGAAATGGTTTGGAGAGATGGTGCCCAAGAGACTCAGCTCCCCAACCTGCCTGAACCCCAGATTTTGTCATTTGAGACAACAATGGAACAAACCCAAGGAAGAGTTTCTTCATACTTTGTTCTGAAACACTGTAACAGAACGTTTTAAAAATGCACTTAAAATTGGACTAAAATACATTGTATTTGCATAAGAGATAGGGTTTTCCTATTTGAAATTCTAATCTGTTCCTTCCCCTCCTGTCTTAACAAGTGTGTGTGAGAAAGGGAATGTGAATGTTTGGCAGTTACATAGAGACTCTTCCCTCAAGCTGAGTCTGAAACCAAAAATATTTGAGTCCCAGTGTTTCTGAGGGTCTGATGGAGCAGCAGAACTCAGGGTCGTCAAAGCTCTGAGCTGTTGTCACTTCATCTGGGCTGGCAGACACTGGAGCACACAAAATGTGCTTTATCCTCCCTGCCTTCAGCACAGGCTAGGGAGCTTGGTGAGTCTGCCAGGGAGAGACGGGAATGCCCCTGGAAGGAGTTTTCCTCAGTGATTTCAGGGAAATTCCTGGTGTGCAGGCAGAAGGGACCACATGCTGCAGGAAAAACCTGAATTAACACCTCAGGAATGACCCATGGACATGGATTGGGTCAGTGGGGGCCCTTCCCTACTCTGGGTTAACCACCATCCTAAAAATAGGAAAATTGCTTTAACTTATTACGGACAGGTTCATAAATGTTGACAACTGTCAAAACAATTAAAAGCGGTAAAAAAACTTGGGATGTATTTCTGAGTCTTAGTGTTAAGCTTAGCCTTAACACTGTGCTTTAGGTATCTTTAGAAACCCAGTATAAAAAGCTCCCCAAATTTTTGTCAGTTAGGTGAAAATGTCCATATTTGTGCATTTGAAAGTGTCCTTTGGATCAGCACTCTACAGCTAAGGGCATTTCCCTTGCACTCTGGCCAGGGAGGGTCAGAGGAGAACTCTTTGGTTTCTTTAGGGCAGGACTAGCTCAGGATTTGCTGTGATGGCTGGTTTATCCAGAGGGATAAATGTCCAGACCCTCCTTTACAACAACAGAGCAGAGCCAGGGCTGTGAGGAGATAAATGTGCAACTTAAAGTCAAAAAGCTGGGCCAGGGAGCTCCTCCTCTGTAAACAGCTCGAATCTCCATGGCAGCAGCTCCCGCTGGATTCCTGCTGGATCTCCTGGCTGAGGTGCATGATTGCCATCTAATGGGGCTGCAGGGCTCAGAACTGCTCAGGAGCCAGCACAGAGCTCTCCTTCCTTCCTCCTTCATCCTTCATCCTTCACCCTTCCTCCTCCCTCCCTCCTCCCTCCTGCCCCTTTGGGATGTGGATGCCCATTTGTTTGTCTCCTCTGTGTGTTGGAATGAGCTGTCTGCTTCTGTTTCAGAAAATAGAAATTTTAGATGATGAGGAGAGTGATCTGATCAGCAATTCTGAAGTGGATCAGATGAGTTCTCTTTTGGATTACAAGGTGAGTGATTGGGCCATGTCAGGGACAGTGGGATAATCCCCAGGGAGTTCAGGGGGTGGATCTGTCAGGAATTCAGCAAAAACCTGTGGGATCCTGAGCTCCTCTGCTGTTTTCCCAGCATGCACATCATGTCCTCATCCCACCTCCAGCCACTTTATCCAGGTTTCAACCCAAATGGGCTGTATTTCTGTGTTTTAGTCACAGTTAAACTTGGCCTTAAGGTATCTTTAGAAACTCAGTATAAAAAGCTCCCCAGATTTTTGTCAGTTAGGTGAAAATGTCCATATTTGTGCATTTGGAAGTGTCCTTTGGATCAGCATCTCTCATTTCTACAGAGCTGCAGCTCCCTCCATGTGTCCCAACAAAGGGATTTATGGAGCCACCCCAGCAGAATTGTTCTTGGAATGCTGCGACGCTGTTCCTGCGGCGTGGTGCTGCCACTCTGGACGGCACCGAAGAAATGGAAGGAATCCTCTGCTGGAACGGGGGGGTCTGAGGAGAAGGCATTCCCAGGACATGTCTGGAAGTGGTGGCTGTGGGAGGGAGGAGAAGCACTTGGATCCTACCAGCTCCTGTCTCCTGCTGAGGATTCTGTCTGTGCTGCTCTCCCAGGAGTCGCCACAATTCCACCTTTCCTTGAGCTTTTGCCTCCATTGCTGATTTTTTTTTCCCCTTAGAAACCAGGTCTGTTCTCCTGATAATAATCAATCACCAAAATAATAAACAGATCATCTCTTCAGAACAGAAATTCCTCCTTCCAGCAGTGTTTTCCTGGGAAGGGCAGTGGAGAATGAATCAGGAGAGGGAATGACCTTTTCTTAATGTCACCTGTCAGCGCAGTGAGAGGCTTGTTGTGACAGTGCCCTGCAGAGCCAGGGCTTTGTGTGACAGCACTGATTACTCCCTGAGTTTTCTGCCTAAACCTGAATTCTTCCTGGGCTGGGTAAAATCCAGAGCTAAACAGGCAACTGCTAAGTATCCATAGGGAAGAACTCAGCTGATTTTTTATGGAAGCTTCAGAATTTCAGCCCAAATATTCCTCTCTCATTCCCAGAGCTGTTATCACCTGGAACAGTGTGGTGAGCGGTGTTTTCACTGAAAAAATATGAATTTTCTGGGAAAAAAAAAACCAACAAAAATACAACCATTTTTAAAGGTTTGTTGCAAACCTTTAGAGCATCATGTAGTCGCAGCTTTTCATGTCAACTAAAGCTGGATTCCAGCCAGTGTGAGCATGAATATCATATTTTTTTCATTATTCTTTCATGAGTTGGTACTATTAACCAGAGCCCTTCTGCAAAAATGAGCAATGCCTTTGATCTTGTAACCTAAATAAACATTTTGATTGTCATGATCTTTGCAAAAGTGAATAACCAGAGAAAATTAATTTTAGCTCTGCACTGATCAACAGGTTTAGCATTTTGATCCAGTAATTTTGAAAGAGAAGAGATACTTGGAATAAATGGAAATACTTACCAAATCTGAATTTTTAGTTAAGAGATTTGCAAGTATTGATTGGGAAAATGCCTTTTTAACCAAAGCACACAATTTCTTGATATTTCTTCACTTTGTAATATATTACATCCAGTTCCAGCCCCATAATCAACTCTGTGGAGGTTGGAACTAAATGATCTTGAAGGTCCCTTCCAAACTGTTCTGTCACTGTGTGATACTCCTGCTTATTCTGTAAGATAAGGGATCCTGAGGAGCTTGGTGAGCTGACACTTGATCCACATCAAGCCCAGCTGCACTGGAGGATGTTATCTTTTAATTCATGCCAGCTTTGAGGAATCTTCAAGTCATTTTCCCTGTTTTTTGTGTCAAGGCTTCTGCTGCAATAATGGAATTTATTCGCTGTCTCTTCTCGCAGCCCCATGATCACTTCTAGGAAGAGATCTGGGCTTTGGTTGTCATTGTCACTAAAAATAGTTTGGTTTTAACCCAGGGGTGTTTAGGTGTGGTTATTCCAATGCTTTGTCCTGTCCCCATCCCTGTAGGGATTTAACAGACACGTGGATGTGGCACTTGGGGACACGGTCAGTTGTGGCCTTAGCAGTGCTGGGGAATGGTTGGGCTCAGTCTTAGAGGGCTTTTCCAGCCTAAAGGGTTCCATGGTTCTGAGATCATTCCCAGAGCTCTCTGGTTCCCCCACAGAATGAAGAAGTCAGGTTCATCGAGAGTCAGCTGGAGAGCCACAAACAGAAATATTTTGAGCTGCAGACGTTTACCCGGAGTTTGATACTTGCAATTAAATCAGATGATAAGGAACAGCAGCAGGTAAATCCCGGGGCAGGTTTAATATCTGTGTTTAATATCAGAAGATGTTTGTCCTTTTGTGTTGCATCCCTCCCTTGGGTTTACTCCAGAGGCTCAAATTATGATTGAAAATCTCAAATAATTTTCTCATCTTTGTTTAAATCCCTGCTGACATAAAACCACACCTAACAAAGTATATACCATATATTAGGTATGTTTTTCCCTTGTAGGCTCTGCTTTCAGACTTACCTCCTGAACTTGAAGAGATGGATTTCAACCACACATCCCCGGAGCCCGACGATACCTCATTCAGCCTCTCGTCCCTGTCGGAGAAGAACGCCTCAGACAGTTTGTGATCCCTCTTTTCTGCAAGAGACAGAGCACAAACCCCACGGGAGGTGCAGGGCTCAGGGGAGAGAGAGAGGCTTTTGCTCTGCAGCGCTCTCAGCCTGTGCTGGAGGGCAGCTCTGGCTCCTCACAGCCTTGCACTGCCCAGGAATTGGCAATGCTGGGTTTGGAAAATCAAAGAACTGGGTGAGGGAAGGGTTCCCTGGTAGCAGCTTGGCCTTGGGTAGGATTAACTTTGACTCTCCAGAATAACTCTGTAGCAAAGTCTTTTTGAGCAGGGATGCAAGAGTGGGAAACACACACAGTGAATTCTCCAGCTCCACGTGCTCCCCAGGCCTGTTTATTATATTTTTCCCCATTTTTACTCAGGTAGGTGGACTAAAAATTGGGGATCCAAATAGAATAACAGGCTTTCTCTGAGTTGTGCTTGAAAACCTGAAATTAAACTGAAGTGTTTTTCGTTTTCTGATTTGAGATTGTTAAATCTTCCATTTTCTGACCAAAATAGCTGAAAAACCTTGAAAGGCTAACTGAAAAAATTGAAATATCATGAATAAATTATTAATGCAAAGAAGCAGTGATAAGTGTTGGAAGAAATGAAGTGGAAATGGGAACCCTGATAGCTGCAGGACGCAACTTCCTAATACAGTAGCAATGGGATTGGATGTTTACACTCTTTAGAGGTTAATGATTGTAGTCTCAGTTTTTATTTGTCAAAGCCTGAATGCTAAAGTACTGCTTATTATTTTAATTCTTGGGTATATATTTTTCCACAAACTTTGCTCCAGTTTACCAAGCCAGTCAGAATTCCACAACTGTCATTGCATCCTGACAGGTTTTCCAGTGTTGGAAGTGAGCTTTGCACACCTGGTTTGAAGCCCTGCCTGGTGCATTTTTTGGCAAGTGCCATTTCTAAACTGTGATCTGGATTGCAGGCAGGGGCTGAACTGAATTTCTTCTTTCCCAGAGCTGTTGGCACTGAATCCCTTCACTCCTGTGGTGGAATGGCTGTGCAGAGATGTGCAGGTGGATTCAGTGGGGTGTGCTGGTGTCCAGGGAACGCCTGGCCATGGCAGTGGTGCTGTGGTTGAGTTGACAGGCTGGTGACCAGTCCAAGGCAGGTCTCAGTCCTGGAGCTCTTCTCCTCCAGGATGGTTCTGTGGGATGCTGCAGGTCCCTGCCCATGGCATTGATGCTCCAATTCCAACCTGGATTTCCCTCAGCAAGCATTTTTCACACAGATGCTTCAGTCTGGTAAAAAACCCAATCTTCCCATTTTATGCCAAATAATAATTGACTCTGGGGAGTCCTTGTTCATGCAGTAAGTTACCCCCTTAATTTCAGTGGGAGGTCCAAGGTGTAGCTTAGAAAATCCAGAGTGTTGGGGAAATAACACCTTTTTTTCCTTGAATACTGGGATTAGACTCAGGTTTTAGGGTTTTCTCAGTCTGATCAGTCCCTCCCTAATCACTTGTACAGCTCTTTTTGTTTAGTATCAGTAGTGAGCTCTGTTCTTTCAGGTTTTTAGTCTCTCCTCTCCTTGGGCACGAGGAGCTTTTAGCAATACTGTAAAATACCAGCTGCAGAAAGGGCAGGAACAGTTTTAAAAGGTGTTCTGAAAAACCAAAAGTCTCGCAGTTCTGCCCCCTGTATGGTTCTCTAAGTTCCCAACAGAGCTACCCTTCCACAGGGAAAGCCCAGAGTTCCAGGCTGCTGGGCCTGTGTGTGAGCTGAGGCATTAAAACTCTGAGTGGAAATGAGGTTTGTGAGCAGAGCTCACAGTGCTGGCCTTCACAGGGAGGACAGAGCTGAGCTGGAATTCTCTGAAAAACTCATTTATAAAGGGTTTTCTATGCCAGGCCAACAATGGTTTCTATTGCTGTTCTCTTTGGACAGGAAATTTGTGCCACTGACAATGAAACCTCTTGTTTTCTGTGAAATTTACAAAAAATAGTGCTGGGATTTGCCACTATTTGGACTCTGTTTTCCTGCTTCTTCTACTTGAATTCCCATGAGAGAGGGCAGGATACTCTTAACAGGAGTTCTCAATTTCATGGTCAATTAAATCATCTGCCTTCCTGCAAGAAAAACTTCCATTGATGATTCCTATTTTGCTGTCTTGCTGCTATTTCATATCCAAACAAATCAAAGGAATGAATTTTGAATGAACTGTTTGCTGGATACAAGCAATGATGTCAGTCCCTGTTCTCCAGGAAGCTGGAATCCTCTTGGATGTGCAGCTGAGATGAGCTGCAGTCAAGGCCCACCCCATCCCTGGGGATGTTCTGTGGTCCTTTCTCCTGTGAGGAGACAAAACACAGCCTGGGACACTTGACAGCACTACAGGATAGTCAGGGAAAAAAGAGGATAAATTCTATCCCTGAATAAAAAATCTGGGGAGGACCACAGCTCCTTGGCTGGTTTTTTTTCAGTGTCAGTGTGTATTTCCAACAAAAATGGAATGACTGTTACCATTAGTGGTGGTTAAATGTTGGTGGAGAGCAGTGGGGGTGGCTCTGGGGTGGGTTTGGGTTCAGGGTGTTTCCCCTGTCTGTAGGACAGTAACAAACACCTGCAGTAAGTGCAGCTCATCATTCCATAACCTTCCACAGCAGATGAAGCTCATGCTGTGCTTTGCAGGGTGACAGAAATCAGCTCCCTTTGTGTCCCAGTGAGTGACTGTAATGTGAATTATCACTGCAGCAGAAGGGCCTCGTGCTGGTGGTTTTATCACCTTTTGTGGCCATGTATCAATGTTTGACCATCCTGCAAAGTGTTTCATTTACTTTGTCCATGAACAATGACTTCCCTGGCATTGTTCATTCCTAAAGCATCCATGGGAGCATCAGTGATGTCTTTCTGAAGAAACCCAGGTGGGAAAGTAGCCCAGAACAGACATTTTACCCAGAGGCAGGACAGGCTCTCCCTGGGGAGCTGTTTTGATGCTTGAAGGTTAAAACCCTATTTCCTGGAGCTTTGCCTGCTTCCCTCTCCCTGCAGGATGCTTCAATCACATCCATAGGTGTGACAGGAGTAACAGTAGCAGGAAATACTCCAATAATACAATAAATACTCCAGCAGGTGAATTTGGGGCAGGTTTAAAGGTACCTGAGCAGATGAACCGTACGAGGCTTCTGGAGTGCCCAGCCTTGGAGGCAGCTCTGCACTTTAATCTCTCCAAGTATTTCTTTTCACTAAGGCAATAAAAAATGTGAAATGAGGAGTTTGGGGCTTTGCAGCCCTGTGAGTGAGAAAAAGAGTATCTTGGTTCTGTCCTCACCTTGAACTGGGCAGCAGCTTTAGAGAGTCTGCTCCCCAGGGGGAGAAGCTGTGTCTGCTGCTGGGCTCAGACAGGTGAGGTGCTGGAACAAACCAGCAGCATCCTGGACGTGCTGGCTTGGGAATGGCAATCCCTGCTGCAGATGGACTGGCCTCCCCTGTGGGACCTCCTGCCCTGCTGTGTCCCTGACACTGAGCACAGAGCAGTGCTGACCTTCCTGCTGGCCTCTGCTCTCAGGCTGTGAGGAGGGACAGGAACGTGCACGGAGGGAGCAGCACAGAATTCCTGGCACAGGAGCAATGCATAACCTGTGCCAGCCCAAAGCTTGATGTCCAACCTCCAGCCCCTGCCCAGCTCCCCCACACCAGGGGCTGAAGGGCTGGAACCTGGCCAGACTCTGCTTTTCTGCCCCAAATCCTCCCAGCTCAGGCTGGGAGGTGCCTGAGCAAAGTTAGGGGTGGTCAGTGAGCAAACTCCACCTGGCTGCAGAGAACACGAGCTGGACTGTGGTGGTTGATTCCTTTAATCAAGAATGTTTTACCACATTGACCAAATGTGAAATCTGAAAAGTTTTGGGGAGAAAAAAATAGTTGAAGCAGCACGACAAAATGTGTGTTTTCCATGGAAGAACAGGAGTTTAGAGTATGAGTATTTATTGCTCTGAAAAACAGCAGCTGCTTTGGTCAGAAGGCAACAGAAGCAGGGCAGAGCCTTGGGCTTGTGAGGGTTCTTTTCCCACAAAAGAGCAAATCCTCTTGGCTGAAGGAGGTATTCAAGGATGTTCCTGGAAGGAAGACAGTTCAGGTCAGTGCTTTGGCTCTGGAACAGTTTCCCATGTTACTGAACTAAGTCACTAAGTCTTTTCCAGCTCTGTTTTACATTTTACACAACGCTACCTCTGAAACGTGACACCCCTTAAACCCACATGGAAAATGTGAACTTAGGAAATTTTTTTAATCTTTTATAGGCAATAAATTATTCCCACCATGCACCCTTCAGTTTGTGTTTGGTTTTTGCTCAGTGTGAGCCATCACTTTGCTTTTATTTTAATGCTATTTTTCTGTATTTGTGTTCATCACAATCCGTGGAGAAGGAAATAATGGAATATTCGGGAGAAAAGCTTAGCAAATGTTAATGGGAGAAAGTATTTGTGTTAAAGCTGAAAGATGGTGGGGTGGCTGTGCTGGTTTTGGTGCAGTTACTGTGAGAAATGGGTATTATCCTTAAATCTGGTATTAATTGTTGAAACATTGCTCAGTGCATCAGATAACTTGATCTGAGAGAGCAGTCAGTGATCTCAGCACTGTAAGAAAAGGGTTTTACACTTTCTGAGACGTCACAGTTCATGAATAGCTCTGCAGATTTTTGTTTCAGTTATTTCCATTTTTCACCATAACTTTATAGAGACCTTGTAGAAGGAAATTTGAAGTGTTAAAATGGGTCTGTAACAAAGTGAGGTCAAATGTAGATTTAGACACGTTTGTGTTCAAGTTTCATCTGAAAAGGGTTCCTTGAATTTCCCCTGTCACATTTCTCTCCCTGGAGCACAGGGGGAGGGTGGCAGGATGCACGAGGGCATGAGGCACAAGGAGGCAGAAATGAAGGTTCTGGGCTTTAGTCAAGAAAATTTCAATAAACTAAAAGGTTTCCGTGCTGTGGAAAACAAGAGCTTCTCCTTTATCTGCAGATTTTGTGAAATGCAGTTCAAAAAGTCATTGGCAAATCCAGCAAGTTGTGCTGGGGGAAAATTGTCTCCTCCAGTAAGAATTTTATCATTTCTGGGGTTATTTCTGGAATTACTGAGTGTGTGTGAACACACAGATGCAGATTTACAATGTGCACAGATACACTGAACTTGATCACAGTAGCTCTACAAAGGTATTTTAACTTGAAATGTTAATGGAATTCTTCTCAAATATATTTAATTTGCTCTTATTTTTGTGTCTTGCTGCATTCACTTGCATAGTTCTGAAAATTAGTCAAATACATCCATACAAATATGGTTTATGTCCTTGCAACTGGTAACTTTTAGGCTTGGAAATTTATGAAAATGCCCATAATAATGATATTTCTAAGTGATCTTGGCAAATAAACCAACTGCTGTATTTATGAAGAGATAATGAATCTTCTGCCGTGATAATTTCTGCTTTATTTTCACTGTAGGAATCAGTTTCATTTTTTAAAAATATTATGAAAATTTAAATATTATTGTATAACTTGGATGTTTTCCTTCACCTGCAAAACAGGATAATTGATGATTTTAAATCTCTTATCATTTCCTTTTGGGCCAATTCCTTAAGCTTTGTAACCTGAGCATATTCCTAAGTTTCTGTGTGAAAATCACTATTTATATTTCATTTTTATGATTTGTATCAGTACGTGTAGCAAAGAAACTACTACAAACCTTCAACTGAAGTACCTCCACTATGGTCCAGGACACCTGATCTGGGCATTTTGAGTGCCAGATGCCCAGAGAAACAGTCCAGACGTTTGTATTGAGTTGGTTTTCTGTGTATATAAAGGGTATTTATAATCTTGGATTAACAGAGTCATCATTGGAAATGCTGATTTCCTGCTTTAGAAGCCTGCTCAGCTATTTTTATATAAAAAGTTGGTCTTCGCCTTAATTTTTTTTTGGTGAAAAGTTGTGCCATAGATATTTTAACTTATCCACAGATCCTTTACAGAGTTTGTTTTGACTTCTCTTAATTAATTATTTTTTCCTCAAATTGTCCTAATTTGTTTTCTCCTCCAAATGCATCTCAAGGTTGGTTTGCTTTCTTAATTTTTTTTTTTTTAAGTTCTGGAAGATCCCTTCATCTGCATGCTTTGGTAGCTCAAGTTTTTCCTCTGTAGTTTATTGTTTATAGTTTAGAAGAACCTTTTATTGAACCCCCCTGAAGTAATGCTTGTACAAATGTATTTAGGGTGGCCCAGATGGTCAGAGAAAAGGGCTATTTAGCATTGGTAAATTTGTCTACTGACTCAAGGATATTTTTCTACGTCTGTCAAGTTTGGGACTATGGAGAAATGAAATAAAGGTGAACTAACTCCTTTTCCTATATGAACTTCTCTGTTTCTGTCTTTATTAATGGCCTTGTAAATGTTCAGTTTTGTTCAGAGCAACAAGAATTAATTCTAATTCTTCACTTCCCACCATATAAATTAATTTATTATTTATGGAGTGGCTTTTCAGAATTGGAATTTTGTAGAGAACTTGGAGCCCCCTGTCCCAGGAGCAGTGAAATGTCCCTTCCCAAAAGGGATTTGTGTCCCACAGAGGTGCTGCACACCCAGCACTGACCCAGCTCAGTTCACGGGAGGGGTTGAGCTGTGGGGCTGTTTTAAAGCTGTTTTGAAGCTAAATGTGAGCTCTTTGTGCTCTTTTCATACCATCCCTTGGCAGTTCCTAAATTAAAAATCTCCACTGCTAAATCCTGCGACCTCTGACCTCCGCCGCGATCCACGTGGATGGAAACTGAGGCAAGTTCTTGGAGCTGGTGCTTGTTGGCTCTGGAGCGGTTGTGGGGCTGGAAGGAGCAGCCCGGCTGTGCTGGGGGACAGGAGTGCAACTTAATTCCAACCCAGGACCGGTGAAGAAGGGCCCGAAGGGACCGCATGGAACAGGGTTCGGCGCGGGCAGGCATGCGGGAGCGAGGTGCAGCCGGATTCCCGCAACTCCTGCATCCCGCAATTCCCGGGTCCCGCAATTCCCGCATCCCGCAATTCACGGGTCCCGTAGCTCCCGGGTCCCGCAGATCCCGCATCCCGCAACTCCCGCATTCCGCAGCTCCCGGGTCCCGCAATTCCCACATCCCGCAATTCCCACATCCCGCAATTCCCACATCCCGCAACTCCCGGGTCCCGCAATTCCCGCATCCCGCAATTCCCGCATCCCGCAATTCCCGGATCCCGCAGCTCCCGGTTCCCGCAATTCCTGGGTCCCGCAACTCCCACATCCCGCAATTCACGGGTCCCGCAATTCCCGCATCCCGCAACTCCTGCATCCCGCATTTCCCAGATTCCGCAGCTCCCGCATCCCGCAGATCCCGCATCCCGCAATTCCCGCATCCCGCAATTCCTGCATCCCGCAGTTCCCGGGTCCCGCAATTCCCGCATCCCGCAGCTCCCGCATCCCGCAATTCTCGCATCCCGCAATTCCCGGGTCCCGCAGCTCCCGGGTCCCGCAATTCCCGCATCCCGCAATTCCCGGGTCCCGCAATTCCCGGGTCCCGCAGCTCCCGCATCCCGCAGATCCCGCATCCCGCAATTCCCGGGTCCCGCAGCTCCCGGGTCCCGCAATTCCCGGGTCCCGCAGCTCCCGGGTCCCGCAGCTCCCGGGTCCCGCAATTCCCGGGTCCCGCAGCTCCCGCATCCCGCAATTCCCGGGTCCCGCAGCTCCCGGGTCCCGCAGCTCCCGCATCCCGCAATTCCCGGGTCCCGCAGCTCCTGGGTTCCGCAGCTCCCGGGTCCCGCAGCTCCCGGGTCCCGCAATTCCCGCATCCCGCAATTCCCGGGTCCCGCAGCTCCCGGGTCCCGCAATTCCCGGGCGCCTCTGGTGGCTCGGGCTGGCAGGTGGCGCAGGGGCCGCGTCCTGCGGGTCCCACGGGCACACGCTCCCCCGGCTGCGCTCCTGCGCTGCAGATCTGCACAATCCCGATTAATGAAACTCCCGACGCTCCAGAGTCACACAAACTCCGAGCTCAGCCCAGTCCAGCTTTGGAATTACGGCTGCAGAGAGGGAGGGTAAAACCAGAGAGAGCATGGATGGAGAGGAGTTCAGTCTGTGTGACCCTAAAGATTTATTAACCAATGTTCCTGGGAGCCTGAACTCGGGTGTTTTGGGAAAAAAACAAGTCGGGTTTTGGGGAAAAAAGCGAGTCGGGTGGTGCTGCAGCTCCATTGCCACCTGGTGGTAAAAACCCCGGGAAGTGGAGAAAAATGCCTTGAACAGTCCCCATACTTCATATTTCAGGATGCACAACTATTTTTGTCTCAATGAAGAATCAAATATTCAAATAAATCTGGCATTTAGTCAAGAGGAGACTGAGATCAGACCGAAGGTGCAGCCATAAACCAGGAGCACATTCCAATTTAATCTCCCCATGGATTTAGGTTTGGGAGCACCAAAGCTGCTTCATGGGATGAGGTGATGTGTGACCAGCAGGACAGCTGGGGTGGCCACTCCAGCTCCGTGCTCCTGCTGCGAGGAGTAAGGGAAAGGGCCACGGGAGGAGAAAGAAACTGGGGGAAAAAAAGGTGTTTTCTGGTTTTTTACTTGAAGTTGTTATTTCAGTGGGGAAGGAAGCAGGGAGGAAAGGGCAAGAAATGTGAAGTTTTTCACATTTCACCTACTATTTGATCTTGCTCTTTGGTTATATCTTCATGGAAATCTGGAACAATCTTGGACTGTGTAGAATTTTTTCACTACAAAAAGCTCATTTGACTTTTTTTGAAGGAAAAATTCTCCCAAGCCTCAATCTTCCCTGGCAGTCTCCTCTTTTCTGTTGAATGTGAAATTTTCAATTAAAAGTCCTTTACATCTTCTGAAGGTTCTGGGCTCAGTCAGAATTCAGGGGATTTGAAGTGAATTTGAAGGAGTCATCCAGCAGGTCTCACCCCCTCAAGGATGGACAGGAGAGCCCAGTTTGGGAAGGCCAAATCCTTGGAATGGCACCTGGGAAAAGACACCCCATCAGGTCAATGACCATGGGTTAATTAACCTGAATTTAAAGTTCTGCTAATCATTTCACAGTTGCAAACCCATTGCAACCAAACCCCCCCAGGCCTTCATTCCTATAATAGTAATAAATGGCTCACTGTGATCCGAACTATAAACAGACTTCATGAATTCTGCCAGAAATTGAATATTGAATTATTTCTCTATGCCCACATGTCTTTCCTGGTTGGCTTAATTCTGCCAAATATTTAGCTCAGCCTTCCCTTTTCTCAGCAACCCACACTCTCCTGGCTACATCATCCCATTTTTGGACCATTATTTAAAATTTCAGGCTTTTTACAGAGCCTGGCCAAGGAATCAAAACGGATCAGGGAGGAATGAAACAGCTCAGTTCTTGGGTGGGGATCTGGTGGTGGCTTCTCACGAGACACCTGCACAGCTGAGCAGCAGGGTTTCACCCCAGCCCAGTAAGGCTGGCACAGGCTCCCTGGTTTAGCCCTTTTTGGCAAAAATCCCTCTGGAAAGTGTCTTTTGCCTAGTCTGGGCCATGGGAAGAGGATGGGCACATTTTTGCGTGTTCTACAACTGCGCTTCAGAAATATATCATCTTCTATTCTTTAAAATATTAATTAATCTAATATTTTTCATACAAAACCCCGGAGTGTGTGGCTGAAAATGCCATTTCTTGCTGCCATGGGAGGCTGTGAGCTGGCTCGACACTGCTCTGATCTGTGTCCTCAGCAAGAAGCAGGACTCACAACTTTCAGAGCAAGTGCTGCTGATGGCCTGAAGACAGGTAGAAAATATTGACAAAATAACATCAGCAATTAGCAGTAAAACCCCCTTAATTTATAGAAAGACTCCCAAATAAAGACTCCTATAACCTTTGCAGATTATTTTCAGTCGGTTTTCCCCTCTTTAGTTCAGCTGAAGAAGCTGAGCTAAGATATGGAGTGCCTGCTTGGTGCCCTGATGTGCCCTGTCCCGGGGCAGCAGGAGCAGCTGGGGCTCCCGGGGCCATTCCCTGCCGTGCTCCCAGCCCGGGGACAGGAGTGGGGACAGGGCTGAGGACAGGGCTGGGGACAGGGACGGGTGGCAGCGCCAGCTGCTCGCTGCTCCCACGCCGGAGCCATGTGTTGATTCACTCTGTAATTGATTTGGGCAACTCGAGGCAATCGGTTTCCAAGATACCACATCCTTCAGATATTTAAAACCCCTCTCCCTGGCAGTGCATTATATTTAAATGTCGATGGATGATCCGGGTGTGTATTTATAGCCACGCTCAGATGGGCTCTGGGAATGGGCCGTGGATGGCTGGGCACGGAAGGGCGTGTGGCTGGAATTCTGAGGGGGCTGGGGCAGTGGGGGCCCCTCTGAGTCACCCCAAAATCAATTTCTCACCACGGGTCAATGCATCAGAGGTTCTGCTGGCCCCTCACTGCTGGGGTTCAGTGCAGCTCCAGTTAACAGCCAGGCCATGAGCAGAAATTAGAGACTGATCTCAGATTTTCCCTCCCAAGTGCTTCCAGATTTCCCACCCAGGGGCAGTGACTGGTCCAGGCAGGTGAGGGACATTTTGTTTGCTGTTCCTGTCCTTCCTCACCACTGCCATGGCTCACACAGGGATCGCTCCCTTCCAGCAGTGAATGTTGGCTCCCTGGATAAAGCAAATTTCCAAAGAAGAGAGAGGAAACTGCTATGATGTCACTCTGGATGTCCAGCAAAAAAGAAAGTGGAAATACTGGTTAAATCGGTTGAGTATTATGAGACCTGGAGCTGCACACACATCTTGTGAGCTCAGGGTTCCAGTGCCTGGAAAGAAAACTTGTGTACGTAGAAGAGGGGACAGCTCTGAGGCAGGCAGGAGAGGCAGGGGGGGCACAGGGACACACGGGTCACCCCATCCTGGAGCGGCTCTGCAGCTGCAGCTCTCAGCAGCAATGACAGGAAGCGCTTGGAGGAGCAGAGTTCCCAAACTCCTGCTTTGGGCTTCTCCAGCAAGAGGAACACTCACCCAAATCCTGAGGCCTGGCGTGAGCCCAGCTTTAGCAATGCAGAGCTCTCCTTGTTTTAGCCCGAAACGAGCTGTAAAATACACCAAGAGCAGAGTTAAAACAAAGGCTTGGATTTGTGGCCTCCCACCTTTGCCACCATCACGACTTGGACTTAGAGGGGGGATCCAAGATCCAGGATCGCACATCCGCCAGAGGATGGACTCGATAACTCAGAGCTCTTTTCCAGCCTGTGAAATCCTCCTTTCATCCATCCCTTGGGCGTGCTAGCCTCAGGAGGCCACAGCAGGAAGGGAACAGGACCAATCCAGCTTGGAACTGCAGGTGACAAAGGTTAAACTGAGACACAAAGTGCACCATGGAGGAAGGGAAACTGGCAAAACGAGAAGATCTGGGAACGCTCGGTCCTGGGGGAGAGAGGAGCAGCAGCTGGGAATGGGAGCAGAACACAGCAACGCTGGGGCGTGCGGGCTGGCCCTGGCTGACCCTTCAGAAGGCTCAGAGCAGTCACCTGAAGTGCCACCCGGTGTCACCCAGGGCCGCTGCGGCGGGGCTTGGCCCGGGCTCAGCGGGAGCGGCTCCCGGGGAGCGGCGCGGCGCGGGATGTGAGAGCGCTGACGGCGCTGCCCGTGGGAGTAGCCGTGGGCTGGCATGACGGGTGGTTTTTAGCTCAGTAAGGAAAAAAAAAAAAAATAAAACCCAACCTATTTTTTTTGTTTGCTTCAAGCCTCACTATGAGCTGCATATTGTGGACTTTTCACTGGAATGTTTTAGGAGTGGAATACGTGTGAGGAAAGGAAAATCCGCGCACAAAACAATGATTTGTATTCAAAGCAAAGTGTAGTAATAAGCAAAAATTAAAATACAATCCATTAGAAAATCCCCTGCTCAAGAGGTTTTAAAAGCTGTTTTTACTCTTATCTACTAATAATGTTGAGTTACTTTTTTTTTTTTTTCATATCCTAAAGGTTTTACAGTGACGAGTATTTTTGCTGAAAGCATTTCTTAGTTCAGTGTATGAGAGCTTGAACAGATCCCACTCATGCTGTGGATAAACTGAGTCATTCCAGCTTTCTCATGCCAAGATCTGACCTTTGATAACTTTAATTTATGCTTTTTGGGTGACTCCTTGAACTGCTCCAAGGTGTATTGTCATTTACAATATAACCATTGAGGATTATGTATGTGTTTCGGGCGGATCAGCCTGCTGGTCAGTGAGGGGTTAAGGACACCTGTAAAAGTTCAGACCCTGATTTCCAGCTCGAAAACATCTTGAGGGAGCAGAGAATCTGGTCTTTGGGAGGTGTCAGTAGGACACAGAATGGGTTGGGGTGGGAGGGACCTTAAAGCCCATCCAGTGCCAACCCTGCCATGGCAGGGACACCTTCCCCTGTCCCAGGCTGCTCCAAGCCCTGTCCAGCCTGGCCTTGGGCACTTCCAGGGATCCAGGGGCAGCCACAACTTCCCTGGGCACCTGTGCCAGGGCCTTACCCCCCTCAGAGGGAAGAATTTTTTGCTAATATCCCACCTAACCCTACTCTCTGGCAGTGGGAAGCCATTCCCAGTGTCCTGGCGCTCCAGGCCCATGTAGTCTCTCTCCATCTTCCCTGGGGGCTCCCCTCAGGCCCTGGAAGGCCACAATGAGATCTCTCCTCCAGCCTGAACACCCCCAACTCTCCCAGCCTTTCCTTCAGCAGAGCTGCTCCATCCCTCTGATCATCCTGCAGCCTCCCCTGGAATATTTCAGTCCTGCTGAGCTGCAGTGCCGTCGCAGTTGTTCTGGCAGGTGCTTTTCCCAAGCCTGTGTGAGTTCCTCACCCGTTCCGTGGCCGTGCCAGGAAGGGGAGCAGCAGCCAAGGTGTGTGCAGGGGAGCTCTCCCTGTTTTCCAGCTGCACGGAGCAGAATGAAGCAGAGGTGTCACTGTGACAAGCCAAGAGCTCTGGAAAAGCACTCCCAGAGTCTCCAAGCGAATTTGGAGGAAGCCAGAACCGCGGGGTTGGAGTTAAACAAACAAGCAGACAAACAGGGAATGACAATTTTGGGCTCCCTTGAGCTTTCCGCAGCTCTCGACGGGTTCAGCAGATCCATCAGAGTGGCACGAGGGGAGTCAGAGGGAAATGCTGAGCAATCAGTGTGGCATTTTATGGAGGAAAAATCCTTTGTGGAGAAAATATTTATGGCAAAATGTTCTGTACAGAAAATTGATACCATGTGTTTATCCCATTAAAATCATATCTAAGGGGTATGGGGGTTCTCCTGCTGGTTCTGTGCGCAGGTAATTATTTCCCTCACTCAAAAAATGCCATTAGTTGAGTCCACTGGGTGCAAAAAAATACCATTAATTGAATCCATTGGGTCAATTGAGTCCAAAAAAATGCCATTAATTGATATAAAATGGGTTTATAGTTTTATTTGTAGCATTAATACAGATGGAATCGTCTCTGAGTGAAAACATCTTGCACCTAGAGTGCTAAAGAACCAATATTAATAGCTAGGTGCAACATAAAATACTTCATAATTGTCTTATTAAAATGCATTAAGCAATGAGGACTTTGTCATAACGGAAGGAGTACATTACTTCTGTTGCTGCCAGCTTAATGATTGTGCTTAATCACCCATTGTTTGGTGATTGAAAATTTGGAAAGGTGTTTTAATTTACATTTTGAAGCATTCTCAGAGTTCATGTGCTTGTGAAAGGCATTGTTGGAAGGCAGTTGTGGCTCTCACAAAGGCACAGTCTCGCAGTAAATCCGAGCTGCTGCTCTCGCAGCCACACGCTGCCTCAAGCCCTCGCTGCTGAGCTCAGGGACAATTTTAGATATCATTTAACAAGGCTGACTTCTTTCTTTGAGTTAATTTGAACTTCAGCCCTTGATCATCTGCCTCTGTTTATGTGCAGTTCAATTGAAAATTTTCAAAGTAATATTTCGCTGTGAATATTGGAAGTATTTTAATTCTGACTATCTCTTTCAATGGTTCCTTTAATTACAAGGTACGTCATTCATTTGAGATTTAAATCTGCTTCCTTCCCACACAAACCCAGCATTATTTCTTTTTTCCTCGAGATTACTGTTAGAAGATTTTAAAAGTGAGGCTTATTAATTTTTTGTATTAAAAAAGCAGATCCCCCTCTTTTGAAGAGTCCTGCCCTGGTGCTTTGTGCTGGCCTTCCACCTTCCAGGGGTGGTACCACACTGTGTTTGTTGCAGGAAGAAAAATCAAAGGTTGTTCTTCCTCCTTTTACGAGGTAAATATTGATGCTCAGAATTACATTATTTGAACTTGCTTCAAAACAGCACCAACTGGTGAAACATAGTTAGGCTGGAGCTGAGCTTTTGTAGGGAGGTTGAGGTACCCCACCAGAATTATCCTCGCTGTGATTTCTTTACAGGTGATTTCTGCTCACACCGTGTCTCTGTTGCTGGGCTGGGCTGTGGGTAAGAGCCATTCTTTACAAGTCTGACCTCATCCTGTGAGATGTTTCCTCCATTGAGTGCTCCTGCTTCTCACTGAAGCCAATTCACAGCATCTACTAAAAACCCTCCCATTAAGGGCGGTGAGGATCTGCCTCTCACATGGTGTGGACTGGATTTTTTTCCTGATCACGGAAAGTCTGCTCTTCTGTCATTTTTTTTACCACTTTCATCTGTTCTGCCACAGCTCCATCGATGCCTGTGACAGCTCCTCAGTGACAGACAGGAAAAGCAACTCTTTCAGCATCAAACTCAACTTGTTGAAGACTTTTCATAATTGCTTCTCCCTGTAGATTTACAGCAAAGGAGGAAATATGACAAAGAACTGGCAGTGCTGGTGAGCCCTGTCCTGTCCTGTCAGCACTCGGCTTCCCCGTGGCTGCTGTTGGTTATTAAGAACAAGGTAATGACCTGCAAAGTGTTTGGTGGCATTTCCCTGTAGGAAAGACACTGATTAAAGATCCATTGCCTGGAAATTGCTGCTTCAGATTTGTCCTGGATGTGACTGGGACAGTGTTGACTTTGCTGGCGGCGCTGTGCTGTTGGATAGTGTTGGAGGATGGGCAGTGAACTCCTGCAGAGCAGCACAGGATCCCAGAACCCCTGAGGCTGGGAAAGACCTCTGGGATCATGGAATCCAGCCTGGGACTGATCCCCACCTTGTCACCCAGTCCAGAGCACTGAGTGCCACATCCAAGCATTCCTTGGACACCTCCAGGGATGGGGACTCCAATCCTCCCTGGGCAGCCCCTTCCAAGGCCTGACCGCCCTTTCCATGGAGAAATTCCTGCTGATCTCCAACCTGAGCCTCCCCTGGCACAGCTCAAGGCCATTCCCTCTCCTCCTGTCCCTGTTCCCTGGGAGCAGAGCCTGATCCCCCTGGCTGTCCCCTCCTGTCAGGAGTTGTGCAGAGCCACAAGGTCCCCCCTGAGCCTCCTTTTCCCCAGGCTGAGCCCCTTTCCAGCTCCCTCAGCCTCTCCTGGTGCTCCAGCCCCTTCCCCAGATCCATTCCCTTCCCTGGACATGCTCCAGCCCCTCAGTGTCTTTCTGGCAGTGAAATCTGGAGCAGGCTGGAGTTCTGGCATGTTGACATTCTGTATTTAATACCTGGTAAGCCCAGCTGAGAGAAACACGAGTTAGAGGCAACTTGCATCGTTCCTTAGTATTTTCAACAGCACCGTTGTGGCTCAAGAGGCTTCTCAGCCTAGTAAAGAGTTTCAAGTTAGTTCTAGTCACTTACCTGCTCATCTCCATATAATACTGTTATTTGTCTAATTGTTTCTATTCTTGTGTGTTTGCTATGTAAAAATGCAGTAAAGCCATTATACAGGAAAAGAAAAGTGGTTGAGATGATTATTCTGTTATCAGTCATGACTAAGATGAAGAGAGATATACTAGCAAGACATTGTTCCTAAAATAGATATCTTGCAAACAAGAAATGTCAGTCAAATGAGGTTTAAATTAAATTCCTGATAGCAATTACTTACAGAATTATCATGCTCCCATTGAAATTATTATGAATATTGTCACCAGAGTTAATGGGAAAAGAAGTTGGGCTTAAGAGACTGATTCTGAAATGTATTCCAGAATGTGCTCAGCTTGTGTCCTGCTGAACCCAAAGTCACAGGGCTACAAAGAGCATCCCTGGCTGAAGAGTGGCTCCAGACTCCAGGGCAGTGGGAAAAGGTGAAACCGAGAGCTGGGCACTTGCAGGAAGTATTGAATGGCCACAAATGAGTGACCTCACTGGGAGCAGAACTGATGAAGTGCAGAAATGTGATGTGTGTTCCAAATAAAGAACTGATGAGTCAAGTTGTGCCCCAATTGGAGGAGGAGCAAAGTCGAGACAGCTGGAAAATAACCTTGATTGTGGTGGAGAAGAAATAGCAGTGGAGTTGTGGTGACCCCCAGGAGCCCCAGAGCAGCAGGGGGCTGGCAGGGTGTGGATGTCTGTCCTTCCAGCAGTGGGGACCCTTCAGCACTCACTGCTGCTGCAGCAATTATCCGAAGAGCCAAACTGATATCCCTCAAGTGGCATTCATGACCTCCTCTCTGCTCCAGCAGTGCAGCTATTACTCATCCAGTCAAGTCCTTTTGTTACACAATAAGGAGAAAACAACTTCTAAATATATAATTTTAAATCGGTATCTTTATACTGCAAGACACAAACAGCTACTGCTGAATTATTTCTGACAGATACTAAGTTCCTATTTAATCTTTCAGGTTGAGGCATTTTTCTAAGCATGGCTCAGTAGGAAGTTAATTATAATCTTCCAAAACGGGAAGAATTTTCACCTGGGATGATTAGGATACTGGTTTGAGGCATGGTATGTGGGCTCCTAGCTAAAGTTAGGCACTGGCAACATCTTTGGCTCTCTCTCACTGCAGAAGTAACACCTCCTGCTGTCACAAGAACTACCCTGAAGATGGAGATCACGATGGTTTTGGATGCAATCAATCCCTTAAGTATTCATCATTGTTGATACATTTGCATATTGGAACATCATGGTGGTTTATTCTGCGCTCTGAGGCAAAATTTGCTCTGAATTCCAGTTGGATTTTCCAAGTTTGGCTTCAGCTTCAAGGATAAATCAGGTTTGAAGAACTATAACGAAGCAAGTTCTGGAAAAAGACAAAAGTATGTGAGATTCAGGTTTTTTTTTAAAAAAGGATCAATTGCTTGTGGTAGATTTGCCATCTGTTGGTGTGTGCACACTGCTGCAGTGACTTATTTCAGTATTTAATTACGTTTTCTGACTGCACTTGGCTCAGCTAACCTTGGGAGTTTCTGTCAGGAATACAGTTGTTCATGTTTTCATCAATAGCTTTTGGAAAGAGATTAATTACCGAAGAAATTCTTGTTGATGAGTCCTTAGGAGAAGCTTGGGAAAAGCTGGGCCTTGGGGTTTTCACTGAGTCATTTCGTGGAGGCTGCAGGATTTCCGTGGTCTCTGCTGGGCTTTCCTAAGCTCAGACTCCAAAAGTGCCCACAAAGCCTGAATGTCCATCCCTGTAGTGTCACTTGTGTAAAACCAGCCCCCTCCTTACTCCATCCCTGCTGTGCCCTCGTGGTGAGCCCAGGATGTGC
This sequence comes from Anomalospiza imberbis, assembly GCF_031753505.1. Taxonomy (NCBI): domain Eukaryota; kingdom Metazoa; phylum Chordata; class Aves; order Passeriformes; family Viduidae; genus Anomalospiza; species Anomalospiza imberbis. The sequence goes on from NC_089694.1 coordinate 4,579,525, forward strand.
TCTGAGTCCCCTGTCATTTCCCACAGGACCTGGAGCTGGTGACTGCTCATTACTCTTTGTAATTTGTGCACATTACTGCCAACTATTTTATGTTTATTCCAAATGGGCAGTGAAAATGTGTGCAGAGAAACAGGAATTTCCCACTTTTCAGCTGAGTGAGTGTCCAGCCCGGGAATGCCCAGCCTAGGGAACGGAGCAGTGCCCGGTGGGAGGGTGGAGGTGGGATATACACCTGAGTGAAATCCCAAATGTGCCCCGGGGGATTGATCCCTCTCCCTTGCAATATAAAACCAGGGAACATCAGATCCAGCTAAGCACCAGGCTCAGAGTGAGGTACTTTGGTCATAAGGTTGGAATTTTTGAGGTGTTACAATCATTGTAATTGTAGGTATTCTGGAAAACTTTGGCAAACTGATGGAACAAATATCCCACAAGACTGTTCTGTGCAAGATCTCACCCTTGGTTTATGAAACCTGAATTGCTTGAGCCTAAACACAAATCTGGAGCTGTATTTTTAGCCATTACCTTACCCTGTTTGTAGGTTCTGTCTGGCATCTGCTTTCCTGGCCAGTGTGGAGGGAGGGTACTGCATCTTTAATTTATGTTTTTCTTTGAGGATAGAGAAGAACTGAGATGTGTCAGTCGGCTGGTTTTTAGCATTCACTCAGTTTTGGGGAGAAAATATAAACTATAGGACATTTGATTTCAAAATGCATTTCAAAATGAAGGAAAACTAAAAGGTTTTAAGTGAAAACAAGTATATACAAGCATAAAAAAGTCTAGTAGGATCTTCATTCACTATGCCTATCTGCAGTTTTCATCTCCTACTGTCAAAGCACTGTGATCAGCAGAGATAAATTCATTGTATTTTCCATATGGCTGAGATATTTCTTGAGCTCATTTTGGACAAATGTGGCAAAATTTGCTGCTAAGTCTGTCCTGTGGTTCCAAAATATCCCCCAAAATATGTTTGCTTTGACGGTGAGAATGAAATAGTAGATCTTTCTTAAGGTGTTGATCTGGGAGCATCATCTCCCAGTCGGCTTCCTTTTTTATCCCTAAGTGAGCTTTTAAAACCTTGCTACGGAAGCACAAAGATGAGATGGGGAAATAAAACGAAGCTGGGGCAGGGGCTCACCACGGGCCTCTTCCCTCACACTTCGTACTCTGACATAGCCACAACAGAGAGGTTCTGGCTGCTCCCTCGTGTGAGTGACTCCTCTTGCCTCCACACTGTGGGGCAAAGCACACAATAAACTGTTTAACAAGTTCACACTGTTTGCATTTGATACCACATCTCTGTGAATACACATACGTGAGCTTGGCTTAGGTGCATATTTTAAATATCAGAATAGCCAGGGTGGGATATGGACTCTCACATTTCTGTTTCATATTCACACCAATGTAGCATTGACGGGAGATTTTGTCATGATGCTTATTGTAAAATGCAGGCGAACCCAGTGGGAAGAAATGCTGATGTCCAACTCCAGTTGAGAAGGCTGAATGATTTCTTTATTATAACTATGCTATAATACATTAATATACTATTTAAAGGAAGATACTAAAACTACAGACCTACTTTTTCTAACTACCAAATCTAACTCACTCAGAACTCGTGACCCTGTTTCCAAAAGTCCAGCCACTGGTGGATTGAATCGGCATCAGCTCAAACAATCCTCACCAGAATCCAACCAAGCCATCACCCCAGGTAAACAATTCTCCAAACACATTCCACATGGGAAAAACAAGGAGCAGAAATAGAAATTGTTTTCTCTTTCTTCTCTCTGTGCACATCTATGAAAAATCCTGAGAGAGAGAGAAGAATGTCCCTGTGACAGATGCTGTTCCATAATTTAATCTGTATACAGATGTTTGGTATTGGGATTTCAGTGTCTAAAATGGTGAAAATTTTGCTATATTTACCTCCTTAGGACCTGAGCAATTTCCTCTGCGTGTAGAGGATTTCCACATTTTAGAGGCCACAGCTGTCCCACTGGGCCCACACGAGAGCTCCCCCGGCTCTGTGTGAAGCAGTCCCTCCTCTGGAGCAGTCCTGGCAGGGACTCAAGGATACAAGGACACATTTTTGTTGCATCAGGACAGTTGTTTTTCCTCCTCGTAGGAGAGCGAGTGGCACGAACAGGACGTGCTTTGTACCCACGAGCATTCATCCCCACAACAGGGAAGGGCTGTGCTGCTCTGACTCTGAAAATGTGCTGAACTCATTGTACAACAGACTAAAGGTGAAATGATGATGGAGTAAACTCGCCCTGAGGAATTAACTGCATCCCCCCAAACCAGCTTCACAATCAGTGCTAGAGTTCAGCTTGCCTTGAGCTGAATCCCCAAAGCCAAATTTGTACCTGTTCCCTTCCAGGGGCGTTACCAGAGTTGTAAAAGCAGAATGAAACACGCAAGGGCAGCTTCCTCAAACTTTGCTTTTTGCAGTTTCCTTCCTGAGCTCTTCCAAGGGAAAGCTCTGCTGTCCTTGCTGTGGTTCGGGTTCAGTGTCACTAAGCTGGGGAAGGAGGGGAACAAAAGACACTGGCCTGATGACAGTATTTTTATTTTTCCTTTCCTGGAAAACTTGCTGGGTGAATGAACACAAAATTTACAGGATTCTTCTGAAATAATCTTGTTTAGGGTAGCTACAGATTACCAGAAAACTGGAGAGGGAGCTTCAGTCTCTAATTGGCCTTTCTGAGAAGTGTCCTGCTGGGAATGACAGGCAGGAAATGTGCAGGGATTTTTAAAATTCATAAATAAGCTGTTCATGCTTGTGATTGATGATTTTCAGGGAAACTGAATAAGTGAAGTGAGTATGGATGCTGTCAGGTGGCTGCAGGTGCATACAAGGGACAACTGAGTGCTTGGATTTCATGTTACTGATACTGAACAAGCTGAATTTTGGCTGCAGGTCCCATTGATTACTATGTTATTGTTACTTTTATTTTTATTTTTGTTCCTTTCCTATTAGGCTCAGTAAAATACTACTCTCAGCAACTTTACCGTACTGTGGAATTAATTTTGAAGTGAATCTATATTAAGAAACTAATTATTTTGAACCCTTCATCTAATCAAAGTCCCTCAGAGGTTCTCATGCTGCTCCTACAAGGACCTGCTGAGGGATGGAATGGGCAGAACCTGCTGAACAGATGAAGGTGCTGAAATGTCAGAAATATTCAGGTGCAAATTGCACAGCAGGGATGTGATACCCCCAGCTGAAACCTGGGCACCAAATGAGATCTGACACCCCTACAGGCAGATTAGATGCTCTAGAAATAGGGGCATAAAATATCCAGGTAGATAATATAGAAATATTCATTTGAAACCCAAGACATGGGGCCCTGGTCCTCCACATCAGGGATTTGCTAATGTATTTTTGATGGTTTATTTCTCTGTAAAAGAGCATTTGAGGGGGATCTTGCTATTTTTTACATTTCAGTGACATATTTTTGCCCTTTTATTGAATGCCTTTTGCTTGTTTGGTTGTGAGACCTAGAGTAACAGAAGTTCTGAATTTCCTTTTTGTTATATCTACATACATAATAATTTGCCTTTTCCAGCCTTTGACACAAATAACAATCCTAACTCCTTTAATTATTGCTTTCCTCTGAACTTCTCAAATCCCTGGGGATGCAGAACGCTTGTTTGGAGCCTGTTATTATTTGGAGCAATGGGAGAAGTCAGGAAACAGCATCTGCCACGGGAGTTTCAGACACAAGTTCTTGTTGAGCACTCCAAGAACTTTCAAAACTCTCTTCTCACTTGATTTCCTTTATATTTAAATTAAGTGCCTGACGGCACTGATGAAGTATGTACAGATCTAATCTCACAGAAGATTTGGCCACACCAGTGTCACCAGTAGAGGCACTGGGATATGACTGTGTGCACCAACAGCCTGCAAAGTTGTCCCTAGTACAACAAAAATAAAGTGACTCAGCCTGAACAATTCTATATTTAAAGCATAAATCCTCTGTCGACATTAACTACCAGTGACCTTGCTCCTCCATTTTCTCACCTGATTTTTATTTTCTGAAGGACAAACATTCCTGGTACACACTCCAAAACATTTGTCTTCCATGGTTGAGTTCCAGACCCTTAAGAATAGGCTTGCAATGGAAATGCTGACGTGCCAGCTGGCTGAGGCTGCAGTGACACATTCACAATAGGCAACTCTTCAGCCACGGGGAACTGGGACCGGGCAGCACTGGGGGACTGGGAATCGGATCGAATCAAGGACTGGAGCAGCACAGCATCCTCCACTTGTCTGTGCACTGGTTGACTCCTGAGCCCAAAAAATCAGCATGGAAAGTGTTTGAGCTATGGGGTGCAACAGCTTGTTGCTTGTTTGTACTCATCTCATCGAAATTATTTGACAGTTAAGAATAGATTGAGTCTTCCTTTGCTTTATCTAGAGGGCAGGGCTTCTGATAAGTCATACAGCACGTTCAAATACAAACTGTCATCGAGGCAGCTTTCTACCCTTTAAAAACATACTTTTGACAGCACCATCCAGTGCCTTCCAGCTCCTAAAATCGACCGGGGAAGTGTGGCTTTTATTTTTTTCATGCACGCTCCTTCTCCTGCCCCCGTTGGGCAGCGCTGCCGCGTTTCTCTCGGAACACACGCCCGCAAACAAAGGCGTCGGGGCCGCTTGGCTGCAACCGCGGCGAGGCGGCTCCGCCGCCGCCCCGGCTCGTCCCCGCTCCCCGGCCGCGGGGAGCGGGCTGTGCCGCCCGCGCGTCCCGTCCCCACACCTCGCGCCTGCGGAAAAACAGAACCAAGCGAAACTTTCGGGTTTTTCGTTTTTTCCCCCTCCCCTCGGTCAGTTCCGTGGGAGGAAGAGCCTCGCCGTGCGGGGCCCGCAGGCGGTGCCCCTCAGTGCCGAGCCCTGACAGTCCGCGTCCTCCCGGCCATCCCTGTCCCTCATGCCCAACCCTTCTATCACCCATCCCCTGACCCCCCGTCCCCTCAGCCTTGGTCGCCCTCAGACCTGTCCCCGCAGTCTCGTCTCACCTCCAGTCCCCTCAGCCCGTCCCTCATCCCCAGTCCCCCTCATCCTGTGCCACTCACCCCCAATCCATCCACCCCAATCCCCCTCAAACCTGTCCCTCACCGCATCCCCTCCATCCCCAATCCCCTCATTCCCAACCACCTCATCCTCAGCCCCCTCCATCCCCATCCCCTCCATCCCAACCCCTCCATCCCCATCCCCTCATCCCCAACCCCCTCCATCCCAACCCCCTCCATCCCAATCCCCTCATCCCCAATCCTCTCATCCCCAATCCCCTCATTCCAACCCCCTCCATCCCAAACCCCTCATTCCCAACCCCTCCATCCCCATCCCCTCATCCCCAACCCCCTCCATCCCAACCCCCTCCATCCCAAACCCCTCATCCCCAATCCCCTCATCCCAACCCCCTCCATCCCAAACCCCTCATCCCCAATCCCCTCATCCCAACCCCCTCCATCCCAAACCCCTCATCCCCAAACCCCTCATCCCCAATCCCCTCATCCCAACCCCCTCCATCCCAAACCCCTCATCCTCAATCCCCTCATCCCAACCCCTCCATCCCCATCCCCTCATCCCCAATCCCCTCATCCCAACCCCCTCCATCCCAAACCCCTCATCCCCAATCCCCTCATCCCAACCCCCTCCATCCCAATCCCCTCATCCCCAAACCCCTCATCCCCAATCCCCTCATCCCAACTCCCTCCATCCCAAACCCCTCATCCCCAATCCCCTCATCCCAACCCCCTCCATCCCAACCCCCTCCATCCCAATCCCCTCATCCCCAATCCCCTCATCCCCAATCCCCTCATCCCAACCCCCTCCATCCCAAACCCCTCATCCCCAATCCCCTCATCCCAACCCCCTCCATCCCAATCCCCTCATCCCCATCCCCTCATCCCAATCCCCTCATCCCAACCCCCTCCATCCCAAACCCCTCATCCCCAATCCCCTCATCCCAACCCCCTCCATCCCAAACCCCTCATCCCCAATCCCCCTCAGCGCGGCGCCGCCCGCAGTCCCGGTGACGTCACCGCGCGTCATTCCCCCCCCTCCCCATGCAGGGGATTCTCCGTCCCGCCCTGACGTCACCGCGGTGCGGCGCAGGCCCCGCCCCCGCGGGCCGCCATGTTGGGGGCGTGCGCGGGGCAGCGCAGCGCGGCGCCGCCCCCGCCGGCCGGCAGCGCCCGCACCCCGCGCTCCGCTCCGCGCTCCGCGCCCCGCGCCCGGCCCCGCGCCGCTCCGCACGGCCACCGGCAGCGGCCGAGCCGCCGCGGCCCCACAGCCGGGACATGGTGCCGTGCGCGCCGCTGGACGACGAGCCGCAGCCCTGCCACAAAATGGAGCTGTACGTGAGCGGCGCCGAGGTCAGTTGCGGGGCGGAAGGGGGGGAACGGGGCGGGCCGGGCCGGCTCCGCGCCCCGCCGGCACCTGCGCCCGGCTCGGCCTCCCGCGGCCCCTCCGCGCGGGGCTGCGCCGGCCTCGCCTCGCTGCCCCCTCAGCCTGCCCGCCGCGCCCCCGCCTGCCCCGGCCCCCCGGCCTGCGCACGGCCGCGACCCGCGCCCGCCCGGCCCGGCCCGGCCCCGCCGCCCGGCCCCGGCCCGCAGCGCCGGCCCCCGCCCGCCCCCGCCGTCCCGCGGGCCCGGCCGCCGCCGCCGCGCAGCCCCGCGGCCGCCCCGGGCCCGGCCGTGCCCCCCGGGCGCGGGCCGTGACACGTGTGGAGGTAGCGGCACCGGCGCCCGGGGGCGGCCGGCGCTTTGTGTCGCCTCCCGGCTGCTTCGTGTCACAGGTGTCCCTCCCCACGTAGCATCCGCGGGGTTGTAAACTCACTTTTATGGCCGTAGCTCCTGTGAAAAGTTACTTTAAGTTCTAGTGGAGATTTGCTCGCGCTAATGTGGCTGCGCATCCAGGTAGGTTGTCACTACGGAGGTCCCTTTGCCTTCTCGTGGAATAACTATACATTAATTACCATACACGCAACGACGTGAGAGAACCAGGAGTGCCTGGCTGAGGTTTGGATGCTTAAACGTTGAATAACCAACTCTGCGTTAATTATCATCAACACCACGAGCAGAGAGAACCAGGAGAGCCTGGCTGAGGTTTGGATGCTTAAACGTGTTAAAGAACGGGGAACGACTTCCAGGTATTGCTTAGTGCTCGAGGTGCTTCATCAGCAGGGAGCAAATGCAATTTGAAAGAAAATAAAAGGTAAAACTGGTTCTGTTGCAATGATTCCTGTGTCTCAGCAGAACGTGGTGCTCGAGTATTAAAACTCTTGCACTTTGAAATCAGCAGTGAAGGGTTGTGTATCAGGTATCGTCAGCTATGACAAATAAAAGATTACACCTAGGTCTGTTAGACACACAAAAGATGTTATCTAAACAAAGTTGCTTAAAACTGGTCAGACTTGCTTTCTGTCGTGCATTAGGCTTATTGCAAGTGAAAAGGGTCTGTAGCAAAGCCATCTTAAAGTATAAAATGTGCAAGAGTGAAAGGATGTTTTTGTCTTGTTGAATTTTTTTTCTCTGATAAAACTGGAAAGGGAAAAAAACCCCAAATTTCTTAGTGCTTTTAATATTTTGGGATTTTAGTACCACTGCCAAGTGCTATAATTACTGGATATGCATCAGATATCAGAAAGTCAGCAGAAGTATTAAGTTTTATTTATTGTTCATATTCTTTGTAAAAGCAGTTTATTGTAATTGAGGTATGAAACTTAGCAAAGGTCTGAGAACTTTCTTGGTCCTGTTGATCAGTTCTTTAGGAAATTATGATGTGTCAGTGGTTAAATAATCAAGTGTAGAGTGTTGCAGCTGAACTGGGATGTGCATCCCTGGGCGTTTTTTGGCTGGACAAGCCTCCCCACCAAGGGGAGCCAGCAGGGCACTGTACAGGGTGTCCAGCTGAACGGGCTCTGTGTGTGTGTAACACCTGAAGGCGACTGCGTGCTACAGTCACTCTTTAAATTGTATTTCACAAGGTCTGTGTAAAGCTCCTCCAGTCGTGCTCTGATTAAAAGGAGATTAAAAGGTGTTTGTTGTGTCCGTGTTAGGTTTGGCCAGCAGCACTTAGAGCCCATTTGTGCCAAACCAGTTTTCTTCAAGCTGAGTGTGAAGTTCCCAAATTACAGGAACAAATACTTGTGTTGTCATAACCCTTTCTATAAGTGATCTCAGGGGTGTGCTGCACTTCTCACTTGTTGGATTTCTACATCCACGTGGCTTGGGGATTCAACAAAGGTGTATTTTATGTCAAAATGAATTTTGGTGTGGCCTTTCACTTAAATTTTACAGAATGAAGGATAGCTCATAGTACTCATTACGGCCTTGTATTGGCAGTCTGAGAGATCTCTGACCTTGGCCGTGCTGGAACTACAGTCAACAGAGCTACTGTGAAATAGGTTTTTATTTTGAAGATTAACTTGTGCCTTCTGGTGCTCTTGTCCATTAGCTGTGGCACAGGAGGAAAAATGCGAGGAATGGTTTTCTCTGAGGACTCTGCTTGCTCACTAAATTTAGGATTATGTTATTAGCAGTAAGTGCATTTCCGGTAGCACTTGTGTTGACTTGGAGTGAAAACACCTGGCAAGGAAAGGTGATTTTGAAAGTAGGAAAATTTTCATGCTTCAAGTCACAAGAACAACATGAACTTTTGGAAGAAATTATTGAAGGTCAGGATTGAATTATTTTGCCTATTTTTTTGGGGGGTGGTCTTTGAAGTGCTGAAGATTTGGGGCTGTGCACTGTGCTGTTCATGTGTTTATATTCCTGTGACAGTATCACCTGTGAAGCTGTTTTGTGACTCTGGGAATTCCTTAAACCTAGGTAGGAAGGATCAATGTTGTGCTGTTAAAGCTTCAAATATTCAGTGAACTTCTTTCCCCCTGGATATTGGATTAATAAGTATTTCCGTGGTAAAAAAAAACAGGTATGAGAGTGTTGATCATAATCAAGTGTTGTAGATTATGAAAATGTAATTGCAGTCTACAAAGAATCAGAAAAGTAAACATTAGGATTTTACTGACCAAGCTGAATGAAATACAGAAATAGTTGGAATTGGGCAGAATACAGGAGTTTGGGCACTTTGTGCCCCTTGAACTGGGAGGATTGCACTTACAACGAGCTCTGTAATTGCTGTAAGCACATGCTGTTTGCAAGACATGAATATTGTGAATTGCATAAATGCAACCTCTTCTCAACTACTTATTTTTGCAATAAATACTTCAGGAACCAGTTGCTTAATTGTCTGATTGTGACAAGCAAGACAAGGCTGAAACAAAAATATGACTGAAAACTAAAGTATTCTGCTGGAAAACGGGGCTGTATCGAAAGTTGCTGCCCTCCAAAAGGATTTTTCATGAGCCGAGCTCTGCTGCTGTTGTACATAAGCTGCTGCCTTTGCCAGTTGAAATAAATACATCTTTGATTTTGGCCAGTGTTTTCAGTCCATCCTCTGGATGGAGCACGTTCTGAGCCCGGTCTGTGAAAGGCCACTGAATTTTGTCAGTGTTAGGAGTTGCATAACTCCTTTGTGAGTAATTACTGGCAGTGACGTGGATGACTCAGCTCTACCTAGTTCAGTGCATCTCTCACAATCTCCATAATCGGCTGGTGTTCTGTTGAGGAGAGAAAGTAAAACATTGCCCCTAATTTGAGTGCCCTCAGCAGTGCAAAAATGTACAGATTTTGTAAAGATCTTGGAGAACAAGTTGCCTTAAAAAAAAAAAAAAGTGTGCACGTTAATGCTCTTAAAGGGAAAACAATGAGTGTCTTTATGCATTGAGAAGTGCTGCAATACAGTATTGATGATGGTGGGTTTGTATACCACTTCTGAAATTAATTTTGGAAATCTGCTGTAGTATTCTGAGTCTCTGGCAGGAACCAGGAGTCTGTTGCAGGTAGCTCACCTTGCTTCCTGTGGAGGCACTTCACAATAACCCTAAATCCAAAGACGGGTATGATTTGTTTACTAATCGTAGGTAGAATTCTGCTATTCATGTAGTACTTCACTACATTAAGAAAAACATTTGAAATAATTGCTTTCCTCAAGTTTAAATCTTATCCTTTTCCAGAATTGCCTGCCATTAAACATGATTTAGAGACTGGCTGCTTTTATGCCCTTTGATTCTGGAGTTAAGATCATGTACCCAGGCAGGAATGAAAAGATCTCAAGTCCTTTGCTAATTCAGTGATCCCTGTGCTCGGGGTCAGATTTGTGTCTTGTCAGAGCTGTAACTTGTTGGAGGCACATGTAATTCTCCCTTGATCTGATAATGGGAAGGATCAAAATGTTCTTTAAAAATTACTAATTATATGTTGCTGCAGGTTTGGTGTCCTGTTTGAATGTATGATTTATTTGCCATAGGAAAAGAACTTTGTAGCTCTCCCTAGTAATTGATTATGGGTTTCAGGTGTTTTAGATTGCTTTATCTCCCTTTTTCACTTGGTGTGTTCTAGAGTGTGAGGGAGTTTAGAGGCCCCTTCCCTTTGTGAGGGGAATTGAGGGAGTGGGGCTGGCCCAGAGTTTGTGCAGGTGGGGAGTGGATGTGCCCAGAACCCTCAAACTCCTCAGACCTATCTCAGGAAATCCAGTAGGCCAGTGTGTTGCTAATTAAATTAATGATGCAAACTCTCTATAGATGTAATTACGAATAAATGAGGAACAAATGTGGTTGTCCTATCAGGATATTTTTTTCAAAGTCTTTTTGACATAATTGGGATTTCTGATGTAAGCTTCCACTCAAATATTTGAAATAACTATTTGAAGGTTTCCTTCTGTTTGTGGGGAAGGAAACTGCTTATTCCTGTGTTCATGTGGGAGATCTGAGGTGCAGCTCTGGGAACACCCCAGTAACTTCCCAAATGGAGCCCAGGGAAGCAGGAGCTGTGGAGGATACAGGAGCTCTTGGTGACCCTTGGGTAGAATTTTACCTGTTTGAAGCCAGACAAGATTTTAGGTGGGTGGTGCTGAATACTGCTTTTTACTTCTAATTATAGTATGATGATAAAATTCCCAGTTCTGCTTTTTCTAGAATTTTTAAAATTCTGTTTGAATGCCTCAGTAGAGACATGTAAAACCAGGGCAGGATGCACCTGCTTTACATCTTCCACTGCTTTTCCTGGGATTAGGCATTTTTGCTGACCTTTCGCTTGGCTTCTTTCAACCAAAACCTGTAGACCCACCAAGTCCTAAGGCATTTACCATGTAAACATCCTTAATATGGGAGGGGAAAAGATGGTTCCAATCTTTGGGAATACTGGGAATCCTCTGTTCTGCTGTACTAATCAGAGGAAGAACATGTGCAATTGTCATTAAGCCTTTTCCTAGCCCTTTGGATATTCTCCCAAGGTAACAGGGGTGGATGATCCCAGCCATGGGATCTGTGGCCCTGTTTAATCCAGAGGCACATTGCTCCCTGCCAGGCAGCTGGGACCCTCAGCCTGCACTTCTGCAGGAGTGAGTGTCTGACCTGCCAGGTGCTCTGACCTGAACTTTGAGCTCATCTATTTACATAGTTCCTTTTGTTATTTTTTGGCTAATCAACAACACGAGGTACTTGGTGTCATTTTCAGATTGTGTGCTTGGAAAGTGTCGTCAGTGTTTGCCTAAATGCCTGAGTTCAGTTTGTGTTTTCATGGGAGTTAATATTTAAAATGTTCAGTTGTAGGACTTGAGCAGCACTAAACAGCAAAATGATTGAAAGATGAAGGAATCTCCTTCACAATCACTTCAGGCTTCTTTCACCTGTAGAGAACTGTACTTTTTAATTCTCAATAATAAATTAAATTTGTACATTTATAGATATTTAGTAAGTAATGACTTACAGGTTAAAATTGTTCTGTTCTATATGTTTGTGCATAAATATTCATGATTAAATCACTAAAAGGAGCCTCTCTTGGCTGTGGAAGCTGCATTTTGTATCTGGTTTCCACAGAGGTGGGAAATAAGTATTAACTGTCACTTTTCTTTTTTGCCAGCTTCTGGTTATTGAAACATGGCCAATTAAATGACTGTACAAGACAGTAATGATATGATTTTTGTCACTAACTTTTTTTAGCTGAATTACTTAACAAGCCACCAGACTTTGGGTTATATTCCAACAAGTTTGCAGATTTTTGTTCCTTGTGTTCCTTTTTAATGGACAGTGACCAGGATTCACAAACAAATATGGCAAAAGTGTAGTTGTATGTGTCAAGCAATAAAAGCAGATTCATGCCCTTGAACATCAAATTCTTTGGACTAGAAATTGGCAGGTGTCCCAGTCTGTATCAGTACAGAGAGACTGGACAGGAAAAAACAAACACAAACCAAGAAGCAACAGTGAAGGGGAAAAGTGTATGATAGGAAATTGTTAATTAAGATGATTACCTGCCATAAAAATCCAATAGCTTAGTGTACTTGCTTTGCCAGCAGGTTGGAGGTACATTATGTGGTGTTCTCAGGAGCAACCTAGGTGGAATAACACACTGATTTTGGGTTCAAAACCCCATCCCAGCCCCATTTTTTGTATTTGTATTTTTTTCAGTGTATCTACAGTTCTTCTGCTTAGTAGTGTTGGCTCCGGAGCTTAAATTAAGTAACAAAACTTTGAAAATGGTGCCCATCTTTATAGAAAGAAAAGCTGAACACTTTGAGTTAAAGTCCATGAAGGAACAATGTTATTACATTTCTGAGCACTAGGAGTAGAAACCCAGTTTATTTCTAGTTCCAAATAAGCCTTTTGGTCAGTTTTGGTGGGCTTCACAGTGGTTCACACTTGAATGTAATTTATGATGTTGTGAAATAAAATTGCATGGAAATGAGGTTGGGGGTCACAGCTGGGCTGAACTTTGGTGTTACTGCTGGATTTATTCTGTTCATTTGTACAATAACCGTAGTGTCTTGTCCCTCCTACTGTCTAATTTGTGAAAAAACATGCAAAAAAAGAAATAAGTTATGTAGCAAATGAGTAGCTTTGGTTTCTGGATCCAGGGTAATGCAGGAGTGATTTTTGGCCTGTAGAGTTAGGGTGGCAACACATGAGAAATGAATGATGGGCATGGGTTGGAGGTACCATTGGTCAGACTGAGTTATGATAAATAGAAACTTGTGGAGTGAAAATAAATGAAGCTCTATGCTATTTCCTTGATCTGTTTTTCTGGTTTGTCTTTTAAAATTTTTTCCCCCCAATGTTTCTATAGTCCAAAAATAAGTGCCAGTACTTTGCTACAAAACTTGGAGATTTAATTTTATCAAAAGCATCAATTTGTGAATTAACTCTTAAAATCTCTACTCCAGACCAGGAGTCTGTAGCAGCAGTGGAAGTGGTTGAGGATTTGCCTGGGTGACACAGTTGTGGTACAAACCTGTCCCTGCAGCCCCACCTGTTCCTCCAGCTTCTGGGTTTGGTTCTGAGCAGAGGAATCTGGGGGACTTTGTTGTCCTGTGTTTTACCTACTCCCATGCTCACTGCAGCACCATATTCCAGTATCTTAGGCAGGGATTTTAGAAAACTTCACAAGTACTAGAAAAAAAGGTCATAACTCAGCCTAAGAGTTTAATTGGTTCAACTTGGTTTCCAGAAAGAAAAGTTTGAGTTTTCTTATGTCATTTGTAGTTAGTATTTTAGTGTGAGACCTGTGCCATATAAAGGTAGAGATGCTGAGCAATTAATATATAAATAAATTAGCAATTATTACTAGCAAAATCCATAATGGCATTCACCCATTTTTGTCAGGTATTTCCAGTTTTTAATGACTGCTTTGCATGTCTGAACAGAGCATGTCCTTCATATTTCTGGGTTTTGGTTGGTTTCTTTTTTTTTTTTTACTTTCAGCAGTGTATTATTTGTTACTTAGAGAGTGCTTAAACTAAGTTTAAATTTTTTTTTACTGCTGCTGTGGTCTTGGTATTTTCAGAAAGGCTTGGAATCACTTTTGCATCTTTTCTCTTTAAACTGCAAATTAATTTTCCTTAGAAGACTCTAGATTTCTGAAAAGCATCTGCAGCATAGTTTCATGCATAACTGAGAAATTCTGCATTAGTGTCATCTTGTAGGAGTGGTATCTGTAGCTTTTAAAGGAGTTTTAAATTAATCCCAATTAAATAACACTGGCATAATAATAATAATGATGCCATTTACAAAGGGAGATGCTAAATGATACATAAGGGAGATGCTAAATATAACTACTGAGTAGTAGTGTTTGTTTGAAACTACAGCTTTAAATTAGAGCAACCCCACCACCAGTTCTCACTTGTGTGCTCTGAAATGTAAATTGGTTGAATTTTGAACTCTTATTAATTTGAAATTGCTGGGTCTTAATGATGTTTTTTTCCTTTTTTTTTTTCTTTTTTTTCCCCTGCAGCTAAATGGCCTTAAAATGGCAGATGAGCCTATGGAAGAAGGTGAACCATATTCGTACCACGTAAGTGTTTGATTCCTCCTCGCTTCAGCCACTCATTAGCATGACCTCCTGTTGCAGCAAAATATATGCATTCCCTGCTCCTTAATAACTTCTGCAACCATCATTTTATTTGAACACAATCTGAGGAGACTCTAAGTCTCAAAGATGGCTTTGGAAATTAGTACCTGGGTAGGGACTGTAAATGCCTTGTTTGGGAAACTCTGGTGCATGAGGCAGAGCTCTCTGGAAAGATTCCCTGTGCTGGAAGGGAGCATTTGCTGATCCCTCAACCTCAGAAGTGCTCAGGCCAGCCTGGGACCTTTCATACAGAGAGCTGAATGCTGCTCTTGCTACAATCATTTGTTCAGTCTTTCTAGATTTTAGTGTAGCTGCTGTATCTTCAGCTCAAATGTACTTGATTCTGCTTTTTTAGAGCAGAATTAATGTGTACACCAGTATGTTAATTGTGCTTTTATGTAGAAATATCCCAGGTAAGCCCCTCTTGAGCATGGAGTTTGCCCAGTGCCTGTTAGGAGATGCTGAGGATGAGTGTTCTGTGTGCTGGCTAAACCTTGGACTAAACTTCTCATCCCGTGTGTGGTGAAATGTCTGACTGCCCATGGAAACATTGGCCAGCATTTCTCAACACACTCCTCCTCGTATTTTTGAGCAGGGTCACGAAGGTATCTGTTGCCCAGAGAGTCCCTGGCAGTGCCCAAGGCCTGGTTGGATGGGGTTTGGAGCAGCCTGGGACAGTGGAAGGTGTCCCTGCCATGGCAGGGGTGGCACTGGATGAGCTTGAAGGTTCCTCCAACCCAAACCAGTCTGGGATTGTGGGATAAATCGATCTTGTCACCAGCTGTAACCACTGCTTTGTGTCACAATAATGACATTTATAAGGAAGGGATTTGGAGAATGAAGTCTTGGGCATAGACCCACGTGGTGCTTGGACATTTTCCTGGTGTGGAGCAGGTAAATAAAGTGTCAGAGTGGTCTCACATGCAGCAAAGAAAGGAGCAGTGGATTGTCTGAGTTTTCTACTGCTCTAGAGCAGGAGGAGGTTGCTGAGCTCTCGGGTGCCTGGAGCCACATTCCAGGGAGCTGTGACAAAGCCAGGACTGATCCCAGTGTTTCCTTCAGCTCCCTGGCTCCTGGTGAACCTGCTGGGAGCAGGGAAGAGTTGAGTTCCCTCTTGTGCAAGGCCACTGGGTAGGAGCTGGTGCCTCAGCTTGGAAAGAAATTTGCTGCTCAAGCAGCAGAACACAAAATGAGATAATCAAATTTGCAGTTCGTGGAGGCCAAAGTAGAAATGAAAATGAAAGTGGCTTGGAGCTGCTCTGCTCTGTGTGCTCACTCCTTGGTGGTGATGAAGAGGTCTCTTACACCCCAGTCATGCCAATTTTTAGTACCTTAATGTTAGTTAAGTAAGTGAAATTATATAGACATCTTTTGTGAAGATAAAACGCTTTATTAAAAAAAAAAACCTCATTTAATCCATTTCAAGTTAGTCTTTATTTGCATGGAAAACATTTCTCTCCTGAGTTCACATTTAGAAATCCTCTCAGTCTCCTCAGCAACCACGTGTGATGTCACAGGCTAATGGCTCGAGGTGGGTGATAAACACAGGAGAGGCTGAACTCTTAAAGAGCTTTTCTCATGCAAAGTTTCACGGTGTTAAGGAATACAAATTAGGATGGTGAAGAAAAAAGGCTTCTAAATAGAGTATTTACATATTTCATAGGAAGAAGCAGCCATTAAGTTTGTTTTACAGCTGGGTGTGTAATTAGACAACTTGCTCCTTTCATCTGTCATCAGATGACTTCAAAATGCTGCTGTTCTTACCTGCCTTAAATTAGGCATGTGTTTAAAAAGTAAAGGAAAATGAAAAGATAGGTGTAGCTGTCCTCTGAGTGCATAAATGCAGTCACCAGGGGGGGTGGATGAGGGGAAGCTGGGATTTTACAGTGTGTCATCAGTGTGATGGGTGTTTGTGACCAAAGAGGGAAATAAAGTAGCTTGGTTGTGAATTATAGAATTAACTTTGTTTTCCAGCAGTGTCTGGTGTTAATACCCACCTTTGTGTGGGAAGCAGGCAGAACAAACAGGCCTTTCCCAGAAGGAGGATGAAATAAGAGAGGGGAGGGGAAAGGACTGTGTGCAGTAACAGCTGGACTACAGTTTGGGAATATACCAAGATGTTTCTTTGAACTCTTTCCCCCTCTGGACAAGCAAAGCAATTAAGGCAGAAGCAATTAATGCAGTGTGATGATTGCTTCTTCTTTTTTTTTTTTTTTTTCTTTAATTACTGCAGCATGTACAAATTCAGATTATCAGATTGCTACTCTGAATTTCTGTGTAAAGCCAGAATTTCATCCAGGTACTTCTGTATGAACTGTGATAAAGCTGAGTAGAACTTTTAATGCACAGTCTTGGTCAGTAAGTTCACCTGACTATAGATGATGTTATTTCCAAAACCCAGCTGTTTCATCCAGTGAGTGCTCAGGTCCTTTCCTGGTGCTGTTTGCACTTCTCGTCGAGGGGCTGTAACTCACTGGAGGTTGGTGGGGTGGTTTTCTGGTCTCTGCTAAGAGAAGCTTTCAAAATGAAGGCCTGAAGAGAGGATAGGAGACAGTTGATGATAATTTGATGCCCCAAAAGTGAACTCGTGCAAATCAGATGGGATTTTCACTTGTGATTTTGTTGTGCAAGAACTTAAATGATCTTCTTGCTAGGGCAGAGGGTGCTGCTCCTTTTCCACCTGCAAGCTGAGGTTGCTGTTGTGGACCTCAGTTTTTAATTTCAAGAGTGCTTATTTTGATACCTTGCTTGTTTTGGCTCTCAGAAACTTCTCTTACACCATAAAAGCTGCAATCCATCATGGGATTTGTGTCATCAGGAATGTTTGTCTTTTCACAACTGGGACTGCTGTGCCGTGCTTTGCTAAAGCTGAGAGGGACATGAGACAGTCAAGAGAACATTAAATCACTCACCCAGCTCAGAATTACCCTCAGCTGTCTGAAGGAGGTCCCCACACAAGATAATCTTCCCAGGAGCTCTGCACCCCAGAGCTGTTTCTTCTCTTGGATGCAAGAATTTTCAGAGTCCTTAAGATGACTCATCTCTTATTTATGGTCTTCAAATGCTGCCTGTTCCTTCAGCTACAAATGGATGACCAGAGTTATTATTTGCTGCTGTGAAAAGCAATAATTACCCCAAATGATGAAATTCAATTTGGCTTTCATTAAGACTTATTTCAGGAAGGGGGAAAGATGAGAAGAGTAATCACTGGGAAAACTAAAGCTGCTAAGCAGAGGTGAAGCACAGAAGTCTTGGCTTAAAAATCTGTGCATTTATTCCTTTCATGTAAAATAATCCAGCTTTTCTGTAGTTGAAATATTTTTGTCAAAAGGAAATGAGCATTCTTTGAGAATTTGCCTTCAGTTTAGAAATTTTAGATGCATCAGTTTAAGAAAAGATGGCAAAATTCTTCATTTGAACAGTTTTCCTTTAAGCCTTATTAGAATTTCAAATATTTTACTAAAATAAAACTAAACAAAGAAAAATCCAGGTATTTACATGCACTTTTAGCAAGACTTAGTTACTGCAGGCCTGCTCACTGTTGTATTTTATTTGCTTTGAAATCACAGGATGAAGGAAGTGTGAAAGAAATTCCTATTACACACCATGTGAAAGAAGGATGTGAGAAAGCAGATCCAGCACAGTTTGAACTACTTAAGGTTCTTGGACAGGGATCATTTGGAAAGGTAAGATGATAAACTTGTTCCATAGACCTGTCCAGACATTCCAGGGAAATAGTGGCCAGCAGAATTGCTGGGAATATAATTTGAAAATGTACTGAGTAATGGAATCCTTTCCCAGCCTTGCTCCAGTGCCATGGACAGAACTTTCTGAAGCAAATGCTGGTTTCTCTTCTGGTAATGGGACTTGACATGCTGGGAATGCTTGGCTTTTTTCAAGACACAAAATCTGTATTTATGTAGCTACAGAAGAGTTGATTGTGGCAGTTGGGAACTTAACCTGAAATACATTTCCCAGCTTATTTACTTTTTCTAGTTTGCTGTATTTATCAAGTGATCTCCTGCTAAAAGACACTAATTATTCAAATGGCACAGAGAAGAAATATGGCAGAGTTTTTGTTATAATATTTGCCTTTTGTAATGTGTCACTGGGTGTCACTTTGCAGAAATGAAGTTGAAAATCTGATTTCTGTCACTGTGTTGAAACATTAATCCTAGTGTATAGGAAGGTGATTAATTTTTTTAAACCAGACTCAGACTACATCTTCTGCAACATCTAAAGTAGTCAATAGCTTTACATTTATTCTCATTTTCCTGTTCTTGTGCTGATTCTGTGTGTGTCTCTAGGCAGGAGCAAACCTCTGCATAGAGTACCGTGAGAGTGGAAGAAATTGACATTAGGGAGGCATTCTGTGCATAAGTGATAGTGTAGAGAGCAGACTTCAAATATTTCTTAATATTTTGAGGTTTCAGAAATATTTCTTTACCTGCTAATGTTGGTTGCCAATTCCCTCACATACTTCTCACTGTAGGAGCCTGAAAGGGCTCCATATTTTTATTACTCCTGATGTGAGATGTCTGAAGCCACCTCAGGGTTCAGCCCAGCCAGCCCTGCCTCAGATTTGGCTTCCCAGAGCTCAGGGTTCTGCCAGCCTCAGGAGTGCTCCTGCTTGGAATCCCAGCAGCTGGGCCAGACATGCTCTGGAGCTTTGGAATGCTGGCTGTGCCTCTTCAGGTGTTGCACACCTGAGCTCAGAGTTCTTTTTCTCTGTTCTTTCCAGTGAAAAGAGAAAACAAGCCAGGAGGATCAGTGGCTGTTGCCTTCATGGTGTTTTCTCTTCCCAGTTTCTACTCCCAGGGTCCTTCTTTGGGCATGGCAAGCACAAGGGCGGTTTCCTGGAGCCTGGTTTTGACATCAGTGCAGGATTTAACACTTCCACAGAAACAAAGGGTTAAACCTCCTGAATTACTGAATTTCTCTCTTCATTCTCTCGGGATTGATGTGCCTTCTAAAGCAGATGGGGAGTTATGGAGGATTTGTCTGCAAATTAAATAAATAGGTCGTGCTTCAGTAGTTTTCAGCTCTTTTGGGTCTTACTAGCTAAAATTTGTAACTTGCACATGAATTCCTTGTGTCCTCACAAGTTGTTGGTTGTTAGGACTAAAATATTCCTATGTGCTTATTATTAATATTTTATAATTGTGATTGTATTAATCTACAGCTGTCTTCTTAGTTGCTGGTGTTCAAATTATTCCCTTTACTATTTTCTATCACCTTGGCCTATAGAAGAGCACTGCTGTAGGTCAATTATTGGGCAAAACTTATTAAAACAAAAAGCCAGACAACCTTGAAACATGATATTTTTCTTCTAACCAGAGCTTAAAATAAAAACAATCCCTCTCCCAACCTTGTACAACTTAGTCATGACAGTGCTTGAATTTCTGATTTTAGAATGGAAAACTTGACAAGATCATTGAAAAATATATATCATTTTGAGATGTAAATAAATTAATTGTAAATGAAAGTCTGATAAGCTGAGATCAGAGAGGCAATTGTGGGGAGCTCTTGGCTTTCTGTTGTGACTTGTATGTTGTTTTTTACAGCAAAACTTGTTAATTCATAACTAGTAATTGCTATTATAACAACAACAATTTAGAAGTAGGAGCACATGTCAAACCATTTTGTAAATTGGAAGATCTGGTGGTTAAAAATCAGTGTAGCTCCATGTCTTTGTAATGCAATACTATATCTAATATGCTTTACTCAGTGTCAAGTTGTATCCCATCTATCTTTAAAACTCTTCTGGAGAGAAAAAAGCTGAAAAACCTGTTGGAGTTGCTATTCCAGAGGGAGAAGGTGCTTTGATCTTAAATGGTGAGGTTTCCTTGCTTTCATCTCACCACTTCGGCAGAATTCGTTAATAAAAATGAATGTTTCATATTCAGGACTTGGGTCTTAAACCTCAAAAACCTCTTGGGAGGTGGCAGACCAGGCAGGACCATCATTCTCCAAGAAAGTGATAGAAACCTCTTTCTGTAAGAACTTCTTTGATAAATCAAGAAAGAATCCAAAGTTTATGGGCAGTGTCATGCTTCAGAGAGCTTGGTGCTTTGCAGCTCTGATCTGATCAGGGAATGCAGTTCTGCTCTTCCTTTAAAGGTGTGTGCTTGGTCCAGAGCACTGGAAGCTGCCTGACATTATTGGGAGGTTTGCAAATGCTTTGTGAGAGTTTGGGTTTGATTACCAAGCTTGCAGTGATTTAAAAATGGACTTTGTATTGCCAGGTCTTCCTCGTGAGGAAGATAATTGGGCCTGATGCTGGGCAGCTTTATGCAATGAAAGTGTTGAAAAAAGCTTCTTTAAAAGGTAGGTTTGTCTTTCAACTGAGACTTTGGACCATGGGGTTTAGTGCACCTGTATTTAAAAGCTTTTTCTTTAATCTTAAATATTTGTCAGTGAGTTCATAACTCTTCTCTGACAGGAGGGTTTTTTTAGAGTGACTTGTAAGTTCATGTTTAAGTATTATTTTAAATCTGGCCGGGTAGCTTTAATTATGTGGTCAGCAATGCTCTTTCAAAGTTTAAAATTGGATTATTTAATTCTGTTTAGACTTTCCATTATATGAAAGCAAGTTAATTTCATAAACAGTTTTCCTTTTGTCTTTTGTTAAGTCAGAGCTCTGCTGTGGTTAAAATTAAGTCATTCCCTTGTTCCAGGAGCCAGAACAATTTAATTCAGTGTTATGGCTTTCAGGAGACACTTGAATGGGTGCGAGTCCACTGTGTGTAAATAGGACTGTTCCTGTTAAAGGGGAAAAAGTAATCTTAAAAATATTTCATATTCAGGACAGAGAGTTAATTCAAAAATTGAAGTTGGGAACATAGATAGGAGCTTTCTTCTTGAAAGCAATATGGATTATCACAAAATATGGGATGTGCTGGAAATACAGTGAAGCAAAGAAGAAAGTTGGGGCAGGCAGGAAACAAACCAGAGACTTGCTGTCTACAAGGAGGAGTTTTGTGGGAGACTTGAACATTAAAAACAAATCAGGTGATGAAGGAAGAGGTTCCTTTAGCCAGCAGAGCCTTTCTGTGTTGTACTAAATGCATTTGTGTCTCACTGTTGTTGTTTTTTTCCTGTCTCCCCTCAGTTCGGGACAGGGTCCGGACCAAGATGGAGCGCGACATCCTGGTGGAAGTGAATCACCCGTTCATCGTCAAACTGCACTATGGTTGGTACAGATCCCTTTGCTTTGCCTACCCTTCTTTGTGCTATTCACATGCCCTCTGAACAGAGAGAGACTGGGCTTTCTCAGGGTTTCTCCTGAGAGAAGCTGTGGCAGAAGCAAAGAGAATCAAAACAATTCTTATCTCATTCGCTGCTCCTTGTTTGTGCCCATGTGGAATGTGGTCTGGAGATTGTTTACCCAAGGTGATTGCTCGATTGGATTCTGGTGATGGTTCTTTGGCTTCATTGACCAGTTGGATCCACGTGTGTGTCAGGACTCTCAGAGAGAGTCACGAGTTTTTCTAGTTAGTTAGTGATAGTTCTTGTTAGTGCCGTATAGTATAGTAAAGTAATTAATTAGCCTTCTGAAATCATTGCAGTTCTGCACATCATTCTTCCCGTGTCGGGGATCCCTGCACCGATATTCCTTCCCTCTCTTGAAGGCACTGCTGCTCTTGTTCTCTCTCACTTTTGGAAGGTTCACATTAGGTTCTAGCAACTTGGAAAAAAAATAGGAATGTAAATACATAGCTGTATAAAAGTTTTATGTTGAGCCCTCTTGTAAGAACTTTCAGATTATTTACATTCAAGTTCTGCAGAGATATTGTACTTTTCATTGATTTAAACCAAACCACAGTAATTGATGTCCTTGCTGCTTCCCTGTTTGACACAGGAGAAATAAAAGAACATTATTTTAATCATCTCTCATGACTAAGATTTTCTTCTGTGAAGAAGCGAGGAATCATTCAGTAAATTACCTCATGTGCTGCTGAATTATTTCACTTCCACAACAAAAGTATTGCCTGTTACTGAAATTTCTTAGTTGTGAATGCATTCAGATCTGTTTTGTAGCTTTGTCATACAACTATTGATTTTTATTTACTTTTTTAAAATTTTTTAAAGCCTTTCAGACTGAAGGGAAGCTCTATTTAATATTGGATTTTCTCAGGGGAGGAGATGTATTCACACGATTATCCAAAGAGGTAAGTACCTAAAATTTTATCTCCACTCACTCTTAGACAGGGGCTGGGTTTTGTTGGTACAGGATTGGCTTCTAAGCCTGTTTTCCCCCATATTTCTTGTCATAGTAAAGTTTTTAATAACTTTTGGGCTTTCCTTACATATTCTAGATTCTGTTCTATCCTTAAGAAACCCAAGTGTGTATTGATGAGTAGCCCAAGTTTTAATTTGGCATCTGCAAAGTAGAGTTCTTTTGTCTAAAAATGTTTTGTTGCTTGGAAACACAACTGAAGTAAATGAATATTTAGCACTGGAGGAAGGGGATGTGTAGTTCTCATGCTCTTAGTCAGCTTAGGTGCTCCTGGAATCCTGCAGCCCTGAGAGCTTTCTGCTGCACTGTAAAATTGCCTGGTGCTGCAATCCAAATGCTCATCCTGAATCCCACAAAGTGAGGGGACAGAGTGCTTTTGAGCCCACTCCCCTCCATCCAACCCTGGCACACAACTGGACCTTGAGTTTTTCATTTCTATTTTTGTTTCCTGGAGGGAGAGCTCCAGAGGAGGGAATGGGATGCAGCTACAGGCTGTTGTTATTTTTTAGAAACGTTTGCCATCAAATATTTATTATATGTTACCTTAAGTGTTATGACCATGTTTAGAAGGCTTTTATTTTCTTTTGACAAACCTTTTATGAAGATCTAAATTTTTAATGGCAGTTTCTCAACAGCTTCACAGCAAGTGAGGTTTTCAGTGTTTTCAACCACTGTAAATCCATTTTTATTGCCAAAGCACAGGAGAAGCCACTTTCTTAAATGAGAAAACTGTGTTCTCTGATTTTTTTCATGGCACGGCGGAATTTGTTTATTCCCAATACGTAAGGCCCGGAGAGAGGTTTTTTCCCCTTACACTTCTCATAAAAATAAAGGTTTTGTTTTAGGAACAGGCAAAAGAGAAAGAATTTAAAGGCATTTTTGTTAAAAGCTGAGATTGGTTACACAGTGATTAAGTCGAAGAATTGAGCTCAAAATTAATTAATCGGGAAGCTAAAATGGCTGTTAAAAACGTAAAGTGACTGACTTGTCCTGGGTTATTGGAGCAGGAGGTAGGAAAGAGGTCAGGCTCTGCTTTGATACGGAATGTCCAATTCCAGAGGGAATTCTGGAAGAGCAGGAAGAGCTGTTCTCTTGCACTAACGCAGCTGGGATTATCCCCTGTGGAGCATTCTTCAATAAGGGATGCAAGGCTATATCCATAAGAACTCCTGCTGGGGGTTGAAGGAGGGATGTGTTCCCTGTGGGAATCAAGGAGTAGTAATTCTCAAGTTTTCTTACTGCTGAGACTCCACCTGTTTCTTGGAACACTTCAGTTACCTTTTATACTGGTTTTTGTGTATATAGATATGAAAAAAATCAGGTTTTTATTTTCTGGTGGGAATGTGAGGTAGTTTCAAAAGTCCATAGTAAAGCACAGCCTATGGACAATGCACATGAGGACAAATTCCCTGTGGCATTCCATACTTTGCACACAAGGATTATTTTAAATTAATTTGGTTTAGTATGAAGTTACTGAAGTTATTTTGTTGGTCTTTGATTCTAATGTGGGTATGAGAGTTTCAGCTGTGGCGGTGAGATGAGTGTGTAATGAAGTTTTTGTTGGTAATATTTAATGGAGCTGACTTGCATCATGTTTGACTTGACCCAGAGAACAGCTTTACATGTCATTATGGGGAGATGGTAGATTAGCATTTAGCACCATTATATTGAGATTTGCATTTTGGCTGCTCCAAGGAGTAATGAAATCCAAGGTTTCCCTTTGCTCTTTTGAAAGAGATGAAACCCAGCATGAACACTGATCTTTAGAGGTGTGAAGGTGACACTGTGTGGAGTGCAACAGCTTCATTGTTCACCTGAGGTCAGCACCTGTCCTTATGGAAATGAGGAATATTCCAGCCTGGAGAACAGATCACACCTGAGCAATTCAGAGCAGGGGCAGGAATCAGGGAGCCCGGGTACTTCCATTGCACTGCACTTTCTTCTGGAGCAGAGATGCACTTCTGTCCTGAACACTCCACAGGTTGCTTTAATTTAATATACAAAAACTGTGCCTGCTTTGGCTCTTGTCATGTTCTACAAATTGCTGGAGGAGCTTGAAATCCTGCTGGATTCAGCAAATAGGGGAATAGTTCCCTTAAAGACCAAATTCAATCCAGTTATTTAAAGATTCCAAGCTCTCCAGCAATTTGTAGAACATGACAAGAGCCAAAGCAGGCACAGTTTTTGTATATTAAATTAAAGCAACCTGTGGAGTGTTCAGGACAGAAGTGCATCTCTGCTCTAGAAGTACCATCAATATTTCAGTGGCTCACCAGGGTTCTTTAATAGTTTTTTCCTAAGAGCAGAGCAGGTTCTTCAACTCCCAGGCTGTCGTTGTTATTGCCACCAGTGATTTATTCTCCATGTTTTAGTCCTAAATGATTTTTGCTTTTTTTCCCCGAAATCTTGTTAATGTGAATTCACACTCACCCAATACAGCAGCCATGTATTAAATTTTATGATGCAGTGGAAAACTGTCTGGGTTTGTGGCAGGAGGAGTGCTGGGTGTCAATTACACTAAATATAACAATTAATTTATTATCTAAAAGTTAATTAATGCTCTGCAGTAATGCTGATGGCTTTATTTAAGTGTTGCAGGTAGTTCTTTGTGTACTCTATAATTAACAGATATTAGTAAATCATTTCTCTTGGCTGAACTTATGAATTATGAGTTTACAAGGGACTTTCAAAACTAAGTTTGAAATCTAGGCAGACAGGACTATATATTTTTTAGATTGCAGTTTTAAAAACTGAAGACAAGATCAGAAGGTAAATCTATACAGTTCTTATTAGGTTATGTTTACAGAGGAAGATGTGAAATTCTACCTCGCAGAACTGGCCCTTGCTTTGGATCACCTTCACAGCTTGGGAATTGTGTACAGGGACCTGAAGCCAGAAAAGTAAAGTAAAATGTATTTTACCACTATTATGTGTATTTTGCTTGTTGCTTTGCCTTTTTCATTGTAAAAAATTAAAACTGTTTCTGTTAAGACTTTGTAAACAACTATAAAATGTAAAACATGTATCTGTGGTTTAAATGAAATAATTTTAGCTTGTTTAAAAAATAACAGAATTTGATGTCATCATTTTTAACTTGTATTTTAAGTGTTTTATGTGAGCATTGATCTTTATGTGTTTTGGTGAATGTGAATTTTAATTTTCAGCATTTTGCTTGATGAAGCAGGACATATCAAGTTAACAGGTAGGCACCACTCATTAATACAGCTCTTTGTAAATAAGTTTGAGTTTCTGTATTATCAATTTAAAATGCATATAAAAATTGCAGAAAATAGTTCTGTGAGGAACAATCCAAATACATATATTCTAGAAAATGATGTATATAAAAGACTACTTAGAAAACAAATCACTATAAATTTCTGAAAGCTTTAAATTACATTGAAGGTGATGATTTTGTACTAGAGATTTCATCATATATTTTAAGCTAAGATACTGATCTTAGATTCTAAGAGAAAATGTTTTTTAAACCCTCAAAGACTTGATAGAATAATGGTGATGGAAATCAGGTTTATGAAATGCATCCCTTTTAAAATTCTGCTATATTTAAACACAATTCAATCCTAAATTTGTCACTTCCTTCTGAAAGTGGAAGTAATGGATGGGATCATTGATTAGCAGTCATTTTCTCCTGTGAAAAAAAGGGTGTCTGAGAGCTGAGCCAGTGTCAAGGACTGGTGTATTCACAATAGGGAAAAAGTGTTCTGGGAATGAAATATTCTGGGAATGCAGGGCTGTTCTGTACTGAACTTGAAGCAGGTTACAGAACCATGTTGCCTTATGTAACAACAATATTTTTAGTGTGATTTTATTTATTCATCATTCAGTAAGACCAGACCATGCAGGCTGCATTCCCCTTGAAACTGATTTTTACTTTTATCCAATTTTTTGTGTGAATAAAGCAGGCAGTAAACAGAGAAAATGAGAACTTTAGAGCATTTTAGAGCTCTAAAGGTGTAGGATTTCAAATGTCGAGTTAATTCAGTAATAATTTTAATGGCTAATCATGAATTTAATGACTTTTAGAATGGTTTTGGAGGTGTGTAGTAAACTAAATGTGCTCTCTCCAGATACCTGCAGTCTCTTGTTTGATGGAGAGCTATGCTAATCATATTTCTGAAAATAACCAACCCAAACCTCTCAACGCTTGCATTTTGAGTTACCCTATATTGATTTATTTGTGTTCCCCTGACTTGTTTTACTGGCTGTATTCTTGTGGTGCTGTTGTTGTAGACTTTGGACTCAGCAAGGAATCAGTAGACCAAGAGAAGAAGGCCTATTCTTTCTGTGGTACTGTAGAGTACATGGCTCCTGAAGTGGTAAACAGGCGAGGGCACAACCAAAGTGCTGACTGGTGGTCCTTTGGGGTCCTCATGGTACTGTATTTGCCTCTTGCTTCCCTTGCTAAGCTCACACAAATGCACTTAGAATAAGCTTGTCCAGTTCTGATTAGGGATGCTTGGGTAAGGGGGACATTTCAGTGGCTGAATTGCTACTGGGTAGAATAAAATTGATTTTTCACTTTTAAGGCACCTGAAAAATCCTGTGTCGTCCATTAGTTAAAACCAGTTGTAGTCAGTGTGAGACTTCACTTTGTATATTTATTTTGCATGTTACTTCATAGTTAAATTTAAAAACAGTCTTGAAAGCTTGGTGTGAAGGAATATTAATGGCATTTCTGTGAGAGTGAGCCTGTGGAAGGAATGCTGGAGTGGAGTAGTGAGATAAGTCAGTAAGTGCTGCCACTTCTGCCCTTCCTGGGATGTGTTAGAGCATCAGCCTGACATGGAGGATGGACTTGACAAGTAAACTGCTGTTTTAGAATTTACCATTCTTGCAGTTTTTGGAATATGGCAAGATCTAAAACCTGGTTTTGGAGATTTTATTACTTTCAAGTAGCTTCTTGATGTATGATATTCCTCCATCATCATCATGCTACACTGTTCTCATCATGTAAACTGCAAGTGAGAGCAGAATTTTAGATTTGGGAACATTTCCATAATCTTTTCAAAGTTCATCCAGTGTGGTGTAGAGGTAGGAAAGAGTGCAGTGCTTAACACTTTGTTTCAGCAGTTGGGGGAAGAAGTGTTGATTTAGATTAACATTTGTTCTTTCCAGTTTGAAATGCTTACTGGTACCCTGCCCTTTCAAGGTAAAGATCGAAATGAGACTATGAATATGATACTGAAGTAAGTATATCTCCTTCCTTTTTCAGAAGTCCAAAAATGTCATTTTAAACATGTTTTAACAGCTTCTTGTAACTCCTTGTGCAGCCTGGTCTTGTGGAAGGTGTCCCCATGGCAGGGGGTGAAACAAGATGAACTTTAAGGTCCCTTCCAACCCAAATCATTTTAAGATTCTAAGAGCACTGAGCTGCAATAGGAGCAAAAAGCAAAACCCCTTGATAAGCTTTAGATCCCAGACTGTGAAGTACCATTTAGTATCCCCAGCAATTAAAATCTCAGGGATGAATCTGTACTTTGATTGTAGGCGTATAATAAAGATAAGAACAGTGCAGTGACTGAGAGCAGCTTGATTTACACTCCTGTTGTTGTTACACTCCCTCACTGCTGTTACAGCACGCCTTGTTTTGTAAGCAGCAGGTGATCAGGTGTTGCTTTGTGTACAGATGTGTGGAGAGCCCTTACGTGCTCAAATTCTCATCTTAAATTGCCCCAGTTACAACACAAGCTGTTGGACTGGACAAACTGGGCGAGCTGGTGCTCAGTGAGCAGGGCTGTGGGGCAAATATGTTCTCATCTGTCTGTGCTCAGCTAGCAGAGTTTCCTCCTGGTACAGGCAGAGCCTTGGGCCCTCTGAGGGGTGATGGGGGAGGAGAGAGAAACCCTGTTCTTCCCAGCACAGGGCACTTGGAGCTTGCCCTGAGTGGGAGTTCATGGTGGTGCTGCCTGCGAAGGGATGGGTTAGACCACGAGCTACCTCCCTTGCAGCTCCCAGTGATGCTGCAGTTCTGCACAAGAACTTCCTGCCTTGGCATTCGAGTTTTCATTAAATACAATAAATGCTAAAGTCAGTGAGCTTTTATATGATGGCTCAATGAGCCCTGGAGGAATAGCAGCAATCACTTCAAGGGCAGGTAATTGGGGATTTGGTGAATCTCTTCTGTTACTGGTACTTATTTTGGTAAAACCTCCTGGTGACATGAAGATAACTTTAAAAATATTCCTAAGATAATTATTTTACTCTGTTTCAGCAGAAAGCTTGCTTGGGTGGGGTTTGTGGTTTTGGTCTGTGTTTGTTCTTTGTTGGATTTTATTTTAAACCACTCCTATAATAGGAAACTTAGAAAGTTGATGAGTTAAGTATGTGCTCTCTACAAGGCTTTGGAATACATCCTTGATACATCAAATTGTGCAGTGAAATCTGTGTAGACAGGTTTTACTAAGATAAGTTTCTTCCTCTGACTTGTTCTCTTGTTTTCTTTTAGAGCAAAGCTGGGAATGCCTCAGTTCCTCAGCCCTGAAGCACAAAGTCTCCTGAGGATGTTGTTTAAAAGGAACCCATCAAATAGATTAGGTTGGTTCATTTGTTTGGCGCTTTAAATTATCAACTCAGCCTAACATTTTATTTTTAAAAAAAAGTAGTTGCTAGAGACTCAAGCTCTGGGTGATCAGTAATGTTTGGGTACCATTTCCTGTTAGTTTGGATCATGACTTACAGGGTTTGGCCAAGGAATGGTCAAAATGTGGGATCAGTAACTTAGGAGTGAGCCAAAGCTCTGACAGTGTCACAGCAAAGAATATTGACACTGTATTTATGGGCTTCTTGTGCTCTCTTTGCCTCCCTGGGTATTTGACATCCTTGGAATATTTCTGTATTCACAGTTCCCTCAAATAACCATGTCTGTGCAAACTTTTGAGAAATTAACTAATTTTTAGTGCAGTCTTCAAAGACTTTGCCCACAAGCGTGTTAAATACAGTCTTTCTTTTGTTCAGGAGCTGGTTCAGATGGAGTTGAAGAAATCAAGAGACATCCTTTTTTTTCTACTGTTGACTGGAATGTGAGTACAAGAGGTTCTGAATGATAAAGCTGTTGCTAATTTTTCTGTGTGTTGTAGCATTTGTAGAAGTATTTACATCTGAATAGGGCACAGCAAACACTGCATTACTGCTGACTGGCACATCCTGGCTTCTCCTCGAATTCCTTGGCATCTGGAGCTGCAGTATTTACTGCACATAGAGACTATTAATTACAAATCGTGCATTTACTTTTTAAATAATTAAGAGTTGCAGTATTCTCAAGCCGAAATGATCCATTAGAGCATTTGTATTTGGGAGAGGCTGCTGGTGTTCCCAGGAATCCTGCAGGAAGTGTCTGTCCAGTGCTCCCTGTGGCTGTAACTGTTCTGGACTTCCCTCTGCATCACTCCCATCCCAGTCACAGCTCAGGAATGAACTCAAGTGCTCCAAGATGATCCAAAGTCTACAAGTTCACAACTCCTGGCTTCAGTTTCTCAGCAGCACTTTATGATTCTGCTCTGTGCTCATGCTCTGAGCTGTGTTTGCCAGAAGCGTTCTCAAAGCCAGGGTGCTGTGTGTGAAATAAATCCCCCTGT
The DNA here is from genome assembly GCF_031753505.1 of Anomalospiza imberbis. Lineage (NCBI taxonomy): Eukaryota > Metazoa > Chordata > Aves > Passeriformes > Viduidae > Anomalospiza > Anomalospiza imberbis. The sequence goes on from NC_089694.1 coordinate 4,609,831, forward strand.
GCTGTGAGGCTGCAGTGCTTGATGGAATAGATCAGATGTGGCTGTGCTGACAGAGCTGCAGCCACACAGGGCAGTGCTCACCATTATCCATCTGTTTCTCTCCTGTATTTATTTCTGAAAAGTGATTTCTAGCTGTGTTCATGCAGCAGCTACCTCAGAGTCTGTTCAGCAACAAGTTTTTAGCAACGGTAAAACTTCACTGCTTTATGTGAATACACTTCAGCAGTTGTTGTCTTGTTTGGCTTATTTACTTTTTTCCTTTTGAAGGGTCTGATGTTGAAATAAATACCAGCAGGGAAGTTTGAAAGCTCAGTATATCTAGCTCCTTCTTTTTTCTTTTTTTTTAATTTCAATTTGACAATATTTTTTATTTATTTCACTCTGATGGTGTTGATGATACTTCTGTATTTTACCTCTTGGTTTATTTGGGATGAATTTAGGTCCCCTTTCCTTGGTTTTGATTGGTTGGTTTGGGTTTTTTTAACTAAAATATACTGTATGCTTCTGTGCAGGAAGGTTAAATTAAAAACTGGAAAAACTAGATCTGAAAGAAGGAGAGAAATGGCAAGGAAATGCTCTTAGAACTTCCTCAATTTTGCATGGGGATTCAACATCTTTTGACATGAAGTTTTCTGTTCCTTAGCTGTAAATAGGATTTACTGCAGATTTGAGATCTTTCCCTGATTTAGTTGGGTGGATTAGGAAAAACCTGGACTAGAGCTTTGAGAATGGGCAGTTCCTTGCCAAGAGGGATGTGCCTGACATAGGTTGAGGTCTTTGTCCTTTACCCTTTATCTTGGCAAAATAACAGCACCCATGGAAGCTTCAGTGACTCTTAAATCTTTGTCCTTCTCTTTCAGAAACTGTTCAGAAGAGAAATTCAGCCTCCATTCAAACCTGCCTCTGGAAAGCCAGAAGATACTTTCTGTTTTGATCCAGAATTCACAGCAAAAACACCAAAAGGTAACTGGGCATGGCTATAAAGTGGTGAGGATTGTGGGACAGGTGGGTCAAATTAATGCTAAAACAACAAGCAGAGAAGCCAGGGACAAAGTTAAAAGGAAAGGATGCACCAGGGTTTCAGGGCTTTGAAGGAGGATGTTCCCCTCAGCAGGTTTCTGTTCTTTGAATATTTTGCTAATTTTTGACTCAGGAAGAAAAAAATAAATGGAATATTAAAAGCTGGACTATGGTTTCTAGTTATGATTCAAGTCAGGCATGCAGTGTTTGAGAGGAAGTATTTAGTATAAAATAAACTCAGTTTTATTGCAGCAGTGATTCTTTTTAGGGTTAGTATTTCATTGAGAATGCCTTGCTTTAAGAAACATTAACTATTATCATTATTATTTCTTGGTCTGCTTCAAGTTTCACTTCAGGTTTTCTTTTGTGAGGTTTTTTCTTTCCTGCTGCATCCAGCTTTTTAAACCCTTTTCTCATGATTGTTGGAGAAGGTCTGTGCTCTTAAGAGGACAAAATTATTGAGCTGTGCTCACTGTGAGATTTCAGACAGTGAATTCAGGGGTGCACAGAATGTAACCTGAGGAAAACTTAATTCTAATAATTCTGGGATATTTTTTCAGTAAAGATTTACTAATTGGATATTCTTGTGCTGCCTCACTTGTGCCTTGCCAGCAGCTCGTTCACCACTGAAGCAGCACATTCTGTTGTTGCTCTTCTGTGTTACAAAGCCTGTGAGCACATGGCAATGATTTTTATTTCTGTTCCATAAGTAGTTTTGTTTCAATAAACTTCTTCCTTAAAACATGTGTTCATACGTAAATTCCTGCAGTGTTTTGCAGTTTTAGATGAAACCCTGGAATACTTGTTTGTGTTACTGAAGTAAGAGAGCACAGATAACAAACTAGAAGTTTTATTTAATATTTAGCATTGGTGTTCCTCTTGCTTGCTTCACTTCCCTCAAGATTTTTTTTGTAACATGCCTCTCCTGGATGCTCTGAAATAGCCTTGCTGGGCTGTAGCCACACTAATCCTGTGTCTGTGTGCCCCCAGATTCTCCAGGGGTCCCACCCAGTGCAAACGCCCACCAGCTCTTCAAGGGATTTAGTTTTGTTGCAACTACTACTGTAGAAGACCATAAAATATCACCCCTCACCAATATCCTGCCCATAGTCCAGGTAATGCTTTGCTTTTTGGGAAACTTCCTTGGCATGCCAAAGACTGGCCAGTATTCCTTATTTACAGTTGTTCTTGCTTTGTTGAGGAGACTGTTGTACAATGTGTCTCATTAAATACTTCCATGGGATATTTTTAATTCTAAAAAGTGAGTTGCTGTTTTTCTGGAGGCAGAATTTCAAAGAAAAATCATGAGCAAGCAGGAGAAGCTTCTGCTGTTGGTACCAGTGTAATGGCAAAGAGAATCCTTTTGCTTTAGGTAACCACTTGCCTGTGTTTTTTTAAAGCAGCTTCATGGAAACAGTGCACAGTTCACTGATGTCTATGAACTGAAGGAAGATATTGGTGTGGGCTCCTACTCTGTGTGCAAGAGATGCATCCACATAGCTACAAACATGGAGTTTGCTGTGAAGGTACTGGCATCAATTCCACTCTGACATTCTGAAAAGATTGGCTAGTAGATTTGAAAACTTAGATTTGTGAGTTTTCCAGTTGCTGTGTTTTTATGTGTTAATCAGTTACAATCTTGAAAGCTGAAAATACTGCACAGTGATGGGAACACCTGAAATAAAATGAGATTCACAAGGGTGGAACTGGGCTGCAGGGAATTAGTGATGCTTCAGACCAGTGCATTTCCTTGTTCAGTGGAGCAGGACAGGCTGCATTAATGATAAAATTTTAACAAGGATAGAGCAAGAAAGGAATAAATGAGATGAGGAGCTGGAAGATGAATTACTCATGGTTAGTAAGAAGTAATGAACTCTAGAATTTTTTTATTCTGTTGTTGAAAGAAGAATATAAATAAAAACCAAGCATTTATTTAATAGACGTTGTTTATGTAGGTTGTTTTTCCTGTTATATTTTGCAGATAATTGATAAAAGCAAAAGGGATCCCTCAGAAGAAATCGAGATTCTCATGCGTTATGGGCAACATCCAAATATTATTACTTTAAAGGATGTATGTACTTCCTTTTCTGCTGCCTCTCATTAGACAATGCTGAAAAAATAAATGCAGCTGTAGGCAGTTTATTGGGATTCATTACATTTCTTTGACATAGAAGAATCTACTGGGAGAGCAGTATGTAACAGTAGAGGGAGTGTCTCAAAACCCAACATTGTCCTGGTATTAACTTTTTCTAAAGGCTGTTTAACCAGCTTGAGGTGAGAAATGATGTAAAGGTTAGAAATGCCATATTTCTTCTTGCTTTAAAGGAGCAGCCAATGTGTTGGTAACCTGAGAAAGCAGTGGCCTGCATGTTGTCCTGTCTGTGCCAGAATGGCCCTGGAAGGGAGGAGCAGTCAGGACTGTGGGGCTGCTCTCCTCTTCCAAGAGAAGCTCTTACACTACAAAATGTAACTTGGAGTGATGAATTAACAACGTGAATTGAGAGTGATGAATTAACAGCTTGAGTCATGAGCTCCCAGGATGCCACACGAGCTGCCTCGCTCTGGCAGCCCTGCTGTTTGTGCTGCCCGCTCCTGTGGGAGGAGGGGATCTATGGGCACGTGTAACTACAGATGTCAGAATGCTCTGTGTGTGTTCTGGGTGAGAGCACTGTTACACCTCTCCCCAGGTGTATGATGATGGCAGATTCATCTACCTGGTCACGGAGCTGATGAAGGGGGGGGAGCTGCTGGACCGGATCCTGCGGCAGAAATTCTTCTCGGAGCGGGAGGCCAGCGCTGTGCTCTTCACCATCGCCAAGACCGTGGACTACCTGCACTGCCAGGGGGTGAGCGAGCCCTCCCACCCACAGCCCTGTCACAGCTCTGCAATTACCACTCCCTTGCCTCTGTGCTTTGCTTGGCTTGTTTTCATGCTAAGAGGTTTTGTATTTTATCACAAAGGTGAATAATAGAAACAATATATCCTGTTATCCTGGCAAAGCCTTTGGACTCTGCATTTTATGGAACAGCAGATTTTTGTCCTGTTCTCCTTGTTGCCAAATGGTGATGTTGGTTCCAGTTGCATTATGAGCTAGGAGGTTTTTATTACATTACTTGAACTAGAATTTTTGGTACTTTAAGATGATATAATTGCTTAAAACTCTCATAAGTATATTCATCTAGAGGACAGCTTTGATGAATTGTAAATTACAAAGAAATGTACATGCTTCTCCTAAATGATGACGTTTCAAATGTCTTTGCTTAAAGGTGGTGCACCGAGACCTTAAACCCAGTAATATTTTATACACTGATGATTCAAACAATGCTGACTCCATCAGGATTTGTGATTTTGGATTTGCAAAACAACTTCGAGGAGAAAATGGACTACTTCTAACTCCCTGCTACACTGCAAACTTCGTGGCACCAGAGGTATTCCAAGCCGCTCTGTTTTCTTTGTGCTGTTTTTGGTGTGTCAAATGCTAAAACTTTTCAGCAATGCTTGGAAAAAAACCTCAACAATTCTTCTACTTTTCTTTAAATATAACCTCACATGCTTTTTAAACACTGGTGCATGTGTTTATTATAAACCTGCTTTAAAAACAGCAGAGTCCACCCTTAAAAATAAGATGTGAGCCTGGTGAAAATCTTAAGATATTATCTGGGAAGAAGAAATGTTGTTGGTATTTACTGCAACCTGTATATTAGAAAATCAGTAATCAAATCTCTGACATGACCCAGGGGTGGTCTTACCCTTCCTTAGGCCGTGGTGTTGTTTTGGGGTGTTTTTTTTTTAATATATGGCAAGTCTTTAACACTCTTTCTTTCATAGGTTCTCATGAGACAGGGATATGATGCTGCTTGTGACATATGGAGCTTGGGAGTTCTCCTTTACACAATGTTGGCAGGGTGAGAATATTTCTGAGCTGTTTTGTTTACCTTAAATCCCAGAATGTTGCCTGAATCCTTGCTTCCATAGAAATGGTGAGGCAGTGGCTGATGGAATGACACAGACACGCAGGTGGGACAGGCAGCTCTGAGTCAAAGCCAAATAAACCACGTTTAGCTCACAAGGTTTCTCTTCCCAGTGCAGAACTTAGAGGTGCCAAAGACTTCCCCCAGCTTTCAGGAGGGAATTGAGTCTGTGAAAATTTGTAGTGGGTTTCTTTTTACCCTCCAGCCTCCTGTCCTCCCACCCCATCCCCTTTACTCACCTTGTGTCTCCTGCCCCCACTGCATTCCTGTGTAGAACACTCTGGGTTGTGATCTCTGGAGTTTCCTAAATACCCAAACCTGATGAAGCTCTAGGAAGCATCTAGTGGCCAAACGAGAGATGTTTGCTGAATTCTTCTCTAGCAGAAAAAGAGCGGGTTTTTAGTCTAATGGCTAAATCCTATTGGAAGCTGTTCTCTTGGTAAATCTGTACTTGCCATTTAATATTAGAAATACTGCTATTTAATAGCATGGGTATATATTCTGTGATATGTTTCTGTTGGCAGTGGGATATTGACTCTGATTCATGAGATTTTACCGATTTCTTGCAGTTTGTATCTATAACAAGGTGTTCTTGTTGGTTTTTTCCTCTCACCAGCTATACTCCATTTGCCAATGGTCCCAATGATACTCCTGAGGAGATCCTAGTACGGATAGGCAGTGGAAAATTCTCTCTAAGTGGAGGCAACTGGGACACTGTTTCAGATGCAGCAAAGGTATAAATGTGTTTTGGTTTTATATTTTTGTAGAATTCCAGTGAGATCTACTGAGCTTTATCAGCTAGACTGCTCTGTAAGTGTAGTTTGTTATTATTATCTGCAGACTTTATTGCAGGGAAGGATATCTGCTCCAACATTTTATTTAAAAACTCCATCTGTAATGAATATAGATTCCCTGGGAGGTGTTGACCCACTCTGTGGGTATCTTAATCACTAGTGTTACCTTTTAAAAAGATCAGCATTAATATTAAGTATTAATGTTTAAATATTTTTCCCAGTCCTTTGGAACTGCACTATTGTTCATTTCAGTAGGAGTGATTCAGAATGCTTGTTGGCTCTTGCTGTCTTAGCATGAGAAAGTCACTTCTGTGTATTTAAGAATGCTTCACATTTTGTACCTAAAACAAAGGGAACATTCTGTCAGCTTGCTCATAATTTGGTTTTATTTCAAACTGTTGCTGTCTGTGTTCTGTGCCCTTCCCACCCACCTCTCCTTTGGACCAGCGTTGTAATTAATCAGTAGCTTGTTGCTAATGCTTCTAACCGGCAAAAACAAGTGTCCATTGCTGTTGGCTTTATGGTTTATGTGGCTTCTTGAAGGAAAAATTCCTTGCTGGTGTCTCCCTGAATTCATTTGTAGTAAGAAGGCAGCAGAGCCCAAAGTGCAGAATGAGCAAGGAGAGAGATTTGCAAATAATAGCTTTCCTCCATAAAATCTGCCTGCTACATTTGAATAGGATTTCTAGTCTTTTAAAGATTATATTCATAATAAACATGAAAGGCACAACAGCGAGTTGCTTTGCAATCAAGGCTGGCTCTGTTGAGCTGCTCCAATAGTACCACACATTGTTCTCAGCCTTCTGCAGTGTCAGGGCACAGAATGATCCCGTTTGTCTGCTGATCTCTGTGTGTTGGCATTGTGTTAATCCCTCCACATCGGGTGCTTCTCTCATTGCTGCCATCCCTGCTGCTGTAAAGGCCACCTAAGATGATTTGGACTGAGCAATCTGTGTTTCCCTTCCCTGCAGGACTTGTTGTCACACATGCTGCACGTGGATCCCCACCAGCGGTACACGGCCGAGCAGGTGCTGAAGCATTCCTGGATTGCCTGTAGGGACCAGCTGCCTCATTACCAGCTCAACAGGCAAGATGCCCCACATCTAGTAAAGGTAAAGCCACCTGGCATGCTGCTTATTCAATTGGTTTAGAGCTACAGACAGAAGTCTCATTTTTTTCTATTTGTTTTCCATAGTACCAACACATTAAAGTCACACAGTGAGACAAATTCATGGAATGGTGGAATGGTTTGGGGTGGGAGGGACCTTAAAGCTGGACCATCCACCCCTGCCATGGCAGGGACACCTTCCACCATCCCAGGTTGCTCCAAGTCCCAGTGTCCAGCCTGGCCTTGGACACTTCCAGGGATCCAGGGGCAGCCACAGCTGCTCTGGGCACCCTGTGCCAGGGCCTCCCCACCCTCACAGGGAACAATTCCTTCCCAGTATTCCGTCTAACCGTGCCCTCTGGCAGTGGGAAGCCATTCCCCTTGTCCTGGCCCTACATACCCTTGTATAAAATCCCTCTACAAATTAAATTAGTAAATAATAATTTTTAATAGTTACTCCCCCCTCTGTGTAGGGGAAGAGATTTTTGTGTGTGTTTTCTGTAAGGTAGTTCTTGAGCTGTCTGTGAAGTCAGGACCTGAGTGGCCACTGAAGTGGCTGTATTTGAGAAATTGGGGGCTAATCTGGCTTGAAACCTACAAATTCTGACCTACATTAACAGGTGACTCCTACATCTAAGGGATACAAATGAAATATGAAAGAAGTGTTAGACACCCATGCTTAGACATTGGATTCAACAACAGATTTTTTTTTTCCCCTAACAAACTTCAGAGAATTCACATGACCTGGCACAAGTCTTGTTTGGTTTTAATGGAGTTAGTTGAGTAATGTTTAATTGCTTTATTTTCTGATTAAAACTTGTATATATATGAATTATTACATATTTCCTTTTTCTCTAGGGAGCCATGGCTGCTACATATTCTGCACTGAATCACAAGACATTTCAGCCAGTGCTGGAGCCTGTGGCAGCCTCCAGTTTAGCTCAGCGACGGAGCATGAAAAAGCTCACATCCACAGACTTATAGATCCACTGGGACACCTGAGCAGACACAAGCAAGGGGGAAACCCAACAAGTGGCTCTGTTTTGCCTGACCTGTGATCAAAAGGCATCTATGGTTTCCTGCTACACTACTTGAATTCTGTAAAAGTCCTTTTTTTAAAAAGAAAAAAAAAATCCACAGGTTCATACTGTGTTTGTTTTACAGGCCGTATCTGTTAAGTTAATTTAAACATCAGGTACACATAATGAATTTCTCTACACTGTCCTTTGAGATCTGTTGCAAATATTCTTTCACATTCTGTATAGTTTTGCTGGGTTCCATTTAAAAAAATGGTTTAGGGGACCGTTGCCAATGACCAAGTTGTACATAAAGTGTCAGTGTGAGTTTTCTTGCTTCACACCTTCAGACCCTGCTGTGAGGGGCAAATTCTTCATTTTGTAATTGGGCACTTCACTGACTCAACTCAATTCCTTTCCCTTGTCCATGACTATTATGCAGAGTTGAGCATGTGGTGTGCCAGAGTTAATTCATCACTGTTGATTTGGCAGGTCTGTGTTTTCATGGTGCCAGTAGCTGAGGAGTTTCTGTGCAAATACAAACCAAAGGGATGTGCAAGATCCTGCACTTCAATTTGATCTCTTGTGACCCAAAAGAAGTGCTGGTTATGGTCCCTAACAGGAAAATGAACATTTGTGGTTGTTATCACAAATTGTGTCCTGCAATGAGCTGGAGCAAGTCAATGTGTGCATCAACTGTCAAAATTCAGGCTCTCAGAAACATTGGTGCCACTTCAAAACATCATCATGCAGCTCAATCCTTTGTTATTTATATTTCCCATCCATTAATACAGCTACTGTGTTATTTTCCTCAGCAGTCTTTCCACTAAACACATCCAATATCAGGTTTGTTTGGCATATGAGACAAACTGACACTTTATTATAACCAACTTGGCACTTGGGGTTTATTTTTTATTTATTTGATTTTTTTTAAATAGAAGGTTGCTTCTCTCTGACTCTCTCGCCGCATGTACAAATATTACAGAACAGAAATGCAAAATTCTCTTTGCCTAACTGTAGGGGTAGCTTGGGAAAATACATAAGCCTTGCTGTGTGCCCAGATAAGGGAATTCTGACCAAGAAATTTCACAGTTATGGACAAACTCCTTTCAGCATCCTGGGGCCAGCACTCACTCTCCCTCTCTGTCTGGTGTTAGGACTTCAGCTGTTCCCAAATGCTGGGATGGAGAGGAAATTCATTTCAGGGCCAGAATTACCTTGGGGTTTCCTGACTCCAGACCAATGCTAACTGCTGGTAGTTCATTCAGAGATACACTTAGAAGTGTTTTCAAAAGTTGTAGACACTGAGCAGTTGTAGTGACATAGCAGGATGATTATAAATATTAAATATATTAGTGACATTAGACTGTGAAGTGACCAGAACTCAAACATAGTTCAGACTCATTTGTCATCATTGAATTTTCAAGTGCAAGACCCCAGGGCTGACAGAAATCAGTGTTTTGAGACAGCAAAAAAAAACTTCAGGAGAATTCTGGCCCAAGCACCAGGAGGGGTGATGGTAACTCACATTTCACAAAAGGTGTTGGCTGGTTTTTGCTTATACCTGTGAACGACTTGGTGGTGTTGGAAGTACTTTTAGACAAGCTGCTTTCTTCTGTTGTGGTGGGGGAAGATGGACATTATCTGGCCAAATAGTTAGGTATGAATATATGTAAATTTGAGACTTAATGATATAGCAAACATAGGTGTGCTCTTTGTATCACGCAGAACATCCCCCAGATGGAATTTCTTGAGTGCTTGATAGCTGTTGGAAGCTTTAGGGGCCATTTGTGCCTAGTTTTGAGGTGCCTGTGTGAAATGCTTGAAAACTTATCAAAGAACACAGCTGCTTCCTGGAAAGCTCTTTGTTTAGTACAAAATCTGCCTCTCTTGCAGCTGCTTCATCCTCCTTTTCCCTAATGAAGACTTTTTCCAGCGAGAACACCTGGAAACCTCTTGTCTACACTCTGTTGGGGTCATTTTAATGTAAATTTAAAGCTGACTGCCAGAAGAATTTGAATTCACTCAAAAAAAAAAAAAAAAAAAAAGCAAAAGTGATGGAAGTTAAACCCCCTGAGCCCAGGTCAAGGTGTAATGTGGGTTGAAATGTAGCCCTAAAAGCTGTGTTGGGGAAAAGAGGTAATGCAAGGCCTGGAATACAATGAAAATGTCAAACTTGAATTGTCTTCAGCTTTCCTGTAAGGCAGCAGCTGGTCTTTAATGGCTTTACCCATGAATCATTTAACAGTGTTTCTGTTGGTATTTTCTTTTAGCTTGCTTAGAAGCACCACAGTATAAGCACCTTAAAAGCATTTTGCACAAGAGCAGTTGGAAGCAGCTGAAGGGACTCAAGTTGTTCTTGATGTGCAGCACAGAGGTGGTGAGAGGAAAAGAACACAGACAAGATGGATGTTCTGATTCATTGCTGAATATTTAAAACATTTCCTGGAAAGCTGTCCCTGTTTTATATCACTGCTGGCCTTTAGTGCCAGTGGTACTCCAGGGCTAAAAGCAACGTTTTGGTGACTGCAACATTACACAGTTGTCTTATTGTGGGGAAAACATATGGGTGTGTTCTATCTGACAGGCCAGTGTACCCTGGTATGCCACTCACAGTCCTTATTTAGGGGGGAAATTCCCTTGCTCTATTTCAGCATATCAGTCTTGGAAATATTTGGGATATGCAGGAGCATGAAAAAATTCACTTGCAGTTTACTTTTACTGTATTTAGTGATCATCTTTGTGAGGCTCCTTTGGGAATTCCTTGCCTGTTTCTCATCCCTTTCTTTCCCAGTTTAGGTTTTGATATCTAGAAGTAGCATGGTCAGCTCAAGAGCTGTCAATTAAAGGTTTGAGGTGGAAGAGCAGGTAATGGGAAGGTGCTCTGGCTGCAGTGAAAGGTTGGTGGGAATTATTTCATATCATCTGGGCACAGTTCAAGTTTACAAACTGGTGATGTTCTTACTGCCTTACTGAGTTAGGAAAAGTCAAATTTTCACAAAGGTTCATAATTACACAAAAGTAGGCATTCAGACTAAAGGAATTTCCACAGAACTCTTAAAGGATAGAATATTTTGACCGTGGCTTCCTGCCAGAAAAGCTCCTGCTCTGGTGTTTGATGATCATTATCAGTAAGTTCCAGCTCTGGTGCACACAGAAAGCAGATTCCCACTGGAGCTGGAGTGGGCTCAGGACCTCTTTTGCTGTCCTTTCACCCCAGGATATCTCAATTTGTACCTTCAGTTACCTTTTGGATATAAAGTGAGGAACTCTGCAGTATTCCTGTTCCATGTCCAAAAACTGCAGTGGCACCACAGTGAGCCCATGGTGGGATCACAGGGCCCTTCCTGAAGGCTTTCCTGGATGGGTCCAGTCAAGCCCTTGATCCATGGCTTGTGTGGTTTTCTTCTTCTTCCCGTTCTGCTCAAAATCAGTGAATTCCCCTTGCCCACAGCAGGAGGTGCAGGGGGCTGAGCCTGCTCTTCATTTGAGGCCTGTGTTGTTTGAATGTTCTTGCAGCCAGAGAAGGCATCCAAAACCTCGCCCAAGTCAGTCGTGTTGAGCCTGAATTCTGTCTTCCAGGTTTTAATTCCTTTTCCAAAGCTGATCTTCAGCTGTCCAATACTTAAAATAACCTCTAGCAAACTTCAGCAGGTGGGAGTTCCTTGCAGTGTACTTAGAGACTGGTCTGTAGAGCTGTGTTAAATCAATGACACAAGGTTATAATAATTTTCCTGGTTTGTATCAGTGAAATTAGGCTAAAACATCAGTGCAAACACAGGTTTTTATGTATTTCTGTAGCACTTAAGCTTTTCAGTCCTATCCAGAACTAAAAGTTTGCATATATTTGTGGGAGGGGAGGAAGGAGTAGGTTTTTCTTTCTCAAAGTTTCCAGAAAGTTTCTGAATCTGTGATCATAATAGAGTCCTTAATCCTATAGGAGCTCTGTAAGGTTAAAAACAAATTTCTCCTTAAAAGTTTGTTCCAAAGCTCTTTGAGGTGTGCACTGGTTTCTGTTGGTAACACCCCTGCACTTCATTCATGCCACAGCAGCCTTCTGCATCAACATCTGTCCCTATTCCAGTTATTTTTAAATATTTGCTCCTCCAAATTCTACTCTTCCTTGGGAATAGAAGAATGGATACAAATTTGAAAACCCCCACCCTTAAGGTATGGCTGAAGCTGATTGAGTATTGTAATAATTTGCATAATTAGGAAGTCACCCACAAAGTCATCAACAACTGGTTTTCTTGGGATTTTTTCCTGTGTAATGAAAACAAACTTTCTCTGAAAGCTTTAAAAGATACTTAATTGATTATATCTCTTAATTATTAATTTTTGGGCAATAGCTTATTACCAATAGTGAGTTTGAATAACCCTGAATTCTCTTGTGGGGTTTTTCACACGAGGATGCTGGAGGTGGATCTGCTTTGCAGGACCAAGTGTTCAGGTTTGGGTGTCTTTATTAGGCTTTTGAGCAGTGTTTGCTAATTAGATAATTAATTACATTGTCTTAATGTCCCAAGCACTTTGGCATCTTGCACTGATGCTCTGGTTAGAGCTGAAACTCTCCTGGCACGTGGCTAAATCTCCATAGAGGGCATTAATTGAGAACAGTGTGCAATGAATTCCATGCTCTGAGGTACTTCAAAGATGAAACTCTACACAAGGTCCCCGTTACCAGATATTGTAACTGTCATTTCCTTCTCTTAAGCATATTGTGGATTTTGTATCATACTGTATTTATTTCATTTAATTTTAAAAGAAATGTTTTCTTTAAAGCTCTGTATATATTGACATTAAAGTTTGCATTGTACTGCGTTCTCTTCTTCTTGCAAGGCTGGGTCTGGCAGTGCAGTGGTGTTTCTCTTGGCACTGCTGCCTTCAATTACAGCACACCAAAGACAACCTCAGAATTGTATTTATTTTTGTCAAACTCCCTAAACAGTCATAAAGGTACAGTTTTAATGAGCTGGCAGTTCCTTGAGTACTAGAATAAAAGGGTTGCAAATTCATAACATTTGGTAATTGACAGAAATCCATCACTTCTGCTTTGGAAGTTTGCTTGCTTCTGTTTTTCAAATGGACATAAAAAACAATGAGCAATCATTCCTAAATTAAATGTATATGAATTACTTCATAAACCTCGCCAAAAATCTCACATACCTCAAAAACTATTTATAAATTGATATTCAGTCAAGTGTTTCATGCCATACTTGCAGCAAAACAGACATTCAGTGGTAGGATTGACGTGTTACCTCAGGGTGGGACCATCTACCTCTGTGCTTTTTAAATATAAAATCTATAAAACTTGTCCAAGTCTATAAAAATTTGACTCCATATATTAAGAGGAAAGAATTTTCCTGCAAAGATCTGATCCTTTGAAAATAGACACTTGCATTACAAGTGGCAGGCATGACATTAAAAACTGGGTTTAAAATCCTCCTGAGGTATTTGAGAACTGCTGGTGCTGTTGGTATTCACAATGGTTTATGGATATTTTACCTTTTTGAATGCACAGGAAGGTTTTCCCACCTTTGCCTCAGGTCCATCTCCCAGGTGCTGTTTGCTCACACAAGACGCTGCTTTTACCAGCACTGGTGGCAGAAGAAGGGGGGGACTGGAGCCACAGAGGAGGCAGCAGGTACAAGTTTCCCAGATTGTCATGATTTCTGTGATTTTATTCAAGTCAGGTAGGAAAAACGAATCAAATTGGACAAAAACATTAAAATAATTTTTGAAGCCCTGAGTCTCAGGTATTGAGATCTGCAGGCTTGGTGAAGGTGTTGCTGGGTGGGAGGAGACAAGGCATGGATTAAAAGCCAACCTGACTGAATTTGGAGAAACCAAGGGCAGGGATGAGCCAAGTGTTAAAAAAGAGACTCCAGAATGTGCCTTAATTGTATCCTGCCCTTTGTTTTCCTGCAAATTTCTGTTCTCAGGAGCTGCTTTCCCCATGATTCATCTCTGAAGCTTTATGACTGTAAGAGGCACCTTCCCACATCTCTTCTGGGTTTTTATGGGGTGCAAAATGCTTTAAGGTAAAGATGTTCCCATCTTTGCTCGCCCCAGCTGTAGCAGGAAGAGGGAGCAAGTGTCTGCTAGCAGTTCTGCCAAAATACTGATTTAACTGTATTTATTTTAACTTTTGTTTAACAATTTCCCTCCAGAGCCTCTGGGGAACTTCTCTCAGAGGCTGGGGCTTCTTGTGGGCCTGTTGAAAGACACAGAAAGCTTTTGGCAGAGGTGAGCTCAGTTCTGCAGTCCCTTGAGGCACTGTTTGGGCAGGGGCTCCCTTGCAGCTCCCTCCCCTTGGAGTTTGCATTTCCAGCCTTGGAGCAAATCTTGAACTCTCCAGAGCTGGTTTGGGACCTGCTCTTTGATTTTCAGCATGCAAAGAGTTCTACCCCAGAGCAGTCCTGTACCAAGCTGTGTTTAAACAAGAAGTGCAATGCCCTAATGCTGGCTGATGGTGCAAATTCCTTATTTCTGAGCAGGTGCATTTCAGGCTCTTGTGAGCATCCAGGTTTGTGTCCTGCAGGGATGGCTGGAATTACAGAGGGAGGGATATCTCTTCATTTAAGGGGGTTTATTGCTTCTTAAGGCTTTTGTGGGGGGATCACAGTATAATTCTGATGGGCTTGTGCCTGTCCTATCCATGGTAGTGTCCAAGGCCAGGTTGGATTGGGCTGGGAGCAACATGGGATAGGGGAAGTGTCCCTGCCCATAGCAGGGAGTGGAAGGAAATGGGCCTTAAGGTTCCTTCCCATTGTATTGAATCACGAAACTTTTTCGATGGTAACTGCAGTTGTGGAGTGCTGGCACCTGTGTATCCCTGACCTGGCACCTGGCTGTGCTGAAAGCCGTGTCTGGAGGTCTGGGCAGCTAAACTGAAAGCTGATCACGTAGCAAGGCATTGCACACAGGTGTTGTGTCATCGCCTGCTTGTCTGGGGCTGAATTCAGTCATTCCGTGGGTGGGCAGGCAGCGAGGGGCAGGGATAAGAACAGCGTGGGGAAAGGGGAATGCAGTTCCTGATTGCCTTCTCCGGGGGAACGGGTACCGGCTGCTCGCAGGGTCACAGTGACCCCAAACCCGCGCGGGATGCCGGCGCTGCTGAGCTGCTCCTGCTATCCCGGGGGATGTGCGGGTCCCGTGCCGGCAATTGCCGGTGCTGACCGTGCCGGCAATTCCCGGTGCTGACCGTGCCGGCAATTGCCGGTGCTGACCGTGCCGGCAATTCCCGGTGCTGGCCGTGCCGGCAATTCCCGGTGCTGGCCGTGCCGGCAATTCCCGGTGCTGACCGTGCCCGCAATTCCCGGCGTTGGCCGTGCCCGCAATTCCCAGCGTTGGCCGTGCCCGCAATTCCCGGCGTTGGCCGTGCCCGCACTCCCGGCGTTTGGCCGTGCCCGCAATTCCCAGCGTTGGCCGTGCCGGCAATTCCCGGCGTTGGCCGTGCCCGCACTCCCGGCCTTGGCCGTGCCGGCAATTCCCGGCGTTTGGCCGTGCCGGCAATTCCCGGCGTTGGCCGTGCCCGCACTCCCGGCCTTGGCCGTGCCGGCAATTCCCGGCGTTTGGCCGTGCCCGCAATCCCCGGGCAGGTCCCGCCGAGCCGCGGTGGCCCCGGCGCAGCCGCTGCGCTCCCCGCAGCACCCAGGAGATGGAGGCAGCGCCCCGCAAGCGGCCCCGGAGCCTTCCCGAGCCTTCCCGAGCCTTCCCGAGCCTTCCCGCCGGGTTTGATCCCGCCTGGAGCCCTCCAGGGGTCACCGCGGCTGAAGGATGCACGGCCGGGACCTGGAGCTCAGTTGCGCTATTGGAATTCGTTTGTGTTTTGTTATTTTTAAAATTTATTTCTCCTCCTTGACAATGTCTTGTTCTCCTGGTTCTCTTGTTTTTCTGCCTGTGGGATGCGGCTGTGTGATCCGTTCGTGTCCATATCCCGAAGGATTGAATAGAACAGCTTCATATCTCTGCTCCAGAAGCAGATCTCGCTGCTCTTGGCTGAGGGGCGGCGAAGCGGCGCCGGCAGGACCAACCTTGGAGCATCTCCCTGAACCCCGAGGTCACACCTCGGCAAGGACTTCCCAATACTGGGAAAGGAGGAGGAGCGGGAATAATGAAATCCTTGATGATCCTGAGCTGGGAGGGATCCCCGTGGACAGACCCAGCAATGCCTCCCTGGGCCGGGGAGCGTTGTCCAACCTCTCCCGGCGCCCTGGCAGGGCTGGGCTGGGAGCGCTCCCGGGGGAGCTGCTCCACCGGGGAGGCCAGGGCAGCACAGGGATCCATCCCCGTGGAAAAGTCTGGGCAGTGCTGGGATGTGGAGCTTCCCCTGCAGCTCTTCCTCTGCTCCTCCCGAGCAGCCGGAATTGCTGCAGCCAAGCACAAAAACTTCTGATTTGGAAACAGCAGCACGAGGCAAATCTGGAAGTTTCTCATCTAGAGCAAAAACCTCAAAATGCGGATTTTTGAGGTAAATAGAAATGTTTTGGAGTCAAGTAGAGATCAGGCGTATGTTTTTAGTGTTTTTTTTTTTTTTTTTATTTAAACGCCTGTATGTTTGTAAATGGAACTTTGTGCATGTTTGCTGTTTTCGTTAGGAAATTTATTGCAATTTAAAATGCTCTGGCACTCCAGGGTTCAGCATCTGGAGTAAACAGCAAGATGGAAAAACTCTCATTAAATTCTGATAGTAAGACAACAATTTAGGAACAAAAATTAGTTAACATCTTGCTTTGCCAGGTTAGAAAAATGACATCATGATCAAGCTGAAGGTGTTCCTGCTCGTGGCAGGGGGGTTGGACTAAATGGGTTTTAAAGATCCCTTCCAACCCAAAAGAAGGGATTTCCTTGTGCTGCTCAGGCTCCTGCTGCAGAGGGGGGAGCAGAAAATGAACCTCAAGTTAATTAACAGCTCCAGCTGCTAATTCCCCCCGCACCAGCCCAGGAAGAGTGAAGCTTGCTCATTCCCTGTGCCCCATGGAAAATAATCAAACTCCAAAATAGCTGAAAGAATTAATTTAAATGAGCTGGCAGTGCTTGTCAGGGAGGGAATAAGGACAGATTTGAGGAAATTAATAACGTAACTCAAAGTTCCCAGCAAACTCCTGGCAAAGGCAATGTAAACTTGGTTTCAAATTAATTATTGCAAATAAACATTTGAAATGCTACAGGCCAAATTAATATTTCAGAATTCTTCACTATTTATTACTGTGCTTATTTTTCTTACTTAAATATAATTTGGGCCTACGGCTGCTAAGAATTTAATTTTTGAGGTACTTTAATGAATTATAAAACATGTTTTAAACAGAAATGAATAGCTAATAAATGCCAAAAGTGATTAATTTTCTGAAATGTGTGAAGGCCTTTGTATTTAATTTTTAAAAAGTGCCCTAAATTGTTGGAAAGTAAAGAGAAAGAAAATACAAAGTGGATCAGTTGAAGTCTGGAATAATTTACTAAATCCCAAATAGTTTTGTTGTGGCCCTATGTTCTTCCATGAGTCTCCAGTCCTTCCAGGAGTCTCCAATCCATTTTTTGTGTCCTTTAGACAAGGTGGTGACAAAAACATGCTCTGAAGACACCTTGCTCTGAACCCCAGCTCCCTGGGTGAGCAGCACTTTACCCTGTTAAAAATTGATATATCCAAGCTTTTCCTGGGCTAATACAACATCAGAGGTACATGTTTTTACAAGCCCATGACTTTCTGATTATTTTAATATATTGGGGTTTCTTTAAGTGAAAATGAAATTGTGAGAATGAAGTTTTCATACTTTAGGTGAGCTTTTCATATAAATTTTGGAGCGGGGGCTTGTGTGATGCGTACAATTCCGTGAGGTGGGATTTATGTGCACAGCTCCCTGCACAGTGGGATGGCAACACCTGCCATTAATTTTTTGTGGCTTGAAACTGAGCTTGATTTAGATGCTTTCATCCCAAGGGAAGAGACGTTTTCCGAAATCAGCCCAGTGGTAATTGTTGGGAGTTGAGAGTGAACTCCCTGAAATTCCCCATGAATCAATGGTGTGCTGCCAGTGATTTATGCCCCAGCACGGCCTCCAAACGTCCTCACAAATTATCCAGGGCTAGGAAGGGAATGATTTGCTGCCAGTGACACTTTGGAGACTGCTCAGCAGAAGTGTTTTCCAGCAGCTCCTGTTGTAGGAAACTCCTGCTCAGCAGTGGGGTCAACAAAACAGGAATTCCTTCCAAATTTCCCTTTTTCTGGGAGTGCACAAAGGCATGAACATCCCAGCATCTCTTCAACAAGGAGTAACCTCTGAGCAGGGCTGGGTTTACACCTCACAGCCCCTGTTCCAACTCAGCAGAAGACACGGAACCTTGGAGAACCAACAAGGTGAGATGTGTGACCTGGGTGTCCCTGCTGCTTGACAGAGGTGGGAGATCACGGGGACAGAAACATTATTTGGGATGCAGGGGTAAAAGGCCAGATGGAATTCAGTAATTGCAGGAGACTAGAAAGGGAGATTTAAAACAAAACAGAAAAAAATTCTTAAAGGCTTAGAGGATAAAGTTATTCTAAGAAGCAACACTAGAAAATCTCTACCTGTGAAATTTTTGCATTTCTTGGCAAGTTTCTTTACCCTGCTGTATTTCTCCCTTATTTTTTTGAGCTAGGATTTATAGAAAAATGATTAAGTCCTATTTTTTGTCCTCTGGGCTTTGAAATTTCCTAAATTCTCTTCACTTTGGAATTTTTTTTCTTTGGAGCCTTTTGAATGCTGGAATCAATTTCTTATTAATGAAACCATTCATCCAGGAAAACTTTGGAGAAGAGAGATCTAATTTACAGCCCTACCCCAGTGAAAAGAAATCAGGTGAACAATCAGCTGGACCATCCAAAGGGTTATTACAATTGCAACCTAAGCTATTTAAGAAAATGTCTGTGGGGAAATATTTGGAAATGTAGTAACTTAATCCTAAATATGAGGAAAACAAAGCAAATTACTGAATATAACATAAAAATGGAGATGGAGCAGAGGCAGGTGCTCACCCGGGATGTCTGTTTTAGACAGGCAGAAAGTTTTGTTTGGCAGCAATTTCTGGCTGAAGGTGGCCAGGATGGCACTCAGGTTGCTGGTTTATTGAGAAAAAAACCTCTTTTTTTCGTGTTTGGATGCTGTGGGCCTTGCATATGGTGTTCTGTAAGGCCAGAGGAGTGATGGATCCTAAAGGTGAGGCTGAGTTGTGTTTGCTGTGGCAGGTGCTGAGTTTCTGGCTGAACTAAGGCCGACACTTAAATAGAGAAATTCTCCTCACTCTGAATATTTCAAATGTCCGAATATCAAGGATCCTGCTCACTCTTTGTTAGTACAATCCCTTATCCTTTAGAAAGGTTCACGTTTCCATCTGGGCTGTTTTGTAGGGATGTCAGGAATTGTGCAAGCACATCACAGCTGACCTAAGCGTTGGTTTCATTACTTACTGCCTTCAACCAGCGTTTTCATCCCCCCCTTTAATTAACTCTGCCAAAAATGGCTTCTCTTTCTGGCTAATCTTGGAGGAGGGAGGCGAAGCTGAATCCATGAGTTCGTTTTAGGGTGGAGGAGGAGCAGGATGCAGCCCCAGAGAGGGCGACAGCCGGCACACTCAGTTTTGCCAGTTATGGAAGCAGCCACAGGCTGGAAGGGCAGGACCGTGCCTGGATTTTGGGCAGCTGGGGGAATCTGGGAGTCTCTTCGCTGTGGATCAGCGAGGGATGCTGGCAGAAGTGCTAGTTTTAGGATCCACAAGGACCTCTGCTCGCCTGCTCCACACCTTCCCAGGCGGCCCGGCGGAGGCAGCGCGGCCAGCAGGATGGAGGGAGGCTGCCTGTGGCAGGGATGTCAGGAAAACCTGCTCCCTGCCCACTGCCAGCCCGTGCAGAGCAATTATTCATGCTGGAGACCCAATGCTAGGAGACATGGGCTCGGGCAGAGGGAATGTCTAGCACTGGTAGGACAAGATCATTGTGCTGCAAGTTGAATGAAAGGCAGTTTTTTTCATAACAAAGATAAGACAGGCAGTGAAAGACACTTTTTTCCATGAAGGAAGAAGGCGTTATCCTGCTTAAATGATTTAGACAGACTTTATTTTCTTGGAAAGCCATGAGTCTCTTCATGGATCATTGTCTCCAAGCTGAGCTGCTCAGTGAGACTTTCATCGATGGCAAAGAGACCCAAAGGGACTGAAGGGAGCCCGTGACCTTCCACCACTGCAAGTCTGGAGCCATAGAAATGGTTGTCAGCTTTGAAAAGAAATGGTTGCACTTGAGATCCTTTCCTTGGAAAAGTCCCTCAATCTGGAGCCACAATGAGGCGTGATTTTAGCACAGATCTGCCAGGAGACATGGGTTCCTTTTTCCTTTCAAATAAAATATGGAAGTCAGCTGGAGAGTCTGAGCTTTTGGGATATTACAAGGAAAACATTCAATCTTCTTATTTTTAATTCAGGCGAGGTGAGCTTTGTGTGTAATTGGTTTTTTGGAAGCAAAACAAATATGCTTCTAATTCTGGGAGAGAACCAGGGTGACAAATCCTCCATATGAGAACTTGGCAAGGGGGCCTGTCCTCTGGGGAGCAATACTTGTGTGCAGAGAGAAATGACCAGGTCCCAGCTCAACCCAAACACGTGGCCACGTGCCCCAAAGGCACTTCTGCACTAATGGGGATGGAATCCGGGCTGATCTGCAGCAGCACTTGCTCTGGGTGAGACGAAGCTCTGGGGTTAATGCAAACGTAAGTATCTCTTAAGTTTATTTCTCATAGTCTGTGATCCCACACTGCTCAAAACCAAATTCTCCCTCCTTGAGCTGGGAATTCTCCTTTTCTGCTGCTCTCCCCTTCCTTCCCCGTTCTTCACACGTATAAAAATAAATGGTGTTGCCCTAGCCCGAGCTCTGGACTGACACTGTGTGGAGTTCCTGTTTCCAGAAAATTAAATTCCTGCTTGTCGCTTGCAGCACTCAAGAATTCCTGGTTTGTCAACAACACCAGAAAAGTTGTTTTGGTTTTTAGAAACTTTTTCTAAAGCAGGACAGCATCTCCAGCCCACACACTGTGATGACCCTGCCCAGGGAGTTGGAACCTGATGATGTTTTATGTCCCTTCCAACCCTTCCCGATGGAGTCAAACCAAGAGGATAAACCTGCACAGTTCATTTCTCTGCATCACAGGAATGCAGATAACAAACAAGGTGAGAGAACAGCTAATTTCATGCCAGTCGTTATGTTCCTGCCCATTAATTTGCTGTTTATTGTGGGACTGAAGCAGAGGGGCTTTGCTTGGGCTCCTTCTCGCCGTGCTGAACCCCCACTGCTGTCAGGGAAACCCAGCAGAGCTCTGGGGCTCATTGGATTTCCATGCCAGGCTGTATCCAGGGAAAACCCTGAGCAGTTACCCACGGGATGCCTGAGAAATGTCTTTTTTCAGAAAATCAGTATGAAAGTGGAGGGCATACACTGCCCTGTAGAGGAGGTTCTTTTCTGTGGGGGATAAAGGGATCTTTTTTCTCTTTGGGAATGGTTTGAAATTGCCTTGTTTGGTAAGAACATATACTCCTGTGAATGATCCATGATGGGAATTCCTCCTAAATCATCACTTTGGTATCAATAAATTGGGTAATAATGACTCAAAACCTGCGTGCTGATTCTTGGCCTCTGCGTAAGGCAAAATTTGGAGGAAAATTCGGAGCCATCAGCATTTGTTTGAAATCAGGCTGTGGTGTGACCAGAGCGGGGGCTCCACTCAGGGCAATCAGAGCAGGATGAAATGGAAGGGCAATGGAAGGCAATGGAAAATAAGTTGTTAAACTCATTTATTGGTTTATGTATCCATAAACTTTGCCATGTTCAGCATTTTTGTGTAAGAAGGCTCAGAATTTTGCAGAGAAAGCAGGCACAGGCTTTTTTTTTGCAAACTATAAAATAATGATGTTCTTTTCACTGCTGGGTCTTATTTAAACAATATTTACCTACCTAAGATATTAACATTAATCACTGCTTTTACATTAGAAAATCATCCGTAATACCTTGTTTTTTTTTCCCCCACTTGTTTCTTTCCTGGACTTTGTTTTTCAAAGGCTGCACAAAGAATTGAGGCTCCAAAGAGCTCAGGGGAGCTGGGGGGAGTCTCCTTCCTTCCAAGCCTTGCTGCTGCTTTGGGTTCCCCCTCCACAAATCCCCACCCAGCGGGAAATTGGGATGTCTCCTTCTGGGGGAATGGCTCCTGCGAAGAGTTTTGTCTTTGGCTGAGGAGGATCCTTCTTCCAAGCAGCAATTTCCTTCCTTCCTTCCTTGTCTCTTGTTTATGAGGAAAACATAAAATCCCTTTCTGCACTTAAACTCATTCTGGTGATGCTCTAAATTCTACGCTTAAGGATGCATTTAATTAAAGATTGACTATGACATAAAGTGGAGGTTAATTAAATACCAATCAATCCCTGTATAAAATACATATAAAGGGGCCTTGGCTCAGGCAGTAAAAGGAGCTCCAGGAGGAGATTCCCCTCCTGCTCACTGTGCAGCTGCAGAGTGGCTTCCCACACTCCTTTCCTTGCTGTATTTGCCATTCAGGATACTGAAGCCCTGCAGAAAAGCAGTTTTTATGGAAACAAAGCCGTGGTCTGACCCACTCCTGCTGTTCAGAAGAGATTTCACAGGAACTTTTCCATCACCACTTTGTTATGGTGATGTTGGTGTAATTAGACAAAACTCTCCTTGATGAAAGAATATTTTTGTTCTCCCAAATTTTTTTGAGAGAGTCCTTTATAGGGGCATCAAAAGAATCCAGAGTATCCAAAGTTAATAAAACAAGACGACTTTTCATGGAACAAGTTGTTAAGCTGCAAGTGCCTTGTTGTAGAATATTGTGTAGGCTGAAATTTAGGGGAGCTCCAGGGAAGAGAGAAGTTTTGGAGGGTCTGGAAGAGGAGTCCAGCACAGGAGAAGCTTAATGTAATTTTTATATTCTTTTCCCCTGTTGTGTGTTCCCATGAGGGAACATTTTGGGAATCAGTGGGACATTTCAGAGAGAAATCTGGAGTTTGTGCTCCTGCACTGGTGGCTTTTAAGGTGAGGTCAAATGGACAGACTTGGAATAAGAGGCCTAAAGGATCAAGAGCAGAGTTTAGTCTCTCTTCTATCTAGACCTAGTTCTTTAGAAGACCCTAAAAGAATGACCTAAACATGTTCCCTGTCCTTCATGCTCTGTAGTGCTTCAGGGACACTGAATGGTGAAAAGCAAAGTTTTCCTGCTTCAGAGTAGGGCTTTCTTTTAAATAATTTTAAAATCCTTGATTTTATAGTTGTTTAGTACTTTTTTATTGGACAGTCTCATGTTTAAACTACCAAAACTAAACAGATCAGCTTTTGACAGGAGCAAAATAATAAAATATTGAAATATTTTCATTTTAAATGCTCTGCTCCTTTAAAAATATAATTGTTCTTTTATTTCTCATAAATCCCCTGGAATTTGAGCTTTTCCCATTGGGTCTTTTAGAGATTTCCACCTCCTTTAGAAATCTGCTTTACAGGGCTGCAGCGATGTCATTCCAAGGAGCTCAAGGCACTTGGTCAGTATTGCAGGGCCTCTTAAAAGCATTTTTCCAGCCCTGCAGAAGGAGAAAAGTGAACTCCAAGCCTGTGAAGAAGCAGCCTGGGATCCAGCAGCCCCTGCCACGTGAGGTGCAGGTTGCAGAAATGAAGTTGGAAGTTAATTGTTCCTGCTGCTGAAGGGCCCAGGTTCGTTGCTGTCTTTACACTAATTTTTGTACCATCTCAGTGACCTTCATATCATATTAACAGTTTTATATTATGTTAGCAAATTGCTCTGCCAGAGCTTCAAGTCTGATTGCATTCTGAAGGTCATTAATATGATATGAAAATATTATTGTATTCTCTCCTTTCATATTTTATTAGTGATATGGAAAGCAATAAAGGAGCTGATTTTTGCTGGGAGGTTCCCCAGGGAAAGATGCTCTACAGCAGTGGTGTCCCACATTGGCTCCTAATCCAATCTCAATGGGAAGTTCAATTTCCTCATCATTAATTATTTAGCTGTATTTAACTGCTGTAAATTCTCAGATTAATTTTTTTTAACTGTTGAGTTTGATGACCTCCAAAGACATTGGTATTAACCGGTGCAATATGAAGTACAGTCGCTGCAAGTGGAGCCCACTCTTCCACCAGGGTTTGTGTCACGGTGTAATAATGGCAAATTTAATTTTTCTGCTGCAGGAGGGAAGGCTTAATTTATGACGACCTTTGGTGCAATTCAGAATTGCAGCACGGAGGAGGAAGGTGGTGGCAGCTGGGACATCCCTTCAGGGTGAGCCTGGCACTGGAGCTGTCCCCAGGACATCCCCAGTGGTCACCAGGCCAGGGACAGCTGCTGTAACCCCCAGAGCTCAGCTTGTACCCACTAATTTCATTTATTACACAATGTAGAGTGGAAAAGTCCTGACACAAGTGAGCAGTGGGTAAAAGTGGTCAGTCACCACCCAGAGCCAAGGGTGAAGGCAGGAACTTTTGGGCAGGTTTTGGCTCTTATTTAAGAACAACGATGCTTTGGACTGGCAGAAAAGTGGGTTAGAAACTTTAAAAGATATTTTAATAGAAAAGAAAGGTCATTGCTTGCAGAGACAAATGATTTTTGTGGTAACAGAGCTATTTTAGAGTGATTTCAGCCAGAAGGGTGACTTTGGTAAGCAGCAAGTTGAATTCTTCAATGCCTTAACAGCCCTTAACTCACCTTTAGAATGACATCTAACAGGAGTTCACCCACAGTAATATTGGATTGTGATATCACAGCACCGAGATATCAGGGGTTTAACGTGGTTTTGCCAAGCAGAATGTTTTAATGTTTGAATTTAGGCCTTTTCCCTGCCACAGTGTGAGGATGCTCCATGTTCATCGTCCTCAGTTGTGTGACACGAAGAGCTTCAGATTCCAGGAAAACACTTCCTGATAGGTTTGTCATCAGGTTGTTGGCAGTCAGAGCTGGCAGGGAAGTCAGTCTGGAGGTTCCCTCAGCCTGGGGAACATTCCAGAGGGCTCCTGAGCAGCACAGGAGAGAAGGATGCAGCACAGGGAAGGACGAAGCAGCACAGGAAAAAGAAGGATACAGTGATGCCTTATGCAGACTGACCTAGAACGGAGACTAGATGGAGCTAAAGAATAAAGTAGAAACTTATTAAGAGGCCTCAATGGATCCACTTTGGACAGCACAACCCAAGATGGTCACAAAATGCACGAGCAGTCATGGGGGCTCTCAGTTTTATCAGTTCTGCTCCATTTGCACATTGCAGTTCATTGTCCCATTCCAGCTTTAGCCCATGCAGTCCCATCCTGCTTGTTCTTCTCTCTCCAGCCCACGTTGTTTGTGCTCTTGGGCCTGAGATTTGGATCATTTGTCCTTGGTCCCCAGCTGGAGAAGGAATTGTTTTGTCTCCCTGCTCTGAGAAGAGAGCTCACCATCCCCTAATATGAAGCTCAGAACTACACACTAAAGCAGAATAAAATGTGAAAAATATAAAAACTAAAACCTGAGGCATCAACAGCACAGGGAGGAGAAGGAAGGATGGAGCACAGGGAAGAGAAGGATGGAGCACAGGGAAGGGAAGGATGGAGCACAGGACACAGGACGATGGGGCACAGGACACAGGACACAGGACGATGCTGTTGTCGCACAGGACACAGGACACAGGGCGATGCTGTTGTTGTCGCACAGGACACAGGACGATGGGACACAGGACACAGGACACAGGACGATGCTGTTGTCGCACAGGACACAGGACGATGGGACACAGGACACAGGACACAGGACACAGGACGATGGGACACAGGACACAGGACACAGGACGATGGGGCACAGGACACAGGACACAGGACGATGGGGCACAGGACACAGGACACAGGACGATGCTGTTGTCGCACAGGACACAGGACACAGGACGATGGGACACAGGACACAGGACACAGGACACAGGACACAGGACACAGGACGATGGGACACAGGACACAGGACGATGGGACACAGGACACAGGACACAGGACACAGGACACAGGACGATGCTGCTGTCGCACAGGACACAGGACGATGCTGCTGTTGTCGCACGGGAAGCGGCGCCGAGGGCGGGGCGGGAGCGCGCTGCAGTACCGGGGAGCGGCTGCAGATGGCGCTGCTGCACCGAGAGCGGGCGGTGCTCCGGACACGGCATGGGTGTGAGCCCCGAAACCACAGAACTGCACCCCAAAACCGCCCTGCACCCCAAAACCGCCCTGCACCCCAAAACCGCCCTGCACACGGCATGGGTGTGAGCCCCGAAACCACAGAACTGCACCCCAAAACCGCCCTGCACCCCAAAACCGCCCTGCACCCCAAAACCGCCCTGCACACGGCATGGGTGTGAGCCCCGAAACCACAAAACTGCACCCCAAAACCACAAAACTGCACCCCAAAACCGCCCTGCACCCCAAAACCGCCCTGCACGCGGCATCGGTGTGAGCCCCGAAACCACAAAACTGCACCCCAAAACCGCCCTGCACCCCAAAACCGCCCTGCACACGGCATGGGTGTGAGCCCCGAAACCACAAAACTGCACCCCAAAACCGCCCTGCACACGGCATGGGTGTGAGCCCCGAAACCACAAAACTGCACCCCAAAACCGCCCTGCACCCCAAAACCGCCCTGCACACGGCATGGGTGTGAGCCCCGAAACCACAAAACTGCACCCCAAAACCGCCCTGCACCCCAAAACCGCCCTGCACACGGCATGGGTGTGAGCCCCGAAACCACAAAACTGCACCCCAAAACCGCCCTGCACCCCAAAACCGCCCTGCACACGGCATGGGTGTGAGCCCCGAAACCACAAAACTGCACCCCAAAACCGCCCTGCACCCCAAAACCGCCCTGCACACGGCATGGGTGTGAGCCCCGAAACCACAAAACTGCACCCCAAAACCGCCCTGCACCCCAAAACCGCCCTGCACACGGCATGGGTGTGAGCCCTGAAACCACCCTGAACACACATCACCGGTGTGTGCCCAGCACCCCTAAACTGCCCTGCACCCACAGCACTGACCCTGCACCCCAAAGCTGCCCTGACCACAGCACCCATCCTGCACCCCAAAACTGCCCTGTACCCAACACCAATCCTGCACCCACAGCACCCATCCTGCACCCCAAAACTGCCCTGTACCCAACACCAATCCTGCACCCACAGCACCCATCCTGCCCCCCAAAGCTGCCCTGACCACTGCACCCATCCTGCACCCAGCACTGCTGAGCACCTCAGCTCTGATCCTGCACTTGGCACTGGTCCTGAACAGCTTCTGCCCCCTGCACCCCCCTGCACCCCAAAACAGCCCCTGCCCCGCACACAGCGCTCTGCCCCTCCTGGCTCAGTGGCCCCACCACGCTGTGCTGTTGCCAATCCAATCTAACCCTGCCCTCTGGCAGTGGAAGCCATTCCCTGTGTCCTGTCCCTCCATGCCTTGTCCCAAGTCCCTCTCCAGCTCTCCTGGAGCCCCTTTAGGCCCTGGAAGAGGCTCTGGGGTCACCCTGGAGCCTTCTCCTCTCCAGGTGAGCACCCCCAGCTCTCCCAGCCTGGCTCCAGAGGGGCTCCAGCCCTCGGAGCAGCTCCATGGTCTCTGTTGGACTCACTCCAGCAGCTCCACATCCTTTCTCTTGGGATCCCTGGTCAGGATCCCACCTGAGCAGGGCACAATCCCCTTCCTGACCTGCTGGGGGTGAGCCCAGGCCGTGGCTGGCACCCCATGCCCAGGGATTGTCGCTGCCAGTGCCACCGTGGTGCTGCTGCTGCCCTTCAGGCCGTGTCCTGCCCCAGAGCCACCACAGGGCATCAGCAGGTCACGTCCAGCCAGGGCGTGTCCATGGCACCGCCTGGCCTCAAACATGGGCTGTAAAACTCCAGGAGAACTGAGCACAGAACAGGCAAAGCCACGCTGAGCCCCAGTAGGAATTTTATTGGCAATAATAAAGTTCTTTGGTGTCTCTTACAGGAGAGAGGAGCATGTCAAGTGTGACGCTGCTTAACGTGTCTGAGACAACAGTGTGAGAGTACTGAAGGTAAGACCCTGTGGACTGAGCCATATTTCATCACAAATAGAGCCCTTTAACCAACAAACTTGTTCTGGGAAAGTTTCCAACTCCGACAATCTCTGGCGTTGTGGGGTGGTGGGATCTCTCATGCTAGGAGCATCAAAGGAGTCTCTGGAGATGCTTTAACAGAGGACAGGAGCCTGGGAGGGAGGCTTCAAAATCCTGGCAAGGGTACAAATAAAATACACTTTGGTCTTAAATTAATGTAAAATTTTATGAAACTGTCTCTCGGAGATTATTCCCAATGTGGAGTTAAAAAACAAACAAGCAAACAGAAAGCAACAACAACAAAAAAATCCCTGGCTGGTGTCCACAAAGAACAAGTGCTGTGGTTTCCAACCTCTGAATGACATTATCCTCCAGGAACTGCCTCTTCGGGAAGATTCAACATCTCCAGGCTTTATCTGCATCCTCTGCTTAAAAAAAGAGGAGACATCCCAGGTCTCTGAAAAAAAGAGAATTTGTCCTTTAACCTAAACACTGATTTATGGCAAGGCTTTCCCTGGTAAGTCCTGCACGTGCCCTGCCAGGGCTGTGTCCACTCTCCGGACATCGTGGGGCTCCGTCAGCTCCAGGCTCATCCTGAATATCCAGGCTCCCCATGCAGGGCCTCCCTGTGGCTGCAGAGCTGGGGTGGGACGTGTCCATCCTGGGAAGCAAGCAAGAAACACAAAGGAAGAGGAGGAAAAAAAAAAAAACAAACCAGAAAAAACCTAAGCTCGAGAAGAGAAGGAATTAAAAGAAAAGATAATAATAATATTAATGACAATTTTTAATTAATAAGTGGCTAATTAATTTTCTAAGCACCATAAAATTGCCATAGCAGCCTAATTGCTTTGCTACTCTTGCCACCAGGCAGGGAGGAGATGAAGAGTTCTAATCCCCTGGATTTCGACGTGGGAGGTGCTGATGAAGGGGACACGCTGGGGTCTGCAGGGGCAGTGCCACCACACGGGGACCTGGCCCGGTCCCCACCAGGTGCCACTGTCACCTGAGCAGCTGCCACCAGGAGGAGCAGGGCGGGGGCAGCTCCGGGGCCGGGTGGGGCGGTGGCTCTGACCCCAGCAGGGACACAGGGACCACAAGTGGCTTGCAAGTGGGTTTCCAGCTTGCCACGATTCTGGAAAAGCATGAAGACACCGTGGGATTACTGCAGCTGCTTTCATCCTCTCTTTCAAACCCTCTTACCCTTTTGAAAATATTTTTTGACTTAACGCCAGCACAGATGATTGGTTTTATGCTTCTTGCTCTGTAGCAAGCACGTACTTATAGGAAATTACTTGTAGGAACTCACTTACAGGAACTGGGGATGTGGAGATATCAGCTTCCAAAGCCACAGGAGCTCCTCTTGATGCCCTTCAGATGAGTCCACCACACCTGAGGCTCCTGGGGTTTGTTCCTCTGGGCTGCCTGGTGCAGGTGTGCACAGCCCAGCCACCTCTTGTCAGGGCACTGTTCTGGGGACACCATGGTCACATTTGAAGCAGTCATTCAATGAGATTTTTGTTTCCTGGGCTGTTTTTGCCATCAGTTCTGTGATGAGCAATTTGGATTTATCTGCATTGCCCCCTCTCATGTGCTGGGTGTGTTTTTAGGAATGAGTCCTTTCTTTTCCTAAAGCTGGTAATCAATGAAACCACACCATCATTTGCCATAATCTTATTACTAAATGAGATTTCATCTCATCCCACAATTCCTGAAGAAAAAAAGCAATGTCTGGTTGGGGGCTATGGGTTCTGTGGGGCACAGCACAAATTCTATTATTTCACACAATTTGTGCTGCTGACTCTTCTGTCTCTGCCTATTTATCTCCCTTCCATTCCCAACAAACTTGTTTTTTCAGCACTTCTTTGTCATAAGGATGATGAGGATTAACTAAATGCATGTAAACATAACCATAAAAAGAGGGAAAATTACACTGCATGAGCAAACCTGATACTCTTCCCAGTTCATTAGAATTTAATGAAGAAATACTCAGTGCCCAACAGGGGAATCCTAATTCATTATGTCTTTTGAATTCTCATTAAGCATATGCATGGTGACTACTGGAAACCTGCACCCTTTCTGCTCTGTTGTCCATTACCCTGACTAATAAATAGTCATTATACTTAAATACTGATGAGGAGACTTGAGGAAGTTTTATTCCTGTAATTAATTTTCCCTGGTTAACTCCTGATGATTTTCCAGTGCTTCTGGTGGTGGCTGAATCAAAATCCTTGCACAGGTGAGGTCAGAGAGAAGCTGCTCTAAAAGTGATTTGAAGATGGAGAAGAGGATGGACCCCACCCAAACCTCTCCACAACCACACAGGGCCACATTCTGCACACCTCAAGGATGCTGCTTTAGGTTTGAGGGGCTCTGCTGCTTTTTTTTTTTTTTTTTTTTAATAGGAGGGAAAAGCTTTTTATCTGTCTGAATACCTGGAAGTGTCCAAGGACAGGCTGGACAGGGCTTGGAGCACCCTGGGATAGTGGAAGGTGTCCCTGCCACGGCAAGGGGTGGAGCTGGATGAGCTTTAAGGTCCCTTCCAAGCCAAACCAACGTGGGACTTGAAATGGTGTTAGCTGGTTTGGGCCCAGTACCTGAATGATGGTGGATGCTGGCTGAAGTTTTCCCAGAGCTGATGCTTTGCACAGTTTTCCACACTCACAGGTGAAAGCTTTCAAAGGAAGGCTGTGTCAGGAAACGTGGCACTACTAAATCCTCCGACTTATTATGTAGCTTAAGGCAATGCTTAAAAACGTTAAAATGTTTAAAATGTTCAATCGCTTGGAGCTGTATTTTACTCCAGAAGTGGCAGAGGGTTTGTTCATTCCTGTATCTCTTCCCAGTTGTTAATACTTTTTGTCTTTTACCTTTATTACTAAAGCTGGCTGATAGCTCTGGAAGGAATCTCCGGGGTGCTGGAGCCAAGAAATGACTGCTTTTCTCTCAGCTGCTTTCCAGGGGACTTCCTTCCCCTGTTCCCTGCAGCTCAGCTTTGGGGGTGCGTGAGGAATGCTTAGGGGGTTCTTGCCTGTCAGCTGCTCTGGGGGGTGCCAGCCCCCCAAAACTCCCCAGCAATGGTTCCCTGGTGTCGACAGGACCTGGACCCGGGGCTGGGGCAGTTTTGTCCACATGGGAATTCCACGGTGGTGTGGACAGGGACTGACAGGCAGCTGATAAACCGGTCCTCAGAGCCAGAGTGGTGACAAATGACTCATCCAGGAGCTCCTCGTCCCCTGGAAGGTGGGATGAGCCATTCCTGGCGCTCCTGGCCCCTGGAGGAGCCAGAGGAGAGGAACACTCGAGTTGTTGTTGCAGAGCTCGGGCTTGCCCGTTGGCCATGGGCTGGTGCTTGGCGCTGGATCAAAGCGGATCCTGAAAGGAGCACAGCGGGAATGACAACCCCAGCTGCTGCAGGACACAGAGCATCCCGGCTCCCCGAGACTGCTACAGCTCCTTCTGTGCTCAGTCATGGAATTCTACCTGAAATTAGACCTCAGAGCCCTCCCAATGCCTAAAGCAGCTCCCGGAGGGCTGGGCAGGGACTTTGGACAAGGGATGGAGGGACAGGACACAGGGAATGGCTTCCCACTGCCAGAGGGCAGGGACAGGTGGGATATTTGGGAAGGAATTAGAGTCTTGTCCTTTGCAGGATAACTTTAAGTCATTCAGTGTTTTCACAGTGACGACAGTTCTGTCCATCCAAGGGTTCTTCATTGCACTAAAAACCATCAGTGCCTCCAACACAGAATCAATGGATTAATGAGGAATTTGAGCCAAAGCAGACTGGAGTTAATGAGGGTGTTTTGACCAACCTCAGGGGTTGCCCCAAAGCTTCCCAGCAGCCCTGCAGAGATTCAGGTGAGTTCCCTGGTGGAGATGGAGCTCGTGCCCGCAGGTTCCTCAAATTGTCCGGATATTCTTCATGGGAAGAGCTGACCAGCCCTGGCAGAATTCCCCAGGGCAGGGGTAGAGTCCCCATCCCTGGAGGGACTCAAAAGCCCTGTGGATGTGGCACTTGGGGACATGGCTCATTGGTGCCCCTGGCAGTGCTGGATTATTGATTTGACTGGATGTTCTCAGAGGGCTTTTCCAACCTAAACAATTCTGTGATTCCATATTGTCCTGGGCTGAGTTTCCTTCACTGCTCCAAATGATACCCACTTTCCCAAGGCATGTGAATCCTTCTCAGATTTTTATTGCTTTATATTAGATTTTATTTTGCTTATAAACGTGCAAGTGAGCACAGTAAATCTGTATACAAAAATAAACCACATTTGTTGGTGTCTTCTGACCCATGGACTGCTCTTGACACGTCCAAGGAGCCCAGGCTCCCTCTCTCTCAGGCTTTAGGAATCAGTCATTATTTGTGTCACTCCAATGACAAATGAGGTTTTATCCTTTTAAAACAAAATAACTTGTATTAATTCCTTGATTTAATAATTGAAGCCTTGACTTTTAAAGGGGGGTGGGGAGGCAGGTGTTTGTTGTGATTAATAGGACACATTCCCTGTGTATCACAGAACTTTACTAAATCTTAGTAATGGTGTGGGGGTCAGTGTCACTGTTATTATAGAAATGATAATTATATCTTTGGGAAGCTGTCAGAAAAGTATCTTTTCCAGGAGTCAGAGCAGTGTAAACAGACTGTACAGGCAGGCACTACCCTTTCCATCAATAGGTAAACAATCTTTGTTAAGCTCATCTTGATAGTCTTATTTTGTTGCCACATTTTAATTACTCATCCTGTCTGTTTATATTCCTCTGCGTTTTGCTGAAGATACAAGCTTTAAAAATCATTGGTATTTAGGAAAATCCAAAGCTGGGGTGATGCATGCTCAGGTGCTAATTTATTTACATCAATTAATTTCAGGCCCCTGATGTAAACCAATTAGTATTCAACACTTAATGGAGTCATTATCTGTCAGATTAGCTTTTAGAAATGCTTGTCACTGCTACAGGACCAGGCAGCAGAACTTTGCTAATAAAACTAGCAGAATTAATGGAGTGAACAGCATAGATAATGACTTAATGTGGAACATACAGTATAGAAAAGAGACTGAACAACTGTCTTCAAGAAATTAAGATATCATTGAGCCGGCTACTTTATTCCAAAACTGAGCTCAGATGGGCTCTTTGGAAACATCAAAGGTGTCTCGCTAAGCCTTTGCAAAGTTTATTTCATAATAAATAACTTCCTCCCTTTGTGCCCTCACACGCTCCAGCCCAGCTTGATGTGGCACACAAAGAGAAGCTTCCTGTTGTACCTCCCTGCTGTCACTCCAGGCTGCTCCTTCCCAAGGGCTGGGAATTACTGGGAGCATCCAGGTTACGGAGCTGCGCCTGTGGGTGTCACCTGAACTTCCCCAGATGAGACCTCCTTGGGGGGTGCACTGACCACCTGCAGGGCTGTGGGGCACTGCAAAACGAGTTCTATTTGGACAGCGATGTTTGCCCATTGTTTTGTTCTTCCAGGTTAAATTTCCCTTTTTTTGCGTGTGTTGTGTAATTTTCCGTGTGCACTTTGAGGTCAGTCTGGTCGTTCTGGTGCCTCGGGGACAGATGACAACTGTGCTAAAGTCATCCCTGCATGGAGGGAAATCACAGAGCTTAATTCCTACTTAAGCTTTGAAAAAAAAAAATGCAAGTACATCCTAAAAAATCATAATGGTGTGTTCGTACAGCAATTCCTGGGATTTGTGCTTCACTGGGAACTGTGGCACCGACCTGCAGATGAGTCTGGTGACACTGATCTCGCTGCAGGGACAGCCCTGCACCTTCAGCCCCTCTCGTGTCCTGACTCAGGGATTAGGGACTGGCCTGGAGGCCATGGGGTCATCAATATGTCCATAATGGCAAGAGGAATCCCTTCACATAAATATATCTGTGACTGCATTTGAAGAAAAGTCACTAAAAGTGACTAAGCCACGGTGATGCTGTTCATGTTCAGGTGCTCCTGTCCTTGTCACAGCACCAAAACTTGAACTCTGCCACAAAAGAAGAGAGAATAAAGCTGTTATGAAGCTGTGTAATTTACTATTCTTAGAACAAATTGTGATGTCCTGCCAGCTCTGTGCTGCTCACCTGAGCTCTTGCTCTTGCTGGGTAACCAAAGCGGTTCTCACAGTTTTAGGTTATGCACCTTTTAGGAAACACCGTGGGAGAGTTGTCTTCAGCCACAGGGATAGTTTCACACATTTTTTTTTAAGTCTTCCTTCTTTAAATAACTGCATTAACACCCTGTATATCTCCCCTATCCTTACAGAGATGATGTTCATTGATGGCCATTTATGCCTAGTTTACAGTTATATTGGTTTTTGCATTGATTGTGGTTGTTCTCCTTGGTAGTTTTTCACCTTTCCAGAGGGACTCAGTTTCTGGCACAAAATCAACATTTACATTTGATTTTCAGCACAGCAAGTGGCTGCTGAGAGTGACCGAGTGGGAAATGGGTGCCTGTGAACCTCCCTCCAGGAAAACCATCTCGTTTCAGCTCAACTGCCCAAGAAGCCTCTCACCTTCCCCAGCCCCTAAGGCTTCTTTCCAGGAGTGTTCCAAAGAGGAGGGAGACCAAATGTGACTCTCAGGGTGTAGAGGAGGTGATGTTGCACTGCCCTAACTTCCAATACTGGAAAAAGCCCTTGATGACAGCTAGACATGAAGTATCCTGTCCCTGTCATAGCCATCCTCCATGGAACCACAAACATCTGCTGTCCCAACACCCCTGTGACAGAGGTTTTAGAGATATCAGTGACAGAGTATTTGTGGATTTGTTTTTCAGTCATTGCAGCAGAAAATCCCTGGCTGTGTGACTTTCTCCTCCACCTGTTTGTCTGTGGGATCCCTGGAGTGGGAGAACTTGGACCACGAGGAAGGAGAGGTTTGGGAGCAGCCTCAGGAAGGTACAAGTGCTGACAGAGGGACGTGTTCCGTGTCTGGGTAAGCTGGGCATGACCTTGGAGGGGTGGAGGGCCAACAGCCAGAGCATCTCTGTCCTCTTTGTGAGCAAGAGAAGCTGATTTCATGGACTTCTGGCTCGGCTGAACTTCATTTTAATATCTGTAAAGAAATTTCAACCTGGATTAGCCTTCACTATGCTCGGATCTCATTGTGAACATTTTTTACAGCTGTTCAGAGTTTTCTGCTGTTGCAAAGAACAATTAATTTGGGGAACAATAATTCCTGTCTTCAAAGCCTGTATCCATATGGCTATCAAGGCAGTTTGTAATTCCATAATTGAAATCATAGATGACTGCTGCAGCATCCTCAGGGGAGCTGGGCTTTTTGGAGGTTTTTTTTGTTTTTGTTTTCCTACTACTTCCCCTTTCTCATCAGCCCAAATATTTGCTGGTCTTACCTCAGAACTGGTGATGTGACCCTGCTGTGTCCTTTGTAGGGCACAATATGAGGTGACACAATTCAGGTGCTGCTTTGTGGTCCTACCTACTGGAGATGCCCCTTTGAAAGGAGAGGAAATTGCTGTTGGATAACATCACTGCCTCCCTCACAGCTGGCACTGGTGGTGCGGATACGTGTTTACATTTTGCTTGGAAGATGTAAACACTAATTAAGCATTAATGTTAATGGGGCCTGGGCCCCCGGCTCTGCTGCTGGCGCTGCCCTGGCTGCTGTCCATCCCACCCTGCTCACTATCTGTGCTTCCTGGCAGAAAAGAAGGATAATTATTTATTCCTTTCCAAAGAGGGAAGGAAGGGACGCTGGGGAGGGTCATGTAAGGACAAAATATTGTGTTACTGGGAATAAAACCAAATCCTATCAGCCTGAGAGAAAGGCAGGAGTGGTTGTTATCCCAGGTTCCACCGTGGATGTGATCACTCAATACCCTCTATATTTCCTGTTCTCACTTCCTGCATCCCAGCTCGGGCAGTTTGCTGGGAAAAGCCTCTCCAGTTTGCCATAACCCAGGGACAGGATGGATCAGCAGTGAGTGCAGGGGATGTGAAGCAGCATCCAGTCCTTCCGTGGGGCAGAAAATCTACCTTTGAGTTTTAATTCTCTGTAAAAAAAGACTTTCCTGGTCCTGTTCCCTCTTTATGCACTGCTGTGCGATGGACTGGTCACCGAGGAGCCTCCACCACTGCCTGGCCCTGCCGTGGTTGTGGCCGTGGCTGTTCCAGGGCTTTGATGGCAGATTTTCCATTTTCCCTTTGCTCGGCCCCGGCGAGAGCCAACGGCAGCGCTTCTAATTAGGGAGGGTAATTCCTCCCAAACGGGTCCTCTCCCTTTGTGAGCCCGTGGGTTTGCCAAGAGAATAAAAGCGCCCTGATTGTCCCCTCCTTTCAGCCCTTCCCCTGATGAGGAGTGTTGCTACACCTAATAAATTAAAGGACACAAAGTTAATGAATTTTTCATTTGAACTCACAGCTAGGTATGGATTAGCGAGGCTGACGTTGCTGAAGAGCTCAGAATTAGGAAGGGTCCTACAGGGACATTTTCCTCTTTGCTAAAATCTTTTCATTCACCTTTTCAAGCATTATCTTGCTGGGCAGAAAGAGTTCTTTTCACGCTGTATAGCCCGTGGGGTCTGCTTTTTTTTCCACATAAATGTGATCATTCATTTTGTTTGTCTAATGGATAAAAATAAAGGGCAGTGTGAGTGACATTCAGACAGCTTTTCTCCTCAAAGAGAAGGGATTCATGCGAACCTGAGCAGCACTCTGGAGCACACTGAGCATTCACAGTCCCAATTCCTTTAAATTCCAGTTGACACCAGTGGAAAGTTGGTTTTCCTCCCACTTGAGCAGGGCTGGGAGCTGCAGGCAGCTTGGCCTTCTAAATAAAACCACACTCAATTTATTTAAAAAT
The DNA here is from genome assembly GCF_031753505.1 of Anomalospiza imberbis. Taxonomy (NCBI): domain Eukaryota; kingdom Metazoa; phylum Chordata; class Aves; order Passeriformes; family Viduidae; genus Anomalospiza; species Anomalospiza imberbis. The sequence continues at coordinate 4,646,672 of NC_089694.1, forward strand.
TAATTTTAAGTTAATCTCAAAGGACCTGAACGATTCAGAATTATTTGCTGAATATGAATTTCAAAAGATTGCAGCTGCTTTTTGTGTGCAAAATGATTTCTGCTTCCTGGAGCCAAACCTGCCCATGCTCCATTTGGAGGGAAACATTAATTTGTTATCCCTGTATTCCCTGCCCAAATGAAACCTTTCCCTAAGAACTTCAGTTTACCTTCACTTGCCTTTTGACACTCTGAAGACTCATTAAAAAAGTGAATCAGGTTTTTGGTTAAAACCAGAAGCTGTGGTAGTGCACAAGAGGCTGGGGTAGGTGGGGGGACTGGGGTCACTTCCCTCATGGGGTCCTTACTCTGGACCAACCCGGAACCCCAATCCCAGTGAGCTCTGGCTTTCCCACCCCCCAAATCCGTGGCTGAATCACCTTAGAGATCATTTCTAGTTAGAACAGAACCAAGTGGGATCTCTTGTGATGCTCCAAGACACGGTGGGGAGGAGGGGCAGAAATTACTGCAAAAATTAAAAGGAAAAAAAAAGGGATAAATCCCACAATAAATCCCACCAGCCTCTTGCAGGAGCCCTGGTGTCTGACATGTAGATCCATGGGGAAAGGGGGAGTTGGAGCTGCTGGGCAGTGGGATGGACAGGATGAGGATGCTCCCTGCAGCCCCTGGCTGTGGGAACTTTCCCCAGCATTCTGTTTCTGCCTCTGGGCTCTCACCACCCTTTACTGTGAAAGGTGGCAGTGGGTCTTTCCCACTGGAAGTGTTTGCCCAAATCCTCCTGCTGGGATCCCACTGTCTCAGTTTTGCTGTTCAAACTGGAAATTACATTTTTATTCAATTCCTGCACTAAACCTTTAAGTTTTATTGCTGACTGCTTTTGTAATAACTGTATGGTGCACCTATTAAATGCATTTCAGCAGCAGATTATTTTATGCAATAAAGGTGCAAAGGCCTTTGGGAAGAACCTATTGCCCATTTCAAGCAGAAACACTCCATGCAGGAGAGGTTTCCCCACTTCATAAATAATTTGGGATCAAAGATCCTGGCACTGGGTTAGGCAAGGGTGAGCGTAAATCTGGCTTTAACTGAGATTCATGTTTCTATTAAAAAGTAATTGCAAGGAACAAATCCTGATTGTCTTAATAAGTGATATTTATGTCCCTCAAGCAGCAGAATGGATCCATCATTTTATACACAGCTCTGAAAAAAAGATTAGCACTGCTTGTATCCCTTTTTCCATTGCTGCTCCTACCCCTGTGCCCCCTATTCCTTTGTCTTGGATCTCCCAGAGCCCATACAAGTTACCTAGAATTCCCTTTTCAAACCTAGAAACTGCTGTCACCTTCCAATTCAGGTAAGAAAGAGCTGGAAAATGATCCCAAGTAGGGAAAATTTCATTTCTGGTTTTGGTGGCAAGTTTCAAAACCCTCAGCATGAGTGGTGATGAACAATTCCCGTGCCTGTGGACCTGCACCATCTGCCAGTGGGAGAATTTGGAAAAGTTTTGGGGGTGGAGGAAGGTTGTTCTGGAGGGAAATATTCCTCTAGGGATTAATTTTGTGCAAATCTTCCTGTCAAACACTCCAGAAGCTGATGCCCTTGTGAGTGGTGCTCTAACCAAGGTCTCTCCTGCTCTAATGGCAAAGGAGATTCCCCAACAGCTGCCAAGGGGGCACCTTGAAGGTGCAGAGCAAAGTGGAGGAGATTTATCAAAATTATTAGTGAAAACTAATTATAAATTATGTCTCAGGGATTCAGGTTTTTGCTTATAGATTAGTTTTACCATTTCCTTCTGATTTTTTTCTTTTCCCTAATATGAAAAGAAAGTTATTGCAATCTGTTGATGGCATCAGCACAGAGTGGGAACAATATTCCAATGATTGCTTCTCCAGTTAAAATATCTCCAAGTGCTGCTCTTCCCTCTTTTTCAAGGATGACTACTCTTGCTGAGCATCTCTGTGGGTTGTTTTCTGTTTTTTTTTTTTTTTTTTAAGTGAATGACACTTCTTGCAACAGAGAGAATTTCAGTGTACACATTTGCTTTGTGGCACTTCCTAATCCGCAGATCCAGGCTGATTTGCAATTCAAACAGTAAAAAAGATATATTTCTAAAAGTACTTTTTAATGGAACCAAAAGGGATTCCAGAGGAAATATTCAGAGACAGCCAACACTTCTGCATCATAAATGTGCTGTGTTTCTTCCTAGCTCCTCCATTCATTATTACACTCGCAAACAATTCGTTGTTGATAATTAATATTAATTCCATTTGCTTAATTGACAGAATTACCAGGGGGTGACGAGATCGGCTTCGCAGTATTAAATAATTTTTACCAATTTGTAGTGCTCAGCTTGCTGCTCTGCTGATTTCCCAGTGGCTCCATCTCCTGCATCTCCGGGCAGACACAGGGGGAATCACGGAGCTTTGGAATCCGGGCTCGGCACCGGAGCCTTCTCTGGGAGAACCCCGAGCCCGTGCCTGATTACCCAGCCCTGGGATCCTCCTGCTGCTGCTGCTGGAACCCCAGAGAGTTCCACAGCATATTGCTTGGGTACATCCCACGGTGTTCAGCACTGTGAAAAAAACACAATTTTTGTCTAATCAGGAGCTTTGCTGCTCAGCTCAACGGCACTGCTGCGCACCCTTCATCACCTTCATCCACAGCACTGTTTGCTGTGGGGACACATTGCATTAATATTTTCATGTTCAAACACAGCAAAAATTACATGGGCAGCCTGAGTTTTTCTGTGCAAGAGCTCAGAGACTCCCCCACAAAAAATTTACCAAAAAAAATTTAATTTCTGTTCTGGAACGCAGACCAAATATTTAGCACGTGGAATGGAGTGAAAAAAAAATCCTGCTTGAGGAATTTCGTTTATTTTTTTCTATTAATTGAATTTGTAAGGGCTCTTTTCTGTAATACAAGAATAGTTACTCCTAAAAGGATCTTCAGTGATGATTTTACTGCACAGGTGGTTCTGGAGTGCAAAGGCTGTGTTAGCACCATGGATGTTCAGGAGCTGCAGCACTTAGCCCCAAAAATTTGCTGTGTGAACCCAGCACTGCCCTTACACACCAAAGCACTCCCCACGCTTCAGCCCGCACCCCAATTCATGCTTTTTTCTCTTTTTTAGTGTTCTTTCTCATTTTTACTCCCCTAGGTTGTGCTGTGCCAAAGCACACCCAGCAGGGCACAGGTGAGGCTGAAACCCTCCCATCTCCTGGCTGACCCTTTTTTGTCTGCCCTGTTCCCCTTCCCTCCTCCCTCGTTTTGCAGACCAGGAGGGACTTCCCTTGCCCAGGAGGACAATGGGAACCCATCACTGCAGGGCTGGGATGTCACCCAAGGAGCTGCCCTGGGGACACCTGGTCCTGTTTGGGAGTTTCGGTGTATTTCAACACAGGGGGTAAATGATGGACAAAGCCCAAGAAACAGCACTGAATGCCTGTGGCCAGGTTTAAAAGGCTGTGAAACCTGGTGGAACTTCCTTTTTTAGTTTTCTTTCTTTCTTTCTTTAAGATTTTGGTTTCCATAAAGCACTTGGGATGTAAGGTGTGGGATAACTGATTTAACCATGCACCTTTTCTCACCTATTGGCCCAGTTCTTCCTGTCCTCTTCTCCTGTGTCCAGGTGTCTCAGTCCCTGCTGGGTACCACCTGTAAGTTAACATTAAATCATGTATTTCTATTTATGTGATACTAATCCTGCTTGGTGCCTACCCTACATTCTTAATGCTTTGCAACTGATACATTTTATGTACATATATTTATTTTTTAATACTCTATTACAAAACAAATTTTAAAAGGCTGTTAATGATATAGCAGAAAATAAAAAAATATCAATGACATCATTATATTTAATGTTTTGGTTTTACTTTTCATACACTTGTAATAACTGCCACTTTAATGACCTGTTATTTTCATTACCAACTATCAGATCAGATGTGATTTTGAAAACACAGTGTAATTTTCCAGAGTCATTTGTTTGGGGCAATAGTAAGAAATAATACACTTAACGATTTTTCATATTTTTCTTTCACAGCTCTTCTTAAACAGGAGTTACCTCAAGCTCAGTCTTTGAGCAGCTCTCAGTAGCCCAGGGCTGCTCCTGGTTTGGGAGGTTTTGTCTGCAGACTGGATCTCTTCATCCTTTAGAGCTGACAGAAACTTTCTTTTCCTGCCAGGAAAATTCAGTGTAAATCCAGCAATTTGTGGTGACAAGCAGGGGTTTTACAGGGGTGGGATGAGACCTTTGAGGCTGTCTGGATGTTTGTAAATTGTCCCTGCTCATGGGCACTCATTGATGCACAGGCATCTTAAACACACAGTGAGATTAGGATGTGATGTATTTAGAACAGATAAAAAGCAAAAACATGTCCAGGGTTTGACTGGGCTGTACAGCCCACGGTGAGATGTGAGAGCCAAGCAAGGAGCTCACAGGGGCTGGAGCAGGAGTGGTGTCCCAGCAGCACAGCTCTGTGCTGGCAGCCTCCAAAATGGTTCATTTCTTGTGTTTCTACTTAAAACCTCTGAGGACTGATGATGGCACAGCCAATCTCTGTTTGGGCTTCCCAATTTCTGCAGCTGGTCAGTGTTGGGGCTGGGAGGGCTTGGTGCCCCCGGCTGGGTGATTGCCGTGATGTCACTCAGGCCATGGCTCAGGTGTCATGCCACCTCTTTGTTTTGGGCTGTTCCACAGCAGAGAGTGAATATTGTGCTGGATTTGTGCCCTCGTTGCAACAACCCTGAGGTAAATTCTTCACAAAGGAAACCATTCAGCAGTGGGAATTCTGTTCATGTCAAGCTTTTGCAAGCTTGGAATCCTTCTGTACAATCCTGCTTTTCGCTAGAGTGGGCAGATCTATGTAAGTGATGAACAGGAACCCAGCACAGCACCTTATAAACACAAAATCCTGCCCTGCTCAGCCCAAACTTCTGCCAGCTGCAGCACAGAGAGGACAACACAGTCCCTCACTGCCCTCAGAGCACCTCAAACCAGCCTCATGCCCCCTTCTTCCCTTCTCATTCCAGTGTTATGGGAACAAAGTATCATACTTTTAATGCCTGGTATGGCCTGTGAAAGACCATAAACATTTAACAGACACATAAGCACTGACTTTAACCTTTTTACTGTGCCACAGCTGGACTGGCCCCACTGCCTGGCATCCCCCAGGTCACCACTGTGGACACGAGGGATCAAACAGCACCAATCCCAAAAAGGTCAGAGCAGCCTGGTGTGTTATCCTCTCCCTTGGAATATATGAGGTGCTACAATTCCCACAGAGCGTTTTCCTACCTTAGGTTGGGGCAAGAGGAAGAAATGGCATGGAATAAATCCCTTGGGAAGACAGTTGTGGTGATGGGGACTGAAACAGGCACCACTGAACTCATCCCTTTTACCACTCCTGTGCCCACAAGAATTAGCAACAACTCAGGATGAGAGGTGGATGTGTTTTCTGTAGGAAATAAGGAAAAAACCCTCAAGTCTTTTCTGCGAAAATAATTGTTTGGTATTCTTTCATTGGATGTGCTTTATATTGGACAAACCAGCAAAAAAACGTATTTTATAGTCAAGGATAAAGAATGTTACAGAGCAGGAAATGTTCACAGTGAGTTTGACACTTGGAGATCATCTAAACTGGTGTGCTGCACAGGAAATGGGCATAAAGCTGGGCAGAGTTTCGTTTTTAACCTGGATTTAGGATGGAGGTCCTGTAACAAGGCAGAGTTTAGTGTTTAACCTGGATTTAGGATGGAGGTCCTGTAACAAGGCAGAGTTTCATTTTTAACCTGGATTTAGGATGGAGGCCTGTAAGGGATGCTCTCTCTCACTGGGCTGGGTTGGAATTGCTCCAGCACTGTTTCTGCCTGAGGAGTGGCATCCAGAGAGATTCCACAGGGAAGGAAACTCCTGCACAGAAGGCTGAGAGCCAACATGAGATGTGCAGGTGTGCTGTGCACACCCAACCCCGTGGAGTCGGAGGCAGAAGAGCAGATCACAGGGAGGGGAGCCCAGGACCTTTCCCAGCATCTGTTGTGCTCATCTGCATCCCATTCTGGGATGGCTGGGAAGGGGCCACGATTTTCCCAGGTCCAGCTGAGACAGTTCCAAGTGATGCTTTACCACAAAGGTTCTCCACCACAGAGAACTGGGAACTCAAAAAAAGCCCAGAGTTTGTCATTTTCTTGTGCACCATCCTGAAAAATCTTTGAACTGGGCTTTGTACTTGAAATCTAATCCTGTTATAAATATCTTACTATGCAACTGCATGTTTTTTCTGTGCAAACCACTGCCAGCCACATCACCATGCATTCATTTCTGCAGAGATCTTGTTACAAAGGCAGATTTTCTGAGGCTCTACTACAGCTTTACTACACTATGAAGAACATACGAGAGTAAACCCCACACCATTACATTTTCCATTAGAAACTCCTCGTGGCTGAATAACTGGGAGTGTGCTGCATCCTCTCCCTGCTGCAGCTGGCAGAAGTTTGGGCTGAGCAGGGCAGGATTTTGTGTTTATAGGGTGCTGTGTTAGGTTTCTGTTGCATCACCCAAATAGAACTGCCCTCTCTAGTGAAAAGCAGGATGGTACAGAAGGATTCCAAGCTTACAAAAGCTTGACATGGACAGAATTCCCACTGCTGAATGGTTTCCTTTGTCAAGAATTTATATCAAAGATAATAAAGTTTTAAATCAATAGTCTGAATGTATGCAGAGCTATAATCTTTGTAGATTTGGTAATCCCCTGTGACATTTACAGGACAGTTTCTGCAAACTCAGAATTCCAGAGCTGAATTAGCATTTCTGAGGTGTAGGAGATCCCCTGTGTCTGTGTGATGTGTGTGGAGCAGCAAAGAATCATAAACTCACGTCTGACAGTGTTTGTATTTAAGCTTTAGCAACTCCATTTCAAGATTTAGGGTGGAAAAAAGGAGGCTGTGGCTGATTTTCCCCGTCTGGGAGTGTTTTCTGGCAGGATTTTGATTTTTTTCCCTGTCTCCCCCAGCCGTGTGGAGCCTTGGGAAGCCCGGCACAAGGCCAGCCCTGCTTTGCCCCCGTAACTCACAGATTTTGTGCCATGGAGTGGGACCCCCAGCACCTGCTGGGCGCCTTTCAAGCTGCTTTAACTGGATCACAAGTTCCCAACTGTAGATAGATGTAACAGAGACTAATCCCATAATCTGGACAGAAGTACAAGCCCTGGATGGGGAGCAGCTCGTGTTACCTCCAGTTGCCCTTCAGTGATGGCAGGGGAGCTCAGACACTCTCATCTCCCCCAGCCATTTTTTGGTGAGTAAGATCTGTGGGCTGATTTGATTTGATTTGATTTTTCCTTCCCAAAGTCTGAAGATGAATATGCAAAACAAAACTTCATGCTTCGGCCAAAAAGGAAAACAACTTGGGTTCAGAAATGGCGCTTCTATGCTGGGTAAATATTATTTGTACTCGAGGCATAGAAGGACCGTCATCATTTAAAAAAAAATAAAATAAAATCCAGTGACGGAATAATGGAGCAGAATTTTGGGTGTTGAAATAACACCAAGGGGGAGGAGAGCTGCCGCCCGGCTTTTCACAGTCCCTGTTTGAAATGTCCCCATTTTCAAAGGTCCTTTAGCAGCCCCCAGCTCCTCGGCGTGGTGCTCTGTGCCAGCAGAGCATCGATCAGCAGCTGCCGAGCCCAGAGCCGCCGGTCGATGGCTCCGCAAACCCAGAGCTCCCAGAAATGAGATTTACCACTGGCTTTTTAACTTCTTGTTGACAGGCTCTCGCCAGTGACAGCTCTTCCTTGCTCTCCTCTTTCTCTCCCATTCCAAGATTTAATGCTGTTTTACCACTCTAATTAAGGACGTGATTCTACAAATATTTGCAAGCCGCCGAGGCGCTCGCTGGGAATCGGGAGCCACGGATCCACCCACAGATCCCATCTCAGGCATGTGCAAACCATCCCCACTCCCATCCCCACCACAAAAATGGGAGTTTTAAATCCTTTTGCTTGTCTTGCTTTCCCAAGTCTTTCAAACTTAACTCAAAACCCACTTGGGGTGAGATTTCCTATAATGATCTTCAGCATAGAAGTCTGGCTGTCTTTCCATGACATAAAACCAAAAGTTCCTTACTTTGGCCCTTTCCATCTCTTACAGTGTTAACAAAAATAGATGCTCATTGCTTTAATAAAGGTTTTGATTTGGAAATTATTTACCATTTAGACTTTGTATGCTCTAATTGCTTTTGATTCTTTGGAATATCTCTAATGCAAAGCAGCTGAAAGACTGAGGTTTAAAAATGGGCTCTTGCACATTTGAAGTAAATTTTATCCCGCAATCAGTCATAAAGATCTTAACTGCAGCTATCACATATCCTAAATATGTAATTGCTGTGGAGCCTTTCCAGTCTATTGGTTACAGAATGCTGGAAAAAGGGGAAAGAGAGTACAAATGTAGGCCCTGATGTCTGTGGGTATTTTGGGGGGATATTGAGCAGATTGGTCACCTGCCTCAAATATTGTATAGCTATTTTTTTCTAGGATGGAACCCTGGAATTCAACTGTGCAAAGATGAATGAGTAACTCCATTTGCATGGTGAGCTCACTGATTGCTCTGGTGAGTAAACAATGAATTTTGTCTGGGTTTTGGGATCAGGGCATCCACCCCAGCCCCACATGCTCCAGGGGGAAAGACTGAGGTTTTAAATGTGCCTCCATCCACATGTGGATCTGCCCTAAAATCAGTGGTGGTTTTGGTAGATGGATGCAGCCCAAAAGGACCATGTTGCTCTCATCTTTTCTGCCCAAGCCTAGGGAACCAATACTTAAAAAAATACAGAAAGAAAAACTCAAAATACTCGATTTTGAGAGATTTTAAAAACAACTTGGTCAAATGCAGTCTAGGTATGGATTGGCTGGTCCATATTTTGAATGATCTATAGTGACCAACCTAAAGTGAAATGGCACCTCTGCTTACTTCTAGTAATTTTTTGCTTTCAAGAGAACCCTCTCCCATGTCCTGGCTATCTTTAAAGAGCACAGCTTACAAGTATTTAAAACTTAACCCAAAGGAAGCCTCTGGTTTGGTTTTGTTTTTTTTTTTAATATAATATAAAAAGCATGGAAGATTCAGCCTCAAAAATTGCTAAAGATGTTTAACACTCACCGTTAAAATCACAAAAACGGTGCAATTTATTGTTATCAGAGAAACAAACACTTGCTTTCAGCCCTTTCTTTAAAGGATTGTGCGAGATATTTACATGCCAAATTAATGTGAATGGCTGCTAAATACACACCAAAATTCTTCCAGCTGGGAGACACGGGTGTGCAAAGGCCAGGCCACTTGGGTTCTTGAGGAGAGCAGGGGGAGAAGCTCCCCCAAGCCCAGAGGCTGCTGAGATGGAGCTTGGGGGTGGGCAGCTTATATAAACCCTGGATGTGCTCGTTCTGCTGCTACTTTTTTATAACAAAGCCCAAATTTGGAGTCTCTCATTCTTATGATTCTACCCCGTGCTTCTCTCCACCCCCTCCTGAGTTCTTTAAAAAAAAAATCCCTAAATTCAGAAGGTAACTGTGAAGCTGAAGTTTCTCTCTCCCTGCCCTTGGTTTGGTGGGACTTTGGGATGCTGAGCTCCACCCCGATGGGCTCAGCACCCCGAGGGCTCCCCACGCTCACCATGGATGATGGGCAGCGGAGAAGACAACAGTGATCTGTACTTAACATTAGGTGGCACAAAAGAGTTTCCTTTTGCTCGCAGGAACACTGAAATCGATGGGCAATAACCAGCAGAGATTTTCTTTTCTTTAAACGAAATTCTCCTATTTTCTCCAGCTTTCCAGCAGCCTTTGAAGTGCTTCTGTTTATAAACTCACCTGATTTCGTCTTTCATTGCATCTCTTTTGTCTCAACCTAATTTGTTTTAAAATAAGACATAACCCAGCCCTGGCTGTGGTTGCATTTACAGAGCAGCCAAAGGGCTCTAAAACGGGCTAATTTCAGTGAAACGCCTTCTGTCCCTCCTCCAAACCAAGGCTGCCTTTAGGAGCTGTGCCTGTCGGGGCCCTGCGTGTCCAGAGCCACCGTGGGCACGCGGGGCTGGCTTTAACCTGGAGCTTCTCCTCCGCGTCCTCAGCTGGGGCTGCTTACAAACCACGGCTCTTTCCTCCTGCTTCGCTCCCCACGCCACATTCATCCTGTTCCTGGAGCTGACTGAAAAAACGGGCTTTTGGGGGTTATGTTTCCTTCTGCTGCCGCTGTAATCCTTGTGGAGAGAGAGCCGGAGGTCGCGGTCCCGCTGCGGAGCCACCCGAGCTCCGCTGCCCAGCGCAGGGGCGGCCGCAGGCCCGTTGCCCCCAAGGCCGCGGTGCTGCAGCTCACAGGGATTTACCAATGAAATAAATCAGTTTTATGGTTCGGAAACAATGCATGGCCCACTGTTCACGTCCCAGATCCCTCTCGCTCCCAGGTGCAGGAGGGTCGGTGTGCCGGCAGTGCAGCGGGAAGGCGCCTGTCCACTCGCGGGCTGCCGCTGCTCACTGAAGACGAGGGCTCGCTCCCTGCTCGGGCCGCTTCTCAGGATTCCTAAAGGTAAATTGTTTTCCCCCCTACACTGCTGGCAGAAGGCTCGGCTATTGTTTTCTCCGAGGTTCGGCTTCAGAAAGGGGGAGAAGAAACAAAACAAAAATAATAAAAGCCCGTTTCGCCGGCGATCCCTTGAAGTTTTTGCTGCTCCCCTGCCTCCCCCTGCACCCCCCGGCTGCCGGGGCCGGAGCTGCCCCGTTCCCCCCGTACGATGCGATTATTAAGTGTTATTGTTCCTCCGCACGCTGCCCTCCCCGCCGGGGGAGCGGCCCGGGGCGGGGACGGGGCTCGGCGCCGCGGCCCCTCCGCTGCCGGCGGCCGCGGCCCGGGCACGGTGGGCGGGGGGACGGGCGGAACAAAAGAAACTTGCCCGGTGCCCCGCTCGCTGCCGCTGCCCGGGGCCGCGGGGGCAGCGCGGGGGCGGCGAGCCGCGTCCCCGGGACGCGCACCAATATTGATGCACACACAGAACGCACGGACGCGCGGCCGCGGACACACGCTGCCCTGCCCTGCCCTGCCCTGCCCTGCCCCGCGGCAGCCGCACGGATCCCTTTTCCGCCCCGAAAGCGCTTTTTTTTTTTTTCCCCCACCCCAAAGCCGCGGCAGGTGTCAGCGGCACTGCCGGGATCGGCCCCTGGAGCCCCCCCGGCCGTGCCCGGGGCTGGGGGGCCGGAGGAGCCCCCGCGCCCCGGCTCGGCCAGCGCACAAACCACGCACCCGCAGTTTTCCAGCTATTTTGTTTTTCTTTCGTAAAAATGTTTATTTAAACCTTTTGTTTTTTTAATTAATTTTTTTTCCTTTTACAACAATAAAATATTGCGTCAATATAAACCCCTTGACTAAAACTGGTCGACAACCAAACGTTACAGCCACTCGTGTGTTTCGTTATTATTTTTATCCGACACCCATTTAGGCTTCTTTTTTTTTTTTTTTTTTTTTGTTGTTTCTTTCTGAAACGTTTTTTTTCTTTCTTTTTTTTTTAAACATAATGCGGAATTTATTGAAAATAAATAATTGTTGGCAACTGCAATAGGCAATTTTGGATAAAATAGTTGAAAAAAGCAACCTTTAATGAAAATAGCGTTTATTATACATCAGTTACTAAATGAATAAACTAAATGATCTTTCTTTAAATTAATAACTTCCAAAAAACGTTTAATATACAAAACTGTACAGTTATAAAGTTGGCAGAAATAGGCAGGTCCTCAGTGTCGAGTTATTTTTTTTTCTTTTTCTCTTAATTTCTTTTTTTTTTTTCCTATTTTCTTTTTTTTTTTTTTTTTTTTTAGCGCTTACTGAAAAATACTTGAAAAATATAAATGTCGAAAGGAAAAAATCTGGAGGAGGGAAAGGTGGGGGGGAGAGGAAAGGAGGAAGGGGGGGATGCTGTGCGGGAGCTGCGGAGCGGGGACCGGCCCGGCCCTCGGGGGGCCGCGGGTGCAGCCCCGGGAGCGGGGGGGGGGGAGCCCGGCCCTGCCCGGCGGCCCCGGGGGTGCGGGGCTCGGGGGGTGCGCGCACACACACACACGGACAGACAGACAGACACACACACACACACACACACGGACCCCTCGCGGGTGGGTGCGTGGCCACCGCACCCCCCGCCCTTGGGGACAACAGAGCCCCGGGCTGGGAGGGACAGGGGGAGAGGGGGCGGGTGCAGCTCAGCACTTCCCTGCGCCCGAAAAACGGCGTTTGCATTACAGTGACTTTGTTTTGGTGGTTGAGGGTTTGTTTTTTTTGTTTTTTGTTTTGTTTTTTTTCTCTCCCTGTTTTGTTTTGTCGGTGATTATTATGATTTTTTTTTCTTCCCCCCCCCCCCACCTCCCCCTCCCCCCCTAGAAAAGCTTTTCCACAAATCCAGCATCTCCCTGCGACGCGGAAAGAAGCTCAGCGTGAACCAAATGCGGGCGTTTTCTGTCCTCTTCCCTCCCTCCCTTCCTCCCTCCCCCCGACACCTCATTCCTCTTCACTATCGAAACAAAATACAGAAAAACCGATTTCCGAAGCGAAAGCGCAGAAGGATAAAGGTGTTTTACTACAGACCTCAGTCTGGCGCTGATCAAAAAGCCCAACTCATCTTCGGAAAGAAAAAGACTGGCAAATGCCACGGGTTTGGTTGTGATGCTTAATTTCGGGTAAATCTCCTAGAAATAATTATTTATATATATATATATATATATAATTTTTTTTTCCTTGTGAGAAGAAGGGATGGGGGAGGTCAGGCTTGCGACCCGACCGTTTTACGGTGTTGGGAAGTTCTTGAAAAGGAAGAAAAAAGCTGCAACAAATAAGCCTGTTCTTCACATCGGTGCGGGGCTCCGCGGGGCTCCGCGGGCGCGGAGGGAGCCCCATCTCCTCGGGGTGGGGGGTGAGGAAGGGCCGCGGCCGCCCTGCCCCGGCCCCGCTGGGTGACACTGCCGGTGCTTGGGGAAGGGAGGAACGTTTGGACTGCTCAATTCGATACAAATTAGGTCACAAATATTGTGTACAGTTTGTAGTAAAACACCTCAGACATTTAAAAACGCTATATAAGTCTTTAAAAATGCAAAACTAGTCTATTGTAAAACAGATTCACCTGAAATACAGCTGATATAACCAAGGCGCTGGAAGGTTATTCATAGGCACACATCTGTCTTTCCTTTTCTGTCGGGTCTTTCGTTCTTTTTTTTTTTTTTTTTAATTTTCTATTTTTCCGTGGGTTTTCCCTTTTTTTTTTTTTTTTTTCTCGTTTCTTTTCTTCCTTTTTGTTTGCGTTTTGTTTTGCGGTGGGGTTGGTTGGTTGTGGGGGTTTTTTTTTTGTGGGTGTTTTTTTTTTGTTTTTTTTTTTTTTTTTCCTTCGTCCTAGCAGAGACAGAAAACAAACCTCGTCTGCGAGTAAACACCGTGTGTGACCAGCGGAAAGGTCGGAGAGAGGAAAAAAAATAATATTGCCGAGGCGGCGGCGGGCGGGGACCCCTCGCCGCGTCTCCCGAAAGCATAAGTTAAAGCCCGGCGGGCAGTCCCGCGGCCGGGCAGTCCCGGGGCCGCAGCCCGCGGTCAGAGGTCGTGGCAGGCCGTGTCCGTTTTCACGCCGTGCGAGTACACGTCGTGCTGCGGCTGCTCGCCCGGAGGGGTCATGCGCTTCTCCTTCTGCCGCCGGTTGCAGAACCAGACCCGCACCACCTCCTTCTCCAGCTGCAGGCTGTCCGCCAGCGAGGAGATCTCCTGGGCGGCCGGCTTGGGGCACTTGAGGAAGTGCGTCTCCAGCACGCCCTTGACACTCACCTCGATGGAGGTCCGCTTCTTCCTCTTCCTCCCCTGCGCCGCGATCTTGTCGATGCTCGTGGGGCTGCCGGTGGAGGAGTCGGCCTCCTCCAGCCACTTGTTCAGCAGCGGCTTCAGCTTGCACATGTTCTTGAAGCTGAGCTGCAGGGCCTCGAAGCGGCAGATGGTGGTCTGCGAGAAGACGTTGCCGTACAGGGTGCCCAGCGCCAGCCCCACGTCGGCCTGGGTGAAGCCCAGCTTGATGCGGCGCTGCTTGAACTGCTTGGCGAACTGCTCCAGCTCGTCCGAGGTCGGCGTCTCCTCGTCCGAGTGGTCCTGGCAGTGGTGGCCGCCCAGCTCGCCGTGCTCGCCGCCGGCCTCGCCGCGCAGCCCCGGGTGCAAGCCCTGGCCGGCGGCGGCGGCGGGCGGCGGGGTGAGCCCGCCGTGCTCCAGCATGCCGCCCACCGCGAACCCGCCCTGCGAGTACACGCTCAGGGGCTGCCCGGCGGCGGCGGCGGCGGCGGCGGCGGCGGCGGGGGGGGCGGCCAGCGAGGCGCTGTGCGCCGGGCTGGCGCCCCAGGCGCTGGGGTGGTTGGCGTGGGGCGAGTGGTGGGAGACGTGGGGCGAGCGGTGGTGGATGATGGCGCCCAGCTGCAGGTCCTCGCGGCCCGGCTTCACGTCGGGCTGCTCCAGCGGGCCGCCCGCCAGCGCCGCGGGCCAGGGCGCGCCGTCGCTCAGGCTGGTGACCCAGTGATGCCCCAGCGGGTGCCCATTGCCGGGGACGCCCTGCAGGTACTCGCTCTGCAGCAGCTTCTGCGGGCTGCGGAACGGGCTGCCCTGCTGCATGCCCGCGCCCTCGGCGTGGGCGAGCGCGCCGGCGCCCAGCAGGCCGTAGGGGTTGGAGGCGGCTGTGGCCATGGCCGCGGCAGCCCCACGAGTTATACTGTGCCGCCGCCGCCGCGCCAGCCTTTGACATCCACCGGCACGGCGGCCCGGCGGCGGCCGCGCCGCGACTGGCAGCCGCGCCGGCCAATGGGGGCGCGCCGCCGGCCGAGCCGGCCAATGGGCGCGGCGCGGGGGCGGGGCGGGGCGCTGTGGGGCGGGGCCGCGGGGCCGCGCGGGCGCGAGGCAGGAAGTGAATCACTCCGCCGGCACCGGGGGCCGGGCGCGAGGCGGCCCCGCCGCTTAACTCCTTCCGCGCCGGGCGGGCAGCGGCGGGGCCCGCGGGGGCGGGGGGGACACGGCTTATTAAATGGGGAGCGCCTGGGAACGGGGGGGGGGGGGGGGGGGGCGGGGGGCACGGCTTAAATGGGGAGCGATTAGCGGCGGGCAGAGGTTAAACGGCGGCGCCCCGGCGGCAGCCCCGCGGGACCACCCCGGCGCTGCCCCCGCCCGCCGGTCCGGGCGCGCTCCGGGTGCGCGGCGCCCGCTCCGCTCCGCTCCGCTCCCCTCCTCCCCCCGTGCGGCTGCCCCGAGCCGCGCGTCCCCGCCTGCCCCGGGCCGTGCTCGGCAGGAAACAAACGGAGAAAAGCCCCAAATAATAAAAAACAGCCCCCAAAAAAAGGAGCTTCCCGGCCTCGCCGCCGGTAAATCCCGGTGGATGCTCCTCAAAGTTGGCAGCGCGGGCGCGGTGCGCCGCCGCTGCGCGCCTGGCGGGCGGGCTGCAGGGCATAACCGGGGAGAAAGGAGAAAAAAGGGGGGAAAAAGTGAGAAAAGGGAAAAGAATGGGGAGAAAAGCGCGTGCGGTCCCCGGGACCCCCCCGCGGGAGGAGCGGGGGGAGCGCCGAGCCCCCCGGCTCGCTCGGGCCCGGCGGGCAGAGCTCCGCACCCGCGGAGCCCCGGCGGGGCGGGCGGAGGCGCAGCCCCGGGACCCCCGACCCGCTCCCGAGTTCCAAAATGACCTTTCCCTGCATCGTTTTGGAGGTAACCGAGCTGCGTAATTATATTTGCACTTCCAGAAGACTGCATCAGAGTCCCCTTATTGGTTTGAAATTCCATTAAATATATTGCAAGAGCTCCTAGGTTAAGCTTGATTTAAATTTGCATACATTTTCATATATTTAGCAGAAATAAAAGAAGGCTTGCAGCTACCAGAAAGTCATTAAGGCATTAGTTTCTCTGAGAAGACAGATCTGAAGAAAATTCAAGAAAATGAGAAAATAGATCTAAATAAGGTGAGCGCTCCTCTGGTTCCTTCCGAGCCGGGTCCCATCGCTTTCCTCATTATAATAATAATAATCACAATAATTTCTCGCCGGGGCAGCGTGTGAAAGGGGTAAAGGCAGGGCTGGGGGGTGAGGAGCAGAGAGGGCTGGGGCAAATCGCGATATATCGGGGACTCCGCGGGTCCCCGCCGGGCGAGCGCTGCGCTGCGCGCCCGCGGGGGTGCGGGGGGCGGGGGTGCTGCTCGGAAAATAAATCAAAAATTCGGAAAAGTAAATGAAAGAATGAAGTTTGCGGGTAGAGGGGCGGCGGTGGGGGCTGTGCGGCGGGGGGGTCAGCGGGAGGGCCGGGAGCTGGGAATGTCCCCGCTGGAGCCGCGGTCCCGGCGCGGGGCGGTGCGGGCGGTGCGGGGCGCGCAGCTCCGCGGCCGAGCCCGCCCGAGCGCGGGGAGGGCAGGGAAGGAGTTATAGCAGCAGCCTCTTCCTCGCTGGTTTTTTTAGCCTTTCCTTTTTATTTTTTCCCCTTTCCTTTTCTTTTTTTTTTTTTCCTCCCCCCTCCTTCTTTCCTTTTTTTTTTTTTTTCCCACTCTCCGCCTTCACAAGCTCCTCGAAATAAACATCACCGCAGCCCGCGGGGAAAAAAGAAAAGAAAAAAACACCAACCCCCCCCCCCAACAACATCAAATCCGCACTGTATAAAAACGTAACTAAATTATTTAAAATTAATTTGCACTTTAACTTCCGAAACAATTTTTCAAATCCCATTGCCCGTGAAAATAGATGTTCAGATCCGCCGTTTAATTAAGGCAGAGTCTCTGGCAGGGAAATAAAACCCCGAACGTCCCATTTTAATCTTTGCTGCAAATGTAGCTAAGGCAGAGCCCGGCTCTGCTCCTGCCGAGGCGGCTCTCACCTCGCCTATAGCAGAGTATGGTGGATTTTATAGTGTTTTTATCTGCATATAGTTAAATCTTCTTGCTGTTCTAACTAATCTGCTGGAGAGGGTTTCTTTAGCTCTTTCCTGTCAGTCTAACTTCCCAAGTGTAACAGATGCCGCTCTCAAGCGGTCCTTTCTGCTGCTTTTCTTTATTCAGCCTCGCATTTTTCTCCCCATGATCTGGGTTTCCATAGAGAGAGGAATAAAAGGGGGACCATGGCCACAAATCCCCTGCCCCATGCAGAATAAAAGAGCCTTATTCAATAGCCGACCCCGTCTGGACATGGGAGAAAAATAAGTACATGCAAAGCTACTGTTGCAAGAATTTGTAACTTATTTTTCATAGACCGAAACCCAATAAAGTTTTTTTTTTTTTAATTAAAAAAAAAAATTTAAAAAAGTTTTTGGGTTCGGACTGTGCGCTCGAGCCCTTTGGCTCTGGGTGTCCCCGCCCCGGAGGGACCCGCGTTCCCTCAGCAAATAACTCGCTTTAATATCTATTTTTTCTGCTAAATCTTTGGCGTGAAAAAGCTCGCACAATAGCTGGAGGCAGGCACCGTCCTGGGGCAGCGAGAAGTCGCTATAGAGATCGCCCCGCTTTGAAGTGCAGGAGCTGGGATTGTGTCGAGTCCCCCTGGCACAGGCGGCACCGGGGCTTTCTGGGGTCACCCGGCTGCGTGGCTCGGCCGTGGCCGTCCCCTCGGTGGCAGCGGCGGTGTCACCCACGCGTGGGGCAGGGCTGGCTGTCCCCGCTCCAGCCCCACTCGCTCCCATTTGAGAGCTCCGCTCGGGATGCGCTCCTTCCCCACCGGCTCCAGGGGCTGGAGGTTGGCACCTGAACCCACCAACGCGCTTATTATTGTGACAGAGCTGATTTTAGTATATTTAAGAGATTTTGTTTTTTCCCCGCACTCCTCTCATTGTTCATCCGCGGGAGGGGAAGGAGAGAGAGGGGAAAAAAAAAAAAAAGGTCTAAAAGGGGTTCGTTTTGATTGTGTTTAATACAGCATGAAGCTCGGAGCGGTAAGCTGTGCCTCGGTGTCGTGACCTCTATATTGAAAACTTCACCTTCAACACAAGTTCACTTTAGAGACAGGACGAGTTAGATTGCGCTTGGTGGGAACAAGTGCAAATTTAAAAACAGAGTCAATCATAATGGGGGTGGGGGCTGGGAAAGGGCAATTTAACCGTTTCTGGAGCCAGGAGTTAAGGTTTGCATTGTGTACATCCAGGCGCTGGGGCTCCTGCTGAAACCCAGCCGCCCATCAGTGCTGAGAAAGCGGCTCCTGGAGCTCCGGAGAGGCTTTGGGAACACCTAACCAGCGTGGGGGAAGCTTAGGAAGCAAAAAGGAATTTACAGAGTATTAGCAGAAATTAGCCAATACCGACACAAGCTCAATTAGTTCCTTTTTTTTTTTTTTTTTTTTTTTTTTTTTGGTCTCTGTTGGCTGCTCTTGAACGTGAGTAAATGCTGTGCAGGGAGAGAGGAGGGAGAGAGCCACACAGCCATCTCCGAGCCACAGCCAGGAGATGGACTGACAGATTGCAAATTAAACTAGTCCTAATGTACGAATGAATGCGCCCCCCCCCAAATCTCTCCCAGCACCAGCCCGGCAGCAAAGAGCCCGGCACGGAGGGAGCGTGGCTGCGGCTGGGCTGGTCCAGGGGGGGACAATAAAGCCAATCCCGGGCAGGAAAAATCACAAGGTAAATAGTATTTGTATTCTAAGTGCTGCGATTTCCGAAGCGGTTTAGGCGACTCCTTGCTCCTCTGCTCGAATCGCCTGTTATTGTTGTTATTATTATTATCATTAATATATTTTTTTCCACGTTGTTGATATTTGAAAAATGTACTCGCTGCGGGGAAAAAAAAATGTCGTTCATTCGTGCACTACCCCGTCATGTTCAGGTCACTGTTATTTTTGAGCTGGGTCGGTTTTAGGAGGGCTTGTCTCGAACATTTGGTTGACGGAGCAAAAAAACCGTAAATATTCCGGGAAGTCTCTCCAAAGCGCACATTTTTGCCGCGGGAGCGGTCTCGCCGTCTGTGAAATCCACGAATTGTGGTTTGTTGTGTTTAGTGGAGGAGTGTGGATGGGAAGGGGCTGCGGCCCCGCTCCCTCTCCTCTCGGGCGGTGCGTGGCAGCTCCTGAGGTCACGGCAGGAGTTAATAGACCCCACAACAATGCCGATCCCTTCCCTTTTACGTAGGCACTTTCCTCACCGTGCCATTCGAACAGGCGTGATGACAAGAACGCGCTGGTTTCATCCCGGACCGAAATCCCGTGGTTTTTTGGTCGTTGGTTGTGTTTTGTTGCTGGTTTTGTTGTTGTTGTTGTTGTTGTTTATTTGTTTGTTTGGTTGTTTTTAAATTTCATTTTCCGGTGAAGCTTCTCCCAGCAAACGAGGGGATGCGGTCAGAGATGGGCGCCCCCAGCTCCTGCCACCCCAGAGGCCGTCCCTCCTGTGCTTTAGAAACAATCCAAATACAATTCCCGAACGGACAGATTTCTGCTCAGCTGCTCAGACATGTTTAGAGGAGAATGGGTTGGATTTGAGCACGCACTAACTGGCTGGCTAGTTAACCTCTGTTGACTAATGAGACATTGAAGACAAATCGCTCTGTTCCTTGGATGACAAATACCTGCGTTGCTGTTTGGTAGCTTACCGAGCAATTTCCATGTGGGGTTTCGGTTCATGTGTTGTGTTTTCCCTTTCATTTATTTATTTATTATTTATTTAACTATACACTTTTCCAGCTGTAGCTGCCGGCTTGCAAAGCATCCAGCGATGCTCCTGATCTCGCAGAGGGATTGAAACGCCTCCTGCATTTTGAAGCGCCTCGTCATCCCTAGATTTACGTTTATAAATACGTAGACGCTGCTGCTAATTCTTGGTTTTCTCACAGACTTTCGTGTGTTTACGGCTCGGTGGAAAGTTTCCTCCCCGCTCCCTTCAGATCGCGCCAACCGAAGCTGTTATAGAAATGAATTTTCAGGCCAGGCTGCGTTGCTAAAAGATGTTTCCTTCGTGAATCGAGCTTGGGCAGTGCAGGATGGTGATGGTGGGGCAGGCTGGGTGTCGTTCGCTCACGCGTGGCCGAGACCGCCAGCCCTCCGTGGGCCGCCCCAAAAAAGCCCCAACAGCCCCTGCCAAAGCCCCGTGCGCTCCATCCCCAGCGTGTGCGGTTCCCTGGCACCTCCTGGCAGCTTTTTTCTCTCCCCCCCGCCCAGCAGACTGGCGGTGAGAGGCTCTGGAGGCTGCAGCATCCCTTCCCCTCCGTGCCCTGCCCGTGGCGGGGGGTCCCGGGGGCTGCGGAGGAGAAGTTCAGGGGGAGGCGGCGGGGCGATAAATCACCGCGGGCCCCGGGAGCGCACACGGGAGAGTCGCCATCAAAGCGGGGGAGACAGCCCTCGGCTGCGAGAAATAAATGGGAATAAATCAAAGTGGGGCTGCCCGGGGCAGGGGGTGCCCGGGGCCCGCCCCGCTCCGCCCGGGAGCGCCGGAGCGGAGACGGGGGAAGGCGCTCTGCAAACTTTTAATGAAATCACCGGCGGTATCGATTTTTGTGGGTTTTTTTTACCGTGCTTCAGACATTGGAAAGTGTCCCTCTGGGGATGGGGGAGGGGGCAGAAGGCAGCGGTGCAACGCGAGCTGTATTGGATATTGAGTTATTTCATATTTTAGAACATCACGGTGTCTCTGAGGGTCCTCCAGAGAGGAAAGGACTCCGGGGGGGTGGGGGGGGTTTGAGCCAACCCACAGAGCTGGGGTTCAGCCATGCAGGTATCAGTTTGCAGTCCCTTCGTGGAGCTCTAGGGGCCCGTGTTATCCCCGCGCTCCCTGATGGAGAACCCCGGGAGAGCTGGCTCTCCCCCTCGGACAGCACGTTCTTGAAGTGCCACATCCAAGTATTTCCTATTTGCCTCTTCTCCAAACTGTTTAGAAATTACTAGTAGCGGATAAGTAAATTGCAAGTAAACCTAGTGAATTAGGATGATTCTCTATCAGTTTAATTTATGTTTTATAGTTAGTTTAGCCTTCTGATTTGATTGCCTTAGTAATGTGAATTGCCTACAGCTGCTGATGATACAGCTTTAATTCTGTTTTAAAGGTCATGTAAACATGTGCCTGTAGCATAAGGAATGCAAATTCAATTCCCTTTTAATGCTTCCTCACATTCACTTCACAGCCTTCACCTAGAAAATTAGCAGGATTTAATAGGGAGCCGTGTGGCTGTTGTGATTCCATTAAAAGCCCCTCTCCCCCCCAGGCGTGGCTCTCCCGGCCCACCCCACGCCCGTGAGGCGGACACGGAGGCGCTTCCCACGCCCGTTTTGGCGGAAATCGAGGCATTTTCCACCCCGGCACGGACTCATCCCTTCACCTGGGAGCTTTGGCCGCAGGTAACTGTCCCAGGGCTGGAGAACCCGGCGGCACCGGGAATTACCCCTGCAAGGAGCCAGCGCATCACCCAGGCGTGCACCTATGCGTAAGGCTGTAGTACAGCCGCGTGGTTCCTACGTCACGGTGAAAGACGGTGCTGGGAAAGAGAAAAATGGATAAAAATTCTTGTTTTGGGCCGAGGTGGGTTCTCCTCAGCAGGAGGAGAAGCTGCGCCGCGATGCCAAGGTGATAGGTGTAAATGCGAGACGCCTGCGCCTTGCAGACGGGCATTTTCGAATTAATTTTTAAACACAGCCAGCTCTGAGTTCATCAGAGATTGCTTCACCCTACTGCAGGGAAAAAGAAAAAAAAAAAAAAGGTAGAGCCAGAAAAAAATTATTATACCACTGTCTTCCGCCTGGTTCAAAGGGTTTTAGTGAAGTTGCTGGGAAGTTTCCCCTTTGAACGGGCGGGCTCTAACGAGCGGGGAAGAGCGTCAAAAAAAGCCACTCTGGAGTCGCTTTGAAAAGGGAACGATCTGTGTCTCCAAAGCGAGCCAGGGCGAGAGGCGATTCCGCGGCCCCTCCGGCCGCAGGGCCCCGGCAGCGCCCGGGGAGCCCGCACCGGGACCGGGCACCGGGACCGGGCACCGGGACCGGGCACCGGGACCGGGCACCGCGGGAGCGGAGGGACCGGCCCCGCGCACCCTGCGCGCTCCTTCCTGGGACAGCGCTGTCGCAGGAGGTACCCCACACCCCTTTGGTCACGGGGTGTTTTCCTGAGCTCAGGGGGGTCCTCTGCGTTACCCCAAACGCTTCTCGTCCGCCCGCGGGATGCGGCAGCATCCTCCCCTCGCCTTCATCGCCATCACCCGCCTTCATCCCCCTGCCTCTCCCCAGCTTCATCCCCATCACCTGTGCTTTCCCACCAGCATTCCCACTGCTGCCTTCATCCCCATCACTCCCGCGTCCCTCTATCTTCATCCCATCACCCCTGCCTCTGTCTTCATCCCCATCAGCTCTGGCTCCCCAGCCTTCATCCCCACCCCTCTGCCTCCCCAGCCCTGCCTGTGCCAGGCCCTGCTGGGCCACCCCACTCCCCACGCAGTGGAAATGGTTCAGTTGCCCTCAGGTGCCCCCCGGCGGCCCAAGGAGCCGCGGTGCTGAGGGCACCTGCCCTCTTCCCTCGCAGCGGCAGCCAGGAGCCCACCCTTTGCCCGTCTCTTCCTTGGCAAAAATGAGCGTTTTTTAGCAAAATCTGAATACTTGCAGAAACAGCTCATTGGTGATTCTGCTAATGTTGCACACCTCATTAAATAGTCCCAAAAGGAGGTTTAAATGACTTTATTGAATTAAAAATAGCATAGGAAATCACCTATGGTACTTTCATCAAATAATTACTGTAAACTCTATACATACAGCGAGAGATGCCTTTTAACAAATCTATTCCTAAAACACGGGGGGGTTCTGCTTAATGGCTGAAATAACTCAGAGCAGCACAACCCGCTTGAAACATTGAGCCACACTCGGGCACTTCCTAATATGTTCCTGTGTGTTTCCCTGAGTGTTTTTCTTCCTTATCTTTTTTATATCTGAAGTTCTATTCCCCTCCTCTACTCCATGTATTTGATCATTTTTTCAAGTCCCTTGGCTGAACCAATCTCTTTTCATGCAGAGGATAAAAAGAGAAAAACTTCAAAGTAGGTTCAGGTAATTAACAGCTGAGGGGAATATAATCTAAACCATAGGCCCTGCTTTGCACCCAGGTCTGCTTTCAGAGCCAGCCGGCAAGGGAGTGCCTATTCCCTATAGCATCCAAATCTGCTTCCTCTGAACAGCTTTGCCAGGCCTCCAGTTATCACATCTGCATTTCAAACACCATGTCTCTGGCATTAATTATTAATTAGCCTACAGTCACCCCAGAGGATTTAAGTTCCAGCCTGCACATACTTATTCATTGACCTCTATCTTAGTTTTTGTTGGAAAAAAACCCACTAGAATGCTTAATAATTTCCTTTCTCTCAGACCCTCTGTTCCAGTTTCATGGCAGGGAAACAGTATATTTTGAGATGGAAAATCACAGGGTTGTCTAGAAATTTGTTTAGAGCAAAACGCTATGTCAAGAGTTTGAACAAACCATTTCAAAAGATTTAGAAAGAGTTTTGCTGGAGCATTTTTACCTCTGACAAATGAATTTATGGTTTTCCCAGAACTGAGAGATGGTGAAGACGAATGCAAGGCAGTTTGGCTCAGCGTGGAACAGTTCTTCATGTGCACTTTAAAAATACAGACTGGATTTAATTACTGGGTAGCACATTTAGAGGATCAAACCAAGGCAAACGTTTATGTGACAGCTCTGGGGTTACCCTGCTATTGACACTGGTAAGAAGGAAAATAAAAATGCAGTTGCAAGGCACAGGAGTTCTTGGGCATTAAATCTGAGCTCTGTCCTCAGGAATATGGAGCTGAAGGAGCCTATTTTTGTATCAGTCCCAAGGCAGTCTGGAAGAGGCTCCTTAGCCATTAAATAAGTACATATCTCACTGCTGCTTTCTTTGCCATTTTGTGTCTTGAGATTAAGGTTCCAGAAGTAAAAATATCAGAGAAATCAGGTAGAAACTGAGTTATATGATTCTCTTTTTTCTCAAAACTCCATGAAATCCAAAGTGCCTGTTAAGAGTTTGGATGAGCTGTTTATTGAATCCTCCCTTTTGTTAATGGATTTTAATGCTACAATATCCCACCCCTCTGATGAGGCCTCTTTTAATTCCTCGTGCAATTTTCCCTAGGTAAACTTTTTAAAGTGTTGCCGTGGTTTCTCATTTTTATTTGTGGTGGTTCTATCTGAAATAATCATTGAAACATGAAATATTTCTCCACTTTGCTTCCTAAGGAAGTGTTTAGTCTGTAATCACGAGGTCAGACTTGTTGACTTCTGTGCCAGCCTAGAATTGATTTTTGAAAGCATTTAATCTGCACCTAAGACTCTTTGAATTCCTATTTAGTGGAGGATATGGAAAAGAGCTCTGAGACACAAACATTTGTACTTAAACTGCTGGGCTATCTCAGGAAACAAAAATGTGTTTTTCCAAAATTGCAGCTAAACCAACCCTTTCAGAAAATCATAAGCCTGTGCTGAAATGAGCACCTGAAAATAGATGTAGGGGCCAAAACTTGACTTCCATGAGGGATCTCTCTCCTCAGCCTCCCTCAGAGTTTTGAGGAGTTGGTTTGTTGCTGCTCTTTTATTATTTTCACATTTTATGAATAGATCTGGGGAGCATTCAGCATTCAGTAATAACTATTTTTTCCTCTGCTTCAAATATTTAGAATATTTCTTACATTCAATGTAAACAGCAAAAAGTGCCTGCATTTCACAGGAAAAAGAGGAACAGGCAATACTTCAAATTAAATTTCCAGGAAAATGGCTCCCATTTATAAAACAACAGATTGTATCTTGGTGCTGAAGAGGGAGGTAGATCCAGACTATTTTAATGAGACATCCAGGACCTTTTAATCACTTCTGCAGTGATACTAATACCAGTAATAACAGTGATAATGGAAAAAAAAAACCCTGGTGTGAAACCAGGGCTGGAATCTGTTCTCGGTAAATGTCAGAATGTTTCTGAAATTAAAACTTAGTGTTAATGTAGCTCTGTTCCATATGAATATTAAAGAGGAATAGGGACTAAATTTCTTCCACAACAGAGTGAGATGTTTTAGAAAACAGCCACATGGCAGCTCGATCTGCAGGGTTGGATCTGGGGTGATTTTAGGGGGTGGCTGAGGGTGAGGGCAGCTGGGCTGGGTTTGAGCCCTCTGCTGCTGTCTCCTTCTGCCTTTTGTTTCCATTTATTGCCATTTATTAACCAGGTCCTTGGGATAAAGGTTCCATGCCCCAAGATTGGAAATCTGTTACCAGTGCTGTTAAATTACATTTCTATGTGGTTATAGAGCCAGGAGTGAGGAAAGCATGAATGTACAGATACAGTAGGTTTGACATGTTGTGAAATATTTGTACTGTTCATGTTAGGAGAGATGAATTTCTATAAGAAGCCTATTTTATGCTTCATTTTATATATATTTGCATTTATAGCTTTCTGTTAAAGCTTAAATATTTTACTCTGTTGGTGAGATCTAACCCTTGGCAAGTCTGGAAATGCTTTGACCTCCATTCTTATTACACCCTTCACTTTTTTTCATTTAAAATAACACCTGCAATAGTTTTCCAGCCGTGCCTGACATCCACCAAGGACTGAGCTGGAACTTCATTTTGTATTTCGAATGTTTCACACGAACATGTTTGGAATTCAGATTTGGAGGTTGCAGATCACTTTTTATGTAGAGAAGCCACATGGGTAATTCTGATTTTCAATTACTTGAAGAGTGATTATGGTAAAAGACTGTTGATTCCTTGTGTGTTTGGGGTCCATGGGCATCTCTTGATGAAACCCTGGATGCAGTTTGAGGGAGGCTTTGCCACCTGTACAAACAAAGCTCTTGTGGAAGGGGTGGGTGAGGTGGAGATCTCTGCAGTTATTGCTGTGTCAGCAGAAAAGGGGTTAGACTAGATCAGAGGAGAATGTGGGGCTGGACCTTGAGCTGACATCCCTGTGCAGGGTGGTGCTGAAATTTGGGGAGCAAGGCTGGGTTACAGGAGCAAAGGATGCGTGTAGTGCCACCAAAGGCTGCACGAGTGACATCAGAATGATTTTGGGTAATGTCTGAAATAATCGAAGCCTCTGGAAGATCCCTGTCCTCCTCGGTGGTTTTGTTGGCAATGAACATGCCCTGGATGTGCAGCACGTGCAAAACTGATGTGATGAGGGTGTGAGCAGGGAGGACCCATGAGGAGGCAGCAGACTCCTGTGCCCAGAGGTGCCACAGATCCTCAGCTGTGGGACAGCAGTGGGGACTTTGGCTCGGTGACCATGGTGACCATTTCTGTACTCAGCCTGAGCCCATCCTGAGCTTGCTGTTTCCCTGACTACAACCTGACCATGTCTGTCCTCCTAAACTTTCCTTTCAGCCACGTCAGCCCTAAAGTCCCAAAATGTGACATCCTCAGAGCCCTTGCTGACCCCTCATCGCATGCGGCGACCCCGGTGTGTTTTAGCTCTTCCAAGGCAGGGAAGGGCTCAGGCTGAGCCTGGCAGGTGGCCAGCCCACAGCCCCTGCTCGTGGCCACCTGCGGAGGGTTTGTGGGATGGCTCCTGCCAGGCAGCCCCTGGCACAGCCAGCACATCCTTCTCCTGACCCACCACCTCCACCTGGGGCACCCACGCTGAGCTGGGCACTGAGCTCCTTGGCAGTGCCCCTGTGCAAAGTTTTGAAGACTTTTTATTTAGAGTTCCTCATCCTCCCACTTATGAATTTTCCTTTCTTTTTCCTTATTTATTTTAGTTTCTCTTTCCCTCTCCACGCAAAATTTGCCGGGGCTCCATTTACTGCCCTTGCTGGGAGTTTGCAGTGGAATAAGTTAATGGGGCCAGGTTTAAGGTGAATTGTCACAGCTTGGGTGACTTCAATCCGCTGGCAGTCCAGCCTATTTGGTTGCAAATAATGTGCTTTCTAAAATAAAACCTTTCATCACCAAAATCATAGAATATTGGAATGGTTTGGGTTGGAAAACACCTTAAAGATTGTCTCATTCCAACCCTGCTGCCATGGACAGGGGGAAAAAATAGGAACAGCATTTAAAAAACCATTTATACACACAATCCAAAGAATAACAACGATATTTTGGAATTTTTGGCTTTTATTATCATTGCTGTAAGTTTTGAAATCACAAACCCGAGTGTTTGTGTGTGCCATGTAACTGCTACCACCAAATCACATGTAACACTCCACGGTAATTGTGTTCATAATTATGGAGTTAATTGAATTTCTGCAATAGTTAAAAATGGGCACATAAAAGTCTCTCAAGATTAAATGTTTTAGTTAGGGAAGAACACACTCTTTTGGAATATTGAATAAAACAAAAGCAGTTCTCATATGCAAGTGAGCTTATGACTGATGAAATAATCTCCCAAAATGAACCTTGTCCATAAACGCTGTTCCAAACTGGGGGGGTCACACAGCAGCCAGAGATTTTTTCAATGCTCTAAGAAGGAAAAGCTGTGTGTGTGGAGGTGTTTGTGAGCTGGAGAGCCATGGTAGAAGAGCTGCAGACTCTGCATCTGCCAGGCTTGGGAGGTACAGGAGTGCTCTAAAAATGCTCTGCTGCCAAATTAGCCCTGCTATTGACAGGGTAATATTGGAACAACGAGTTAGAAAGTCAGATTTTGCTTTAGGTTTTGGAAAGGAGAGGTAGCTTTTTTTCTTATTTTTTAATTTATATTTTGTGATCTCATTGGTGTTTTTGTGCCACTTTGGGCTAACTTAACTCTCTGATTCCACAGAAGAGTCACAAGATGTAAAACCACAGAGAATGTGAACCTGTGGGTCTGCTGTCTTTGTCTTGTGTGTTATCAATTGATTTATCTTTGGAGAGAAAAGAAGGGCAAGAATTCCTAATGTGTTTGATGTAAAACCTGGATATCTCACCATGGGCAGAGTCATCCTCTTGAAAATGAGAAAAGATTGATAAAAACATATTGAAGTTTTCTCTTCTCTTCTCTTCTCTTCTCTTCTCTTCTCTTCTCTTCTCTTCTCTTCTCTTCTCTTCTCTTCTCTTTCTTTTCTCAAAATATAACCACTCCTTCTCCTCCCCAGAAAAATAATATTATAAGTTTACTTATTGCAAGAACAGACAAACATTTTTAACAATGAAATAATACACATTTGTTAAAAACAGCCCCAAATGTCAGCTAGCACAGCAATGACCCAGCCCTGTAGGAAATCCAGCTTTAATACCTCTTTTGCAAAGGATCATATGTGGAGTTTCATTATTTTCTAGTAAGATTCACAGGAGACTGTTTCTTTTAATATCCTGTTTTTCCTACTGATGAGATTGGCTTGAGCGGGTAAAATATCAAATATTGATAATTAGACCTCAGGTCCCTCGTCTTTGGCAGCTGAGAGTTTCCATTCACTGCTCTTTTTGTTAAAAGTTGCCTGTTCCTTTCGATGACTGGGCTTTATTTTAAATATTTCTGATGTGAGCTGATGGAGTAAAAAAAGATGAAGTCCCCCCAAAGTCCCCCAAAGTGGAGGGGCTTTATTTGTGTGATTTCTGCCTTGGCAGCCCCGCTCCCCTCCCCCAGCAGCGCACTACAAAGCGTGTTGTACAGGGACTCCATTAATCCTACATTTCCTAGATGGTATCTGAGGCACAGTGGGTTTCCACAGAAATTAATTTGTCCTGACAACAGGCCTAAAGATTGGAGTCCAGGGATCACTTGGCAAATTCCCTTTAAACTGAGCACAATAATAAACAGAAAGCTGATAACGACAGTTCTGAAAGACCACACAGAGGCCGGAGCCCGAGCCGCGGCGCTCGGCGTGGATCCGCGGATGCCTCCGATAACGGAGCCGGGAGCTTTAACGCCTGATAGGAAAATGAGCCCCTGATTTATGCACACTTTAATATCCCAGCACTGGGCAGGGCTTGCTCCAGCTCCAAAGGGCATTTTTAACTCTTTTCTGGAATGAAAGCCAAAGTTCGAGGTTGATCCGGTTCAGCCCATTCTTATTTAATTTTCATTTTAACAGTTCCAGGGCTGTTTTTTGTGTCTTATTTTAATACAGCCCCAATTTCCTCAGTGCACCTTCCACATGAAAACATTAGGAAAAGTTGGACAGTGGGTAGGATTATGTTTCAAAGAATGAACCAAAATAGTTCTCCATCTAAATCTATTTTCTTTGAGATGTGGTATCTTAGGGTTCAATCATCTCCTCTGTGGTAATTCCTTCTTAAATATAGTAAAAAGCATTTTAGAGTTATTGCCTGTTTGCTTGGTTTTATTTATCTTTTCCTTTGCTTATTTAAATGCTGTTGTTTCCCCAAAGTTGGGGTCTAGGAATATATACTGATATAGGAAGTGAATAAACAAACATTTCAGTGGATGTTTTAGAACTTGTCAAGATAAGAGCGTTTCAACCCCTGATATTCATTAACATAGAATTTAGAGTTTTGATGATAATTAGGATTTGTGGCGTGTCAGGAAAGCTCTGCCAGTTGCATCTCTGAAAAAAGTAATCATAATATTAAGAGTTAGGACTGATAGGGTGATGTTGAGTAAGAGAGATGTTGTGTAACTTTTCACTGTTCAAGCACATGGTATATAACGATTTAAGCAATGAGTTAAAAAAAGGAGGATAGGCTAAAAAGATGTGTGGAAAAATAGATTTTATTATTGAAAGAGACCTTGAAATTAAAGGCTAATTTTGTTCTCAATGTCCAAACTATGAAATAACAGCCTATGATGTAGAGGGGACTGTGTAACTATAAAAGGATTATCCTAAAGGTCTTTGCAAACCTCAGCCCCTCTGTAATTCTTCAAGGCAGATAGGTATGGCTGTGCACCTGAACAGCAGGAGTCCTGTTTGATCACTTTTAATGGGGCAGATATTTCCCTGGAGATGAAAACCCAGCACTTGAGTTATCCACACTCAGAGATCCTTAAACACCATGCCTCCTCCACAAGCTCTCCCTCCTGTGGAAGCTCTGCTGGAGGTGAGCAGTGATGAGTTGCTGGGGATGGGTCGTGCCCAGAGGGCAGGAGCAGGTGGGTGCTCCGTGCCCATCCCTCCATGCCCGCTCCCAGGGCAGGAGGGGTGGCAGGGTGCCAGTGGCTGCATGGTTACAGGCTTGGAATGTCCCTGCCCTCGCCATTTGCCACACAGAGGGTTTAGAAATAAAAAAGTTCTGTCTCACGTGCTTTTCCAGCACAGCCAATGCCCAAACTACCCCTGACTTTGAGGCAGCGCAGGATTTGTTAGGTAAGAGCTTAACGAGCTGAGAGGTGGGACTGCGCCATCCTGGCAGAGCGGGGTGTTTGCACCCCACCTCCCTGCTGAGAAACAAACCCTTTCACTTTCAGTATTGGCTTCAAATTAGTTTGTACACTACAAATTAATCAATTACCGCCACCGTATTTTGGAGATGAAATTCAGGCCGGGCAGGGCAATTTGTATTTGTCACACTTAAGGGATTCTATTGTACCGAAAGGAATAGGATTTGAGAACAACTGGGTTTAACTCTGTCGAGCTCCTCTTCCTAGAGCCTGCTGCAGCAGCAAATTGACTGGCTGTGGCTCTCAGTTCTGCAAAAGAGCAAACCCAAAAACTCCCCTCCACTTTTTATATCAAAACCGCTCTGTGCATTTCAGTGTACGAGCTATTAGTTTTTTTGAATCTGGATCAAATCAGGCATTTTTCCCCCAGCAAATAGTCCTCCAGTGTGCTTTTTGCATTTGATTCAAAGGCCTGTGTATTATTTGATGTTCTTAGGAGATAAACAATAAACTTTTGAATATGTTTTTTCCATTTGAATACAAGCCTAGGGATGCTTCACCCTGCATCCTAAAGCCTGATTTCCCCTGGGACTCATTATCATGCAGCTCACATGTTCAGTCACCTACACTGTTGAACTTACTATCAAATAACCTTCGAAATGTTACTAGTTATTACGTGTCAGAGGGCAGATTTATGATAAACTAACTTTGAAACAAAATAATGAATTCTCAGCATTCTGTTTCCAGCAGCATTTCTGGTAATTTGGCCGGATTTAAATTTTAAAACAGTAAGTTGCCTTTTTCTCTTATTCTGTCATATAAAACAGCTCCCTCCCCTCATGAAATTTCTCCCTTCTTAAATATGGTTTACGGGGATTTGAGCAGTGCCTATAAAAAATAAAAATGAGGACATTTGTCTGGGAGCTACCAAACTGCCCACTGGAGTTCATTTGTGATTAAACTTTCAGAGCTTTCGAACTTGGTGAAAGTTAAATTAACTTAACCCTTAGCACAGTCCACGTGTCCAAAACACAGCTGGGCAGTAGATGTTTGCAGGCAGAAATATTTTCTCCTCGTGCCTTTTACTGCCAGTATTTTAAGGTTTTGAGTGGTGTTCTTGTATTAGAGTGACAAAATCAAAAGTGTTGTCTTCTCAGAGAGCTGGTTTATGGCAGACCAGAAAGGTTTTCCAAGGCGATATTCTGAATTTCAGCCTCCAAAGTCCATATTTAGGGAACTAAATAATTGGCCAATTTTCTTGAAGGCTGAGCATGACTTCAGGGGATCTGTGGGCACTTGGCCACTTTCAAATGGCAGCCGGAGCGACCATGACTTTAATGAGATTATATCAGAGGGAGGAAATGCAGGTAGATAAATGCCACGCACCCATTTTGGAGGTGATTAGAGGAGCAAACATCTGCAGATGAAATTCAAAAGCACTCAGTACATCAAAAATAAATTCTGGCTAATTTGGGGGAAAATTGGTGTGGGTCTTCTTGCCATCAGCGGGGTTTTTGTGGCTGCATTTCAGATGAGCACGGGGCAGATTAATGTCTGCAGGATTTTCATCTCCTACCAGACATAGTCGAGGCTTTGAGATAGTGCTGATCTGTGAGACTGCACGGAAAGTGCCTGACCCGGGGTGGCTCTGTGAAGCTGGGGATAGAACCTCCATCTTCAGGGCTCTCTCTCATCTCCTTTGCTGCCCTCGCCGTGATTATGGTTCTCCAAGGGCACCACGGGCAAAAGTTCCATAGTAGGCTGTCTATTAATATTTATGCAGCAATTCAGGAGGTAATGCATTGTTAAAATACAAGTTGGAAATGCACCAAATTTAATAACTTTTAGCACTAGAAATTATCTATTTCTACGTCAGCTAGAAGGCGGGGGGGCGGTGGGGGCATTGTTATGATATTTTATTTTTTAACCAAGTTATTTGCCAGTTCTGACACAGCTTGAATCAAAGAGCAGTAAATGATCTCATGCAGATAAAGTTTTTCTAAGGAGTGCAAGATATCTCTGTGAAATTTAATGTGAGGAGTTAAAAAATATTTAAAGTAAGCACTCAGTGAGTGAGGACGTGCAGGGATCAGCCGTGCCACGTCAGCCAGGCCCTGTCTTCATGTGTTGGATCTGGTGTGCACAGAGGCCACTGGGATTTGCCCTTTGCTTCCATGCAATTCTTCCTGCCTGCACGGAGAAAGAATATTTTTATCACTGATATCACTTCATTTTTGCAGCTGTCTGCTGGCATCAGGTTAGTAATATAAACTCTGTCAGGGAGCAATCTCTGCCTTCCACAGGCTGGAAAATCCACAATTATTATTTAGAGTTAACCTCCTCAGAAAGTGGTCCTTGGTGAAACTGTTCAACTCCAAAAAGAATTGTTAGCTATTGTTATCTGAGGACCTCCTACAGCCTTCCCTTGGTCAAATAAAGCTTTTTTTGTTTTCAATAGGACTTTTTTTCTGAGACCAAGCTCTGAGCTTTCATGCAAGTAAGATAAATCCAGTGAAAGCAAAACATTAATTAAAATGTATTAAAATATAAAAAAAGAAAACGCTCGAGAAGAACGTGGTGCTCAAATGGAGCACTTTTTTTCAGGTCACTTGGCTTTCTGATGTCATTTCTGGCAGCTTCGTTAGCCTGGCTCCATCACGTTCTGCTCTGAACGATAACGTGATGGGAGATGATCAAAGTGAGAATGCAAAAGGCTCAGGACATTTAAAAAATGTTCTATTCTGGAAATTGTTCTAAAACTATAAACAGATTACATTAAAAAATCTGTCTTACCCAACATGGTTGCTCATCATCCTTTTTTAGAAGGAGCTATTGAGAAGTTTGGGTAAACAGCCTTGAAGTCTTTATGATGGCAGGCTGGAAATTTCTCTGGAATTTTAGGCAACCCGAGCCTCTCTGAAATGGAATGTAACCCATTTCTGCTGCTAGGTGCCTTGTTTTAATCTTTTTACTTAAAAGTGGCAAAGCATATGGGTCAGATCACCCACTCCTGCTAATGGACACAGTTCCCTTGGACTTGGGTGTCCAATTATGCCAGCGAAAGATCTGTCTGTTGCTGGGCTTTATTTCCTTATTTTTCTTGTCTTCCTGATCTCTGACCCTTTATCAAAGGAATGCTGTCTATAATATGATAATAACATGAAATTCTGAGCTCTCTTTCTAACAATATACCCCAAAGAATTGTCAGGATGCTCACCTTTATGGGAAGAGCAGCCGATGAGCAGTTTCAGCCTCACAATTGTCTTTTCCTGGCACAGGGAGAAAGTTTGGTACCTGTTCCTGGCCTTGTGGTGGGATATTAGCCATTTCTGCATTTCCAATTGCTTTGTGGGCTGGGTGAGTAAATAAACTCATTGGCAAGTCAACAAAATGACAGGAGGCCATTTTTTCCTGATGTTACCTGCATTGTAGTGCTTGGGAAAGTGAGACATTTGTGATGTTTGTAAGGGCTCCATCCTCTAGTGCTCTCAATGAGTGTGAGGATGTGCCTGAAGCAGAAGGCAGAAATCCACAGGCACTGTGACACCTTGGGTATGGAATGGAGCTACACGGGAGGATTTTGATCCCCAGGCAGGATCTGACTTTCTGTTTTGATTTATGGGCTGAATATAAACGTGTATTTTAAGGAGTCATTAGAGTTTGTGGTTTGAAATATGCAGGTTTGTGTAGGACAGGGTGCTTGGGCTCCTTGCACAGGAGAAAAAAAATGGCAGAGAATTGTGTGTGGGAAGAAAACCCTTCACCTCAGGCTCTTTACACCAAATAAGTGATGGGATGGTCAGGAATGGCATGATCCATGAGGAAGCAGGAAAGGAAAATAGAAAGGGAGTACCTGTGCAGGACTTCATTGTGAAACATCTATTCCAGGTGTATTTTTATCTAAATCTGTTTTCGTGGTGTTGATAGGGAAGTGCTTGAGCAGTGTTGGGGCTTGTAGGTGTAAATAAAGAAAGGCACAGCAGGAAGGAGCTCAGACAGCTGGGACGTCCTAAATATTGGGAGAGGCACATCAGGACAATCCCTTGATACCCACAGCGAGAGGTTTTGGCACCTGCCAGGTGCCTCCCCTGTCCCCATCCTGCTGCAGGCTGGAGCTCCTCTCCTTGGGTGGCAGCAGCACTTGCAGCTGGTGACCCTCGTTTGGTGCCCTTTGGCTCTGCCTTGGCTTCAGCTCTTATCATTTGGGTAAATGCTGCTCTTGTTTACAATAATGGGAATCTGGAGCAGCCCCTCTGCCATTTCTCCTGTGCAAATATTGCACTCGGGGTAATTCCCATCTCCTGCTTCGTGCAGATGGAGCCTGGGAGGTGAGGGAGGCTCCTTCCCAACATCCCCACATCCTGCTCTGCGAGCCCCAGGTGACTGCGCCAGCCACACAATTCATCCGTGAGGATGGGGGAGCTGCCCTTGGTCTTTCGTCCCCCTCTCATCTGCAGCACTTCCCTTCCCAGCTCCAAACCCAGCCGTGGCTCAGGATGCGGCCCCCAGTTTCTTCCCACACCTCGTGGATTGAGCCTGGAGAAAAGGCTGCCTGGCCACGACAAACTGAGCATTGGCTCCGTGATTTGTGTAAGCTCGAATTTTCCACTAATTCACTTATGTATCCTAGATGGAAAACACAGCCCGGGGCTGCTATAAACCATGCTGCTGGAGCCACAAAGGGCTGTCCTGCCAGCTGGGAGTCGCTGGAGCATGCGGAGAGTCGGGGCCGGGGCAGGACTCAAACCCAGTGGAGGCACTTGTCACAGGGGCTGTGGTGTGGGAGCAGCTCCAGCCCTTCCTGGGGTGCTTCCAGCCCTGGCTCAGTCCGGTCAGTGCAGGACAGGCAGGAGCCAGAGCTGTGTCCTGGCCACCACGCTGGCTCTGGTCAGTGCCTGCTGCCTAAAACCAGCCCCTGGTTTGGGCTGTTTGGTGGCAAACACCCTGGCTTGCTGTGCTTTGCTCTCCTGCAGCCACCGTGCACCCCGGGGCTTTGTTTTGTGCCGTGGTGCAATTCCCCAGCATTAATTTTCTGTATAAGCCACCCATAGATAATTTGAGAGCGTTTTCTTTTAAGCACAGCAAGAGTGGCACATCGGCTGATTCCCCAAATGATTGCTTGTCTTGTGACAGAGAGCTGTTGACCTGCTCCTTTAATGTTACAAGTCTGCATCTAACTGCTCTCTTAATCCAACCTACTTCCTTCTTTTTAATGAAATTGTCCCTTTAGCCTTTTTCCTGGGCTGGCTTTTCAACACTAACATTAGAAACAGGCTGCTCAGTTCTTTCCTCTGCTAACATCTTGCCCAGAGCTAACTTGCAGCTTCACTCTGTCAGCTGTAAGATATAGATATACTGTTGTCTTAATTACTCATATTTCTCCTGCTGCTCATAATTCTGCTTGTTCCACCAAAGAGCTCTTCAGAGAGCTTTACCGCTTCCCTCTGCCTTTCTTTGGGGGTTTAAAGGTTGTCAGATATATAAACGATCCTTGTTGCAGAGCTTTGGTGGTGACAGTGTCCTTTGTGGAGAAGATTTAGGGGGATGGGAGGACTAAATACGGATGCTTTTAGGCTCCATCTCTGAGGAAGGAGAGAACACACATCGTGCTACCTTGCATAACAGAGCACCAGGGAGGGTGTTTGGCAAATCCCTTCTCTAATGAACAGCGAGGCAGCTGTTTCTTCTGCAGCTTAAAGTGCAGATGCTGATTGTCAGGAGAAGGGTTTTCTTTATCCACCACTGATTATCCGTGGCTGTATCTGGCTGACTGCTATTCCTCTAAAAATGCTGTTGAAAAGGGACTGGACACTTAAAAAAAAGAATCACTGCTGTGCCATAGGGAAGCTGTAGTCCTTTGTGGTTTCTGCTCTCTCTTTTATGATTATATACTACTGTTTCTGTTATCTCTATTAATTAATCTGTCTGCCACAGCAAGTATTGCATGTTGAGTGATGTAGAGCAGACAGACAACGTGATGTCCACAGTTTTTTGGCACAGGTTGGAACAAGTTCTGTCACCACTGTGAGCTCTCTAGCGAGTTAAACCTTTGGCCAAAGTCCTTCTCTCGTGGCCACTTTGGGTCCACTCTCCATTTTAGCAGCCCTCAGCTCCAAGGTAGTTGAGTGGCAGAGTAGATTTTAGTATTCAGCTGGTTGTCTCAGTTCAGCTGGCTGACAGGTTCAGGACGCAGTACTGTGAGTTTATTGTTAATTGAATAAATTAGGAGCCTGTCAAACTGCTGTGGTTGAGCCTGTTTCCCTTGTACAACTTGTGTTGGTGGAGTGCCTGGAGGTGGGACTGTGCTTTCCATGAGTGGGGCTTAATCCCCTCGCTCCAGGTTTTGTTGTGGTTCTTTTATATATTATTTTATATATTTATATAAATTTTTCAAATAATTATCGGTGAAAATGCTGTGCAAGAAATATGTGAACATCAGAGTGGTGAGAGGTGGTGACACCAAAGATAACACACAGGTTTCATCTGATCTAATAGCAGGAACAGGCAAATAAACACCAGGTTGCAATAAGTCATGACCAAACTCTTGCAGTAGCACTGACGTGACTGAAGAATCTGTTAGAGGAAGCAAATGGAAACAGATGAGAGAAACTGGTGAGAGAAATTAGAAATAAAGAGTAATTTGGTTCTGAGTAGAGGAATAGCACGGGGAAAAATAGATCTTCAAGTCAGTGCTCTGCTCTTGAAGAGCTGAAAGGGATCAGAGGAGTTGTCTGGGGCAAGTCAAGTTCCAGGCAAGGTCACAAGAGTGAGGACACAAGGGAAATCCTGACAAGTTGTCTCAGTTCAGACCACTGCCTGTAGGAAAGTCTGAGTCAGGGAGCACCATGTGGGTAACACACAGTGCAACCCCCGCCCCAGACAAGAGGACTGGTGAGGATGGCCCTGTTAAAAGTCCAGGTTCCCTGAGGTTTGCCACAGGAATTTGTTTGGTGCAGAGAAAACAGAGCCACAGGCTGTGATGCTCAGCGTGGGCATCCCCGTGTCTGTGTGCAGGGTGAGCTCTGCCCAGGGCCAGGCTGCCCCAGCACCTCCCCGCCTGGGCAGAGCAGGGCACCAGGGCTCCTCCAGAAGGACTCTGCAGCCACCACTGAGCCTGGCACCGCTCTGAGGCTGCTGGAGGCTGCAGAGTGCACGTGGTGAGCTGGTGTTTGGCTCTGTTTACTCAAGGTTTCTTCCTGGAATCCCAGAGCTGCCTCCTGGAGCAGCTCTGAGGGCACAGGGCTGGGTGAGTTGGTGGCCATGCAGCTGCTTTGGCCCCCTGGCCACTCTGGCACTGGGCAGTCCCTCCCTTGCAGAGTGCTGGGCAAAGGCTCTGACCTGGTGCCTCAGCTCTCAAAATATAGGGATATTTCCCCATGAACTCCTCTCTGCAAAGCCAAGGGCTGTTAAAAGAAGAAGGTCTCGTGACTGTGTGGTACTTGGATGCCATGGCAATGTAATTAGCTGCAGAGCAATCTTACTAAAAATGTCCTTGGTGGAGGAGAGGACAGGGTGGGAGAGGATGGACGTTAAAGGGGAGGAAGTTTCCAGACCCGTGGCTTCACCACAGCTTGGCTGTTTCAGCCAAGTCCTGCAGCTCAAATGTGAATCCAGGGGTTCAGAGCACAATGTTTACTACCGTGTCCACGTGGGAGAGAAAGCAGCACAACCTCTTGGAGGTGTTAAGGGATTATATAACAGCCTCCCACCCCAAGCCTTTCCAAGCCTTTGGAAAGTTTTACAAAGTATCTTAGGCTAAAAGCCTTTTTGAGCTGCTGGATAACTTGAAGCAAACTTCAGATGAGCATTCCCATTACTTTTCCCTTGTTGTCCTTTTTTCTCTTCAATGTTATCTATGGATCCAGGAACTCCCGGGCTGCCTAATCCAAAGGAGGCAGACACGGGGCTCTGCATGGAACTCGGAAAGCCTCGGTGCAGCAAAGCTGTGCTGCTGATTCCTTTATCTCTATTACTCTGCCAAACGCTCAGAATTTGGCAACCTGGGTCTTTTTATATCCGTTAGGCCTTTTTTGTTCCCTCCCTCATGACCTCTGTGGCTGCATTTGCCAAAAGTTCCCTGTATTAGATATGAGGCTGTGTATCAGCATCCACAGGGCAGATGCTCCCAAGCTGCTGAAGTATTGAAGAATTCCAGAATACTGGAATTGTGTGAAGCATTTGGAGTTCAACTTGAGCTCTGGTGAGCTGGAAGTTGCTGTAGAGAGTCATTTCACCAAGTTCTGTTCTCAGCTGTGTCCTCTAGAGAGGAAGAAATCAGTTTCTATTGTTTATGGTTAATCCTATTGCACATTTATATAAGCAATTATAGATTTTATTTTGAGTTGAATGAAGACTGACTATAGTAACAAAAAGTAAGGTTTCACAGAGATATATTTTAAAAATCAAGTGAGATGGAGCAGTGATGCAGTGGAGGACGAGCTGGGATTTGGTGGCATTTTGGTGGATTTCTGTATTCAGACATTGTTCTCCTTTATCTGAATTTTCCTGCAGTTAGGACAAGGCACAGGCAGCCTGTTTTCCATCCTGGTGAATGGAACAGAGCTCAAGGAGTTGAGCTGAGATTGTCTTCCCCTGCAAGAAAAAATTCTCTCTGTCACCCAAATGATAATTTTAAAGCATGAAAAACCTTCATCAGCAGCATTTAACTCCTTACATTTTACAACCTGATCTTTGCAGAGCTAAAAAAAAAAAAAAAATTAAAAAAAATCCCTGTTCCCTGAAGTTGTTCAGAGTTTGCTCTGGGTTGTAAAAGTCTGTAAGGTCACCTGGATTGCTGCACATCAGTGTGGTCCCAACAGGGTGTTCTCGAGGAGAGGAGCAGTGCTGTGATTTAATCCAAATCTGTTTAATCACATATAATCCACATAACTCAAATGTGCTCACCCACGATCCGGTTTCAGAGCTGTACAGAAGGCAGGGAAATCTTGTGTTGTCACAAGTCCTGCTGACATCAGTGGGGTTTCTTATTGATGCAGGACTTAGCGCTGGCACATGCAATTACAGCAGAATTTGGGGTTTAGCATATTTTGGGAAGCTCTTGCTTGGAGGTGAGTGAATAAATGAACTCTGGGCCACATCCAGAAAATCTCAGACTGAAGAGTTGTGCCAAGTGCCAGGGAAAATCATGCAATAATCTGAAATAATTTGTGGTGTGATTAAAAAAACTATAAAAGTTTGGTTTATATTTTTGTCTTGGAAATGTCACGTGCTATGAATGAAAAAAGATCCTGTGCTTCCCTCAAGGCATTCTGTATTGGGTCAGAAATGTTTCAACAGCAAAACCCATTGGATTTGTCAGCATAAATAACACCCAGATGTTATTGCAGTGTTGCTGGTTATGATTTTCATCTCCAAGATCCCAAAATCTACTCAGACCCCATCACTGGGATGTGCACACAGCTCTGTGGCCTTGGAGCCCTGCATCCCAATCCCTGCATCCCAATCCCTGCATCCCAATCCCTGCATCCCAATCCCTGCATCCCAAACCCTGCATCCAAACCCTGCATCCCAAAATCTTTTCCGAGCCAGGGGAGCTGTAAACAGCTGAGCAATCCTGGTGAACAGAGCCCACACAACTGTGCAAAGTAATCCCTAAAAACATGATGGAAAGGGCAAAAAGAAAACACCACACTTTCCAACCCACTGAGACCCCAGCCAGGCTTCAAGGTAAATACTGAAATAAATAAATAGTGCATGATCTGAGAGGTTGAATCTGTACCCAAAACCACAGTTTATTGCTCATCCAGTGAAATAATAAATACAAGGTGAACTTTTTCATCTTGCAAACTGTGTCACCTCTGGCACATTTCTGACGTGACTATTTTTTTTTTCTCTGTGGCCATTTTGCAATTTTCTCTGGGTTTGTTTTTATTGTAAATAGGCACACACATTAGCTAAAGCCAGATAATTTTCTCCTGGCCAGCTTTGCCAGTAAATCACTGAGCTATGTAATTGGGTTTCTATAAAATTATGCACTGCAAACTTGGGAATAAGTAAAACAGAAACAAAAAGTTGATTTTTGTAAATAGTACCATTTTTTTACATTTAGAAGTTCTGTTTGACTCAATTTTTCTATTCCCTATCATGATAATTCTTTAAATCTTGAATGAAAATCCAGCTACAGAATAAATTCAAGCAGAACTGATAATAATTTCTGGTTTGGCTTGTAGGTGGAGTTGAATACCGTGGTTAACTGCGAGAAATATGTTCTGAAGATGATGGTGTTCAGACAAATACCCAATTTGATTCTGATAAATTGGATGCAAGACTTTGACCAGCATGAGAAGAACAGGTGAGAACCCTCGAGACTGATGCAGAAATAATCAGTATTTTGATGGTCAGGAAAAATATTGCTCCAGCAGCACAATAGATCTTCTATTAGAAACTCAAAATACTAATTACAATCTGCCTAAAGACTTATTATAAATGAAGTGGAGATGGAAACATGTTTATATTATGGGGAGGCTTATTTGCAGATAAGCAGGAAACCAGTCACACATCTTCACAAACATAATTTTAGCTGTTTTAATTAGCAGGTTTGCTTTGATTTAATTTAATTCAGCGATTCCTTCTATCTTTACTGACACATGTGCAAATAAAATGGGCTGACCTGACTCCTGACACGCCGTTTCCTTTTTCATTTCTGGATTTGTTGTTGTTGATTCCGGCAGTGTTTACGGTGGAATGATGGGGTCAGCACTTCCTCCCAGCGCGGCCACAGATGGAGGGTGGGGATGACAACTCTGCATGTGAGGGGGCTTTTTTCCCCCCCAGCACTGCTGATTCCCGAGGTGCTGGATGTCAAAGGCCAGCAGGAGTCCCAACAACCTCCAGTTTCCAATTCTATTTAAGGTCAGAATGACAAAAAAAGAGTTTTTCTTGTGTAGCTGTGGTAAAAGTGAAGCGACCTTTTATTTGCTGTAGAGCCAGACCCTGGAAAGAAACCCCACGTGTGCATCAGCTTTGGGTGGAAAAACAAGCTTTAAAGCTGTCAGAATTCATATATTTAATGTTTGGAGATTTGGTGGGTTTATTTAACAGTGAAAGTAGTTATTGACAGAATAAGAGCGCGTAGTCCAGGCTAAAATCACAACATTAATACACGGACAAAGCCCCAATCTGTGCTGACTTTGTTGAGCTTTTTGTTGGTCTGAGGGCTTGGAAAGTATTTTTTCTTTTTTATGTCAGGAAAAACATTGTGAACACGCCAGGTGTTGTTCTCCCCTCCCTCTGCACCCTCCCTCTGCAGTCTCACAGCTCTATGATAGGTAATTAAAACAATCACTGAAACGTTTCAAAGCTACTGCAGCCTTTACTTGACTTTTAAAATTCCTATTTGAAGAAGAATGTTAAAATTAATTTGTATGTGGCTCAGCAAAGTGCTCTTTACTTGAGCAATGGACTTTACAACATTGCCAACAAAAAGAATGGAATTAATATTATATTTGCCTTTATCTAGGGTTATTCTGTTAACTGTTTTATACTAGAAATTAATTTCAATATCACACAAATGCCTGCAAGTCTTGAATGCAGCGGTTTTAGCATGCAGCCACAGCTCTCCTAGTTCATAATTGTGGTAAAAATAAGAATTCAAGAGGAATAAAGTTGCCAGGACAATTAAATGATTCTACCCCCAGATAACGGAAGGATGAAGTTTATATTCTTGGACTGTAAAATCCATAAGAGGAAAAAGTGTTATTTAAGAAGTATTGTGTGGTTATTTTGAAAATAATATAATTTTACAACTTTGTCTTTCTACTGATGAAAAATACTTTGGAGACGTTGGGATAGGAGCATTTTTGATGTGGAAACATTCCTCTCTTTTTCTTCCCCTTCTCTTCTTTTCGTATTGCAGTTCCCTGCTTCTGTAGGCCTTTGGAAGACTTGTAATTCATCCTTTCTGGAATTCCTGGTCCGTGAGACAGGATTTTATTATTAAAATAAGCTTTCTTGTAATGTATCCTTTTTGATCCTTAAAAAACCCCTAATCTTTACAAATGAGTGTTTTATGTCGCTGTAAAGGGGATCCTCCCCTCCTTCCCTCACTTGTCCCTCTTTGGGATTGGCACTTCCCTGGCAGGGGCTGGAGTGGTGGCAACCACTGCAAGCAGAAAAGACGAGTTGAGGCATTTCTGGGATAAATGGAATAGGTTCAGGCTTTGAAATGACTGATTAAAAAAAGGAAAAACCCAGGTAGGATGAAAGGTTCTGAGTCTCCCTCGTTGGTGTGTGGGGAATCCTTGCCTGGTGTGGAAGTCAATATGTAAATAAAGCAAATGTTTTTACACATTTACTTATGGAAATCTGAGAGATAACCAGGGAACAGGGTGCAAACCAAAAATATCAATACTGACAAATTCAAATAAGGACTTTTCACTATTAAATTTCAAATATACCACTATTTGTGCAAACATTTCCCATTTAGGAAAGAGAACATAACCTCTGTTTTTGCTCCTTTGCGGACATTTTTAACTCCTTCATGAATGTTTCTAAATCCTTTTCTTCTAACCACACACAGGCATGGCAAACAAATTGACAAATGTGGATAAAAATACAACTTAAATCCTCATCTGCGTCCTTGCATCAACACAACTCAATCTGACAGTGTGTTTTTGCCAGGTGGAACAAAGAGCAATAAATTAGTTCTGAACATTTATGATCTTGCATTATAAAGACTCCAACAGACTGTGTTCAAAATCAATTGTCAGAGTGATGGGGATTAATAACTCTGGTTCTGTAACCTTTTCCATATCTGCAGCCTGGCTAAGGGCACGTTTCAAAATCTGCTGCCATATTTCATTATTGCAACCTCCATTTGAAAGACCTTTTTGATGCTTAAAAAAAAGAAACAGATTAGGTTTTAGTAGGGCTGGATGAATAACTCAGAATTAATAATTCACTCAGTGAATTTTGCCTCTTATTCTGAAGGAAGAATGAAGAAAAAATAGTTGTCAAAATTTTTCTATGACTCATTGGGTTTTCTTATTAGTCAATAGTAAAAATCAGAATTCAGGCTGTGTTATGTATTTGTGATTGATCAGTCAGGTCGTATTGGTTTAATTCCCCAATTAATTGAGGACAAATACTAGAATAAATTTCATGATTAAATATTTGAGGAGACAGTTTTTAAAAATTCCTTTCCACCTTCACACATACTCAAAAGCAGTTTTGGAATGATTTCTTGAAAGTAAAAA
Source organism: Anomalospiza imberbis (assembly GCF_031753505.1). Classification (NCBI taxonomy): domain Eukaryota; kingdom Metazoa; phylum Chordata; class Aves; order Passeriformes; family Viduidae; genus Anomalospiza; species Anomalospiza imberbis. The sequence continues at coordinate 4,690,081 of NC_089694.1, forward strand.
TCCGAGTGCGCGAAAATTGTTGGAAAGGAAATGCAAATAAGGCAGAAATGTAGCTAAGCCAAGTTTATTACAAGACACAAATAAGTTTGAGGCTTCCACAAAGTTTCCCTTCTTATCTCCAGCACCTGTTTTGGGAGAAGAGTAATAAATATTGGGATAAATATAGGAGCAAGGTAAATGAGAGGTTTATTGAATTTCCCTGCCTCCCCAGCCACTGTGCTGTGTTTTATGGGGGGGAAGTGTTGGATGTAAGTGAAACCCCGTGAAGAATTGGCACCTTTTGGCTCTCTCTGCCTCCCAGCTGGAATCTTTGTATCCCACCCGTGCCAGGCTAAGAGGCATCCGTGTCTTCTCCTGCATTTTCGTGCACCTTACTTTGCTTTCTTCCTAAATAGAGATAAAACAGTTAAATATTTCCCAACCAAATCCCCACATGTGATCTCCAGGGCCGTGCATACCATCAAACTGTCATTTCCTTCGATTAACCTTCGCCTGACCTCCCTCCCCGCGGCACTTTCCCATCCCCTTGTTCCTCCACTTAAGCCTGGTGCTCTCTCAGGTGAGTGCCTCTGTCACTCAGGAGCTGGACACGCTCCTGGAGAACCCAATGGAGATGTTGGGATGGAAAACTGGGCAGAATTTGCCCCAAATTACACAGCCCAGAGCTGGCTGTGTCGGGAAGCGCAAAGGAAGCGCAGCTCGGATAAGAGCAGGTGGAGAAATTTGAATTTTAAGAGTGTCTATTAAGTGTTTTATGAATATAGTGAAATGTTTAAGATCATAAAAGGTTCATGACTGAGATCTACAGGATTTTTCTGTTGTAACTCCTTCATGTTCTCAGGAAGGGCCAGTTTGTAGAGAATAAAATCAGGACCAGGAGAGGGTCTGAGTTAATGAGTCACCTCCTTACAACAGCAGAGTTTGGAAATTGCCAGGGTTGTCTATTTCATCATTTTGAAACCCAACAGGTCTGTGTTTAATCTCAATTTTTATCTACAGATAACGAGAAAATTAAAATTAGGAAGCCCAGAAGAAACAAAACATTTCAGAATGATTCATCCCTACAAAAATTTCAGTTACTCCAAACAGAGCTTTTTTTACCTGGTAGTTTGTAAGAAATGCTGATGTTTGTGTCAGCTTGGGACAATTTAATTTTATTTTTTTGTCCTGAAATTTTTCTAGAGAGAGCAATATGGAACTGAGACATTATGAATCCAGTCAGATCACACTTTGGGCTGACAGCAGAGAAAGCAAAACCTACATTGAACCCATAACTTGTGCTTATGGAATAAAATGTATTTTGGGATGGTAACAAAGGCCATGTGTGGTGAAGAATCTCTTCATCCCAAGGTAAGCTGGTACAGGGCGCAAGCTGAAACAGAGCAATTTGGTCCTAGGCTTAATTTGACTGGTAAATCTCATATTTTTTGCTGAGAGATAAAAAATGTGCCATCAGAAGCCTCAGCATCACATCAATTCCTATGGATGAGGATGGTTTATCCCTTAAATCAGTCTGTGATGTAGTAAATAGGTCAGAAAATTCCTCACCATTTCATCACCAGGAATAATTTACAGATCCCACAGGATTTTTGTAGATAGAGAACCCTGGAAATATTTCGTTGGAAAAGACCATCAAGTTCTTTTTTTTTTTTTCTGCTGAATCCCACTTTTTCCTTTTTGCTTTATTACCCCATTAACGCTTAAAGAAAAGAGTCTAAATATGCAGCATTCCATGATTTCTACTCAACCCCTGAACCATAAAACCTGTTGGAAAATAGTTTTAAAAGCAAGAACAAATTGCAACATAAGATTCCTGTGCAAACACTGGATCCATTCCTTCTGCTGAGAGTTTATAATCTATTTTTTAAGTTTTTATTCATGCTGGCTTTTGTTTTTCCCCCCTTCCAGTGGGAATGTCACATTTATATGTTCGATTTATAAATTAGGTGGAAGCAGACATTGCAGATGGACAGTGGGGATTTTGGTGAAATTTCCAGCACGGTGTGGTTGGTGGACCAGTAACATCAAGTTCCTGCACTGGTTGGAACTGGTGTGACTGGTTCAACTCTGCTTTAATTAATACCTAAAATAATTGTTCTATAATTCCACAGGGATTTTAAAAAAATCCCACTTTTGGAGTAAATGTGACCCATTATTGTCCCTGTTGAGGTTTTTCCAAATGATTCTCCAGAAAAAAAACCTCCAATATTTTCTGTGCAATCCTCCCCCCAAACCAATCTGCAGTGACAGGGCTGTACTCACCTGCTGGAGTGGAGAATTTAAATGGAAGAACAAAAAGAAACCGAAATTGCCTTAGGGATTGAGGTCAGGTGAAGGTTAATCAAAGGAAATGACGGTAAAATGGCATTCAGGGCTCTTGGTACATTTTTAATCATTCCTCTCTCTGTCGCTCAGAAAAGACACAAAAGATGTCCAACTTTTTGCCATTGTGTTTAGTTAAGGATGACTTCTATTTTTGTCTTGATTGCTTTAAAATAGCCTTTCTTTTCGATTTCTCTTGTAGATTTAGCTCCTGAAAACTTGCATTGCAGTGCCTTAAAGATGTGTGTGGGAAATTGGGAATGTGTGTGTGGGGGGAAGAAGAATGTTAAGAAAAGGGAGTAATTTTCCCCAGAATATCTCTCATTTTAACTTCTCTTTCTCAAGTGATAGATTTTGAAAGATTTCTAGAAGTCATGAGTTTAGGGAATAAATACTCAGGAAAGCTAAATATTCACATTATTACACAAGTGTCAAGCTAAGTGAAGTTCATGATTGCAACTACTGGAAACAAGAATAGTTTCTTTCATACTATGCTATCTACAAGTTATTGTTCTGGTTTTTAAATCTAAGTATTTTTTTATATTTTTTGTAAAAAATATTAGAATAATATCCACGATTGCTATGAAATTGTGAAGTCGTGTCTGAATTTGCAGGCTGTTAGTTTTATTCTGATTTTGTGTATGTGAAAAGGCCCCATTTGGGAACTTTTCTTTCCCAGGTTTGCAGTTGTCACTTTATGCCCGTCACCTCAGATAACTTTGGCATAACTACAACAGGAACAGGAGCAACTTTATGTAACTTATAACTGCCCAAGGCGACTTTTAAAAAATGTGAGCAATGCATTTTTTTTTCCTACTCTGTTTGTATAGACTCCCTTTCCCCTGTAACACAAAGGGTCCTGAATGGGATGGATTAAACCCAAACAGCTCTTAACTGAGGTGACTTGGTGTAGCAAATGTGTTCTCCCTGCTCTTTCCATCAGTGTTGTGCACTGAGCCCCTTGAATGATGCAGCTGGAGCTGAGCTTAGGCAGGACCTTGAGCCTAGTTTAGGCAAGACCTTAAGCCTTTGGAGAGGTTTAAAATCACATCCCATGCAAAGTCTCCCTGTTGTGAGTTGCGGGGAAATGAGATTTTATGCATATGAGATGCTCCACACTTTGGGAAAAAAAAAAAAAAAAAAAAAAAAGAGTCTGGAAGTGATTTCCCTGTGTGTCCCTGTGCTGGTGTGGCTGGGATTGCCACTGGGAATGTGGCACTTTTCCTCCAGATCCCACTTAGCAAAGGCTGCCACATGGATGCCAGATGGGCTCTTTGCCAGGGAGGAGGAGGAGGAAGAGGAGGAGGAGGGAAAGCCCTGCCCACCCTGCAAATGCTGCTGAAGAAAAGCCCGTCAGGGAATTGGTGAAAAATTGGGGTAAAATGGGAGATCTGCATCAGAAGTCATTGAGCACAGGTTGGGTTGAGCTGAGCTCGCTCCCAGGGAAGGGGAGAGGAGCACGGTGGGGAAGGCTGGGCTCTGCTGCTGGGGGTGCAGAAGCTCGCAGCAACAAGTGCCTGGTTTTGCAGGCATGAAGAGATGAGGAACCCGGGGATTTCTGTGTTCACAGGGTCTGACTGGGGTTTTCTGCTGCTGCAGCAATGCCAGTGCCAGGTTTATGGAGGGCGTTTTTCACCGCAGCCTCAGCCCGAGCAGCCAGTGCTGTCCCTGGAACTCCCTGCCTGGCTAAACCTCTGTCCTACTAACCAGAACCCAAATGGGTTTTGGTGTGTCTTTGGCAAAACAGGAATATCTGTTTAAGAAAAAGAGCAAAATGTGAGAGAGAGCTATTAAAATGAGAGTTGAGTACCTGAGTTGAAGGCAGCATTCACTGCTGACAGCTGGAGCACTCTTGGACTGAGGGAATGTGATTTTTTCCACCTGGTCTAGTGGAAGATGCCCCTGCCCATGGCAGGGGAGCTGAAACTGGATGGGCTTTAATGTTACTTCCAAACCAAATCATTCTATGATTTTTTTTTTTTTAAACAAACAACATGACCTCAGACTTTTGCTGAAATAAATTCTAAAGAATCATAGCCAGGCCATATCGCTATTTTTAAAGCATCCAATAAAAATATCCAGTGTGTTACACTCCTGTATGTCCAGATTATTGAAGTATGGCAAAGATCAAGTTGGTTTGAGCATTTTTTTGCAGCTACTGGGATCATCACTCCCTCTCCTGCCCATGAATCAGGGCTGCTTGTGAGGACAAGAAATTATGATCTGAATGTAGCTGGATTAATGGGTTTGGGTGTTTGCCATGTTGCAAAATGATGTGGGATAAAATAGGAGTATTTAGATTTTCCCCATGGGTGGAAAGTGGGGTTTGTGGGCAGAAAGGGGGGTCTGGTGTTCAGTCTCTGCTGAAGCTGAGGTGAGGGCAGTGAAGCAGCTGAGCTGAGGAGAAGCTCTGCCTGGTGTCTCACAGTTTTTCAGGCTGGTTTTAACACCTTGTACTGAATTGCCAGCCTGAGAGGGGGGCTCAGGGTGAGGGACCTCACTGGAGCATCAAAGGAATATGATAAAATATGATGGAGGAACAGCAACAACTGATGGCTTTGCATTTCCTTTCACTCCCTGTTTCTGGAGAGAAACCTTCCATGCGAGTATTCTCAGGTGATGCCTTGGTTTCTGTTGGAATAAATTGCTTGTCTCAGTTTGATCCCTGAGCCTTTTGATAAAAATAATGTGGTTTTGTGCCTTATTAGAAGCGTGGTTGAGTCCAAACCCTGGCAGGGCTGTGCTGGTGTGAGGGAACAGGGCAGGTCAGGGATGTGCTGAGTACAGAGGCTCTGGGGGCTGCTGGCAAACAGAGGGTTTGTCTCTGGCTCTCTCAGCTTTCCACCTTCATTCCCACCCTTCCACCATCAAGATGCAGGGGTGTTCAGGAGGAAATTCACGCTGTCTAATTTAAGATGTCCAGTTTAGGTTGCTCCTGGCTGTAGCAAAGCACAAGCCCTGCTTGCTGCAAGTCTCTTCAGTTGCAGAGTCAGTTTTCCATTTGAGCAGAAAGGACAGTGGGAGCAGCTCCACATCTCAGACAGGGCTGTTCCCCTCCAGAGCTGTCACCAGGCCACTGGGCTCTCACTGAGCACCCAAATCAGATCCCCTGGGGGGGCAGAACCAGTCATTGCACAGCAATTTTTTTGTTGAGGCATCTCATTTTATTGTGAAGGTTTCTGTGATAAATCCTCAATGTAAGCAAGGTTTGAAAAAGAAAGGAGTCAAAGCCTTTGAAAACATTTCCAAGTGGGAAAGTTTCACAATGAGCTTGGGGTAAAGCTCAGTTTTCACCAGCTGCCCAGAAGGGTGGGAATAATCTCCATGAAAACCTGCTGGGCCATCACTTCTGCTGGTGCTCTGTCCCACTGGCTCTTGCAGCTCTGGAATCAGTGAGCAGCAGAAGGCAGCCAGCTCTATTTTCAGGTTAGGGGAGGCACCCCCCACCTTGCTGGGGTTATTTGTTCTATCATCTGAAGTAAATTTAATGCTTAAAATAGAGAGAGGCCAGTTCTGAGGGATTTTAACCTGAAAATGCCCTGGGAGCAGTCACTCCCTGCACTCTGCTGCAGGAGGATGGGAATCCAGAAGCACCTGGACACCATCCAGGTGCTCCAGGAGGACCTTGCCTGAGCAGAGACTTGGCACCAGTGGTGCCTCCAACCTTACCCATTACTCTGTGATGGTCTGGAGGAGAGCATTAGCAACCAGGATTTCTCTGTGGGGTTGGTTTGGAAACAGGAGCTGCCTGGAAGGAGATCTTTACAATCAGGGAGGTTCTCCCTTCTGAAATCATCAGAAATGTGGGAGGGTCGTGGCTGCCTGGGCAGCCCTGAGAGGCTTTGGACCATTTGCTGAGGCCACCTGTGGTTATGGGTTTAGAGAATGTGTCACGTTTTCACTCTAGGATCCGTTCAAAGTCCTGATTCTGTGCATCAGTGTCTTTCAGATGAAGAAAGTGAAATCCTTTCTTGCCCCTGGTGTCTGAGTAAATTGATATCAAAATCTCTAATGAAAAGACAACTGTTGTCAGCAGAGGCAAGCAACAAGAAAATCTGGGACAGGAGGTAACTTTATGATGGATTCTGCATCCTCAGGGACATTCTAAGCTCTGAGGATTAATTTTCTATTATATCCACATGTGGGGCTTCCCTTAAATACACTTCCACTAACAACTTAATACTTTTTTCAATTGCAGTATAATAAAATGCTACAACTTTTTTTGACATTCTGCCACTTGGAGGCCAAAGCTTTCATCACTGTGACTGTTGTTACCATCTTTTACTTTTCTTAAATGAAGCATCTTTTTGCTGCCCCACTGAAGGCATGGTTTTCTGGAGAGAAAGAAAAAAAACAGGAAAAAAACCCCTTGGGAGCTGAACTTCTGCAGGGGTTTTTACTCCATGATCTTGATCTGCAAGTCCTGATGGACTTGCAAATGCTTCACAAGTGTCTCTTCTCAATATTTTAGCTCAGTACTTCAGTTTACTTTATCATTATTTTTTTTTAAGATTTCTTTTTATATTCTTTATTTTACCATCTCTGTTTCCTGTACAGCAACACTAAGAATGCTTTCAGACAAAAAAGGGCATTTTTAGTTGTCCACATGCTTGACTGTGTGAGATAAAGCCAGAGCACCAGAGATCCAGAATTTCCTGCAGTGCATCAGAATTTCGTAGTGCATCTAAAAATGAATTGCTCAGGTTATGAGCCAATGGTTTATCAAGAAGGATTTGGATAATTACAGGTTACAACCTATTTAGGAGAGTGGTCAGCTCATTTAGTTTGGAGTTCTCCACCTGGAAGTGTAAGGAGTTGGAGAAGGAAAATAGTCTGAGGTGTCCGAAAATGAGTTGAGTGCTAGGGGGAAGCTCCAGCGTTGGTGGGGCTGTGCTCCCCTTTGGAACACTGATGGATCAGTGCTGCAGGGTCACTTCTGGTAGAACAAGGCTTGAGAGGATTTCTTCACCTGGGAACTCACAGAACCCTTTTGATTTTGTTGGCACAGAGGAGAAAAGATGCCCTGATTTCACAGGACAGCTCAGAACTCTGTAATTTTAGGAATACTACCCCAGTTACCCTCAAGTAAATCAATATTTTTTTATGTTTTTATGATTTTATAACCAAAAATAGATCTCTTTAATGTAGATATATGATTTTACAGCAAAATATTACTGAATCAGGACAAGATGAATTGAGAAGTTGGAGGTGATTGTAGAAGGAGCTTGGGCAGCTATGGAGATTCCCATGGGAGAGCAGAAGGCTCCTTGTGCAGGGACAGGGCAGGCAGGGACCAGGAGCTCTGTCTGTCCCCCAGCCAGGCTGGAATCATGGAATGATTTGGGTTTGAAGGACCTTGAAATTCATCCAGTTCCACCCCTGCCATGGGCACCTTCCACTATCCCAGGGTGCTCCAATCCCTGTCCAACCTGACCTTGGACACTTCCAGGGATGGGGAGCCCACAGCCCAAAGGTTGGGTCAATAGAAGTGTTGGAAAACAAGGCTGCCCAGCTGCTCTCCCATATTTTCTATCTCCTTCAGTGAGGAAAAGAGGGAAAAGCCTTCCTGACACAATGTTCACAAGGGACACGTCACCGAGTGTCAGCGCAGGGAACATGAACTGATCCCAGTTAATCTTCCCTTCTTCCTTCTGCACCTCCATTTTATAAACTGAAATTGGCAGGGAATTATGGCCACAAAACCTGATTTCTGCCTCAGTTCTGCTCCTCGGCACAGAACTACCTGACAATTAATATTTGTGTATACCTTTTGAAATCTGTGACCTTTGGGGAGTTGACAGAGCTATAATATTGGTCTTTGTGTGCTCGCCTGGCTTTTAAAGTCCCTGCCTGGTGGATGTAAGTTCAGTGGATACAGATCTGAAACTTGATTTCCTCAGTATAGCTGCATTAGCATTCAGCTGTGGGTATGTAAGATAATAGTATTAAAAGCAACCTTCCATCCTGTTGTCATGGATGCAGCACAGCCCAATCCTGGGAGCACTACACTACCAGTCTTTGTACAATCTCATTTTTATCTACAAATTTTGATTTAATTATACCAGAAATTCTGCAGCCATCTATAATATATGATTTTATTTTCCATTTCAAGCATAAAAATGTAAGAATTGAGCAGCTCGAGCTCTTTGTCCAGCACTCTTTTTTTTTTTTTTTTTTTTTTTTGCATTCCAAGTATCTGTCAGTATTAGTTATGAGACTGTGTGAAATAAGTAGCCATGAAAGATGCCTGCTTTTATGACAGAATGAGTGGTTTCATGAATTTTAAAGGAGCACATTTGTATTTTCTGTTCTTGAACTACATGGGCTACTCGCAAATATGACAGAAGATAATTGTTTGAGGAATTATGATGCCTTTCAAGATTTTGCGGGATATTACTATTTTCATAATCTTTCATTTATCAGCTTCTGCGGCTTGATTTATTTATGGGTGTAATTTGGAAATTAAAGTACTCCCACTCTGGCAGCAAAGGTACATGTTTGCTTCGTGAGGCTGGTGCTCCCTCCCCTTGGCAAAGATAATGAATGTGCTAATTTTTGTGTCAGACACCGAAGGAAGGTGTCAGGGCTGGGGGCAGTCAGGTGTGATCCTGGCCCACGTGAGCCACGAGGGGAGATCCGGAGCCTTGGGATGAGCGGGGATTTCAATCTCCAGCAGCACCCATGGCACCAGGCAGAGCGTGTGCTCAGTCTGTTAGGATTTAAATGAAGGCATTGTTAGCAGGGATTTGGTGCGAGCGAGTAAAGGCTTCAAGCCTTTAATTGACTCGGGAAATCTTTTTAGTTGTGATTAGAGGGACAGATACTCAGCTGGTGAGGACTGATGCTGCTCCATTGAATCAATTTTCATACCCTGTCTGGAGTCAATGGAGCAGGGCTCATTTATAACCCTGTACCTGGCCTGTTATTATAAAAAAACACTCCAAGCCTGATATCTGAGTGGTACAGTAACCTTTTATCAGGGAGCTGCTTGGCTCAGTTTAAAAAAATTCATCAAAATCAGGGGTAAAATCCTTGGGCGAATAAATTCAGTGGCATGAGCTATTTCCATTTGGTTGGGAATTTAAGTGTGGAAGCCTATGGCTGTGTCCTATTCGCTTGAAAGCTCGGTGATGGATCTGCCATACTTTCATATTTAGCATAAGGTTGTCTTCTTGAAGATTAAAATGAAGCATCTCTATATCTATATGAAGCATCTCTATATCTGTATGGAGCATCTCCATATGAAGCATCTTTTAAAGACTAAATGAAGCATCTCCATAGTCTTTTCTGGTTTAGCCTTGAAGTATTTTTTTTTTTTTTCCCTTGGCAATATTATCTCACTTTCCATCCCGTGATAACTGCATAGAAGGATTTTATTTTACGGTTAAAAAAAAAAATCATGTGGATATCTTTCTGTAATAAACTTGTCCCTAACATCTGAATATTATCACTGAAGATCCCCTCTCAAAATTCTGTGCATGCCCGTAATTAAACTGCTCTGAAAGGTGCAGTCAGGAGAACCAGGCACCAACATTATGGAGTGAAAATTAAAGAGGCAAAACATCAGAGTGTCTACTGTATGTGCCTGCTGTTAGACACTCAAGCATGGAGAACAGGATACACCTCTATGGATGGATGGCTTTCCTTATTAAAAAAACACAGTAGGACTCACAGTAGGGGAACACACTAAAACAAGGCTTTGTAGTAATTTCCTTGAAAGAAATTTCCCAAGATAGCAACTTAAAAAAGCTTTTAATCTCACGACTGGCTCTATAGTGAGTTTTACTGGAGCTGGGATAAAAAAGGCCGATAGATTGCTGCAATCTGGTAGAGTTGGTCTGAAGCCTCTTCCCTCCCAAGAAAAGGATTAGACTTTCCTTGCACCAGAACAAGGGTTAAATAGATTGATGTGATTCTGGCATATTTAAGAACCTTAAATACATATCTCTCAAGTCTGAAATGATGTGGGAAAACAGAAGTCCCCTTTCCCAACTGGAATACTTGGCCAACCACGCTGCCGTAAGACACCAAGCCAATGCGTTAGATCAAGATTCCTTCTTCATGTCTAAATTTGAAACCACTGTCCCTCGTGATTTTGAGCTGATATTTTATTTTGGGTCTCTGAGAAGTGTCCTTTCCCACTTGGGAGGAACATAAAGTGTTTCTCATAAATTCCTGGAGAAGAATCCGACAGGACAGCGTCCTGCAGCATCTTGTTGTGCTGCACTGGGCCAGTAACTCCCTCCCTGGGATTTGCCTGACCTGTTGTCTATTCTATATGATATTAAACACCAAAGTAAAGGAAAAAAACCCCAAAATCTGGCTAAATACCCATGCAAACCTGCTGGAAGCCTGGCCCGTGTGTTGTAGTTACCTGATAACTCTGAAACTGCTGTGGCTGCAGCTTTGTGCTCCTCTTGGTGCCGGTGCATGTGTCCAGGGCCACACTCAGAAATCCTGTGACTTCTCCTCAACTTTCTTCTTCCCTGTTTTGGTGCTGTGGCTGTGGGGAGGTGGTCCCAGGGGTTTGGGAGAAGGGGCTGGAGGCTGGAGGTGCAGCAGGAGCTCCCCACACTCCCTCCAGGCAGCCCGAGAGTGCCCAGCACTGTGTGTGAGCATCGGTGGAGGAGAGGGAACATCTTGTACCTATCTTGTGTCAGCAAGCTGAGAACAGGCAAGGAACATGTCTGATAATGTGTTTCACATTGAAATAATTAAAGAGAATTGTTGCTGGAGGGAAATGTGCCTTTAAAAATTAACCCTGACATCTCTCCGACAATTTGGCGTATTACAAGAGATCCTTTTTTCCCCTCTTTTTTTTCTTTTCCCTTCTTTAGTTTTACTAAAGTTGATATGCATTTTTCAGCACTTTGGAAAAGGCAGAGCCTTTGAAAACTTCCCTGTATGAATAGTCTATACTTATAAGAGCAGCCCATCTATTTTCCACTGAACTACTCGTAGGACTGATGTTTAAAGGAACGGGCTGAAGTAAATGACACGTTCTGCAATGCCCTGGAGCCTCTGCTAGTTATTATTGTTTGAATCTCTGTCTTGATTGCATATATTGCAGTCTTCTATCACACAGGGAGCCAGTTTTGAAATCTGAATGTTGTTCCTCAAATAACCATCGAGCAGCTAGCTTTATTATTTCTTCTTACGCTGAAAAAATATCCTTGGAAATTGAAAGTAGTCATTTCCACAAAGCACTCAAAGTTTAAAAATGTTCTTTTTGAAGGAGCTGGAGTATTTGAAAACAAATGTTAATGTCTATAAACACAGTATTACTTATTTTTTTAAAATTCAAGCTGTGACAACAACAAATACATTCACATTTTTGTCATCTGTAGGAAGTTAAATATACAGCCAGGTATCAGTGATTGGGAAGTTTGGCTTCACTATATCATGGCTATAAAAGTTATTTACTGGTTGAAGAACTGTGCAACTTTTTATTGGGGTGAGTTTCTGTATCTTCTGTTCTCCATTCGATCATAATTTGCTAGTCCAGGGGTAGGAAATGTTGGGCTTCTCTCCCTTTGTTTATTTACTGATTTGAAGCTGCATTTCCAGCCTGGAAAAGGGCACAGAAGGCGGCAGGACTGTTGAGGATGCTCGGGCTGCTTTTCCTCTCCAATGTGGCCAGAGCTGTTGTGGGAGTTTTCCAGGCTCTTTCCCTGTGCTGGTCAGCGGGATGAACCTGAGGGTGTCATTCCACACCTGGTGCCTGGAATTCTGCAGTTCCCTGGCCTGAGGAATGGCTGAGGTGCTGCTGAGGCATCCCTGGCTTTCAATTCTGCAACTAACAAAACAGGCGTGCAAATTGTCCTTCGGATGCTGCAAAGTCTTTTTGTTTTCAATTTTTTTTTCTTTCTTTATTTTTTTTTCTTCTTTTGAATAATGTGTGACCCGATGGGAGGCAAACACAGAGCACTGTACAGGAGCAGGAACACACTTTTAATTTATATCTGCAGTTTCCAGGTTGCAGGGCAGATTCCTGGGTGACACTCTCTGTCCTGCAGCACCTCAGTCTGGGGTTTGCACTGGCAGAATCACCTTGCAGGAACCAAATCCTCCTGCATTCCTTAGTCAAGGAGAAAAGGTTCAGGTTCATATTTCCTCTTCCCTTTAACTTTGAAAATTTGGTGATCTTGGCCACAATCCTCCAAGATACTGAGTACCCCCATGAGTGTTTAACCAGCTGATGGTTTGTGATGCTTTCTATGACTGGGTGCTTCCTTGGTTAAATTTAAAACACAAAATACTTTAAAAACACTCCTTAAAAACATTTTTCTTGGCTTGGGAAGGATTTTTGCCCTTTTTATAAAACTAGCAGCTGAAGAAGTATCTGTTAGCTGCTGGGATGTGTTCTATAAGCCTGACTGTACACAATATTGCTGGGATGTACTTTTTGGCTATTAAAGGCTCATTAAAAAAATTAAAGTCCTCACAATTTACAATATTTTCCATTGAAATAGCATGTTAACACATTTCTTTAATCAGTGTGTAACTGTCAGGGGAAAGAACAATTCATCTAGTATATGCATACATTAGGAAAAAAAATTATCAGATTTAATTTTATTTGTTTTATATTCAGGGCTTTTTTGAAGGAATTCCTGCAGGGAAATGGTTAATCTATTTTTAACTAAAGCTTACTTTTGTAATCTATCCAGTGCTTAGAGTTCTGTCATTGATCTATGATTTATGTGATTTAAACCACCTCTTGGCTGTAACATTGGTTTCTATCCAAGATGCTGAGCTGAATACTAATTACGACATCAAATTTATGCTGTTGGGCTAAGCAGCTGAAGGAGCTTTCCATGCAGGACTCCCTTAAACCACGCCACCGTTGAGCATTAGTGGAATATTTGGCGAGGGGGATGGGGAAAAAGCTGGAAAAGGGGAAAAAAAATACAGCAAGAAAGCTGAAGTGTCCTTTGAAAGCTTTATTTTTAGTTCTCTTGAATGAGTGCACAGTGCTGGATGCAGAAATTCAGCGTGTGAATATGCACATGGGGCTGTTTTTCCAGCAGAATCTCACTAATTCCCCCTAACGACTGGGAAACCCACTGAGAAAAGCCAAATGGCACCAGCGAGCAAACAAATAAATATGATTGAGGAGATTTTATTCCAAAATGTATTTTATGCCTTTATTTTGACAAGTATCACATTGTCAGAATGATTTATGGTATTTCAGAGCATACCAGTAAATGCACTGTAGGATGGGTCCTTACAAGAAAAAAGTCTGGGTAACAATAGCTTTACTTTACCTCTCCTTAAAGCATTTTTCCTGAGAAATCAGCCAAGAGCACCAATTTTATAGAAAACACAGGTTTCCTTCCGTAAGAATGAGTACCAATTCCATTCTCCTACATCACCTTTGCAAAGGAGGTTGGGATGGCAGCAATTTTCTTTGGGAGAAAAGGAGTCAAAACCTGCTCCAAGAGCTCAGAACCCAAACCCCAGTCTGAATAAAAAAGAAATTTCCTATTGGAATTTTATTGATTATAATGATTTTTGAGAGGAAACGTGTTCCAATGCACCATTTGACTTTCAGCTCTGTTGGTGTAATGTTGAGGTGTTTCGTTTTGATGATGCTGTAATATTTTAGCTGGTACAGGCTTCTTGTATTTTTTGTTTGTTTGTTTATTTATTTATAGTGCCATTTTTCTGTTTCCCAATGCTTTGCCTTATATTTTGTTCCAATTGGGCAACTGGAACATTTTCAGCCTCCCACTGCACCTCATTAAAATGGAAAATTTCCATAAAATACTTTCCCAAATTCAACTTCGCCGGAATCATTTTAGGAACCTTTTCAGAGATCTTTTAAGAAATATGTAGTCTTCTGCACTGAGGAAAATACTGGAATTTCTCACAGAATTCCAGGTTGTGACCATTTCTCCTGCCTTTTTAACTGGGGAGTGACGTGCTCTGGTTGGGAAACGCGGCCTTGGCCAACGGATCAGCGCGTAGGGGGTGTCCTCAGACACAGAGCAGGGGAAGGATTTCGATGCTCTGCTGTTTTCCCTGTGTTATCCGTGTTGCCACTGGTGAGGATCATTGCCTGGAGCCCCGTTTGGGGGCTGTGTGTCCCCTCCCCTGGCAGAGGTTCCTGCAGCCAGCAGGTCTTCCCACTCCGGCCGTGGGAGGCCCTTTAGTGGCGAATTACTTTCCTTTTATCCTTATTCTTGCTCGCTTTAAAAACAGAACCCAAAGCAAATAAAAAAAAACCCAACAAAACAGAAACAGAAATAAAGCAAACAGAAAACCTTGAAGAAGTTTATTCCAAGGGTAATTTTAGACTAATGACCTCTGGTTGTGTATTTATTGCTCATGATCTTCCTCATTTATTATTTCTCCCATTTCTAATAGTGGAGAAACTCATATTTCAGTTAGATCCTTTTTGCTTTTCAAAATTATATTATTTATAGTCCACTTGATGTCATACTTGCTTTTAATGTGCATTGTTATAAGCAATTTGCAATGTGGAAATGATCCCCATTGTGCACATTTGGGGAAAAGCTTGTGAATATCCATATGCACACGTGGGATGTGCATGGGGACAGTTTTATTAAGAGGTGCCACAGTTCATGATCCCATTTGTGTATTTTGCTGTCCTGTGATGTCACCCTTACCTGCCCTCCCTGTACCTACAGCAGATTCATCCTTAAATGCCGCCAGTCTTAAGAGAATGAATTTCCTCATAGGCTTCAGTCTGCAAAAGGGACATTATTAAAAATCCTGGATGAGCCCAGGGACACTGGAGGACCCCCACGTTGTGGCTGTGATTGCAGTCAGGTCACTTTGGCAGCTGACTGGAACCACTGGATGTGAGACATTCCCTCACTGCTTCTGCAGGGAAATAATTTGCACCCTCGGTGATGTTGTTGATCTTGAATGATCTGAGGTAAAACAACAGAAATGAGGATGGGTCTGGAGTTAATTGCTGTCATGGTCTGAGGGACTTCAAAGGGATGATTTTACCAGAAGCCTCATTAAATGGGTTGGATGTTTTGCTGTGCTGAACAGGTGGCTGGAGTGCTCCAAAGGGAAGTGTTTGAAGATGGGAAGCACCTCTGGGATTCTCCGTGCCCATGGAGCTGCCAGGGCAGGGAGGAGCTCCAGCAGAGACTCCCAAGGTGGGCAAGGGCTGGACATGAGCCAGGAGAAGCTTGTGGGGGCCACAGACCCCAGGCCACCCCAGTGGGGTCTCCCTCCTGAGCAGGAGCTGTTTCTTTGGAGCCTTGGCTCGTGGGACTGATGCTGTGGAAGCCACACAGGGCCTGTGTGGCCTCGGGCCCTGGCTGTGCCCATGGCCAGGATTCTGGCTGCCATGGCAGCCTTCCTTCCCTGCACCAAGCTTTACACAGCTTTTACGGAGCAAAAACTCACTGAGGAGCAGAGAAATCCTCTATAAACCAGGATAAAGTAACATTCTAGAGGAAAGATATACAATATTCTGAATATAGATACATATATACACACATACATATACACACACTAAATATTTGTTCTGTTTTCCTTTTCATTCTCTGCAGCAGAACTGTTGAATTCACAATTATGGGTTTGGCAATGAACTGAGGGGATTTCAACTGAAATTACAGAAACTAAAATTGTAGAGATGTAAGCACATCTCTGTGCTTACACCTGGGTATCTAAAATGTGATTTATGTCTGATACATAAGCAGATATTTTGTATATCTTCATATATATATATCAATAGTACACAATAAAGGGAATTTATTTCCTCAGTCATAGAACCGTAATGGAATGATTTGGGCTGAAAGGGACCTCAAAGCCCAGCCAGTGCCACCCCCTGCCATGGGCTGGGACACTTTCCACTACCCCAGGCTGCTCCAAGCCCTGTCCAACCTGGCCTTGGGCACTTCCAGGGATCCAGGGGCAGCCACAGCTTCTCTGGGCCAGGTAACCATGCCGTGGGAAATCCAGATTTTCTCTGCTTCCATAGGGATGCTCCCTAATCCCACAGATGCAAAATTGACGAGTAAAAGGTTTGAAGTCAACTCAGGCTGCTGAACACTCAAGATGAATGTTCACATCACACAAATCCATTTTTTGCCCTTGGGAATCTATTTTTCAGCAGCACCCAAAAACTGCTTTTCCTTAAGTTTAAATCCCAGCAAACAAAGAGCAGGGAAATCCAAACCACATCAGGCATTTGGGATGCCCTTCTTAAGGAAGTTGCAGCCCTGGAAGAGCTGAAGTAGCTTTAAAGCACTGCTGGGTTTTCACGGAAAATGATTACAAGTTCAGAGATAATTTATAAAAGAGCGTAGGAGCTCTGTAGTTTCTGCAAAGCAGTGGAAATTAATAAAACCCAAGGCTGGCTATTAGATAAACCCGAGCAGACAAAGTGTGTGTAACTACCCGTAGAGGGGCTGACATGATGAATGATGATGGATCCAAAGCCATCTGAAGTTTTTTAGGAATAATAGCAGCATAAAGTCATTTCTATAGGGTACCTAAACGTGCCTGAAACAACAGTATATTGAAGGTTGCATATTATGCTAAGAATGACAAGTATTTATGATTGGAAGATGTCTGGGCTGGGATTATAAGTTTTTGTAAACCTTTTCTCACTTACTTAATTTTTGATTTAAAGATCTATCCAGAGATTTTAAAAAACAAGGCCTGATTCCTAGAATTGTCCTGCAGGGAGAGTAAATACCCTCTCACCTCAGTGCCTGGTACTACACAGGTGTTTTCCTTCTGGAGGAATGAATGTTTTCCTTGGGGAACCACTGGGAAGAGGCACCTGAGTAGCAGGAAGGAGGGTGGGCAACAGCTCAGCTCACTTAAATCCAGCTCTGCTCAACTAAACCGCTTCCTAGCACTGAGAAAGCAAAATCCTCCTGTGCGGTGCCAGTTGTGTCTAGTGAATTTTGTATTAATGCAATTGTAAGTGTTGTTGAGTTTGCTCTTTGGGGGGGGTCTTTAAAATGTTTTTTTATTTTGTTTTTTTAATTTATGATCACAGCAGTTGTGGTTAAACATGGCAGCTGAAGAAAAATAATGGGTGCAAGTGTAGAGAATGGACAGAAATGTGTGTAACCACCTGGGGCATGCCGTGGAGTTTTAGAAGTAAAATGCCCCCTTCTGCAGAACTGCTGCCTTCCTGTTGTCTTTGTGCCTCTGCCTGTTCAGATGAGCGAGAGGTTTTGATGACAGGTTTTTCTGAGAGTACAACAAACACAACCTGCCTTTGTCTCAGGTTTAGAAAGAGAGAAACTTTTGTGCTGTGCACAGATTGATTTCTAAAACCTGAGGTCTCCAGCTTTCCCCAACCTTTGCTAACACACTGCAGCAATGTATTCTGTGAGCATGCTGATTCTCTTAGGTCTGTAAGAGCCTTTGAGACAGAGCTAATTTTTTCAGCGTTGACTGTGGAGATTTGTGACTTCAGATGTGAATGTCCCTTTCTCAACCCTGCTGCCAGTGACCCACTGCACTGCAAGTGTCTCACATTATAAAGTGCTTATTCACAGAGGGCTCTAACCAAGGCTATCTGGAGGGTGGGAGATGCTTTCCTGGCAATGGGATGTGAACATCGTGGGGCAGATCTTCAGCTGGGATAAAAATCCTGCTCGGTCTCTGTGGCTCAAAGGACGTCTGTTAATTCATGTGGAAAATTCATGACCCCAGAGAGATCACAAAGTTCAGTGTCCTTGAGCAAGTGCCACACTTTGCAGTCAAGATCAAAATGTCTTTCTCACTCGAATTCCCTTGAATTTTAATTTTTCTAAAAATCCTTTAAATTATTTTATCCTGAAACCTGCAGTATTATCCAAGATAACTTTGAGGAATGCTCTGGGTGTTCTCCCTTTCTCTTTCGCTAAGTTACTGAATTTTCACACTGCTGGGAATATGGAGACTTGAAAGCTCACCTGGCTCCTCTGCTCATGGGCTGTGCTCATCCTGTGCAGAGGCTGAGCTCTGGCGTGGCCATTATCACCAAAACAGCCATCCAGGACTTTATTTGGTTATCCTTGAAAGAGCCTCAATCTTTGATTCCCAATTTAGTTACATCAAGTATTTGAGGAAAGTCTGTTAGCTGGAGGATTTTGGAGGGCAGATGTGGAGGATTCTGGGAGCTGGTTTTCCTGCCAGAGGTGTGCTCTGGGTACTTTTCTCTTGTGTTTTGGTGGTGAATTGAGAGGGAGAGGTTGGATTGCCTTGTGCTGGAGCAAATCCCCTGAGCAGAGGATTTGCAGACTCCTTGGCATTGGTGCAGGGCAGCCAAGCAGCCTTCAGGCAGTGCAGCTTTCCTCCTCTCCTTTGGAGCAGCAAGGCACTTGGAAAAATGAATCATCTCCTGGCACAAAATCTTTCCTCCCTTGCTGCAGGAGTTTTTCTCTTCTTGTTGAGGCATCAGACTGCTGATGTTGTGGTTGTTCACCTCTCAAGGCACAGGTCATTTGCCTTGAATTCAAACCAACAAACCCATTAACGTGGGGACAGGAGGGACCATCAGCATCGCTTCACACACTTGGTTATGTAGGAAATGGGGAAAACAGCTTTTGCTATTGCCCCAAAATGCCTGTTTTCAACCAGGGAACGAGCCTTTTGTCCATCATTCAGATGTATCAGAGGCTCTTTATCTTCCTTTTTAATCCCTGGTCCGTGCTGGAACTGATGACAGGGGTGGAGTGCAGTCCCATGAGGCTCCCGCCTCATTAACACCTGAGTTGCTTCCCCCTTAATCCAGCCACCAGGACAGAGTGCAGTGTTTCACAGCCCTGCCACGTTTGATGGAGTCTGTTATTTCTGTGTGGTTCTTTCTTTGTTTATTTCTTTATTTTTAATGGGTTGCACAAATGCACACAAACATCTCCAAGGCCTCTCCCCCTTCCCATCAACTCCTCATCATGGCTTCTACTGGAAGTCAGGCAAAGTTATCTTTACTACTGTGAATTTTATCAACTTGAAATGTAGACAATTAAAAAGAAGTGGTTTCAGGCAGCAAGGTGGCCCTTGAGTGCCTCAGTCAAGTGTTGCATTTATGCACTGAACTTTTAAATATTTTTTTTACATTGTTCTCTTACACTTGTTGCTTTATGTGAGTCCATGGAGCAGGTAAAATGAACTATTGCGAGGAAATGTGCTGCTGGTGTAAAAAATGCTGTCAAGTTGACAGAAATTTTGTGTTTCTCTGCACAACCCTTCCAATCTTTTTGTTTAATAATGAGTTGCCTTATTACATAAAGCAAGTCCAGACCTGAAAAATGGTGGGAAAACCTAAGTTTGAAAATCGGAGTGCTCAAGGTGGGACAAAACTTTCTTCTTGAGAGGGGTCTATCACCTTTCCTTTGACTTACAAAGGGTTTCTCAGAGGTCAGTGCTGGGAAGGTGCTGGGAGCATGGCTCTGTCCTGAGCAGCAAAAATCCATAAAATATAAACCCTGTAGTTGTTTGAGAGCCACTGTGTCATTAACAGATGGACTTGACGGTCTTAGAGGCCTTTTCCAACCTAATTGGTTCTGTGATTAGCAGGACCCTTAGAGCCAACAGTTTCAGCTGTAGGCACATAAATGCCGTGTTCCCGGAGGTGACCCCAGAGCAGGTGACCCCCATGGCAATGTTCTCCAGACCTTTCTCCTTTTCCCAGAAAGAAGATTTTTCTCCAAGCTGATGCCAACCCTGCTGTCTCTGCCAGTTCACTTTGTGCGATGCATTTCCTAATTTGTGCTATTTTGACCTTCTCCAGCAGAAGGTGTGGTAGTCCTTCAGTGAAGGGCTGTGGAAGTGCCCTCAGGTCCTCCTCCCTCAACCAGTGAGTGCCCTGCAAGAAAGGCTTCCTTTCCTGTTGTCTAAAAATCAGGATTGCTTTGCTCTGTGCTGCCACATCCCCTGGCTAGCCAGCAGGCTCTTCTGGAGGCTTCTTGGATTCCATTAACATTTTGTTAATGAAATAGTGCTTTGTCAAAGAGTCTTGAAAACTTAAAAGGGTATTTAAGCTTCTTCCGTGAGTCAATACCATGTAATGTCAACATTACCACGAAGGGATAATTCAGAGATGTCACACAAAGCTTGTGTTATGCCATTTGCAGTCTGGCAAAACAGCTCAGCATTTATGTTGTTTAATCCATCTTCAGAAATCTTTTGTTCTGAAAAAGTTTGAGATCAATCTTGTCAGTATTTACTGACACAAAGCTGATGTAAGTCACTGTGCTCCTATTGACTCCATCTGAGTTGTAACGATTTACCCCAGGCTCGAATTAAGCCCAAATTAGGCATATGAAAAACTCAATACCGAACTTTTAAAGAAGATGGAGCTGCATGGCACAGATCTTGGAAATGGGAATGTGGATGGAAGTAGACTGGAAGAAACAGTTTGCAATGACCTGGGACAGTACAGACACCATTTGAAGAGACTTAAGGAAAAATAACCCTTTCTAAAACTTTGCATTGAGGAAATAATGTTCTTCCCTGGCTAGAAAAGAGGAAATACAGAACTGGAGTTCATATCTGAGCACTGGCAGTGAGGCTGGGGCCATAGGGACTGAATTCCACAACACACATGCTGCAGTGTCCTGGGCTTGTCACTGTCACAGCAATTCTGGTCAAGGTACACAAAACCTTTTTTCCATTTCTCCTCCCTTTCTTTTTTTAGCAATTCTGTAATCCTACCCACCACAGAAGGAAACTGTTTCATCCTCCTGGACACTGCAGCGATGCTGTTTGTTTTACCTTTGTACTTTTTAATCCTTTTCCATTAAAGCTCTGTGTAATTGATGTATTTGAATGTAGTGAACGGTGGCCTCAGCTTGCTTTGAAGAAAATAGACTGCCTTACTTCATCCTTGGCTGAATCCAAAATGCTTTCCCGTGATTATTTCTTGGCTGTGTTAAATCTATTTCCCTTTCAGACTCCACAGATAGATGGGGTCAACTCCCCAATGTCTGAAGGGATGTGAAGTTCTTTAAAAATTATTCACATATTTTGGTGGCAAATGTTTAGTACTTCATTCACATGCAGGATTTTTGTTTCCAGCCAGGCATTGTGGAAGCAGGCAGCATCCCAGACCTGTGGAGGAGCTCAGCAGGAGGAGAACAAGTGGGGGAAAATGTTCCCAATGTCACGTTGCTGCTGGTGGCTCAGGTATGCTGAGGTAATTTGCAGTTTCTTTGGGAGTAAGGGAGACTTTCTGGCTTGATTGCACAGAGCAGGAAAAAAAATAGTGTGAGGCTCTTCATTTGTACCTTTTTTGCTGTTTTACAACCTGGGAAACATTCAGGGCATAAATCAATTGCTCTTTCAGCAAAGAGCCATGGAGGTCTTGCAGCCTCCTTGCTCCAGGTGAGGTCAGTGCAAGAGCAATGGGAGTGAGGATAAAACATGGACAAAAGGGAACACGGTGCAAAACCAGGCCAGAAAACCCTCTGAGAGCAGGTTTGAGCACAGAGTGTGTTCCTTACAGTGTGAAAGGGCCTCAAAATGCTCAGCTCTTCTGGAGAGATGCCTTGTCCAACCTGGGCTGTACCTGGGTATGCACAGCACAAGAATAATTTGGCAGTTAAATTAAATTTTAGCCTTGTCTCACAGATCCCAGAATACTTGATCAGATGCTCTAAAGCAATAATGCATTTGCTAAGTAGAAAAATCTGAAAAAACCCCACAAATGTTATGTGAGAAGCAGAATCAGGCATAAAGTTTATGATCCATCTTGGCCTGCTGTTATAACCCAAACGTGCAGGGAGCACAGTGAACCTGAAACACCACAGTCAGCACTGCAGTAAAATGAAGCATGGCAATGGAGGGGATGTTGAAATTGAGGTTAAAAAAAAAAACAACAAACACAGACTATTAATAAAAAATAAAAACTTGATGTGGGGAGTAATGCAAGTGTATCTGTGAAGTGCCATTCAGGCACAGGCTGTCCCAAGGTCTTTACAGCTTTTAATAAAAATACAGCGTGAAGAAGAGGAGGCTGAGAAAGCAGTGCAGAACAATGTGCATTTTAACACAGTATTTAAAAAAAAGGGGGGGGAAGTCCTTGGAGACAACGAAAACTGAAGAACTGTTACAGGTGGGAGAAACTGGGCAGAGGTGGCATTTGTGGCTGTGGTGTGGATGTTGGAAGAGGAGGGATGTGGCCACATCAGGTGTGTGATGGCAGTGGGAGCAGGGAGAGAGACCCTGCTAACTCAGGACAGTGGGGTTAAATCCCAGAGATGGCACTGCCCTCTCCCAGTAGCAAAGAGGAGATTCCCTTGCAGATGCAGAGCTGCTACATCTCATAAAATCAGGTGTTACAGTGATTTAATCGAAATTGTTTTTAAAAATACCAAGTGCCTGATACAAAGACTCTGCAGATAATCCATAAAACCGTTATGCTTCTCTTTCTCTTAATCATTTTCTGATTTTTCTTACCCTTATCAATGATATTAAACATCTCTACCTGAACCTGCATCTCCTCTCGTCTCAGTTCTCTGTGTATAAATTTCAGACAACAAAATTTTCTTCCATGCTTTTCTGTATTTCCTGTGAAAATGTTAAATCCTGGGCAAGCAGCTCTGACTCACACTCTGTTGATTAGAGGTTTGTTGCTTTGGTAATGTGCTTCTCTGAATTATTCTGTGTCTAGACAGTGCCCATCCAAGCAGAGCCCTTATGTTATCCAGAGGCTTCCAGCTCTGATCATGGTAACTTCTGAACCAAGCAAAATAGTCCCTCTCTATTGCATTAAATTGGGTAATTGAAAGAATTCAGTGTTTTTGCTACTCCATGCTGTATTGAACAAGTGTTTATTGTAGTTTCCTTGTTTCAGGCAGTTGGAACAGGGGCCTGTGGTGGTCCAGCTCATTGGAAACTTTTGTGCAGAAACCAGGAAGATGCTACAGCTGGAGCTAATCCGTGAGTAAGTTTTCTGGAGGCCATTATGTCTCCCAGAGTTTGGAGGTTTTCTCTAAAGGAGACATTGCTCTGTGTGTGAGGGAGAGAGAAAGAGCATCGCCTCCAGGGTTTCAGTTATCACACTGCCTAAATATCCCTTATTTTTAGTCAGAGTCTTCTGAATATGAGATCCCACTACAGGTAGGTGAAGTGACCTCTTTGGGTTTGAATCTGCTCCTCTCTGGCAGATGCAAAGCTGCAGCTTTGAACAGGAGCCCCCTCCTGCTCTGTGCAAAGCTCTTTGAATTGCCCCTGATAGGCTTCTGAGGCTCCCCGGTTGCGTGCGAGGCACTTTGAAGATGAATGCCCAGAATGAGGGAAACATGAAACAAAACTTACTCCCTTATGTCAGAGTGAGCAGCAGATTCCTCAAAGACCTGCAGCACAATGGTGCTCTTTGGTGGGTGAGAGGAAATGGGCTGTGGTTCACCAGCTTGTCTGAGCAGAGCAGAACTGCAGAGCAGGGTTGTGCTTTGGGTGGTGGAGCAGCAAAAGGAAGGTTTTGGGGTCTCCACAACATTCAAGTCTGGCAGAACTTGTTTCAAGTTGGCTTTGTTGGGTCTCGCTCGATGAAGGGAAATTTATTAATTTTGCTTCCCCCAGAAGTTTGCTGTGTGTTCAAGGTGATAGATGTGCCACATCTATCTTGAGGGGGAATATTTTTCTTTGTCTCCATGAAAATCCTCGCCCCAGCTCCTTACACTCTCTGTATCCACCATAAACTTTTGGTACATTTTGGAGGTGACCACCCACAGTCCTAGAAGCTGAAGGGCCCTTGGGAGTGGCACAGCTGGAAGAAGATTTTTGTTATTTGTCTTATTCTGAATATTTCTGTGACAATTGACATGAAAATAACCATTAGTGTCTTTTTCAAACCTGATGGATCAGTTCTTCTGGCCCTAGTGTGTGATCCAAAAATTTTCATTAGCATTAGATGGATGAACCCATTCCTTAGAGGGGTTAATGGGCTTGTAATGCAAAAAAATTAAACTGATATCTCAGGAGAGACTGGGTGTGGGAACAGAAGGGAATGGAACAGGAAACAGATTAAAAAAACACCAAGAGAGATTTGTTAATAGTGGTTGGAGATATTCTTCTCACCTGTCCTGGGTGACTGTTCAAATGCAGACGTGTGAACTCCTCTAAAGCAAATGAGGAAAAGCAGAACCCTTCGGGCCATAATTCTTTTCCATATGTGATAGATCCCTCTTCCTTCCAATCAATTAATTGCA
Organism: Anomalospiza imberbis; assembly: GCF_031753505.1. Classification (NCBI taxonomy): domain Eukaryota; kingdom Metazoa; phylum Chordata; class Aves; order Passeriformes; family Viduidae; genus Anomalospiza; species Anomalospiza imberbis. Next base: position 4,714,542 of record NC_089694.1, read on the forward strand.
TCCTAAAAACATCTATTTCTCACCATTGACTTTAAAGGGATTTTAGATGAGTGGCTCAGATATAGCTGTCTACACAGTAAGTGATTAAAGTTGGGTTAGATGAGCTGGCAGACTACACGGGATTTTTTTCTTACTTCATGCCAACCCTAAATCAAAAGGCATCTCATCAGAGTATTATAAAATACAGCCTTCAGAGGGAGAGTCTTCTACTTCCATATTCTGGCATCTGAAGGGAGGAGGGAGACTCCCATCAATTTAGAGAGAGGTAAAGATTTCATCTCCCTCTAGAAATCATGGCCATAATGGGAAATTCAGACATTTATGAGATTTGCTTAGCCAAGGCAGAGCTGAGCATGTGGATGTTTCTGTTTGTAGTGTTGCAGCAAAAGTGGAATAAGAGACTATTTTTAGGGGTTATTTTCATTCTTTTTCCCCCCTCTTTGATAAAGTTAATAGCCCAGCTTGTACCTGGGGAGGGCAGACACAGTCTGCGTGACCTCACAAAATAAAACCCCTTATAAGTCCTCTCCCTGTGACTGCAAAATGGGGGTAAACTGGGAAATAGGGCTGATTGCAGATGTTTATTAATGGGGAAACTCCCAAAGAAGCATTTACCAATTCACCAGAGAGGAATTCTCACAAAAACCTCTTGCAAGTTGTGCCTGGTTTATGTTTCAATTTTAAAACCAGGTAAGGTTGTAAGAGAGATGAGCAAGTTACTGGCAATTGGTGAATATTTCCCTTGGATTTCAAAAGCTGGCAAACCTTGAATATTCTATAAATACCTTTTACAAACCATAAATATCCGTATATTTTAAGGCAATGTGAATTCCAAGGACAAGAGAAAGCAGAGCAAGAGCTGACTTAGTTTTAAATCAGAAAGGGACATGCATTTGTTTCCTCTTAATGTTAATTCCTCAACATAATGGGTAAAGTATCAAATTATTATTTAAACCCACAAATAAAGTGCAGGTCCCTTTTCCCATCTCTAAGTAATGTTCTCCTGCCAAAGGATAGGCATGGCTGTATTTTTTCCTAATGGAATCTGCATAGCTCTGCCCTGATAGTCCACTGCTGAATATTGATGGTGCAATAATTGGCTCTTTATTAGTATATTGTGTTTTCTTGGAGATTTTTCGACTTCCTGCAGTAAATCCTTTTTGAATTTTACTCCTTTTATGGTTTAGCGTTTACAAAAATTGACAATTCTGATGGCACAGCAGGATTGTGAATAAGACTCAGGAGTTTGATTTGTTGTATGTCGTGTATTGGTAGCTGGTATCTCTCCTTTTATCTTTTTTAGGAGAAATATCTCAGTTGTTGCTGTCTATATTTAGCAGGAGAACTCAATCTCTCTCCTCTATCTGTTTTCTCCTATTTGTCCCTGGCTTGAAGGGTTGGTGGCACTCAGTGGTGGATAAATGCAAGGAAATCTAATAATGCCTTTCTAATATACCCATTTATCTGCTATCATATTTTATTTTAACTCTTCATGCGACTGTGCAATCATTGCTCCATTGCTGTAATTGGATTTCAAAGTATATTTGTGCTATTTAATTACATCTATAGCTTCCCTATAAGTGCATTCAGAGTAATTAGTAATCTTCTACTTTTTAGTGGAATTATATTTTATATCAACTGTGCTCATTTTTCTCTTCAAATTCTTCAACACATTTGCACCAGTTTTGCTTTTTACACTGGCATTTCTGGCATAAATAATCATTAAGGGTTTTTTTTTTCCTCCCCACTGTGAATGAGAACAGAGTCTAATCCAGCTTTCACTGGAGTCAATGGTAATCTTTTCATTTCCTTCAGTGAAAACTGGATCAAGTTAATAGATTGCAAATTGCATTCAAGGCAAAGTCACATCTTATAAATATAGAAATAGTTGTGTAGCAACTACTGGGGTATTGATGAAAGGTGCAAAATTGATTGTTTCCATTTTTTCTTACGGGGTTTTTTATAGATTCTCTTATCCAACTTTATTAATTTTTTAGCCCATAAGTTATAGCATTGCAATAACATTTAAAAGATTCATTTTAACCTGATTTTCATGACAAATTAAAAACCTTTCCACTTCAAGATTTTTGTGGGTGATTCTAGAACATTGCATTCCAGACCCCAAGTTTATCTGTTCATCTCCATTAGGATGTTGATAATGGGCATTTTTAAGTTTTAAAAATATTTTGTCTTAATTTTGGATTGCAAACCAAATATTTGCTGATTTTTTTTTTGTCAGCTCTCTGTGTCACTTCAGAGCTGTGTCAGTTTAGGGACAGATTTAGTCCTCTTGCTGCTGAATATGAAAACCTGCAAGCACTTCCCTCTAAAACTATAATTCCAGCAAATTACATTCCCAAGTAGGCAGAAATTTATGATGTTCACTTTTTCCAACATGTCAATTTTGCCAATGTGGGGTGGTAACTATATGTACCAAGTAAGATCTTCATTTTTTAAAAAAACAATTATTGCAACTGGCTCGTTAAGGAGTTCTTTTTCTCTTCTGCACTGCTCCCATTCTGTTGATTAGAGGTTTGTTGCTTTGGTAATGTGCTTCTCCTCCAGGCTGTTAATGATTACAGACACCTCTCTAACCTGTAATTTTGGGGGAAGGTTATTGACAAGGTGAGATGACAACAATTGTAATTATTTGTATGGCTTAGAAATGTCCTTCATCTTTGCTGGCCACATGTCAGGGCTCGGAATTTAGAGTGAAAGTGGAGCTGATGCCCAGGATTAGAGACACTTTCTTGTGCTATTTATTCCCAAATCGTGCAAGTTCATGAGGTTAGAAAGAGCACTGTGAAAGATGATAAATTGTTATTTAGTTCTTAATGAAACATCAATGCAAATGGTGCCTATTCCATCCCCAGCAGAAGGTGACTTTGGTAGGTTGAGGATGGAGCCCCTTGGATCTCCAAGGAGAGATGCTCATCCTGGTTTGATTTTAGGAACATTTGTGAGTTGGAGCATCTTCAGCTTCAGAAGGCAGGATAAAAATTATTTGTTCATCCAGCCTTTTGATGGAGAAGAGAAACATTGAACCATTTGTATTTGAGATTTTGTTATGTTTCCAGCAGAGGGAAATTGTTTATGAGCCTTAAATGGAAGAAAAGCCCTTAACTATGATAATAGTTATAATAGTTATAACTACGTAATAGTTATATCGTTACTATAAAACAGAAATTAATAGTCATTTCATTATTAATCATATGAATGGAGCAGCATGAGCACCCATGCACCTGAAATTCAAACCTTGAATTCTGCAGGTATCTGCCTGTTGTGAGAGGTGCCTCACCACTAATGGCAGCCACATTCCCACATCACAGGGCACTCCTCATCAGAGGCTTGATTTTTCCAGTGGATGCCTTTGAACACTTTACACTGAAATTTTGTCAAAGAATGACTGGTGTTTTGCCACTTTAAAACCATGGAAACATCACAATGTTCTTTTAGAAATGACTCTGGGAATTAATTGCAAATGACTTATTAATGAAACAAATATTCAGCTGTCACTGGAACCAAACTCCACGATAAGCTTAATGATTATTTTTTGAGAAAACACTTTTGTGTTTGTTTGATCTGCCTCGTGTTAACAGCAGTAGGAAAGGAGAGAAGCATTTGGTGTCAGAGTGGAAACTTGAAACTGGCAAAAGGGAGAGGAAAAACATCAGCCAATGACTGGGAAATAGGTGAGAAGCCCAAAGAAAGAGCAGATCCCTAACAATTATGTTGGAAAGCTGCTCCCCCAGTATTATTGGGTAATAAGGTTTAGATCTGGAGACAAACTGGGGAATCCTGAGGGGAAGGGTTTCACAGCAATGTTAATTTCATCACATTCCGTGTCTGGAAAACGAGCATGAAGGGATTTGCCTCGTATGGGGTGGGTAAATGTTTGCAAACTGCAGAGACACTCTCAAATGAATGTGAAATATCAGCTGTAGCTCTGCAAATGACAATAAAAATAAATGTTGCTAATTAGGGAATGTGCATTCCTCATGGCTGTGGCACTGGTCTGGGATGCACCACCAAACTTCCCTGCCCAGAACTGTGTGCTGGGCCCACGGTCCTTCCCCGGTGCCCATGGGCCACCCAAGGGAGATTCTTCCACAGGCAGCTGGCTGAAGCCATGCATTTTTCCAAGAGTTCTCCTTTACAAGGGCCAGCTATAAATAGGTAATAAAGCTTTTCCACGGCTGCTGTTTACAAGAGCAGGAACACGGGGCAGGACACGAGCGCGGCGGATCCGCCTGCCTCGGGAACACATCTCAGGTGTCCTTCTGCTGGTGCTGCTAAATTATTTACCACTCAGCAAGCGTGTGCCTGCGTGAGATATTGAAAGGAGGGAATCTGAGGTGAAACCCCATCCGTTTACCCAGAGCTGACACTGGAATATTCATTATCACATTAAATCCAACCACAGTGAAAATGAAGGCTTCCGTTGATTATGTGCTTGCATAAAAGGCTTCTTTGGTGGCAGGCCCATGTGCCAGGGATCTGAATATAAAATCAAGTAAGTGGAAACCATTTTTTTATGGTAAATTTGCCTTCTTGGAAGTTATGAGACTTGGCAGGTTTAAATTATGTTTTAAACCTGCGGTGGATTATGTGATTTTTCTAACTGGCCGCAAGCAATACGAGATGAACACACACCACCCCAATCCCAGCCACAGGCCTGAGCCAGGATTTCCAATGCAAATAAAAAAGAAATGTAGATTTTATATGCAGGGCATAGTGCATATTTATCTCAGTGCAGTGTTGGCTTGGCAGGGTTGGTGGGGAGGCCGCCTCTTCCCAAGTGCTGGATCTGCACTCTACTGCCTTTCCCAGTTCCTCTTCATCCCAAGTTTGAACTAGAGCACAGCTCAGAGAGGATTGGATTTATGGTTGTGGAAAAGTACAGGAGAATACATAGGATTGGCCAAAAAAAGGCATGAGGTTTTTTCTCCATCCATCCTTCCTTCCATCCTTCCATCCTTCCATCCTTCCATCCTTCCATCCTTCCTGTGCTTGCTCCTTTCCTGTCTTCCCCCTCCACCAGGGATCCAGTTGAATTAAAAGCTCAATGGGATCCAGTTGAATTAAAAGCTCAATTAAATCTTCTCTGGGAGGCAGAAGAAAACTTAGAGATGCTGAGATGAAGCAGCTCCATGTGATGAAAGGCCACCTCTGGAGCAGGTTGTCCCATTGGGAAGCAGGAGGGCTGGAGGCTCTGGGTCACTTAGGGCTGTAAATGAGCTCCCAGGAAAACTGGCACAGCGAGGGCTGGGTTTGGTGGTCATGGGCATGTACAGGGATGTGAGAACAAAACCTATTTCTGTTGGTGCTGAGAACAAGGATTTGCCCACAATCACTAATTTATTGAAAGGTGTCACTGATTGCATCAGCATAAATAACTTAAAAATAGATTTAAAAAAATCAGTGTTCTCCATCCCAAAATACTTACAGAAGACTTTCTGATTTGACAAACAACAGATAAGAAACAGGATGATGAGAAACCAGATTTGCCTGGTCAAAGAAGAAGATGGATAAATCTTGATTTGGAGCATGATTGAAGTGAAGCCATCATTTTCCAAGAAATCATGGGCTTTTTTTCTGGGAATGCCAGAGATACTTTGTGGCACATCTTTCCCTTTCTGCCTCCTTTTTTCATCTGTCATTGGAAATGTATTTTGTGAGAGAGAATGAAACAAACATCCAGTAGATACAAAAGCACCGAGAACCTTCAGCTTTGGCTAATCCCTGTAGACAGCACAGAGAGAAACAAAATGTTCTGTAGCTATAACTGAGAGACAAAAAATCTGTGTTTAATAAACATTTAAAGGAAGAATTACATGTGCCACAAATCCCCTTTTATATTGCACTTAAAATCTCCTTACCTGCCCTTTAGTTTTCATGGTTTTCCTTATCTTCAGTGTCAGTTAATCATATTTCAACAGGATTTGCTTCCTTGCTGCCCATCTGCTCTTCCTTTCTAGTGCAGCATTAATGCCACAACACATTCCCAGCTCCCTTCTATGCCACTTTGATGTCAGGCACCCAGGGATTCAGGATTTTTTCATTCAGGTTCAGACAGAAAAGAAAAATACCTGGTTTGGAGGAGTGACAGATCCTGATTTCAAATGGAAATGTCCAGAGCAGGGCGGGGGATGAAGGGGCAGTGAACAAAACTTGGACTCCTGTGGATGTGGAATGTGGGGATCCAGTGGCGGTCTGTCCCGCTGCTGGCCGTGGGGAGCTTCTCCTGGCCCTGGGGAGATGCAGGCACTGCTCTGCTTTGAGTCTGTGCTAAAGAAGGATCATCCTCTGAGGATATTCACAACATTAATTAATGAGTGCAGAGGGCAAGGCTGGGTTCACCTCTGGACACCCACCTTGGCTTGTGTGGGCTGCCCAGCTGGATCTGTGTTTGCTGAGTTAGAGACATCATTTGGAGAGTCTTCATGCGGTTTATTAACCCTAAAAGCATGGGATTAATAATCTTTCTATTTATACCTTTCTTATTTTCAGAGTTAAGGAAGACTTTGTGTATTGTGCCTCAACATTTTGGGAGCAGAATGGTGTGGGAAGGACTCCTGGAAAGGGGAGAATGTTTTTCTTTAGTGTTGACAGGAGCTCTCCCAAAAAAAGTTATGTGCTGCTTTTTGCACTAAAAATGTGAAAAAAAAAATAGAGAAATCCATTCAAATTCCTCATGTAATTGTAAATTAGTCCTTAGGTCATTGATGAGAACAGGTCTGTGGTACAGCTGGGGATATAATTCTCTCCCACACCACTACCTTTGCTGGACATTAAGCTCTTATGATAATTCATAAAACCCCCTTTTTTAAAGCTATCTGATGCCTGCAGTGATCAATACTTGAACCTCTATTCTTGAAACATTTTTAAATTAAATATAAATTTGCGGGTTTTTCTTATAAGAAAGTTAATCCAAATTCTGAGGTGTTGGTGCCAGCAGAAGTCACTCTTGATATTTCCAATTAATATTTGCCTCAGATCTCAGGAGGCAGAGCAGGGCTTGGTTGGCTGCAGGATTCCAGAAATTCCTCTGTCTCTGAGTGGGGATCAGGCACAAATGATGCTCATTCATGCTCAGTGCAGTAAAGAAAAAATACATCAGGAACTGGGTGTGCTAAAGCAGTGCCCGAGGCTCTGCCCTTCCCCTCCTGGAACACAGCTCTGGACTTTCTCCTTGCTCAGTCTGGGGTTGCCTGAGCTGGTTTTGGTGGGAACAAGCTGCAATGAGCTGAGGCCACCCCAGCTGCACCAAGGAAAGGTGCCCAGGAGGTGCAAAAACAGAGGGGACAGAGGGACACCTGGGACAGAACTTAAGGACAAGTTTAGAAAGAAAAGATGGCTTGGAGGAAGAAGAAAGTGCTTTTCTTCAGGACACAGAGGTGACAGTGAGAGGGAAGAAGGCAGAAGCAGGTGAGGAAGCTGAAGCAGAGGTTGCAGCTGAGGCTGAAACCTTGAACAATGAGAGGAAGGGGTTTGTTCCACTTTGGTTTGGTCAATGAATATGTGGTGAAGACAAGCACAGGTTGATTATCTGGGGGAGGAGGTTTGAAGAGGAAACATGGAGCAGATGTCTGAGGCAGAGGAGAAACCACCACAAAGCTGGTCATGGGACTGACACAAATGAAAATATTAGAAAAGGAGGGGTGGCTTTAGCAGTGGAAACAGGAATTAGCAAGAAAATGGAAAATGAAAACCACTCTGAACCACATGGAAAGCATTGTTTATTGTTATTAATTATTGTTATTATCATTATTACTATTCTTGTATTATCTAAAGGCTGACTTGAATCTTACAAACAGCTTCTGTCAGAAAAAGAGAAAACAAGTTTTAAATGTTGACTTTTAATTCTACCCTGCTTATTAGGGGCCATTAGTTCTGTTTTGCTAATATCTTGTAAGTAAACAGAGTGAGGAAATTCAGTGGGATAGAGATGATAAAGATGATGAACCACTGAAATTTGGTTCCACACTGGGCACATAAGGGAGAAAAGAATGCCAATTAATGAATTACTAAAAGAGAAACACTACTAGAAGTAATAATAATGGTTCTCTATTATTTATGGTTGATGTTAGAAGAGAGAGAGTTCATATTTATCCCAGAGCAGTTGACACGAGCGCTGAAGGAAGAGAAAAAACCCTTTAACCAAGCAGAAATTTCAGTCGTGAGCTGTTAAAGGAAGTCGAACTGAATATTGAGGAAAATTCAAAAAGATAAAAATTACTTCAATTTGGTAGTTCTTCACTGGTTCTGCAGTTTGGCAGCTGTCAACATCTCAAAATATCATCTCACCCAAACTGTTGAAAGAAAGAAACCCTTTGATTTTTCCCTTGAGACTCCCAAGCTGAAAATGGACTCTTTGTAGTCTCAGCCTCATTTCAGACAGTTTTTTTTTTTAAAAACATTCTTGCTGGAAGAAACAACTAATTCATAAATAGACTCTCTGTTAATTAAATAAGTTTTATCATTTTAACTTGCCTTTTAAAATGAAAAAGAAAGTAAATCTCTAACATTTCCTGCTTTATTATGAATCTTAAGGGACTAAGCATCACATTTCTTGCATCATTAATAATGCAAATTAGTTTTTGTTTGCATCTCCTATAAGTTTATAGTTAGAAGTAAATATTTAATGCGCAGATCTGGGAAATCAAATCATGGCTAGTGGAAATTTTCCCTTAGAGTTATTGAAAGGTAATGTAAGAAAGACGGGAGGCACTGTGGTTTCTGTTTATTTAACCTTTCTTGCTCTTGCTTTCCTTTCAGTAGAACTCTTTGTGACTTGTCATTAAACACTTCTCTATTCCTGCAGTATCTGTTTTTATTATCTTTACAGTAGCCACAGAATTCAGCTTTTAATACAATTTAAAGGAGAGCTTAAACACATCTGTAGCCTACTTAGGGCTATAAGGACTGTAGTTTTGGTCCTGATTATTGGCAAGAAAACCAGGTGATTATTTCTAATAATATTTAAAAACTTGTTGACTTTGTAGCAGTTTTTCTCTGTTTGCTAAATGAAGCAATGGCCAAATCAGATTAAGCTTTGTCCAGGGCTTTTACATCGTGCACAGAAATGCCTTGGGAGGGTAAAATACTCTGAGCTGTTTATTTGTTAGCACAGGGCAGACTGAATTTAGTGAATATATCCCATATTGGGCTTTACTCCCCTTTTTTTCCACAGAATTCTTGCAAATATTGTACCACCCTTCATATGAAATGTCTGTAGGAATGAGATTATTGCAGACAAATTACAGCTGTTTCCCTGCCACATCTGGGCTTTCTGCAGTGACTCTTCTTGTGTGTGTGGTGGATAACAAAAAATAATAAGTATCCTGTTATTTTGGGCGTGAAATCTGATAGTGAAAAACACACCAGGGAGAATTCTTTGGTGATAAAAATTTAAATAGACCCATTTATCAATATGACAGAGATTTGACCTGAAAGTTAAAGTGTTTGGAAGTTAAGTGGGGCTGTGTAAAGAAAGTTGAGGCTGCGCTACAGATAGACCATGGGGTTTGTAAGTTATTAAATCAAAATAAAAGGTATTGACAAAACAATAAATTGCCTGGATCACCCCATCTAATAGGTTCTGGGAGCACTAAATACATTCTCCACGCTAAAGATGTGTGAAGCCTTTTCCTTTCTCATACTTTTGTTCTTCTCCTTGAAAACATTTGCACTGTGGTTGGTTTTATAACAGACTTGGCACCAAGTTGGGCCTGGGGATGCTTTGCCAGGGAACTGGCTCGGAGCAGTAGTGGGAAGCAGGAGCAGGGGCATTGCTCTGCTACCAACAGGATTATTGGACTTTGCAGGTGGGGTACAGATCACTCTGGGGGATTAAAATAATAATAACAAACCTAATATCTTTACTGGGAGAGGTATTTTGCTAATATCTTCTGGGCAGAGAGCACTGCAGTGCTCTTTGCTCTCCTCAGCACCATTCCCATGCTGGAAATCTGTGGGACTCAGAGGGGGAGCAGCATCTGGCAGTCCCTTCCAGCAGAGGTGCTTTGGGAAGCAGTTAATGCCACCTCCTCATGTCCCCTCTAAGCCTTTCAGGGTGACCAGCATCTTCCTGGGAGAAGAAGGGGTTTGCTTATGCTTATGGAGCTTGCTTATGGAGGGGAAGGAAAATACCTGTGGGACAACTGGGATGGAAAAGTTGGGAGTGGGTGGTGGGGCAGCTCTTCACCCCCAGAGTCATCAGCTGGGCCCTGCTTTTCCTAATTCCACAGGATTGGGGGTGAGCACCCCCTACCTCCAGCTTCCCTGCTGAGGATGGAATGAGGCTGGCTCTGTTTGCCTTGAAAATGACACAGATTTGAGACTATTTCCCCTCCTGCAGATTCCTCCGTTGAGAGGAGCATGGAAGACATTACTATTTATAGTGCACAGTACGTGTGCCCAGCGGGACATCCCCGAGCAAACATCCTACCAGTTTGGAGGTGGGATGCTTTCCAGCTCCCTGGCCCCGAGATGGCCGGTCCCCTCTCCCAGGGAGGTGGGAAATCACACAGGGGCACCACCCATCTCCCCTCAGCTCTGCCTTTCTCTCTCTTCTGCTGAGATGAGATGCTCACCCCCTGCCGCGGAGCCGAGCGTGAGGCTCGGAGGCAAAGCAAGTTTTCAGCACAAATAATGCAAGTTTTAAGAGAGGGAAATGGCCCCAAAAACTGAAGGTATAAGAGGGCTGCAGAGCAACTGCAGAGTCTGGTTTGGGGATGGGCAGCTTGTCTGTGTGTGGGAAATGAAGATGGAAACTTGGTTTAACTAAAAGGGTTTGGGAGTTTCAAGGGAACAAGGACCAGCAGTGGGACCTGGGATCTGTCACTGCCACTCCCCGCCTGACCACCTGGGTGTTCCTGTATGGGTTTGGGATATCAGAACCTCTTCATCTAAGCTTAATCTTGATATGGAAAAGATAGCTGACAATGGCAATAAAAATAACAGTAAGCAGTTGGAAAGGCCCAGCTCAAATCGTGCTCTGTCAACAGCTTTGCAATCTGTATAAATATGAGAGGAAAGACAAACAGCTGTGATTTCTCGTTAAGAATGTAAGTATCCATTGTCATAGATTTAAATTAGGATGTTTTACTTGTACTGTATGTAAATTCCTCCTTGGCAAATAACCCATGTCCACTAATGTATGTGTATTTTGGGTCTGTATAGTTTGGGTCTCTGTGAAATACAATGAAATTTGATAACACACAGAAATACTTGCATGGAATGTCAAATTTTTTGTGTGTGCTTCTCACATATCCATAAATGAGTTTACACATTTCTAATTACTCATTCAAAAGAGACTTTACAGCACTTTTAAAGGACAGCCAATTTTTTCCCTACTGTGTTCTGTTTTTACAGCTTGTGGAAAGCTTATTTAACGAAAGTTTAAGTAATCAGCGAAAGTCATTTCTGAGCAAAGACTGACAGATATGAAGCCTCTTTTCACACTTCATAAGAGGTGGAGAGGGTAGCCATAAAATTTACAGCTGAATAGTACTCTGTTCAGCTTAAGTTATAGAATTATTAGTGTTCCAGGCATGTGAGAGATTTTAGGGAGATGAAGTATTTAAAGTGATGCTCTGTGTTTTGTGTAGCTGAGCTCTGAGTGCAATACTAATAACAGCCCACCCTTCCAAAGGCAGCACCCTGCACGTCCCATGGGGCTGATGTTGTGCTAAAAATATGTGTTTGCAGCTAACTGAGCTTCATGATATATTAATAAAACCCCAGCAATGTGTTCCCTTTGCAGAGACTCACCTCTGGCTATGAAAGTATGAATTCCTGGGATATGGAAATGAGTGCACAGGGTGTGTGGGTGAGGAAGGAGTGAGGAGGGAGGTGGAACTGTCAGCATCTCTGTCCCACCCCTGCAGCACAGGGACAAGGTTTTGCTGTAGGAGAGGCCTGGATACAGAGTGATGGACAATCAGTGACTTCTGCAGGTCACGATCAATTGTGTTTAAAAAGGTGAAATAAAAGAGGAAGAGCTGGGCTGTGTTATGAGACTGAGAAATGGGAAATCCCCATCCCAGCTGATAAAAATGAGCATGGCTTTTAGAGGTATTTGTAGGCACTTGAGTGTGAATTGTTCCAAACATCATGAGGTGGCCGCATGCTGTAGTCATGGGTATTATACACAAATATTTATCACTGAGTCAGAGAATGGTTTGGAGTGGAAGGGACCCCTCAATGCCATTGAGTCCAACCCCCCTGTCATGAGCTGGGACATCTTCAGCTACACCATGTTGCTTAGAGCCCTATCCAAGATAACCTTGAATGTTCCCAGGGACAGGGCACCTTCCACCTCTCTGAGCATCCCGTGCCAGTGTTCTGCCACCTTGGTAAGAAAATTCTTCCTTATGGCAACATTAAGCCAACAAAAGCAATTACTTAAGGAGCTTCAATATTATGTTTGGTTTTGCATCCTTTCAACCTGTTGGGTTTTTGTTGATAATTCTCTTACGCTTTAGCTGTACCTGCTTACCCAGGAACAAACAACAGAAAATCTTCTGTAATTCTTTAAAAAAAATTGTGTGAGATGGAATCAAGTGTCACTGCAGCCACTCTGAGGTTGGCCAAGAACTGAACTGGGGAGGCATCTTCCATCCTCACTGCTCAGCCCTGGAGAACAGAGACTCAAGGAGGTGACCCAGTGTACAGCTGCCAACAGTACATGGTTTAAACACATATACTGTAAGGTTTATATATTTTTAATTCACTTTTATGTGAGCCAAATACAAGCAGCCTCGTAAAGCTCACTCTTGCACCTGATTAAAGCAGTGTCTTGGTAGCATTTATTGGTGGCTCATAAATCATGGTGGCACTTTGTGACTGTCCACAAGCTGGTTTTGCTGTTAAAGGTTTCAATCATGAAGATGTACAGTATTATTCCAGGCACAGTTTTAGTCCTACAGAAATTATGCTAAGGTGTTTTTGGAGGCGTGAAATTTGTGGAAAACTTGTGTGTATGGAGTGATGTTGGACAGCTGAGTACTTTTACGTGTGCTGAATACATGTAAAGGTACATGGGGTACCTTTAGTTGCTGTGTTAAGAAGCACTTTAACTAAATAGATGAAATATTGTCAGTATTGTCCTGTGTCTTTATGCAATTCAGGAGAATCACTCATCATGCCGGTGTGCAAATTCCTAGGGTTTCCCTCCAACATCTAGTTCAACCCAATTTAAGGTTTTCTGGCTGCTGATCACTTTGATTTCAGGTAAAAAACTCAGTTCTAGGGGCAGCCAGGATTTGTCAGACCCTACAGATTTCCAGTTCGGGTTGTTAATACCAACAATTCCCAACCCCATTCCCTTGACTCCAAACTGTATTCGGGAGGCGTTCGGTGCTCCTGCATTCAAACAGTTAATTTTCACTATGTTCTGTTAAAGAAAAGGAAAACTGTCACCCTGTCATTTTAGAGTCTGACACTAAGCTTGTCAAAAGAGACAGCTGTTAAACTGAATTACTGTTGACACGCAGAGAAACGGCCCTTGCCAGATGTAAAGGACATCTGCGGCAATGAAGTGGTACAGGGTGGCTTTTAAAATGTGGTCATACTGGTATTTCAATAGAGCTCTATGGCATTAAAACGTGGCCTTGACTCAGACAGTTTAAGGCAGCGAAGCAGAGCCAATGCCAAGCACAAAGAAGTGCTGATCTGTTGCTGTATCCATAACTTAGGCATGAATATGAAAACAGGGCAGTGTCAAAGCTATTAAGCTCTTATCGTGTATCCAGGAGGATGTGGGTTTAAAACACAGTAGGAAATATTTTGTATTTCTGGCTCCTTGGCTGTGCGGGTAGGTGAAGTGGAAATTCATAAGGTGGATTATGCGGGGAATGAATGGAAATAAGTAGTCTTGTCTTCAGCTAACAACTGCTCAGACAAGAATTGCAGAGGGCATTAGGCTTAGGAAGGGAGGCTGGATGTGCCTTGCCGGCGTTCCTGATAACACTCCCAGGATGTGGAGCACGTGGTGGGTGCTGGGGAGGCTCCCCTCTGGAGAGGAGGGTGAATAAAAACAAAAAAACATTGCACAGAGATCCCTGTAAAATTCTGCTTGTGCATGTTAATGTGCTTTTGCTAAAAAAAAAAAAAAAAATCAGGATACCAAGTTAATATTGTAAAAAATATCGTTATTATGAATATTTTAGAATTTAGCGATTGAACCAACAGTAGGGAATTCTGTGCATTATGTAAGAGTGCAAGTCTTTGATTTGCATGTCTTTAGTGTAGGAATAAAGCTGTTTGGGGGAAAAAAGTATCAGTTAAGCAATTTTGCTAAATGTATGAAAAATGAAATATTATGAGATGAAGCATGTATTCATTATGAAATGAAATTGATGTTTGAAGCGAAAAAAAATATTCAGGCCAAACATTATTTTGAATATGTTAGCAGATCATATCTTGATTTAGTTGCGTATTTAATGATAGCAGAAAGCAAAGAGTTTCCATCTGGAGGGAAGAAGGCAAATGGTATTTCCAAAAACAGGTTAACCTGCTCCTTTCTGCAGGAAAACAGCACCACCAGCAACAACAGTTTGCTCTAGACCAGAGAAAAGGTGGAAGAGGTGGGGCTTAGAGGGATTTTCTCCTTCAAAAGAAGAAATGTTGCTTTCCAGGCACCTGTGTGCTGAAATGGATTGAAATGCAGGTGAGGTGGACTCATTCCTCTGCTGGGTGGTGGAAAGAGCAGAGTTTGTTTAGGTCTTGGGGTGATTTGGGCTGGTGCCCTGCATTGCTCTGAGGGCATCCCTTTCCCATGGAGAGTATCCCATTCCTGTGGAGAACATTCCCATTCCTTTGGAGAGCATCCCATTCCCATGGGACAACATTCCCATTCCCATGGGACAACATTCCCATTCCCATGGGAGAACTTTCCCATTCCCATGGAGAACATCCAATTCCTATGGGAGAACATTCCATTCCCACAGAGAACAACCCATTCCCATGGAGAACACCCCATTCCCACAGTGAGCATCCCATTCCTGTGGAGAACATCCAGCATCCCGTGCTGCCACTGCCCACCACTGCAGTGCCAAGAGGTGTAGGATCTGAGCTCGTGGTCCGGCTGGGAGCCTCCAGATGGCCAGAGCCACGGGTTTGGTGTGTGATTTATGGAGGGGCTCTGGGCAGGGCTGCTGCCAAAGCTGACCTGAGGCCACCAGCAGGTGTGGCCAGCGGTGCACCCACCACTCCATACGGCCATGGTTGGTTGGGTCACAGCAGGAGAGGGTGTAACAAGTCCAAACTCCATGACTGAACATGGCCCATCCTGAAATCTCATTTATCAGCAGCTGGCAGAGCTCTCCCATGTGCTCAGGAGTGTCAGGGTTTAACCTCCGTGGCACAGGCAGCAGGCACAGAGTGCCTGAGCAGCCCCCAGGAGTCAGGGCATCCTGCTTTGTCCCTGCTGGGAGACACGGGAGAGGAGCAGTCAGGATAAACGTGCTCCCGTGGGATCAGAGAATGTGGGTGTGTTTTGGGGTTCAGGATGCTGGGAGAGCTGGTTCCTCAAGAATAACCTTGATGAATAAATTTTTAATGTGTTTTAGTCTGTGGAATGCAAGGGAGCAGGTGGCTGCCCAGCAGGACCATCTCTGGGAGCCACTGGAGCTTCCAGCCTGGTGGAGTAAGGACAAGACAGATTTAGGAGGAAATTCCTTTACAAAACACTGGCACAGGCTGCCAGGGGAGGGGGTGGATGCCCCATCCCTGGAAACATGCAAGGTCAGGTTGCACAGGGCTGTGCTAGGACAGGGATAACCCTCACCCTGCCTAATACAGGAGTTATTTGGGCAAAACCTCCTGTTCTTCTCCAGAAAGAGCTTTTATTCTGCAATAAAAAGAGCTGAAATCTTCAACCCCCTTTTCACTGCTCAGTGCTGCAGGTTTTGGCCGAAACAGAGTCACCTATTTCCACAGGTTGAACTTTGCTGTAATGATTAACTTTTTACAAAACAAGCACAAAGTGGAACATTTAAATAAACAGGAACAAGCTTATTATTAGATGGCAGGTTTTTATTTGATAACTCTTATAATGTCATCGTTAATTTATTAAAGCTTACCATGAAAAATCTCTTTCTCCTAATCTAAGCTCTTTCATACAGCTTCCCACTTTGATTGACACCAAAATAAAATAACTAACCTATAAATTATAATGTACGGTTTAAATGATGGATAAATGCATTATTTGTAAAGCATTGCAAAGATCAACATATGCAATTTCTAGAAAATAAAAAATATTTTACGAAGATAATAATAGGGCAGTACTCATCTCTTTTTGTGAACATTCTCACTGCATACTGGTATTAGGTGATCCTTAAGCTGCCCTCCAATCAAAATTATTTATTGCATGATTTTATGCTATTTTTAGTAAGCAAACGGATCTGGGAAAAAAAAGCCTGATGTTATTTCAACATCATCATCATTTCAACATCAGCATCATCAGTCCCAAGTCAAAAATCTAAATCATGGAGTCACAAAAAGGTTTGGGTTAAAAGGGACCTCAAAGATCACCTCACTCCAACCCTCCTGCTGTGGACAGGGACCTTCCACCAGATCAGGTTGTTCCAAACCCCAGCCAGATGGGGTTTGAACACTTCCAGGGATGGGGCAGCCACAACTTCTCTGGGCAACCTGTGCCAGGGCCTCCCCCACTCTGAATCCTTCCCAGAGACACCCCCAACTTTGTGAGTTCCCAGTAAGCAAATTTCTGTAATTGAAGTCATCCCAAAATCCATGTCTGTAAATGCATTCCTACTCACCTGTCTGCAGATGCTGGAAAGGCACCTTTCTTTCCTCTCTTTTCCATGCCAAGGAGTGAAACTCCCTGCGCTCCCTGTGTTCCCTGGGAGAGGCTCCGTGCCTGGACAGGGCCAGCCGGAGATGTGTCCCAAGCTGGAGCGTCCCCTGCAGTGTTGCAGGCACGGGAACTAAGTCATTTACCAGCAGAAAATAATACACAATGGCTCCTTACAATCTGCCTGTTTGTTGGGAAAACGGGGGTCTCCAGGGAGGGAAGGACTCCTTGCTACTTTCTACACACCCTATTTTAAGTTGAGGTTTTTAATTCAGCTTTCATGTAGCCTGATAACTGCTCCTCACTGGAAGAAGAACCTTGGATAAATGGAATTTGTTCTGTCAGGGCTCTGCCTTGCTCAGTGAGGCCACCTCAGAGCGCTGGTGCTTGGTGAGTACAATAATGGGTTTAAATTTGACTATGCAAGTCCCAACATGGAAAATGTGGCTCTTGTCCCTGGAGTTTTGCAGCTTAAAATGAGTTAATAGCACATCTCAGGCTAGATCTGAGTGCATATTATAAATGACTAATTTACTTCTCAAATTTAGCATTTCACCTGCTTAGATTGTGATTTCTATGAATAATTTCCTGTATAAAGGTATTTTTTTCTCTCTTTCTTTGCAGTGTGAATTGAAGAAATATTTGGAAACTGAGGTGATTGTTACCTTTCTGTGCTTGGGTGTTCATGTAGTGTTTCTGGCCAACACCTAAAATTCAGTTTCCAAGGCGGGAGGCAGCAAAAGGCAAGTTTTGTAAAGACAAAATGAGACCAATGGAAAGAAATTTCCTCCCAGGACATTGGGAACCCTTCTCAACAATAAAAGCCACCACAGGAACCACGATGTTTGTGGATATTGTAGCTCTGTGTTCAGTCCAAATAAGAGGCAACATTTCCCCTGGATTTATGGAGTTTAACACTGCAGGGAGTTTGGGATCTTCACAAACTATAACCATATTTTACTGGTGCCAAATCTTTTGTGATCCAAGCTCGTTTGTGGTGGGAATGGGCTCAAGGTAAGATCATGAAGAATTATATTGTTTCTTTCTTTCCCCTGTGTGGAATTCTCAAAAGCCAGTTGCTGACTGGGTTGGTAAATCACACCCTGCATAAATATATTGATAAACACCAATATATCTTCAGCTAAGAAGAATCAGAGATGTCCCACAGAGGAAAAATTACTCCTTTTCCTTCTCTGTTTGCATTGAAGACGTTTCTTGTTTCTATGACTTTTTCCTTAGAATATCTTTTTGCAAGCCCTGTGAAAAGCCAGGTAATATATCCTTACATATCCTTCATCCCGTCCCATGTCCATGTTTTAAGATCAATGTCACGGGTACAACCAGTTCTTCCAAACATCACCTTTTTCTCTTTTTGACCTTAAATATTAATGTACTCTCCCTGCTTTATTTTCTTTTCAGAAATTCTGCTTATTATTTGAAATGAACATGCAGCAAATATAAGTTTTCTCTAAACTAAGTGGAAACTCCATTTTTTTGCATGTATTTTCTCATGTAATTAGCTTTCAGGTTGGTAAAGGGAATCTGATTTTCAGCAGAGGAGCAGATTTTTCTTTATTTTTGTTTTATCTGTAAGGATTTTCCCTGTTTTATAAAAGCTGTAGGTAAAGGTAAAGATATGGAAAGAGGAGGGCAGGTATTGGTGTGCTCACTGAGTAGCTGATTTAGAGAAATGGGGGTCCCCCGGGCCTGACTTGCAACTAAATGACCAAAACACTTTGCCTTTTATTTATTTACCCAGCTCCTTAACACTTCTTACCGTTTCTCTTAAATGAATTAATTTACCCTACAAAGCACTCCTTGCAATAATCAATGACTCATTACACTGAAAGCCCACAGGAAATACTAATTAAATGAAAAATGTGCAAGAGGAATGTGCAACTTTTGTATTTCTAACGACCCAGATACTCAGTGCTTTCTTTTTTTTTCCAAGTTCTCATAAGTTACAGGAGAGGTTTTTGCCTTCAGCCACAGGGAGCTGTGGTGGCTTGGAGGGTGGTGATGTTTCCCAGACATACCAAATCCAGTTCATTTATCATCAATATCCACAGGAAATAATAATCTGTTTATACATCACATTTCTCTGAGCTCTGTGATGTTCTAGTTATGAATTCCTTCCAGCTGCTTTTCTCATTCCCACAGCAGAATTGCTTGGGAAGGGTTATCCCTTACCCATCACTTACTCCAACAATTATTGACTGATAGCCACTGGTAATTCCAACTCTCTGACAATCTTTGATAAAGATTTTGTGGTGTTATTATGCTCTCAAATGTCTCCTCACCCATAAAGGCCTTGATCTCCAGGCTGGGTAGTTGACACAGCCACTTTTTTGAGATCTTTGAATAGGAAGAGCTTAATAATATGGAAGATGAAGTTTTTATAAGGATAGAAATGCCAAAAATGAGAGTGGGTTCAAAACTCCTGCTTCCTACCCCTTGGGAAGAGCTGTATCCTGGCCACTTTGGTGAAGGGTTTTCTGGAGCAATCGAGGTTTCTTTTATCCTGGTCAGTGATTTTTGGAGAAAGTGTGTGAAGCCAGGCCATGAAATAAAGCAATCAGAACAAGGTAAAGAAAAATCCCCCAAAACCACCACCAGGACCAAAAAAAAAAAAACAACAAACCCAATAAAGACAAAAAGAAAGAAAGAAAGAAAGAAAACAAAAACAAAAACAAAAAAAAAAAAAAAAAAAAAAAAAAAAAAAAAAAAAAAAACAAACAGTGGCCAAGCTCCTTTCCTTCAGATCCTTTGCACTGATGGTTCTGTAGGATACCATCTTTCTCTTCGGGTTGGTTCCCCACCAAATCACCCCTCAGGTTTGTTCCTCCCTCCAAATTAATTTGCATTTTTTGCAGATTGGTGTTTTCTTGACCACCAGTCCATACCTGCATTCAGGTACTGCTGCTCCCATTTAGTTTAGCAGGTGACCCAAATGCCAGCCTGGGGCACTCCCCGTCCTGGAAAAGGTCAAGCCACAAACACCAGAAATAATTATTTTGCTTTTTAAATAACACAGGAAAAGAATGAGAATAAGAGAGGAATTAATTCCCTACTCAGTTTTAAGGCAGCAAGAATTTAAGTCAATTTAGCTCCTCGTGCTAATTAATACTCCCAAAGAGCTGTAAAATGTAACAATGGAGAGGATGAATTATTTAAAGTGGAGGTGACCAAGAGAAGTCTGGATGAACACAATACTGGCTTTACTTTTGGTTTTCAGGCAATAAATTGCGTTTAAAATGGTAGCAATGTATTGAAGATTTTGGTAAAATTGTGGTCTCAGCTGTAGGCAGTAGTGTTTCTGTAGAGACTTCCTGTGCTGCAGGACAGGGAAGGCAGGGCAGGAAAGGTAAATTAGGGACAAAAGAAGATTTTAATCCCAAATGGATGAAACTTGAGATAGAAATGCCTGGTTTAGCCCCTAACTTTGGATTTTTAGAGATAAAATAAATGGTGGTGGTAGTAGTAGTAGTCCACTGAATTTATTTATTCTGTAAATCAAGAGCTGGATATTTTCCTTGCTCCTTTGTAATTTTATTGAAGGAAAATTATAGGAATCTTTTCAGTGCTTCAGGGGATTGATACTTTCAGGTTACATTCCTGGCTTTCAGTCTAGTTTCTCCCTACCAGCCTTGGGAATTCAGTGGGACTGATGGATTTCATAATTTCAGGAATTAGGCCCTAAATTCTGATGTCTACAAAACATAAAGGAGCTTGAATTGTGTATATTTTCCCCTCAACCTGCAATATATTCCTTAAAGACAATAGAAAAAAAATCATATAAAATGGTCTCTTTATTTGGAGGTACTTTAATATCAGAGGAGATTTGCTTCCAGCTAAGAAAACATTTGTTACAGAACTAAAAATGTTTGATATGCTGCTGTATTAGATAAAGTTTGTTAGTGCACAGTGGCACAGTGCTGGTAATTGAAGAACTCACAGGATTTTCGGCAGTAAAAGATCCCCAGTGAGTGCTAAGCTCAGTGGGAAAATGTGATGTATAAATCTGCAGTGAGAGCAGAGGAACAGGAGGGGAGCAGCTCTGCACTCAACCCTGGGAACCCCAAACCACCACCAAAGGACATTAAAGTGAAATAAAAGGAAAGAGATGATGTCTTGGGGCATAAAAGCTGTTTCCAAAGAATTTTCTTGTTAAATATAATGTTGGACAAGAGCCCACAGAAATTCTCAACTCAGTGGAGACTCCTGCTGTTGCTTGGCATGATCTGGTCTAGTGGAGGATTCAGCCTCTAGCCCTGCCTTGTCCTGGAATATCTAATTCCATGAGGAGAAGTGGTCACTGGAGATATTGAGAGAGATGGGAGAAGTCCAGACAAGACAACCATGGATATGGTTTATGATGGATAAATTGGTTTTGTGTGATGGGATGAGGAGCATCAGCTTGTGAAGAACTGATGGCTACGATGAAGGTTTGTTATATCCCGAGTTAGCCACCCCTGGATGGTCTCTGAAGGAACAATGAAAGTTTGTAATATCCCGAGTTAGCCACCCCTGGATGGTCTCTGAAGGAATGGTGAAGGTGAGCCTGGAAAGAGCCAGAGAGGGAACAGCAGAGCCACCAGAGGAATGTGACAACAAACTCCAGAGAGCAAAGGCAGTGCCACGGAGGGGGAGGCTCAGGCACCTGTTGTGACAGCTGTGACTAAGCATACAATGACCAGATCAGGGTGAATAATGAGACAATCTGCTCATTTAAGAGTGGATATACAAACCCAGCAGGGACATGAAACTGTTTTGCTTTGTTTTACTGATAATGTGTTATTGGAGTCATGTCTCTGGCTGTGTCCTAGAGTGGGTTCAAAACAATTACTTACATAACACAGGATATATTTAAGTCAGGAAAAGCAGGGAGGGAGAAATGTGTGTATCTCAATTTCTGGTTAAGAAGGAAAATGAAATTATGCTTTTCCCAATAGATTTATTGATTCCCGTTTTTCCAACACGGGGATCTCCATCTCAAGGGCTGGATTCCCCTTGCAAAACTTGAACTGGAAAGTAATCAATGAACGAGACTAAGCCCTGTATCCACCCCTTCCCAGCTGCTGATTCCTACCCTACCAACCACTAATTATTCTAATAGCAAACTCCTTAAAAATAACTCAATCAATACATTCTCCAGAAGTTGGAGCCCATCTCTGGATGCCTCCAGCCTGGCCCATGGTGGCCAGGCAATATTTGGTGCAGGCTCTGAAGTGTTTTTCTCTTGTAGTGCTCTGCTTTAGGAGTGGTCAGGTGTCTTCTGGATCAACTTTGGAGTTGATTTTCAGGTGGCAAATGCACTGCTTTCACAAAATTTCTTCCATGGGTGAAAGAAAAGTGTGTTTGCTGCTCACAGAGCAGAGTAACGTGCAGGACAACAACAGGCAAAACAAAAGGAAAAAAGAAACTCCCAAAGCCAGGAAACAGCAGAGTCCAGGGCAACTGCCCATGCTGCAAACCTGATTCACAAGTAATGGCATTCCATGACAGAGTGACCACCCCTGCTTTAATTTCAAATTAAAACCATATTGAAAAACTTGGAATACAAAGACAAGATTTGTGGGATGTAAATACCTCGTGGGTGCAGCCAACCAGCACAAAATATCTTTGGAAGGAGATGGAGCTCAGTCCCTGCTGGAGCTCCCTGTGCCTACAGATCATCGTGTACAGGGAGTAATTACAGCAGGGTTTGTCAACTAATTTGGTGGAGGGATGAATTCTTTATCTATTAATCAATGTAGGGAAGCATGAAGCACCTATAAACCATTCATCTCACTTTAGCTTCTTGTTTACCTTTAATTAGAGTCGTTCTGATTTGATCGGGGAAAATGGAGTTACCTTGGAATAGAGAGGTGTCAGCTGGAGCATCTTGGACAGCACTTCCTGCTGTGGGATCCTCAGGGAAATGAGTTGACTAGTTTGGATTTTATTTCCAAAATGAACACCCATAAACAGCTCGCAGAGTAAGACCCCTAAATCAGAGGTAAATAAAAAGATGATTACAGTGCCAGCACCTCCCCAATGAGAAGGAAGTTTGTATCAGTGTGAATTAATTCATTTTTCATTTACACCTGCAGTGGGTCACCCCCTATTTTTTCATTTTCCCCTTTCCCTTATTGTTATATTTATGCACAAGGAGGTTATTTATTAGGAAAATTTCATTTCTTCACCTATTTCTTTGTCTACAGTTGAAACAGAGTAAGACCAATGCTTTTATTTTTTTCCCCTTTTTAAAATTGTTTACCTTTTCTTCCCAGAATTTCCAGGAGGATTATAGGTAAGGCTGTGACATCTATACAGAATTATGGGATGTTTTATAACTGATGTGTTGTGTGTGATGCAGATAAATGCAACTGCAAGCATAGGAAGTCCCAATGGGTCACTCGCATTTCATTTCATTTTAGCTTGACTTTAAATCAGTGATATTTAATTCTTTTTTATAAGAGAACTGTTAAAAATGCTTTTATAAAATGAAAAGTCCTAGTTAAGCCTTGGAGTCCTACACACTAGTGTGGAAAACAGCAGCTTCACTAAAAACCATGCAGGAAATGTGCCGTTCCTTGGTGCATGCTTATTAAGGGTAAATATTGTTCTCTGGGTAGTGCCTAGAAATTGTAATTAATTTCAAATACGCCCTCTTTTTGTCCACGTATGCAGATTTCAAATCTGTGCCTCTGCCGGTTTTGACACCGTGCAATGAAGCATCCGAGCTCTCAGATGTCTGGCTCTTCCGAGTTGTGAAATGAGAAAACAAACAAACCCAACCATTCCAGCCCTGTCAATCTCCTTCTCAGTGGACAGCTGCCCTGGTGCCAGAAAAGCTTCATCCCATGATCCCACACCTCTTGGCAGTGCCAAAAAAGAAAAAAAAAAAGCCAGAGATCTACTGGATGCAAAAGCACGACGGTTCCTCACCTCAAAAAATGGGATTTGTGGCCACACTGGAGCTCCTGGGTGAGGCTGTGTGGGGAAAAGGGTGCAGCCTCTTGTTCCTGCATTCCTGGTCTCCCAGATAATCCATCTGATCTGCTCCTGGAGCAAGGTGCCTCTGGACAGTGATGGATTAACTGGTGAGGGCACAGCTTTCCAGAATGACCCGGGTACGTCGGTAGAGTTTGTGGATTGTGTTGTTAATTAATTAAATTGAATTGTTAATAATGGTTTGAAATATTTTATTGGGTGCTTTTCTGGTGGGAATAGGCTAAACTTTCTGAGGAAAATGGAGAGTTTGGGTGTTAACACAGACAGCTCTCTGAGCTGCCTATGGCCATGTCCCTTGAAGGCCATCACTGGAGCTCCCAAGTCAGGTGTCCTGCTGGGCACAGGATTTTTTGGAGTGGGATGAGGCTTCAGTCAGGTCTGTCCAACCACTCCAGTGGACATCTTGGTGGGCACAGTTCCAACAAAGCCCAGCCTGGTGCTGCCAAACCCCCCAAGATGCACAAAACCACCCTGGAGCCCTTCCCAGGTGGGTTTAAAACCCTGCAGATCCCACTGAATTTATTGTACAGCAAACTGACACTGCCTGAGCCAATGGCCTGCTTTGGTACAGACAAGGTTTTCTTTTTGGATAACCATTTGTTTTCAGTGTCACATGTGGCATCCCAAGAAGCTGCAGCATTCAGGCCTTTTTAATGAATTCCTATCCTTGCATATTAGTGGGAATATTTCCACTGCAGCAAACACCATAAACAGTTTCCACACTGGGGTGTGTTATACTGCCACCAGAATTGGTTCTTCTGATGGTTCATTTCTTTTATGCTGAGAATTCAGGACCAATTCAGCTCGGTTTTATGCATCATTAGAGATTTACAATTACTTTGCTATAGTTTCTTTCTGGAAGCCTATCTCTCATGGTTAATGCTATGGGAGTCCTGTTGTGTAGAGGCTGCTATGAGCCACCTTATAGCAATAAAGCATTTGAGAAGGATTTGGAATTATGAGTGGCTAAATTCTCCATGCAGTGCCTGTAATGCTGTTATCCCTTGCTGAGCTTGGGTTGAAACCCTTTTTTTTTCTCCCCAAATTAGAAAAAAAAGTGCTGTTTCTTTGAGGGGTTTTGAATCATTTACATGTAATTTTTTTTTTGTTCAACTGCTGCAGTCAGAAATGAGGAATTGTGCAAATTTCCATTTGGATTTCATGATCCTTAAAATACATTTAGGTTGTACTAGTATATAATGATATAAGGCCTTCTCCTTTTTTTTTTTTTTTTTTAAATCTCACTTTTTAAAAGACTAATCATTATTTGGGACTTTATTTTGGTTTTTTTTTTATTTTTTTAATGTGTGTTGCTAAAGCCAGCAAATTTCACAAGCTTTGTCCTTGCACAATAAGCAGTGGATCTGCATGTGTTATAATCCATATAACTCACATTTTACATAAATACACTATTGCACTGAAACAAACATGATATGCAGTGCATAATATGGGCCTGATCTAAAGGCCATTAAAATCAATGAAAAGATTTCAAATTAACTTTTATAGCCTTTAGATCAGGCTCTAAATGGGCAAATTACAGTTATGGAGTTTCCCATTTACATACCTGTGTGCTGCATTTAATGTATTTTATGGAATTGAAATTACTTGGTCCTCTTTTTCATGCTTTTTTAGGCTAAGAATTTGCCAAGGGCATCAACAGCAGTTTTCCCAGGCTCCAGCACAAGGATTATGTAGTCAACCCACAAATGACTCAAATCTTTGAAGAGAAGGACATGGTTATCAGAGAGGCTTTGACGACAGCAGGGACAGGAGTGCTATCTGCCTTTTTCCATCAGAGATTCCCATTCCCTCTCATTAACATACTCAGGACATCAGCACTGCCATGGGCCCGAGGGAATCGCTTCCAACTTTTAAGGGAACCGTGCACAAGACCTCGCCTCTGCGTTGTTTCAGACGGATCAAACCAGATTTGCCTCGTGTAAGGTAAGAAGAAAGGCTGGGGCACAGCAGCATTAGGGGAGGGATTCAAAGGTTGCAGGGAATTTTCAAATCCATTGTTACATCTTGGCAATCTTTCTTCCTTTACAGGGCTCTTCAATCCCACTGAGGATGTGATGTGAAAGCACACACACTTTGTGTGGGGAAAGGAGATGCCTCTACCTGCTCTCTCCCAATGCCCTGTAATGAAAAATACTTTTGGAGGAACACTGGAAATAAGCCATCAAAATATCTGATTAAACCTCTTAGGAAACTCTCACTAATCACCTTCTCTGCTCTTGATGGAATGTATTTATGCATTATAAATATACTTACTATGTGTGTGTGCTCCATAAATCACATCCAGCCCTTGTATATGATGTATAAGCACATTCTATAGAACACACACAAATACAGATGCCAAGCTCCCACAGAGTTCATCACTGGAAAACGTTTGAAGGATCTGATCCTTAATATTTAATGAGAAAGATGCTATTTCCTTCCTCAGCTTTTATCTCTGGTTTGGCATAGTCATTAAATTTGTTGTTTCCTTGCAAGATTATATAATTTATGACCTAATTTTAGACTTTTGTGTAACTGCATTGAAACACTCGTGGCGTATCCTGATTTCTTCACACGGAGTGTTCCAGCCTTAGCCACCAGCTCCAACACGACTTCTGTGAGCTGCCTGTCAGCAAGGAGTCACAGGCATGAAAGGAAAACAGCCCAACAACATTCAGGCAGCATTAGAAGATTAGTTTGTGGGGGGTTTGCCCTGCAAAAAATATGATTTAGCAGCATTTCCAAAGCTGTCTGCAGTGCTGGCAGGAATCCCCAGGTAAGACAGGCAGCACCCAGCAACTCTTATTACTGGAAAATTTTTCATGCTTCTGACTTTCAGACTGCTCTGGCACAGCAGTGCAGGAGGGGTGTCTGGAGGTGGGGAAAGATGACACTCAGTGCTTTAAAGCCACTGCCAGCCCCTCACCCTCTGGAATTTCCTCCCAGCACCAGCCCAGCTGCTGGGCTGATTTTTTGCTGCACAAGGTGTTGCTGGATAACTCCAAAATGAATTATTCTAAAGCTGCAGCCACATTTTTTTTTGGTGTTTGCTGTGTGTCCAGAGTAATTCAGAGATGATGTAAATAGTGCCATGAGCTGCAGGTATTCTGTCAATTTAACCCATATTGTTGGGACCAGTCTTTCATCAAATTTAATATATTAGCTGTTGCATTAATGCACTTTGAGAGGATTTTATCCTGGTGTTCCATGGGGAAGTGGCTTGTGGTTGAGGAAGGATTTGATGTTTCCTTTGTGCCTGCAGTGCTGTTTGGAGGAGTTTTCCTCTTTTTCCACCTTATCCTGAATATCCAACAGGGACGGCAGAGTTGGGGTGCTGCATCCTCAGATCAGCAGCAGGAACACAAGGGACACCCCTCTAGCACAACAACTTTGTGTACAGGGTGAGGGGGATGCCTCCATGAAAGAAAAAAGCATCCTCATGAAAAGAGGACATTAATTCTTGGATTAAATAAAATTGGAGAGTTTGTCTCCTTGGCTTTAACGGAGCAGTTCCAGGAAAGCAGCAGAGAACAAAGTGTTTTCAGAATCACATAATTCAAGAGTAAAATCATAATTCCAATTACCATTGCAGACACTTCTGGCCTTGAGAAACCTAAGATAATATTTATTATTATATGACTGACCTCTGATTTCTTCATCATTTACATTAGCAACCCTGATATTTTTAGTAACATCCTTTAAACCATAGAAGCAGGTGGCAACAGTGCATGATGAAGTCACATCCTGAAGATTTTTTTATTTACTTATTCTGTTTTTTCCTGGTTAAATAACATTGTGAGATGCAGAATCTCACCTCCCGGGGTCTCTAGGGGTGTATATAATCATAGAATGCATCTTCTATAATCTCACAAAATTGGGCAATCCTCTCAGAGGTACAAAGAGTTTTACAAAGTCAGTATTTCACTCCCATCACTGCCTGACATCGTTTTCCACACAGCACAAGAAAATATTTACTTGGCTCTTTGACATGAATTGCCACAAAGCCTTTAGAACAAAAACCAAAAATGAGAATTAAAATGGAATAACTTGATTTAATGAATTTAGCCTATTTTCTGTGTGCTGCATTTAGATGTCAGATGATTTCTTATAATGTTGGGGATGGACATGGACACCTCCAGTCCCTGTTCTTCAGTGAGGTGCCTACACACAGAACAGAGTTGCCCAGGATATCCAAAGCTGGAAGCTGATCCTCTTCTCCATCATCTAAATATTTTCTTTGCATAACTGAGCATTTCTCTGGATGAATCAAGACACTGCAATAATTTTCCAGGTGCAGGGGAGATGCCAAGGGCTGCCTGGGGCTTCTCACTGCCTTCAGCAGAGTTGATAAAACTGTATTTATCCACAAAGAGACTGAATTTTTTTTCCATTGTTATGGGGATGAGTCGGAAAGTTTAGATTCTTGGTCTCCCATACCCACTGCTCATCTTCCTGCCTTGGTGCAGCTCCTGCTGCTGTTCACTTGCAGAGAGCACAGCCAGGGGCTTTTCAGCATCTCCTCGGGAAATGTTCCCCATCTGTGGAGCTGGGGAAAGTGGCACCCACCGGGAGAGGACTGTCCTTGATCATCCTTGTCCCTCATCCATCATTTTTTTTTTACTGAAATTAGATTCTTCTGAACTCACATTGCCTTAAAGGGTTTGCCTTGACTCAGCATGTGACAGGATTTGGGATGTTCCAGCTGGATTTTGCATCATCTGGGACAAATTTCTAAGGTTTGTGAGCCTTATCCAGTTGTCAGGCAGGTGAGTCCTCTTGCCCTCTCTGGACACGTTGCTCTAAAAACACCCTCTGATTTCTGGATATCAGTGAGGGAAAAGGGTCAGAGCAGTCCCAGCTCCTGTTCCTGAAAGCTGTCAGTGTGTAATAACCATCAGCAGTTCCTGTAATGACACGAGTCACAGCCTCGGCACCAAACACCTGCAGGGGAGCTCCTCGGGCGAAATTCCCCTCGGCTGCAATCAGGTTTTTTCCGGAGCAGGGACCGCTGGCTGCGCTCAGGGCGATCCGCCTGCTCCTGGCTGAAGAGGCACTTCTAATCGACTGCTAAGAGACTTATTAGCAATGTAAAAAGGAATTGGAAGCAAGGAGAGTATTCTTCCTGGCAGAAATGTGCTTTGTAAAATTAGTTTTGCTGACATGAGTAATTGGGTTAAACTCCTCGTGACTGTGGGTGCTATTTGTTGCCCCTTATCTTACCCAAGCAAAGGGTATCAAACTCTTTGAACTTTGTAAATAATTATTTCCGAAGTGCTGGATTTTTTTTTCTCTCTATAAATTCTGTAGAGAAAAGCTGGTTTCTAATCCTTTCTCTGCCAATGCTTTTTCAGCCTTTTCCCGCTCTTGATTTCTTTCCCCTCTTTAGATTTTAATATTTCTTAGATATTATAAAAACCTCTTTTAAGGGGGAGTGCAGAGCTTTTGCTCAGATTGGGAAAATCATTCCTAGAGCTTCAAGAAACTGGAGAGAGAGGAAAAAAAATATCAAATAGAAGAACTTTTTTATGCACTGTGGCAGATGTTGGGCTGTGGTGTGATGTGTGTCCAGAGCCTGCCCAGTGCCAGTACAGGCTCCTGGACTTGAGTCTGGATTTTTCTCACTCCAGATTCCCGAAGAGTGAAGGGAGCAGACCTTTCATTCCTCCTGAGCTGAACCAGACCCGGGATTTGCTTCTCCCTCCCCAACCCCACCCATTGCTGTCTCCTGTCTGTGCTGAGGAGAGGGGCATTTTTTCTTGCAAACACAATTTTTTCTCAGTTTTATTTCACTTTTGCATCTACAGTAACAAATATTAATGCAGAAGCAAGACAGAAACTATCCCAGAGTGTGCACAGGGCGTGCAGTGCCAGAGCCTGCATGAAACCCATTAACCTGCAAAAACCCAGGCCAACCCAGGGATGTGGGAAAACTGAAATGCAGGAAATGCAAGACATTATTTTCTCCATCGTCCTGGAAAGTTGTATGTGATTTTTTTTTGTTATCTGCTATTTATTTCTTTACTTCTTTTGGCAAAAGACACAAATAATGAGAAATACCAATGACAGATTCAGAAGACAACCAGGGACAAAGGTTTTACCCGGGCTCCCTCCACAGATCAACCTTTCTGCTCATCTAAAACAACATCTGTTAGTGGGTTTATGCTCTTCTTGGGTTCTCCAGCATGGGGGAAGTAATCCCTGAGAAGCCCAACTGGGATATTTCCTTCTTGTCTTCAAGTAGTGACTCGGGTCTTCCTGGATGTTAGGGAGCTCCCATGAAGACTGATCTTCCCTCCTCCTCCATCAAACCAGGGGTTTCAGGTCATGGATGCTACCAGCAGATCTCCAGGTGCTTGGATGATGGTCTGTTCCCTGCCCCAGCTGAAGCAGGAAGGAATTTAAAATTTAAAATCATAGAATCATTAAGGTTGGGAAAAAACTTTAAGGTCATCGAGTCCAGTTGTCAACCCAGCACCACCCACATGTTCACCCTACACCAAGTCCCCAAGTGCCACAGGTTTTCTGGTGAATCCATCACTGCCTTAGGTAACCCATTCCAAAGCTTTACACCCTTTCCATGAAGAAAGATTCTCCAAAATCCAACCTGAGCCTCTCCCGGCCCAGCCTGAAGCCCTTTCCTCTCCTCCTGTCCCTGGAAGCAGAGCCCAATCCCCCCTGGCTGTCCCCTCCTGTCAGGAGTTGTGCAGAGACACCAGGTCCCCCCTGAGCCTCCTTTTATCCAGGCTGAGCCCCTTTCCAGCTCCCTCAGCCACTCCTGGTGCTCCAGACCCTTCCCAGCTCCATTCCCATCTCTGGACTTGCTCCAGCCCCTCAAGTTCTGTCTTGCAGCGAGCGGCCCAACACCTAACACAGCATCCGAGGAAGAGCTGGAATTTTTTCCACCTAAAAAAAAAAACCAAAAAAAAACCCGAAATAAATCTCTGATTTTTTGCGAAGGCACCTTCCAGCAGAGCCCGGGTGGGACTGTCTGTGCTCCGTGCCATCCGTCCCGGGATGCGGGAGTGGCCCCTGGCCAGAAGGAGCCGTCCGGGCGGGCGCATCAGGCGAGCCACGCTGGCACCGCTCCCTCCATGCGGGGGTTTCTGCTCTGACAATTTTTGGCTCCCTTAGGTTCCTCCAGAGCTGTGCGGAATATGTAATGCCCTGCACCGGGCTGACAGGGAACTCGAGTGTAGATTGCAAGGAGAGATCCTCTCCCTGCATCACTTTGTTTTGAGCTGCTCTGAAATCATTTTCCTTGCTCCTGCAGCTCCTGTAAAGCCAGAAGAGCTCTCCCTATATTTGTTTCCAAGATGCCTTTTTCTCCTCTGCTTACAGCTATAAAAGAAGCTTTTCATGCTCCAAATCAGAGATAAATGGAAATCGCTGCTGAAGAAATAAAACACAAGGCTAATCAAATTGTGGCACGGGAAGCAGCCTTCAGCCAGTGCACTTTTGAGAGCTATTTTTAGACTACATTTTTATTTTGTCACTCCATATGGGAAGTCAAACCCATATGGTTTGGGAGAATGGAAGATTGTGCTTTTATAGTGCTCTCACAAACTATCCCAGCTCAGCTTTGTCCTTAAATTCGTGCTTAAATCCAATTGTCTGAGGTGGGACTGCAGGTTGTGCCAGCACAATTCCCTCCTGAAGTGTAAAACTATTCTACATCTGTTAAACCAGTCTCCAGTTAACTCAGCTCTTTTTAGTTACAACTTTTCTCATTCTTACACCTTCCTTTTTCCTTTTTAATTTCTTTATTTCTGCTCCAAAGTTCTGATGCCCTGCTGGATGTGTCTGGTCCAGTAGCAGCCAGGAGGCAAAGCTGAGCATCCACAGCCATCACTCTCCTGCTCTTCACAGTAGATGTTACTGTCTTCCAAATATCCAGATTTCATTGATAATGAAAATTTTGAGGAATGGGACTTTATTCTGCCCACAACACCTTGGCAAATTCTGAGTCTGCTGATGGAGCAATAATTGGCTGGAAAAGGTATTTTCCTTCTGTCACCCTAAGTGTATCAAATTGGAAATGTATCTTCAGTGTTCATCCACCAGAATATCCACTTTATTAAGTGTTAAAAGTTTTTCATGATACTGAGCCAAAACTTATGTGTCTTTTAAGGATTTTTGTGGCATGGTTAAAAACACCAACAGGAAGATTCTAATGTGGTAAACTTCAGAGGATCATTTTATGAGTTTTTCAATTGTAATCCTGGAGTTTCTTCCCTTTGCAGTTTTTCAAAAGGTGGAATTAAACAAACCCAAATGACAGGAAGATCCAGCTGGGTGCTCTTATAGGTAATATAGTGAGAAGAGGCTCAGAAATGTGGGTGATTTGGTTTAGTGGATATGGTGGAATTG
This sequence comes from Anomalospiza imberbis, assembly GCF_031753505.1. NCBI lineage: Eukaryota > Metazoa > Chordata > Aves > Passeriformes > Viduidae > Anomalospiza > Anomalospiza imberbis. Next base: position 4,746,727 of record NC_089694.1, read on the forward strand.
GATTGAAGGTTGGAATGGATGATCTTGGAGGTCTTTTCCAAACTTGGTGATTTTGTGATTCTCTTGTGCGAATTACAGAGGCTCAGGGTAGCAAACACCCCATGGAGCTGTTCTGACTTAGGGAAAAGTCCTTTTCTATGTTAGTTTTGATTCCAGAGCTGTATTTAACCTCAGTGTGGAAGCAGAGCCAAGGAAAGAGCAGGGCACTGGCAGTTAATATTTTATGCCTTTCTTTTTCCCTTAGGAAACAATTTTCCCTTTTTGAGAGGATAAAGTGCAATGGGAATAGGACTGCTCAGTGGAGAATTCCTTGTGGCAGAAGGATCGGCAGCATGGAGATTTCTGAGATGGTTTGGATGTCACTTCCATCAAGTAGAAATAATGTCATGCTAAAACTGTTCATCAAAACTGAGACCTCACGGATTATTTTGTTGGAAAGTCATGAAAACAACCACTGATTTTTTTCCCCTAGGGCAGAGATTTTGTGTTAGAGGAGAAAATGAGAAAACAACCAGGCCCCAAAAGAGGGAAAAAGGGAATACCTGAGATTAGAGCAGAGAAAAGGTATCAAAATTTGTAAAAGAAATTTGATGAAGCCCTAATTGTATTTAAAATCCATGATTGTTTTGAAATCCAAGGAACTACTGTCAAATTATTTGTGACACATTATTTCTCTAGTCAGAATATCCTCATCTCTTGTATCCCATTTTCAAAGGTTCAGTGTATTCCATTCTGAAATCCCAAAAGACAGGGAACACACCTGGATTTCTGATGCTTGGGAGTATTGGAATTCGATGCAAGCAGCTGTGTTTTCCCAGGAATGTTATTCTGGAATATTTGAGTAACACAACTTCTGGCACAGGTGCTGGGGGGTGGTGTGGGTACAGGAGCACTGTGATGTGGGCTCGGGATGTCACTGCTCTTCCTGGATGTCACATTGGAGCATCATGGTCTGGGTAAATCCAGCCAGGAATCTGCCAGTGGCTTCAGCAGGGCTGGAATTCCATCCCAGAGTGACACAGGCTGGTGACATGGAGTGATGTCAATTCACTGATGTAGAACTGGAAAGATTCCTTGTCACATAACTGATCCCGTCCAGTTCCCAAATTTCACTTGGGATTTTTTTACCAAGTTTCCATTCACTTTGCAAATATATGGATAACATGTTTAGGCATTATCCTTAAAAAAGTAAAGAAATAATTTCTTTTGGAGATGGGTGATCTGTAGAAGACATTTGTGTAATTTTGCATTCTAAATGTGATTTATATTTATAAATAAATTTACATAAAATCTCCAGCTCTCAATGTCATGGTTCTAGTCTATCTTTAATTCAGATGCTCAAAAAATGTATTTTTTTTTACAGCTAAATAAAAGCCATACAAAGCTTCCAGGAGAGAATAATGAGATGCACATTGTGCCATGCAGCCATGATAAATCAAGCAGCACCATGGTTACAGCCAAAATGGGAGGCCATCACAAACCAAGGAATATCAGCACATAGAAATTCCTTTGGTTTTGCAGATTAATCTGAACTGGGAAAAACTTATGACATGGATTGGTAAGGGAAAATACTTATCTGCAAGACAAACAGACCCCTAAAATGAGGAGGAACAGTTGGTTTAGATGACAGGGGTTTATTATATTTATTATATAATTTATACAATATATTTATCAGCCATGTTTGGACCAGGCTCTGCATATATGCAAAATAAGGATACCAGAATTCTTGTAGCACATGGGGGTTCGCAAGTGAGTGGGGGGGTTTGCCAGTGAAGTACAGGCTTATAAAATATGGTTTGGCCATGAGGATGGCACCAGGGAGGGGGGATATTGGCATTCTCCAGTCTTTGGGCTCCTTAGTCAGTAAAAGGCTTCAAATGCTGCAGATATGGATTAACCAACAAATTAAAAACTGAGTCCCCCTCATCAGCAATTAACTCAAACATGAGGAGATAATTACTCCAAATGAGGGTGTGAAAAACCTATGTGATGGGAGTCATAGAAGGGTAAATAAAAGGTGCAGAGAAGGCTCAGCTTCCTTTCCTGATGAAAAGGCTTAAGGAAAAAGTTACCTGGATTTCCAAGAGGCAAACCTTGCATTCTGTGACTTGCTGTTGCTGGTGCAGGTAGGTCTCATCATTCTCTGGTTTTACCTCATCTCTTACTACGGCTCCCAGTGAAGCTGGTTTTTGTGCTGTTTGTTGGCTGCTGGAAATGTGTAAATCCTCCCTGCTCTTCAAAACTTGTGTGAAGTGCACTAAAGCTGATTTTCACAGCACTGCTGAGCTGTTTGCTGAGTTATGGTGGCCTTGCTTTAATTAAGCTCAATATTAAGGTCAACCAGGGTCAATATTAAGGTCAAACACTCCAAGAGTCACTTGATGGTTTTGGAGATCTTTTGCAACCCTAATGGTTCAGATTTCTAAGAGCGGCTCTCCAGGAGCTGGGTGGCTGCTCCAAGGCCCTTTGCAGGAGGAAGGGTGCAGAACAGCAGGAGTGATGAAGGAACGTGCCCAGTGTTTCTGGATGGGTGACCACATGGAATTCTTGGAGGAGGCAGCCGTAACAGGCTCTCCTGTAGAGCCTAAATTTTGCAGAATGTTTCCTCTAGAGCTGCCACTTTCCAATTTCATTTTGTGGCCAAGTGTGTACAGCAAACCTGGGTGTGTCGGGATCTGCTGCTTTTCCCTTGGGGTTTCCTCTTCCACACAAAAACAGAAGCACTGGCTTTGTGCTAAATTGTAAACTGGCACTAGCCAGGCCCCTGTGTGATTCTGAGCACCTCACTGAGGAGATGCTGAGCTGTTTAAGCCCCGTGAGCCCTCAGCATCCTGAAGGAGAGATCCCTGTTGTGCTCGGCGCTCCCAGGCGCGTGGACAGCCGTGGCAGTGAATGGGGAGAGTCCAAAACTCCCTCAAGAGCAGAGCTTTGTTCTGCTGAATTGGGCAGTGAATGCTTTGGGCATCCCAGAGAGCCTGGCCAGCCCTGTTGACTCCTAAGGACCACTCGTGTGCCTTAATTGAGGCAGTGCCTGAATGCTTTAGCTGGGTGGGATCAGCACAAACATCCCTGAATGTCAAGCTCTCTTCTGTGTCTGTTTTCTAAAGCTAATGACCACCAGGCATTAAAAACCCAGTTCTGGGCTTTGGAGATGCTGAGCATCTTGTTTCCTATTTGTAAAAGTGAATGCCTTCACCTTAAAATAAAATGTCTTTACTTCCAAGGCATTGGAGCATAGGAAAACAGAGTGCTGTAAATTTAATGCCCTCAGAAGTTTTCAGCTATATTAAAATGTCCATAACTTTCAGAAAAAAGAACAAAATAATGCTGCTTAGAAATATTTAAAAACAAAACATCATGCTCAGCAGACAGCTCTTATGACAAGGCTCTGCCCAGAGTGAATTTTTATGCTTGAGTTATAAACCCTTGAAAAATGGGGATCCTAATACAAAAGCTGACACAGCTTTAACTAAAGCAGCTCTAGTAAGTGCTGCTATAATTATTTGCTCATTAATTATAAATTTTGCAAGACATGAGAGTAACACAAATTGGAAAATAGGAATAATTATCAGTAATAATGCCACAGAAGCTGGACACATTGAAAGTATCTTCCTCTTTAAATTTAATAATAGCAAGACAGCTAGAAAACTAATAAGAAATACATAATTGAAAATTAACCTTGCAAATCTGCTGTTAATAAACCATGGTACTCTTGCACTACAATAATTTTACACAGCTCTTAATTTGCATTTGAAGTGTTATTCCAGGTAATACTTTGTGCCTTCACAACAATTAATATGTCTTTGAATTAAAATAAAAATGCCAAGGCTGGATTTGGGATAGCTGGGAGGAGGGAATGGTTTATCCTGTAGTTTTTAGCAGCTCGGGGCTGAGATGGCTGGAAATCCAATGTACAATGGGGATTTTTGTGCTGGGATGCCTCAATGCTGTTTTGTTGTTGTTGAATTCGGGCATTGTGGTGTTCTGTGCTTTCACCCTCCCTTGTGTAATCCACCAGTTGGGCTCTCGGATCACTTGCACTTTCTCATCCTCCGAGGTGTGAGACTTGATTACTTGGGGATGATTTAAACATCCAGGGCACAGGGAAGGGGGGTGTGTGGTCCTTGAACTCCCCTGCTGCAGCACAGGCTTTCGAGTGGTTTTCATGGGTTTAATGGGGGCAGTGCTGGAGGATTTGCTGGGCAGGGAAAGTCAGTGCAGCCCCTGACTCACTGAAAGGAGCAGCTGGCTCCTCGTGCCTGAGGTTTTTTCCCCACTCAAAGGGAAGTGGCACTTCCTTATGAATGTTTTATATCTGTTAGCGATTGACAAAAGCCTCCAAAAATCTTAAATCAATCAATTTGCATGTAAAGATGAAGAGAATTGTTTACTCAAAACGCAGACTGAGTCAACTGCTCTTGCTAAGTATCTCCCACTCATAAAGCAAACCTGATATATATCTCTGCCTGCACAGAAAACTCGGAGCCAAGAAGTGTTTAAAAATTTTGGAGCTCATCTCATCTAGCAAGCTCTGAGTGGTCAGCTGAAAGGAAGGATAGGAAGATTCTAGGAAAAAGAATCTAGGAAAAGATTCCAGGAAAAAAATCACGCCTGACAGCAGACTTGTATAATATTGCAGTACTAATGGTAGTGGAGGTATATCCAGGCACTCAAAGTTGTGTATGACCAAGCAGCTTTAAAAAAAAATAAAATAAAAATAGAAAAAATAACCCAGAGACCTCGAGTGTTTGGCATCAGAGCGGAGGAACATTGTACACAAACAATTGGGTTAAGAGTGTGCACTCCAAACAGGATTTCTGCACAATTCCAAGCTCCATCAAGGGCTGCATGTAAAATGTTGGCTTCTTTGTGCAAACCCACAAATCCTGGGGAAAAGGCCATGCAGGGTCAGCAATTCAGCTGTTTGCCTGCTCACTTTATGTAAGAGGTTAGCAGCAGTGTGCTTTTTGTCCCAAGCCAGCAATAGCAGGAACAGCTTGGTTCTGAGAGGGCTGGGGCTCCCCTCGTAGTGCTGGAGAAGGGGTCCCGAAATAAACCTTGGATGGGGATAGCCTTTGATTTGACCTCTTCTCCATTTGTCTGGTTGTGTGTGTTTGACTCCTGTCGCCCCTCTCAGCCTGTAAAGCTCAGACACCACCAGCAGAGGTATTTTCCCTTTGTTTCAATGTCTTTCAGGGGTTTTCTAACACATGGCAATGTGGGAAAATAAGGAAGTTTGGGTGACAGGGCTCTTACCCCAGAGGAGTGGGAGAGGTTGGATGGAAAGCAAACCTTCTATCTGCTCACAGCCTCTGGGTGAAATCCCAGCAGCATCCCAGGTGTCTGTGGCATCAGCCCAGGGAGGGAGAGGATTTCTCCTTCCAAACACCTTTGGAATCATGTACATAGTAAAAAACAGAAAAATGAAAGATTTCTTTACAATCTCTTCTGCTTTGGGGCAAAGCTCTTTGATCAGTGGAGTAGAGCTTAATTTAGGGGTGTGAGCTCTGGCACAGGTGCCCAGAGAAGCTGTGGCTGCCCCATCCCTGGAAGTGTCTAAGGCCAGGTTGGACAGGGCTTGGAGCACCCTGGGGTAGTGGCAGGTGTCCCTGCCCATGGCAGGGCTGGATTAGTTGGTATTTAAAATCCCTTCCAACCCAATCCATTCTCTGATTCCATGATTTATGTGAATTCAGTGTGACCAAGCTTGAACTTGTTGATGTGAAGGAGGTTTCACCTGATCCATCAGGATTTGGAAATGGAAGAGAGCAAGGATGGGAGTCCTCAGACTCACCCTGGTCAGGGTTTGACAACTACATTTGTGAATGTAAGAATTGATGGTAAGAGCTGACCAGGGAAGGGCTGTGGAAGGCTGTGTAGATAAACCTGCACTTCCACGTGTGTCTGTAGGTCCTTCTGAGAGTTCCATGCAAGCCCAGAGGGAGTTTTGGGGCTCTGCTGTGTTGGTGTGGAAGCTCAGAATCTCAGCCACCCCATGGCACCTCTTTGGCAGAGACAGCCTTGAGATGAAGAGGAGCAGGGAATGGGCAGTCACAGAGCCAACCTAGGGAAAAAAGAGATGGAAAATCCCCTCTCCTTCTGAAAACTAGCAAGCTGGGGGAGAAATGTGCCTCTAATGCAGCTCCTGAAGCTGCCTCTGCCAGTGAATCCCAATCAGTATTCTGTTCATCCCTGCTTTCTCAAGGAAAGACATAAAGGAGCAGCATAGCCAAAAGGAAGCTATTTTTAGAAGATGGAGAGATGATTTTTTCCCCCAAAACCATTCTGCTGTTATTTATGTTGCGTAGTTCTTGAGTTATTTATTTCAGTGGGAGTTGATGCAAAGTGGGATGGGGTTTAATGTGTGGAGGGGTGGTGAAATCCATCCTACAGCTGTCCTTGCTATTTCAGGGCTGGCTTCAAAATTCTTTCCAACCTGCATGCTGGAAGGTGGCTGTTTGGATGTTATCTAGGTGTTGCTGATGGCCAGGGGTGTTTGTTGTCCCCAGTCCCTCCAACTTCCAGTGCACTGGCCATTCTCCTGTGGCTGGCACTGGCCATTCTCCTGTGGCTGGCACTGGCCATTCTTCTGAGGCTGGTTCTGCAATATATTCTAACCTGGCACTTGAGCCACCCATATGCATTTTTAAAACACTAAAAAGGATCATTCCAAGTGTGCTCCAAGGTAAAAATAAAAGATGTTAACACTTTTCATCGATCAAAACTAATTTATGCAAACTGGGCTCGGCTGGCAACTGCAGCAAGGTAGAAATGGTGACATCATGGAGCGTGAGCTCTGCCAACCTGGGGTAGTGCTGGAATGACAATAGAGTGATTTAGCTATTATGAGCTCACTTAATATTTCATACCTAAAGTGGAGCCTAACCTGCAGCTCAGGGTTATGTGAAGTGCACATTGTGGAGTTGTTCCAGAACAGATTTTGACACAAACTTTGCAGTTAAGGGAAATGTTTGAGTGACACACATATTGCATATGCTGTTACTCTGCAAGGCTGGTGAAAATCCTTTCAGAAAGGAAAACTTACTGGGGAATGTTTTCTATTTTCTGTATATGTGTGCATGTACATAGACACGTGCACACCAAAGGGTGGAAAATCTGGAATGTTGTCTTAAGCTTTCTGCTATGAAATCATCACAGGAGAAGAAAATCACTTGGATCACACAAATATAGCTGCAGTTTTTAAATCCCAAACCCTGTCACTCTCACAACAATGACAACAAAATGCTGTGGATGTGATGGGTCGTGAGTTTGAACTTTTAACACCAATTTGAGATTCCAGCCTCTTTTACAGAAACAGTGCTGAAGTGACCTCCCATTCAGTGAGGAGAGTACTGCAGCTGCTCTGAAAAAACATCAAGTAAAGCACCAGGAAAAGAAAAGCTTGTTGCAGTTGGTGCTTTGGCTCCCCAGGTTTTCAGCTGATGAGAGAGGATGTGTTTCTCCCCAAGCCTCAGTGGCAGCGCCTGCACTGAGCCTTGGAACCTTCTGTTGCATTGCTCATCTTGTTTTCAAAAATTTTTATTATTAATTGTCAGAGAATTGGAATTAGATTTGGAATAAGTAGTCTTCCTGCTTAGTGCATGATGAGAAGAGGCAGAATTTAGGCTGAGTGTGTTGGTGAGGAGCAATATCCAAGATAACTGTGTCCAGGCTGTAGGATAGTGACAAAAGAGCAGGTGGGGACTGGTATTCTTCCTGCTAAGCCATAGGCAGGATGCTTTTATATATTTGGGATAAAACACAGGGGTTGTAGCAGGGGTAACTTGCTAACCTCAACCACTGTAGCAGGAGGTTGGGACAGCTGGACCATGGGAAGGTTTTCATATGTAGGTGGGTTTAGCCACTTTTCAGACCCTTTAAAGGACAGGAAGGAATCTTTTGGGATTATCCCAGGAATATGATGATGTTTGCACCTGCAGTTTAAGTCTAAGATTGGCAAAGTTTCATCCTTGATGACATTAAGGACCAGCGTTGTTGCACTTTCGTGGCAAGAGCAAGGACAGTGAGTATCCCAGAAGAGATGTGACCAATCCCTGAGCCTGCAAAGTGCCTCATTGTCTGGAATAATTACTTTTTTGCTCTCTAAGTCTGTTATGTTCATCATTGTCACAAAGCCAGGTCTGGTTGCATATTGCTGGCCACCAGCAGCCTGTGTTTGAAAGCACATTTTGGGGGTTACTCTGCATGTCTGAGACATTTCATATTTAGGGAAGGTACTGATGTTTTTTGCATCCACATTTGAGGCTGTTTAGCAATACCTTCCATAGCAGTGAAAGGACTGTGCCACTGCTAGAAACACTTATCCAAAGCAATCATTAGTAGTTCAAATATTTACAATGTAGTGACACAAGAAATATTCATCAGTATGATTCTTTAAGTTGAATTAGAGCAAGACAAAGAAGTACAAATCCAGAATGGTAGGATTATTTGTTATTTAAATGCTACTTTAGCATCTTTTCCTGCCCACAATAAATTTCCACTGTTCCTTACAGCTGATTGAAAATTTTATGGTTTTTCAACCAGAATTAGTTCAAGCCACTAGAAAACATCCTTTGTTCCTATATTGATAGGAACGCAGTATTCTCCTTTCTTCCTGTTTGGCCTCCTCTGCCCTGGATGCAACGGGAGTAAACACAGTGGAAGGATTTGTGTTCCAACAAAGAAGAACAATTGCAGCAGTGTTTAAATTCACAAGGTTTGAGGATTGTAACTGGAGTTTATTTGAGAGTGGGGGGAGGAAATGTTTATCCCACTTCATTTTAGAGGCTCTCCCTTTGCCTTATCCCTGCTTATCACAGAGGGACAAACGTCTGTCCCTGTAATGGAAATAATTCCCATTCTATTCCAAAAAAACAGCCCAGAAGCCATGGGATCCCAGGAATAGGCTTCTCCCTCTAGTGGCAGCAGAAAGGGAGATGCAGAACTCTTGGACCAGGTAGTTTCTTTTTATTTTTTCTCCTTTGGGAAATGAGGTAAAAGAGCTGCTGTTTATTTACAGCTTCAAAGAAATATTAATATGGTACAAAATATCTGCAGCTGCTCCCTGGTTCTCCTTAGTCGTTGAAATACCTTAAAACCAATACACTGAATGGTGTTTCTCTAATTTTTAAGACCTTAAGGCTTAAAGTACAACAGAGACAACTTAGGAAACACAAATTCTGGTTATTTAGTGTCCTGCTAATTCCTGGTGGCAGAATCATGGAGCAGACATTGTACTTGGGAATAAGTGTTGGAATTAATTCAGCATTCCTCCCTGCAATTCCTGGCACTGGACAGCCTGCAGAGAGGGAGGGATGGGGATCTTCAGAGAACTGCCTTGGGGAGTGTTTGAATAATATCTGGGGCTACTGTGTTTATTTGATGCATAAAATGTAAACTCACGTTTTCTCAAGGATTAAACTGCCCTTGTCCCCCTGTAGGGAAAAAAATATTGTATCTATAAGCAGGAAAGGCTGAATACTACCTAAAAGTCAAATAATAAGCCCAGTGAGCACATAGAAGCTGTGGCTGCCCCTGGATCCCTGGAAGTGTCCAAGGCCAGGTTGGATGGAGCTTGGAGCAACCTGGGACAGAGGAAGGTGTCCCTGCCCCTGGCAGGGTGTGAGATGGGATGAGCTTTAAGGTCCCTTCCCACCCAAACTATCCTGGGATTCTATAAAACCTCTATCTTCTCTTCTATTTCTGCTTTCCATCTCCTGATGGTGCTTTAGCTATCCAAGAAGAGCATAAACCCACTAATATTTGCTTTAGATGAGCAGAAAGGTTGATCTGTGGAGGGAGCCTGGGTGAAACATCTGTCCCTGGTTGGCTTCTGAATCTTTCACTGGTGTTTTAGTCCCCATGACTCACTCCCTGCTTCTGGTGAGCATTTCAGTGTACACTCTCTCTTTAATAGATTACATGAAGGAAAGGTGGAAACAGCATCTTAAATTCAGGGAGAATGTGTCCTTCAGGCTCTGGTGATGAAAGTAGTGTTGAGCCAAAGGATGTTCTGTTATCAACAGAAAACACAAGACATCCTCATTGCCAGTGTGATTAGGGTACAGATCAGGCCCCCTTTGATGTGGGGCTGCAGAAGACTTGTCCTTGGCTGATTTGGGGGTACAACTTGTGTAAAATGCCTCGTGTCCTTGGGAAGCTCCACCTGGCTCTGGGGGTGGAGAGCTCTGCCTTGGGAAGGCCTGAGGAGGAAAAGATGGCCAGAATCTGCTGTGACATTATTACACCCTTGGGACACAGGAAAGGCCTACCTGACCTGGGAGGTCACATGAGTTTGTCCAGGAACTGGAAAGTCTTCCGTGAGGGAGGAACTTGGTGACTTCAGAGTGAAGTGCAAACTCTGCTGCTTCCAGCTGGGGTTGATAATTGTCAAGGCAGCCAAATCCCAGCTTCTTTCTTCAAAAGAGGGTGATATTTCTCGTGTCCTTTCTGAGGGCTGTTTCTCTAGGACCTGGTCCATGTTAGGACTCTCTAGGGAGAGGACATGGCACAGGAACTCTGGCAGGGATCTGAGGGATGGTGGTGGCTGCCTGGGCTCACCCAGGTTGGGAGACTTTGTCCAAGGGTTGTGTTTTCCTGCCCCCCAATCCTCAGGACCAGCTCAGATTGTTCTGGTGTTTGCCCAGGAGCCCTCCTCAGGCTGCCTGGGGGTTCCTAAGGACAGAAAACTCTTTGGTATTTATTTCTTCCATGCTGCCTTCTGTGAGATGGTTTCAATTTTAGTTACTTTCCAAATTACAGAGCAATATTTTAAGTTTTTAGCGTTGTCACTTCTTTGGGTAACACCTTGTCCTGACTCTGGCAGATACCCGGCTTGCTTTTCCAGCCTCTTGTTTCCTCTCTGGACCTGAAAACTGCTCTAATTTTATTTTACCTCCCTGTAAAGTTTCTTTTCTTTCGATGCCTGTGCTTTTCTTATCGCTTTTTATGCTCTCAACTTCATTATGCAATTGTTCCAACCCTACTCTGTATTTGATGTTTTATAACTCGTGTCTGCCTTTTCTTCCACTGTTGATTACTTTTACATTTTGATGTTCCTTCACACTGGCTTTACAGGAAAAAAAAAATAGAAAAAACAACTTGAACATTCCCTGTGCAATTACTGGGAGGTGGCACACACAACCCCCGGGCATACATTAATTTATCTTTGAACACTTTCTATTTCCTCTGTGTCCTTTCTCTCCTCAGCTTTATCATGTTGAATTTCACCCTGTACTTACTCTCCCAACTTTGCTCTGCTAAAATCTAATCTACTTGTTTTCTAACTTCTGGTTGAACATTAATCCTGGTGAAATCCTTAAGGGCTGAGCCCAGAGTCTCACTTGCATCCACTCATAATTGCTGGTGCAGGAGCATTGCTCAGGAATTGTTCCTTGTTCCTTACAAAAAGCCACCTTCTTCCCAGACATGCTTCAGATGATGGAAAAAAATATGTGGTGGGACCCCCTGCACAGTAAAGAAAATTATTTTTCCCCAGATTCCCAGGTGTTGCTCACCTCCTGTCCCACTCTTCAGATTTGTCTTTCCCCTTGACTTGGTCCCAGCTGAACATTTCAGCATCTGCCTGATTTTGAGCAACTGGGACATGGGTCTCAAGTGCTGCAGTTCTGGTAAATCTGTAAATTTCCTTAAAAAACAACCAACTTGGATTGCTAAGAAAAATTCTTCGTGTTAATCAGCAGAAGTCTTGAAACACCCTCGGGATGAGCCCTGGACTTCTCTAGACCTGTAAATCTATTTTCAGGAGACTCCTGAAGGTTATTCCCATTAAAAGCACTTCTTTATACCCACATAAATTCCCAATGCATATAAAATTCTATCAGGGTGGGAACTTTGAGTGTGTTTGTCTTGTTCTTCCATATCTTTATCTAGTTCTTATATTATATGTAATTAACACATTTAATACTGACTTAATTGACCTCATCAATGTCATGGCTTATTAAGCTTTTTATCATGTAATGTTCTTCCCCCCCCCCCCCATAATGATCACATACATTTATTTATCATAAATTGAGTGCATGTATTTTGGAAAATAAAATTGAAATGCCAAGTGCTTTTCAGAAATTCTTTCAAGTACAGTAAAAGAGATACCTGGGTGTAGTTAAATTTTTATAAAGTGCAACATGAAAACATGTCTTTACCTTCATTGCTTTTTCTGTCTTCCACCTACTGCCTTTTTTCCCAGAAAAGCAGCTGACAAAAATAAGAAGGAATATTTCTTGTGCTAAATGAAAACAACTGAAATCTCTTGTTATTTATTTGGTATTTAATCTCAAGTGGAAACTTGCAATCAGAACCCGTGCTTTCTGTTTAAACTGGAAAAGTATTCCTTACAAATAAGTGTTTGTTTGGAGGGGGAGAAAGCTCTAATTGTAACTGTTGGGTCTCACAATAAATATTTCTGTAGTGAATTTGAATTGATTAATCTGTCACTTTTTTCAGTAAAGTGCAAAATCAGATCAGCTCCCATCTTGCTTATTTACACGGTCAGCTTTAATTTGTCATTAGTTCTATTGAGTAGCAAAGCTTTTAGTGCAGAAGATACCTCTTCCACTTAATGGATAATCATTTAGTGGAATATAATTTAAAAGGATTTATCTGGTCTCTCTGCCATGGCTGTAACCTAACCCCAGCATGATAAACTTTCTCCAGGAGAAGGATTAGCACTTCCTGGTGGCTTTTGCTTGGGAATTTGTTCAGTCATTAGTTCAACACCCAGCCTGGCCAAAGTGCCCTGAGAGCTGCACGTGGGGACTTGACACAGTAAAAGTATTTCTGGGTTTGGCTGCACTTTGCATTAGACCACTTTGTGTCAGGTGATTCCATAGGTTTTCAATCCAGATCCCTGCCTTGCATTATTTGGAAGATAAAAGCAAGAAATTCAAGGCAGAGACCAAGAGAGTTGGAAAGTTTTCATGTGAGACGAGGGGCCAGGAGCTCTACCTGGAAAAAAACAGGGAACAGTAAATGAAAACAAGTTCTTGAGCAAGTTATGGGAAGAGACTGGACAGATCATTATAAGAATTTTGACTTGCGGTGAAGGGCCACAAGGGGAAGAGCTGGTTTTTCTCAGGAGCTGCTTTTTTGGACACCAGAGCTGTATCCCCTCAGCCAGGGGGATGGGAATGTCAGCCCTCCCAGAGAAGCACCCTTAATTAGGGATGCAAGTTGCTGTAATGTTTTACACTCCTAGAATCTCAAATTATGAAGAATCCTGACTTCAATCCATTTTCTTTCTTCCCCATTGCTGAGCTCTGGCGCTCCTGCAAGGTGACAACAGTGGCACTGCAATGTTATGAGCTCCAAAACCAGGGCAATTCATCTTCGTGCCTCTCCAGCACAGGGCAGGTGCTGTGACAGGTGGAGTTTGCATTAAGGACTGAAGGTTTTTTCCAGGAAAATCTGCAGCAGGAACAGAGGAGCACTGTATAGGTCCAAGCATTTCATTTTGTTACAGGGAGTGGGTGAGGATATTTTCAATGGTGTTTGGACTGATGTGCTGGGACAGCAACAGCTGAAAGCTGGACCTGGAGTCACCAAGCTGTTTTAGGGCAAAAACTTTGAATTAATACATTGTTAATAACTGAACAAATGCAGCACTCCTCATCAGCATGGATTGACCTTGCTTTTAGTGCTAAATGGGAAAAAAAACAGGCTTCCCAAGACTTTAATTTGGTTTTACTTCTTTTATCCCAGATCTGCCTGGGTTCCAGAGCTGTCACCACTGTGGAACAGGATTATCCCAGCTCCTGCTGAAGCTCTGTCAGTAGAGCATGGCCAGGGTTGATGACAGATGTGACAAGAGGGTTTTGGTTGGGTTTCTTTTGAACCTGCTGCTTTCCTCTAACTCTTCTATTCCTCTTATTGCTAAAAGAGAAGTTTTAAAGTCCCAAATAGCAAAGACCAAACACCCTCTTCAAAACTCCATGTTGCATTTTTAATGATCTTTTATGTTTGTGTAATAATCCAAGGCAACATTTTGAAGCTTCATTTTTGGAAGGGATTAACAGGGACTGTTTTAATCTTTCCTGTAGTGTATAAACTGCTGGAAAGCAATCCAGCAATCCAGAGGATTGTTACATTTTCACTGATGCCTGGAATTGAAATACTTGTTGATTTTTATTTTTATTTTTATTTTTTTTGCTTTTTGGCAACATTTCTACTTGAGGAAAGAACTTGAGTGCAATCAATTAAAGAAAGGATCTGATTTGCTTTGTAATTGTTTTTCTGTCTCTATGAATGATGTAAGGGCATTTTGGAAGAATTTACTTCACTACTCTGTCTTTTCTAAAATAACAGGTTTACTGGTGATTTATGGGTTGTTTGTTTTGTTTTTGTTGTTCTGTCTGTAGGTGAGAAAAAGGTTAATTTGCTTGAGAAATCATGTCTATGCCAGAGAAGGTCAACTTGTTCCATCATCGTGTTCTGCCATTGGAGCTGACCTCAGCCTAAACACGGCGCTTTAAGGCAGGAATTAGACATCCTGTTTTTCTCCATGCTTTTCCCAGCATTTGTTTTCTCCTGTTGTCGTAGTTTCTCAGAAAAGGTAGGAGGGTGTGACACCCAGGAATGAATTCTGCTCCCTCCAAAGTCATGTTTTTGACGTTGTGCTTCAAAAACTTCAATTTTTGCTGTGGCTGTGCCAAGTGCGACTTCCCACGAACCAAAACACCAAAAAGTCTATTTGGGAATTGTGTTGAAGGCAGGGGAAAAAACCTGTGAAAGTATAAAAATTGGGAATATTAACTGGGAGTATTAACTTTGTCAAAGTTAATGTCCATGGATATCAAAGCATAGTGGCCCCTGTGGGTCCTGGGGATGTCCCAACTCCTCTTCCTGTGCTATTTCCGTGATTTGTAGGGTGCTGACCACAAATGATGGACCAAGGCATCCAAATCCTGCTTCTTGGAGCTTGGATTTGACTCTTGTCAAGGGGAAATATTCTAGGAAGTGATTAAGAAAGATGAAGCAAACTCCCAATGATGTTTAGCTGCAGAGTTCAGGAGAGGTGGTGGAGGAAATGTGAAATCAGAATGTTTAATCAGTCTGTAGGATTCACTCTGGATGTGCCAATTCATGTTGGCCTCTCCCTATTTCCATTTCTTGTTCTAAAGTCACCAGAAGTTTGGAAATTGGCTCAGAGGGTGCACCTCTTATGCTAAATCCGGCTTGGGGAAGTTGTGCAGCAGGAGACTCATCTCCACCTAGACCCAACTTCTACAGTAGTTTTGGGAAAGAAATGCGAATTAATTTTGTGGCAAATTAGTGATAAAGTGGTGGTTAAGAGGCTAATGTGAAATTTGAGAGGAAAGTCAGCAAGAGTCTCTGTGTGTGTGCAGTTTTGGTGTGGTCTATGTTGTTTCCTGGAGGATCCACGTGGAAAAATTAGCAATTTAATAAATTCAGGGTTTTTTTTCCTAGTTATTCTCATAACTGGGGTGATACTTTGCTTTTGTGGATATGCAATTGCTATTAAGTTACAAGAGATGCTGCAATGGGGACTGGAAAGAAAATAAGTTTTTTTCCCCCTTTCTTTTACTGGATAAGAATGAAAAATGTGATTGGAGTTTGTCAGCATGGAAACAAATGTCTGAATTTACTTGCAAGACTTTGATATCTTCAGCCTTTCCAGGTATAAAACCCCCTGCAGTAAAAGGCACGTGCACAGGATTTTACATAATTTACTATTTTTGATGAAAAATCGCACCAAAGTGACACCTGAGGCACCACATCCATTGCCCTTTGATAAGAGATGGAAGCTGGTCAGTCCTGTTCTTGACATTTATTAGTGCTGATTCCCAGGGCCAAGGAATGGCAGGAAGAGTTGGTTATACAGTAACTTCTGAACTGGAGTGGCAGAGCTGGTATTAAAGATCTTGGATTTGCTTTAGGTTTCTTGTACATCAATATAAAGCTGTGGTGGGTTCTTCATGCACTTGCAAGTCAAAACATTTGATATTTCTTTCTCTTTTTTTTTTGGTAATTTCTTGATTTTTTTTTTAAATTATTTTTCTCACAGTAGTTGTTAAAACTTTTGTAGAATAAGCACTGAATTGAAAAAAAAAATATTGTGCATCCATTTTAAATTCCAGCAATTCACAATAGTTCCTATTGTAGGTTTTACCAACCTGCAGGATCGCTCTTGGCTTTCCCCTCCTCAGGACAGATCACGTGTCACGCCCTGTTTAACTCCTTCAACAGACACATGAAGAAATTGCACTTCTGCAGAGCAATCAGACCTCCCCCTGCCCTTGAGCCTTCATGGGGAGGATGTATGAGTTGGGATTTTCAAGTACATATTAAGAAGTTTATTGCCAGTGGAGTATGCATAGATCAATATTCAATATAGCTCTAAACACACGTCCTTCACACGGATGCTGGATGCCCTTCCTTGGGCCTGCAGCTCCCTGAAACACCTCTCACAGCAGGCCACAAACAATAAAACATCATCTCTCTGCTTGCCTGGCCCAGGGTTTGCTCAAGGAGATGCACAGAGGGGAGATTTTTACACTTTTGACCCATTGGTTCCACCTCCTATTTGATTTTTTTAATGTAAAATATCTGGGTAAGGAGACGCCTTTCCCCAGTATTTTACAGTGTTTTCTCACTGCTGGCATTTATTAGCAGCTGGTGTTTCCTGTTTGTTGGGGCAAAAAGCAGATGAAACATCACATGTAGATCTTTGTGCTCTGCTGATGGAGAGAGCCCTTGAAGGTCAGCTGGGGCCACAGCATTGATCTGTTAATTAGCATCTTCCAAGAAAATTATAAAAAGTTGGATCACTTCCATCCAATAAACCACAATAACTGTAAATCTTTGGGGGTAGGGTTGTCCCAGCCCAAAAAAGGCTCTTTATCTTGTCCCTAAAGCGAGGGCTACAAATCCTTCTGTGTTAAACTAAGAGGGGAAAACTGTGGTTGGTTATAAAAGTTAAACTGCTGTGTAAGGAATTTCTGCTTATTTTGCTGTATCTTGTTCATTTTCAGATTGTTTTCAACTGGACAGGGAGTTTGTAGGGATCTGAGGGCTGTCATAGCTGAGAATTGGGCTTTTTATAATCCAGAAGAGTCTTTATTCAATTGTTTATCCTGTGTCAGAAGGGCTGTGCATGAGAAGGAATTGCCAGGGGATAAAACTCCTGGCAGTTCCCACTGAACCCATGGCACATGCTTGAAGTGCCATCCAAGCCTAAACAACACTCAAAATAAAACAGGGATTTGTTCCCTTCTGTGTAGATTTCCTGGTCTGAGATGCCTTGTCAGGCTGGCAGAAATAATTATTACTGGGAGAAGATGGGAATTCTTCCCTCCAAGATTCCTCATTCATCCATTCGCCAGGAGAACAATTAATGACAACTCACTAATGGCTGCAACACTTTATTTTCTCTTTGCAGTGGCATGTGCAGTCCCAGGTTTCTGAGTGCTGGGTACTCCCTGCCTGGCCCCAGTTACTTTGGCAGGGAGGATAGGATGCTGCAGAGCTTCCCCTGGCAAAGCAATTCCCAGCCAAGAATGGGTTGGAGCTGCTGGCACTGAAGTGGTGTCTGGGAGCAGCTCTGGGTAGTGGGAATCACTGCCTGGCTCCAGCAAAGGAAGAGCAGTTGAGGTTTCAACTGTGTAATTAATTACCACCGATTTGGATGGGGAGAGGGGAGAGAATTTGGGCTTCAGGGCAGGGTGAAAATATGGGAGACTTCCCAACTGACCAAATATTTCCCGTAAGGTGAAACTAACGAGACCAAGAGACAGATGTTAAAAAAATATATGATCTAAAATTAAAATAAACCCAAATTTGCTGCATCCAATTTCCTTGCCAAGGCTTTTGCCCTGAATCTGCAGGTAGAGCATGGGCTGGTATCAGTCTGTGACTTAAGGCTGGGAGTCACCAACATTCCTTGGTCTCTTTTACTCACCTGGTGGCCCAAAAGCTGCAGAGTTGAGCTGGAAAAGCCCCCTTCAGTCAGTCTGGAGCCTTTTGTCCTGGGGCATCCATCAAGCCCATCACCAGGGCAGGGGGAATTAAGCAACACAACCCCAAAGCCCCCTCCTGTACCTCCGACATGCTGCAGAGATGAGAAACCAACTGACTTGGCTGGGACAGCACTGAATGTTTCCAAAATCCTGGTGGACAAATTCAGTATCTTAATATCAGAGGCATTGATGGAGGCCAGGAGCTTGTCTTTCATGTCCACTGAAAATGTTATTTTTAGTTCATTACATCTTCAGACTTGAAAGGAGAAAAGCCCAACACTAGCTAATAATTAAGTGATTAACTGTAATAATATGCTGCACATTTTGAAGTGAGCAGTATAGGTTCAGATGAATCAGGAGTGAATTTATACATTAATACTTATTCAAAAGTGTGTTTTATGATTTAATTACAGTTCTAAAGGAACCAACGCAGAGAAAGAACATAATGCCCTGATGTTTGCATTACTCTTGCACAAGAAAACATCCAAAGTTTGCCTGTTAATTAATGGATTCTGTGTATTTTATTTGTATCTGCACTGCCTTTCCCATTATGCTGCTATGGCTGATCTTGGGAAGCAGAGATGGGAGACTGAGTTCAGGAAGGGATCACTCCTCATCCCAAAAGTGCTGCTGTAGCAGAAACAGCCTTTGATCCCAGAGAGATGGTTGTGAGATTTAGGACTCGCAGCGTTCCCAGTGTTGAATATGTAATTTAGGTCACTGAACTATGTTTTGGTGGAAGATACTTATCTATTCCACTTCTTGCTGATGTCATGTGCTGGGAAATCAGATGTTAGAGTGCAAAAATACATGAGAGGCCAGGCTTAAAATGGCATAAAATATAAATGCCTCTGTGACTGGCTGCAGTTCCTGGTGGTGGTTGTTGGGGATGAAGGTCACATCCTCATTGTCCTGCTCCATCCAAACTCTGATAAAAACAAAAAAGTCTGGTTTATCTCTCCTTTGATTTTTAGTGCAGAAGGGGAGCAGAGAAGCCCCAACCCACTGTCTCCTGCTTTCTCTGCTCTAACTCCTCTGTTCAATTTGGAAAAGCTGAGAGGGTGTTAAATTCAGGTGTTTTCCCTGTATCTCCAACAGAGGTGTTCACTACCAACAAGAAAGGCTAATTCAATCCAAAATATCCCTCCTAAAGAGAATGAGGTATTTAAAAGGTGTATGGATACCTTGTTTTGAAAATAATTAGTTACATCATGTCCTGGTTTAATGCAGTCATGGCAGGCAGTGATGGTCTGTAGGTAAATTCTCCTCTCAAGGTTTGCTGTGTGCACCCTCAGCTACTTCTATAGTTTTCCAAACTAGTTTTTCCCTTCTTCCCCCTTCCCCTTTGAAATCCCCCATATTTTTACTTTAGGGAAATTGTTAACAGGGAGCAAACTCGGAGGAAGATATGGAAGGGCTTATCTTAGTTGTAAAAGTACTCAGAAGTTCAACTGATAGCAGCAAAGTAAATTTAAATAAGTGATAAAAACCCTCCAAACCTCACCCTTGGGTAGCAAAAAGAAAACACAGCTCTGAGATAATTCATCAGGCAGTGCTCAGCAAACACAAAGAGCAAAATGCTTTTTTTTTCCCCCCCTTATTCTTTCAGGGTAAAAGAAAAAAATCAGGAAGATTTTCTCTTCCATCTATGAAGTTTTTAGCAAATAGTGATCAGCAAAGCAGTTGTGAGAAACAGCAGCTACTCTTGCTATTTGAAAATCTCTAATTTATAGCAGCAGCTGATGCCAAGATAGCAGCCTGGATTTTGCAGATCAATCTTCTGTAGCTGCTGAGATCTGAAGTATCAGAACTACCACGTTCACATTTTCTGTATTTTTCTTTATCAGATTCTAACCCATCTGTAAAAGTCTCCAGCTCTCTGACACTGTTCCTATTGAACAATTTAATCCAGGGTACCCACCAATCGTTAATGGTTCACCTTTGCAGTGAAACCTGAAGATTTTGGAGCAAGATTTTCCTCACTTATGATCTTCCCCCTGTTCCTTAAAGATGAACATACTGTAAGAATATTTATATGAAGAATGTCTATATAAGCATTATATACAAGTGCACATACTTATGTTTATTCTTAGTTGGCTGTACTTATTTGTTCTCTCTAATGGCTAATTAATTTGGGAGAAACTTACAAAGCTAATGATGTATATAGGGCTAACTTCCATGCTAAATCAACGGTATCAGCCTAGAATTCACTGTGAGATGGTAATTGCTGAGGTTATCAAGTAGAAGGTATCTGCAGTTTGGCATAATTTGTCATTTATAACAACTCTTACTAAAAGTTCCAGGATTTACAGATGAGTTGATCCAGATCACCTTTGTACAGCAGTTAATTATTAGCTCCTGCACTACCAGCTTTCACTTCTAAATTACCTCCTCGCTCCTTCAGTCTTGCTTTTAAAAACAGTTTAAAGTTATATTTGCCACGAGGCTGCTGAATTTATCTTGGGCACTGGTGACTCAAACTCCATGCTGAACTCTCTCAATACTCCTCAGAGTGAAGCTGCTGCTCAGAATTTGTCTCCAGAATTATTAGAGGGATCATTTTTTAGGCGTTCGTGGCATAAAAACTGATGATCTCCGTGACAGAGAAAAGGCATAAATAACCACTGATCTCAGATAAATTCCTGGAGTTTCCCCTTTCTTCAGTAGCTTGCATTGTGAAATTTTAAAAAAATCATGTCCGAAATAATTAGGAAGTGTCAGGGAGATTTCCCGCACCAGCAGGAACGCTGCAGAATTCAAACTGCAATTCCAAATGTTCCTGAGCCTCTTCAAAGCCTCCCTGATTGCTACATTGGGGTGGAAAATAAACACGGGCATTATTCACCAAACAGAAATTTAAACTCATAGTCCATGAGACGAGGGTGAGACTTTGCTGCTGGGGTGGGAAAGGGGAACAGGGACATCCAGGGATTTTCTCTTTAGCACTGCAACTCTATTTCTAAGTTGAAGATATGTCATGGTGCAAAGAAAAAGTCTTTTGGAATTCCTTATCTCGATAATTTTTTGTTGTTTTTCCCGGATTACAGTAACTTTTTGTTTGCTGGTCGTTCGTTTCTTTAGCAAGTGAGATATATTGAGACATAATTCAAAATGACAGGACAGGAGTAACCAATACATGGTGCACAAATGACTCCCTGTTAACATGTCACGTATTACATCCTTTATTAAAACCAGCCCCAGCTCTGTGTTGGCAAACAGCATTTCCAGCCATCCCCCAGCACAGCTTTATGATGGATTGTCCTGGAGCCTGGTTGTATACGGAGTAAAATATCAGCATCCATATAAACACACTGTCTTGTTATAATGGAGGGTTTTTTCCTTTACATTGTCTTTGTAGGGATTTCCATTCAAACAATCTTTTTAATCACAGCTCATAGTTTTAAATAGGCTTCCCAGGGCAGCCTGGATTGTGAAGCTTGGAGGTATTTCAGCATCCCTCTTCTGCACAATCAATTAATCTTAGAGTTAAGGCATACCTGACCAGCTGTCTGCCTCAGGTCTGCAGCTTCCTTCATTTTCCCCATTAATCTAAGTTTTTGTACAGCTTCCCTTGTACCTGGCAGTGTGACTTTTCAAATAATATTTTTCCTTTTATCGTATTTGTTTCTTTTATATAATTTATCACTTGAATTCCATTTAAAAAACAAATAGAGCTGTGCATGAATCCCAAATTGCTCCATAAAGGATTCAGAATTCCCACATGCTCTGCTCAGCTTTACCCTGTGTGCTCAGCTCTGTTTCCTTTTGTGCTGAAGCTGGAAAATCCTGACTCTTTATTCTGGTATCAGTGCAACAGATGTCTGAGTCCCATCCTCGGCCGGTGTTTCTGGAGCAGCCAGTGAGTAGGGATGTAGTTACTGCAGGATAAGGGAGGACTAAGAAATGACAGGGGTTTTCAAACCCTGTGCATTTTTTCTCAAGGTGCCAGGCATTGATTTAAAGCTGAGCCTATAAATAAGAATGTGTTATTATTTATTATTTATTGATAATGTCCCTTATGCAACGTGAAAGCTTTTATCAGAAAAAATTGTAGGGCATTATCTTTACAAACAGCCAAAAAGCCCCAAACCCTGAGGGGTGTGTGAGTGTGAGGAAGAGGATGGAGGGGGAGTGAAGGCAGCGGGTCCGGCTGCCGCGGGAATCCCACCTCGGGTCCATCCCTGGCAGCTCTCCATTCCACAGCAAGCCTAGCACTGGAAAAATGCCCCATTCCCGTGGTGAGAAAGGTGATGGTATGTTTATCACGCAGCCAAGAAATAAATGGGAGCCATTACAAAGGTGTATAATTCAGCAATTACAGTTATTTGTTTTTTCTGACACCCCCTGCAAACAGTTATCGCTTCAGTCAAACATAATCAAATTATCTTTTTTTTTTCTTTTTCCTGGTACTGTACATTAACAGGGCAAATAAAAGGGAAAATAGTGCAGTCCCTTGTAATAAAGAAAACAGCAGCAAACTATTAATGCTCTTTGAAAAGAGTAGTTTTAACAAAGTAAGCAAGAATCATTTTCTTTGGTTGAGTGTTGATTCCCCAGTGTGCTCTCAGTAAGTAATTAGAATGGCCCAGTGAATGTCAGCATCAGCTTGTTTATTCTCATTATTTTATCATTTTAAAAACCCTCTAGGTGATGAGACATGCAGTATAGAACATAATTACCATTATTAGCATACTAATTGGACACAAAAATAGGCCAACTACAAGGTAGCCAACTGAATAATTTCACATTAATCAAACACCATAGTGAATAAGCCTATTGTTAAATTGACAGCTACAATAATTGGCAATATTTCGCTGCGCAATATAAGAAATTCCTTGTAATATCTCTGCCACATTATATAATTTAGTAATTTCCCACATTTCCAGCCTTAACTTTGTACACCTAGTTCAAGTTCAAGAAAACATCATGATAAGATTATTAGTCTATTATCAAGTGGACAAAGTATATAAAGACCTGCTTGTTAGCATTCAGGAATAGATTTGCTCGATAAGGAAACAAAAAGGCTCCCAATTTAGTGACTTGTTGCTTCAGCATTGAAAATTTATAAAGGTTCTTGATAAGAATTTTTAAACTGCATATTAAAGTCCAACTTGCCTGTTTAAGAAGCAGAGAAAATGGTAAAGAAATTTTAAAAAGTAAGTGGTAATATAAAATAAAATAAAACCCAAGTGGGAGCTGTGACTTTCAGCCTCCAGGATAATTTTCTGGTTGGGATTTGTGTGGTGCCGTCCCCATCTCGTCGAACGGCGAACTGGAAAGTTGCAAAGCCGTCACCAGAAGTGGGAATTCATGAACTGCTCAGTTAGCAGCAGGCAGGAAGGGAAAGCTGGCCCTGGCTGGGCTTCCCTTTGAAAACCTTGGGGGAAATAAGACAGGAAAGGAGTGAGGGGAAAGCAGCAGAGAAACCAGGGTGGGGAAGGTGCGAGAGGGGGAAAACGCGGGTTGTGGCAGAGGGAAGGAGAGAGATAAGGAGAACAGAACCAGATGGTGAAACCAGAGCAGCAGAGGCAGGAGAGGACGAGAGGAAAGAAAAACAGTGAGGAAGAAAGAAAATAGTCATCAAGAAGAGGGAGGAAGAGAAGGTAAGGTGAGAGTTGGGGAAGGCAGAGCAGATTTGGAAGAGTATGAAACAATATTCTTCTTTTAAGAATTCAAAGGCGAGGGGAAACAAGCATCTCGCTGAAAGAAACGTTTCCTTCCCACTCCCCGGGCTTTGGGAGGTGTGGAGGCTGGGAAGAAAGGCAGAAAGGAGTCACTGAAGTCTCTGTTTATTTCAATAAGGAAAGTATTTTTGGTGAATTGTTATAGAAATGATGTTTCAAGCAGTAGCTCATGAGTATTGGGTGCCTGTTCAAGGTGGGGCACATGGAATAGGACAGGTTTGGAACCCCCCAAATATTTCTGGGTGACTTCTTGGTTAGAAATGACTTGATGAAATTCTGAACTGTGTGGTTAAATTTGATGGTGTGTGATTTTAAAGAAATGAAAAGGGGGGGTCAGAATAAGAAATAAGAATGGCATAGCCCGTACAAAGTGCCAGTTTTCACTGAACCAGACGTGGCTTCTCTGGCAGCACGTGGAGAAGGGAGACTGCCTTGAGCATGGGCCAGCAGCTGCCTGAAATACCCTTCTTTCAGTTAAATAATGGAATTATTTCAATTTAAGTCACCAAAGAGGCAATTTTTGCCAAGGATTGGTTCTGATAGGGTTGGCTCTTGAGGATCCATTCATGTAATTAAAGGCAAATGAAGTTTTCTGGAAGAAGGGACCTCTAAGTGTGTTGAAATTTGGCTGCTTATTTTGAATTAAGCTGTAGGGGGAAAAAACCACTGCCTCACGAGCAATAGCAACATATTTTTTCCAGCTGTTCTTTGATTATTAATCTGTTAATGGGTAATTCTCTGCTAATGGTTGGGGATGCCTGTTAATATATCACAATCCCAGAGTATTGATTAGCTGCTTTATTTCCCTTTGTATAGCCAGGCTTTTCAGTAGCAAAGTCACAGGAAGAAAACAAGTAATCCTGTACTTCAAATATCTCTGGGTACAGAGAGGAGCCACCATGGGACATATCAGAGGGTACTAAAATCAGCTGAAATATGCAGCATGTGCTCAGACTTTTCTTAAGCAGGAATCTACAAGCTCCAGCTTTGATTTACTCACTGAACTCGGGAAATACATCTCTGGGCACTCATTGTTGGGAAGTGTCTCCTTGAGCCAGCTCTGTACCTATAAATGACTGTAATACCTGGGTCAGGGGGTCTTGAAAGAGCTCTCAAAAAGTGATAGAATCCACCTTTTATGGAGCAAAACTTACAGTGGGAAGAGGGAAGAGTCCTGTGCCAGGTTTACAGCAGAGTTAAGGATAACAGCCAAGGCCATACTTTTGCTAATACATTAGGATGGCTCCGAAATGTGCCAACTCCAGAGCTTGGGATAAAGCAAACGACAAAACTGAAAATATCCTTGACAAGATGTCTCTCTTAACACATTAAGAGGCTGTCCAAACTGAGAAAAAAATCCTCTCCTTCTGTCACAGAGTCTGTGCTCGGGTGGTTGGAGTTGCAGGGCTCTGCCGCGCGTCAGGTGCCGGGAGAGGAGCAGCTCCTGGGCAGCACGTTGGACACACGTCGTGTCTCACCTGCTCCTTCATGTGCCAGACACAGAGGGCACTGCAAAATCCCCCCAAAAACCTGGTGAATTCTCCAGGGAGATCTGGGCAGGGGGTTTGGACAGGCATGCACAGCCATCATATGTTGTTATTATGTCAGGACGTTGCAAATCAGACGTTTTCGCATCCCTAAAATAAACTTGGATGATCAATGGAAGCAATCCCCCACACTCTGCTCCCCAAAAACCCCAGAAAAACCCCAGAGCTGAAAGCAGAAAGAAAGAAGTATATTAAGCACATTCAGGCACGATAAACAGAGAAGAAAAACACTGCAAAGGATAGTTGTGGAATACATTTGAATAACAAATACATTTGAGGAAATCCCAGTCTGCTTGGGGACAGAGAAAAGGAAAATAAATTCATCACATTATTCACTGGAAATTATTTGTTCAGCTCCGCTCCTTAATGTGTCAGCTAAAGATGATTTCCAAGAGTGAAGATTTTCCTTTCTTGCTTGAAATGACTCAAAAAGAAATGAATATTCCAGCCACCAAGTGAGGTTAATATATGAGTTTCATAGGCATTTACTCACCACTGCTGTTCCCTGCAGAGTAATGGCAGTGGAGGTGCATTCTGGGAGTGCCAGGGGTGAAACCAAAGTAGATGTTCCTGAATAATTTAGTGGTGTATGAAAGCTTATTTCATCATCATCAACACAGTAATACCTTGCACCAATGGAGTGCTTTACATCTCTGGGCTCCAAAGCTGTGCAAGTATCAGCATTTCCATTTTTCAGTTGGGGAAACTTGAGATTAGAGGGAAAAAAAAGATGTTTTCCAAAGGGAGTGAAGTCTGTGGCAGAACTGGGATAACAATTCAAGCTCCTAGGAGGAGTCACCTATAATATCTGAGTTGAGTGTGGGTGAAGAGGCTGCAGTTTCGACCTCTTTATGCTTAGTGAAAGATGAGAAATATCAAAAGGAAAGTATTTTTATCTTTCCCTTTTACAGTAAAAAAATTTCTGTGAAATGATAAATTTCCAGGATAAATTAAATTTCAGTATATATTTTTTTTTTTCTGTGCACTGGTTATTCCAAAGTGGCAGAGCAGGTTCACATCCAATTCTTGGAATGACAGGAGTCTCCACTTCCATTACCCAGTGATTATTGCCATTAGGTTGAAGGAGCAGAGAGCCCCTCGTGCCTCTCTTTGGGCTGTTTACACATGCATGTAGCTGGAAACTTTTTTTTTGTGCTTAAAGAGTCTAACAGCTCATCAATCTTATTCTTCCCTGAATGTAGATTGGTCTTTAATGAGATCAATGAATAGTGCTGGTATTTTGCTGGCCAAAATTGTAAATGTGCTGTTCCATTTCCTATTTACCCTGTAGCACAGGGATTTCGGAGCGTTACTGCTAATGTGTTTTGCATTCTATTGCTCTCCTACAAAATTTATGGCCAGAGAGAGACTGCAAGAAACAGTATGGGCAGGGAGAGCTGGATTCTAATCTCTCTGCTGCACTCAGGTTTTTTTAAAATATAGGGGTTTGGAATAGTTGAAGAAAAGGGAAAGAGGGATCTGGGAAAGGAAGTCAGATTAGTTTAATTAAAACAAAACTTTGGGGATTGAAGTATGTCAGAGACAGAAAAAAAAATGTGGCTTAAGACAGCTTTAATAAAGGTGGGATGTAATAGGAATGCCTTTAGTCAACCTGGCCAAAAGCAGAAGGAAAGAGGGGCTGTTGGGCAGGGAAATGAGTTTTGGAAAAGCATCCAGTGTTAATTAGAGCTCTGGAGTGGCCTGAGATGACAAGTGATCTTCCAGCCCTGCCCCTTCTGCTCACTGCCCCTGTTAGCACTGTTTGGTCCTGTTCCAGTTGTGCATCAGCCTCTGGAACCACCATCCCAAATCCTGGAGGATTTGCTCCTCCTGCAGCAGGAGCCATACAGACGCCCCTGAGGTCTGACTCGGGGGTTCACCTTGGTGTGTGGGTGTGCAGGTTGATGTTGAAGAACCATGTCTGGTTCTGTGACCATAAAGTGAGGATTTCTGGCTTTCATTTTCTATTTTGGAGCTTTCCCCCATGACCTTTCCTCCTGAAGCCGCTCCCAAGGAAGTTGTGCCCCACAGGGATACACTTAGAAAATCTCACTGTGCCAGGGAAGGTTATTTGGCATCCTTTACGTATTAATCTTTTTGTCAGTGCACAATGGTCCAAAAGCAGATAAAAGGTGTAGTCTGAACCTCTGACATGACTCTGTATGATATGGGAAACCACTGCAGAGGGTTGACAGCTTTGATAGGCTTCTCTTGGCCCATTTGGGGTGGGTGTGTGCTGAAGGAAATTTCCTACTGAACATCAGCTTCACCTGACAGGTGGTAGAGAGGCTGGATGGGCTGGTTGATTAACTCAGTGAAATGATTCCTGAAATTCCTGCATCCCAGAGGAAATGTAGCCTGGCCACTCAGGGACCCTGCAAATATCCAGGTGACAAATGTGGTATTGTTGTCCCACATCATGTTGTGCCCATTAAATCTGAAATATGGGGAGGACCCCTTCTTTGGAAGGCAGGCAAATACTCAACCATATAGAAATGGACTTGGGAAATTTGAGAGAATGTTATTGTATGTGTTATCTGTCAGGAAAAGTGAAATCCTTCTGAAAAGGGTGAAACTGCAGAGGAAAAGTGACTCTGCCCACCCCAAAGCCTGGGCTAATTGCAGAGAAATGTAGCCACATATTCCAGGAGCTCACTGAAATCCTCCCACTGGGTTTGATGGCGCCAAGCCCCTGTAAAGCCAGTAGAGATGATTTTCTGAGCAATCCCATATTAAGGGGAAATCCCCCAGCAGCAAAGAGCAGAGTGGTATCTGCTCACCTTTTGGCTTTGGCAAAAGTGGATGCCTTGGACAAAAATAACGAAGAACAGACCTGGGTTAGAAAAACAGGTCCTGCATCCCCTGCTCACTAGGAGGGATCCACTGGCAAGTGGAGGAGATGTGTGGGAAGACCCAATTTACAGGAACTTCAACATCTTCCCTTGCACAGGGACCAAACTGAGGCCTGAGCTCAGCATTTCCTTTGCCAGGTCAGCAAACTGGGCTCCAGACTGTGTAATTTCAGGAGCTGAGTGGAATAATGTAGATGGTGACAGCAGAGAGAAGAAAATATAAATGGCTTTTTGGGGAGGTGGTCCAAATTTTGTTCTTTTTTTACTGTGATTTAATAACAACTGCATTTGGATCAAAGCTTTCTCAAGAGCTCATATTAATCTTAACCAGTTCTGATATTTAACTTCCATGCTCTGGACAATATGGTTATCCACGCACTTCTTCCATGTGAGGTGCCTGTTATATCCTATGCTCTTACCCAAATTTCCTCTGCAAAGAACAATTAATCTCTCTGCTGCTTTATTCAGGATTTAAGTGCACATTCTCCCTTTAATTCTGCACACTTCTTTTTTTACCTTCTGTCTTTCCATCCTTAAGTAGCACTGAGTTGCCAGATAACACAGTTATTGTTCATATTACCAGAAGATTTTAATAGATTTATATAAAACTCAGTGCCATTGTTCTTGAAGTCCATTTTATTGTAATGAAGTTCCACTCTTAATATTCCATGATCTTCAATGTCCTTTACAAGTAACTTTTTATAAATTAATCTATAATAATCTAATTCAAGTCAGTTAAAGTGGATAACTATACTCCAATTATGATATCAGGAAGAGTTTTTACATAATGAGGGCTTTTATATAGATGGTTAACGCTAATACTGTAGTTTACAACATACTGTATGAATCACTAATTAAATGCCTAAGTAGCAATAATGGAAGTGGAACTATCAATACAGAGACGATATCAGTGATGTAAGGCATTAATAAAACTTTATGGTCCCATTTAATCTTTTTTTATAGGTACTCCATTATGTCAGTTAAAAGAAAAAGCAGAAAAACAAAGTGAGAGAGTGGAACTTAAAGGGACCAGGACACAGAAACTAAAATGGGCTTTCCCATGTACCCAAAATGGGCCAGATGGAAAAGTGATGAGAAAACTGCCCAGTAGAAATAAGTTTATCACATTTCTAGAAATATGGCTGTTCACTGCAGCCGGATGGTTTAAATGCTCCTTAAGTAACCCGTATTCTATGATTTTAATGAAGGGCAGCTTAAAGAGTATCTTCAAAGAGGATTCTGAGTTTAGCACCACTCTGGCCCAAAAGGAACAGCTCTACTGTTGTGCTCCTGCCATTGGCCAGCAGAGATGGCGTGAAGGGTAAATACATAAACATTTATATTGGAAGGAGAAGCTATTAACAAAGGTATTTTATCTTGAAGCCAAAGCCCAGGCTTGGCTCCGGCTCTGCCCAAGGAGCGTTGAAGCCGGCCGGGCTGCTCTCCTGACAGGACATCTCCTCTGTGTTCCTTGGCCCCCAGCCAGTGTCCCCTGCAGGAAAGCAAGCTGCCCATTTGCATATCAAAGCAGAGGAATAAGCCAAGCCCAGCAGACCTCTAAAGGGAAGTGAGAGTATATGGGAATTTTTTAGTTTTAACTCTCAATTAAAGAAAAAAAAAAAAAAAAAAAAAAAAAAAAAAAAAAGACCACCTCCATTCCTTTCACGAAACAGCCTCTTCAAATGTCTTTTGCAACACATTTGAGCAGAAACAACAATTTAACCCCTCAAATCTGCTCACAGGGTGTTTCAGTCCTGGATGTTTTAACAAATAAAAGGAAGAGATGTTTTTTTTCCTGGTGCTTGATATCAGCCCTTAGAAAATTATTGCACTGAGCCCTTTAACACACCTTGACATGCATTAGAAGTGTGCAGTGCCAGGCTCGTGCTTCATGCTTGCTGCTGTTGAAGTGACATGTTTATCTAGCACAAGATTTCCAGCCTGGTGCCTTTTTGTGCCTCATAGGAGGAATTTGACATCACCTGCATTGGATATCAGTGCTGAGGTTTGGCTCTGAACTCCACCTTTTCTGGATGTCCATTGCTGGGCAAACTGGAGCTGACAACTGGGCTCTCACAGCCTCTAATAAAAATAAATCTTTCTGTATTATTTTAAAACTATGACTTCAGTATGGGTAGATGAAGAGGCTGTGAAAATTCTGTGCCAATATCAGCGAAGATTAGATCTGAGAACTCGCGTCTCTCTGTGATAAGGAATTCATTACTCCCCTTGCCCATCAAATGCAGCTGTTGGCAGTGCTCTGCCTCGACACACTGAGTGGGGACATCAATAATCCTGAAAATTTGCAGCTGAAACGAGACTTTTGTGCAGCCCTCTTCCCTCCCGTGTATTCCTCTGTTTCACAGTCCCCCCTTTTACTCTCTTCAAACACCTTTGGAGAACTGAAGTTTAATTTGTGACTTTCTGGCTTTTTGGGTAGCCCTCTTTCCGCTGAATGGGGTTGGATGGGTTTTGTAGAATGGCAAATGTAGCTGAAATGCAGGAGCAGGAGCAGCTCTGCCTCTGCACCACCTGACAAACCCTAGGCTTGCCATGAGTAATGTAATCAAACCTAAATAATGTTTAAAAGGTACCAAAAAATTATGTGGTTTTCCTGTGAATCCAACCTTATTATGTGAGCAGAGTTCATCCCTGGTCACTGGCTTTTCTTCAGAGTGGTTTGGGCTGGAAGGGACCCTAAAAAGCATCTAGATCAGATTTATCAGCAGTTTCTCTAAAGCAGCCATTACCTTCTGGCTGCCAAGAGCAATCAACCATGGAATAAACTCCTTATTAGAGAAAAAAAATCAAATTTTGTCATGACCAAAGGTTTTCTGGATTTGCACAGGAGGCTCTGATTGTCCTTCCTGTTCTGCAGTTCACTGAAAGAAGTTCTGCCACAAAGCTTCAAGTCCTTCAATATTTTTCAGCCTTTCAATAGCTCATGGTTTTTACACAGGTCTCTTGGTAGATCATAACAAAAATAAGACTAAAAGATCAATGAAGTTTTGCTCTGGTTTAATGATTTTAGGCACAGTTCCCTCCCTTTCAGTGGTCTTGTCCCCCATGGCAGCTGAGCACTGTAAGATGCCATAAAGCTGAGACCTGGTGGTAGTTTGTGTCAGAAATCCAGAAATGGCTCTAATGGACAATAAAAAATAATCAATGAGAAGAATGGAGGCTCAGCTGTGTCAGCAGGAATGGCTGGAGAGCCTGAGCTGAGCAGGGGGACCACGGCAGGACCCAGCCCCACGTTCCTCTGCCCCAGTTTGTATAAATAAACTCCTGGTGTGAAGCCCCACTGAAGACAGGTTTATACCTAAGGAAACTGAGGCTGTGATCTCACTTTTATCTGCAGTTTTCACAATAATTTGATTTTTTGGTGTTTTGTGGGGACCATAATTCTTCTTTCTGCACAGGAAGCTCTGTCGGCTCTATACAGGGGGAAAAGTTACTGTAGGAACTGTCTCAAGCTGGGGCAGATTTTTTTTTCTTTTTTTAAAGAGTGTTTAGAGGAATATTGAGACTTTGAATGCAGCTTGTTCTGCTGCATCTCTGTTCCCTTTGAACACACCTACACATTCAGTGTCACCTCCATTTGGTTTATCGTGCAATAAGATGTCAAGTTTAATTTTATTTATGGGCTTAATATTCAAGTTTTTCACAAGTTATTTTCCCCATATGGGCCTTTAGAAATATGTTAGAAAAATCATCATGTACTTCTGTTAGGAGCAATGCATTAATAAGTAGATGAGCCTCCTGCTGATGGGCAAAAATCTGGTTTTAGCACCATGTGACGGCACTTGGTCCAAAATGAGCCATGAACCAAAGAGTTTACAGGTTATGGATGACTGGAGCATTGTAATAGTTTGTGTACCAGCAAGTGTAATGCTCATTCCTGCTTTAAAATTAAAATACCCTCTTAAATGTGCATTGTTGAGTCACCCTGACTCTGTTAATGGGAGTTTCAGTCTGATTTCTGTCTCCAGAGCGCTCCTGTGCTCTCTGGGAGCTTGGCCAGAGCCAGGAAAGTGCCTCTGTTGTCAAAGGGCTCCATTTCATCCTCTGGGTTAGAGCAGGAGCCTTCTGAGCTCTAAGCATTTGTACAGCTATGAATGAATGAAGTCTGCCTGGTACTGTAGTTTTTAATTTTTTTTTTTACAATTCATCAAGAAGCAAATCTGGCACAAGCACCTAAAGTGATGACAAAGATCAGTTTTCTGTTCTGGTCCCTTCCTGGCAGCCTGTGATATCTCTGCTGGCTGGGAGAGTTGGTTCTGTCCTTGAAGGGTGGCTCTTCAACTTCTCACGTTCCCCATGCGCGGCCGCGCGTGCGGAAAGCGCCACTTTGGGGACACTTTTGGCCCTTCCTAAATGAAACCTGTTGCGGGTTTGAGCCTGGGATTGACAGGGGAAGGGGAACAGCTGTGATGTTCCTCTAAAGCTAAATGTTGGCGCTTTTGCATAATCTGCAAAAATATGTTGTCAGGATGAGTGCTCCAGCTGGCTCCCTGCCACCTTCCCCTCCGCAGCGTGCTGCGGGAGCGGGCGGAGCATCTGGAGAGCGGAGGGTTCGCTCTGACACCGATGTGTCAACCTAATATAGCAAAAAAAAAAAAATTACAGAGAGAGAGGGGGATATTTTAGTAACTCGAGTTTTTTCTCGCAAGAGACGGAAACAAAGGGAGCTGCAGCTCCGAGTCCCGTGGCTCTGGAGGGGTGGTTGGAGTGTGGTGGGAACAGCGGGATGGTGGCAGGCCGTGGTGTTGGCATATGCACACCACAATCTCCTTAATACCCATGGTAAATCCTGCTGGCTGCTACAAGCTCTGTGGTGAATGTTAGGCTTGTTTGCCTTCTGGTTTTTAAGCTCCTAAACACTTTGGGGCTGAAATTCCCACAGAAGGTAACAAGAGCTTTGTTAACCCTCCGCCATGGTCTACTGGAAGGAGATTATTGTGGGCAAGTGGGGCAAAAGGATGGGGTGAGCTGGGGAGTGATTGGTTTTGGGTGGTGGCTGCTCCAGGTTTATGTTTCCAACAGCACAACTCCACTGCACTCAGCAGGGATTTTTGGAAAGCGTATGAGTAGAGGATGACAACAATTCTGAGTGGTTGATGGATGGATGTTGCTCATCTGCTTAGACCCAAGAGTCAAGAACTGCTGTTTGACCCTGAGTTTTTATTTTGGGCATGTTGCTGCTGTTATTTCAGGCTGACACAGAGTGTTTCATGTGAGGTTTCTGGGATTATGTTCATTAAGGTCCATGCATAATGTTTTGTGATGTTATGAAGTGCTCCTCTGCTCTGGGGAAATAAAATTCTGATGGAGATTGCAACCAAGCAGATGATTTGGTGTTCTTTGATCCTCGTTCCTTGCACCAGAAATCTTCTGGTTTTGATGGAACGAATAAGGAATCAAAAAAAAAACCCACTTTGAACCCTTGCTGCAGTTTTTCAACAGTAAGGATGAAGGTAGCACTTGGTTATATTCCTAAAGAACATAAAGAGAAAGATGATGCCAATATCTGTGTCTAATTTACATCCTTAGACCAAAATGCTGTTTGCCTCAAAAAATGTTAGAGTTGGATAGAAGCTGAGAAGAGGATGAGAGACCAGGAGTGCTGCTCTAGCCAGAGTGTAAAGGAGGTAGGCTTGGCTTTTGTGGGGAGTATCATAAAGAATAATGAGCATAAATCCTGTAGGGAGGATTCAGAAGGGGTTAAGATAATTAAAAGATTGGTTAGAATTTGTTTTACTGCTGCTAATCTCTATTATGAAACAAAGTCTCTGAAATGGGATGAGTTTGGGTGGTGGGCAGAAGCTGTGAGTTTTTTCTCCATGTGAGTGTGTGTGAAAATGCTGGCTTGAAAAAGGGGATGAGGGCAAGTGTAAAAGGCTGGTTTTCAATATTTGGTCAGAAAATGCCTTTTCCTGGTCCATGGGCCCCTCAGTGAGCTGTTCCCAGTTTTGCCTTCCCAATCCACACCCTGCAGACAGGGCTGGGCTTCGCTTCCCTGAGCACACATCTGCAAGAAAGTTGTTAAGTGCTAAAATACTGAGGTTATACAAGCACCAAAGGTGGGCTCAGCTTTATCTCATCTAAAATAACCACAAACCCCCTTTTTTCTATTATTTATAACCCTTTATACACAGAATGTTCACATATATATCCTGTAGTTCAGTGAGGAGGCTTCTTGTCCTGTGCTCTGAGCAGACTAATAGACAAATTTCCCTGAAATCTGTGCATTTGTCTTTTGGCAATTCTTGCAATCTGTTTTATTTGTTGCCAAAATATACACTTAGACTGATGGAAACCTGTGTGGCCTTTTTTTTTTTTTTTTTCTCATCTGACTGATTTCCCTCCTTTGGGTTGTTTATCCTTCAAATGTGTGTTAAAGGGATGAGGAAAATATTTACTGAGCTCTTAAAGAATGGGCCATAATCAGGAAAAGGTAAATTCCCCATCCTCCCTTGGCAAGTGCATTCCAGTAGATCTCCTAATAAATCACCTCTGTGAATTGAAGGTGTGAATAACACCTGGGTCTGTACTACAGGAGGATAAGAAAGTAATAGTGCCAGAAATGGGAATTTGGGAAGAACTTGGCTTTTAGTTGTGCAGGGAGGGTTTGCAAGGTGATGTTTCAATGAGGTTTTTTCCCTGCAGGCATTTAACCTTGTAATTATTTTATTATTACTGAAGTCTGCAATCTTAAAATATATTTTTATTATTGTATAGTATGATGTTATTATAGCATTGCTATATTGCTGTTATAATAATATGAAATTATGACAGTGTAATTATCTTGTAATGATTCAATTATTGCACCCAGTGTAATAATGCACCAATGCTGATTTATAGACTTTTTAAAATTCAAGATCAAGAAATTCTCCCCAAGTTTGAGAGGGAAGCAGTGGCAGAGTTGAGGGCACATTATGGAAAAGAAAGAAATAAGTTAAGGAAATTAAGCATAGCCTTCAGGTTGGTCATCAGGAGAATTTTTTCATGAAAAAGGTTGTTGAACACTGGAACTGC
Source organism: Anomalospiza imberbis (assembly GCF_031753505.1). Taxonomy (NCBI): domain Eukaryota; kingdom Metazoa; phylum Chordata; class Aves; order Passeriformes; family Viduidae; genus Anomalospiza; species Anomalospiza imberbis. The sequence goes on from NC_089694.1 coordinate 4,781,835, forward strand.
CCAGGGAGGTGTTGGAGTCCCCATCCCTGGAGGTGGCACTCAATGCTCTGGGCTGGTGACAGGGCAGGGATCAGGCACAGGTTGGACTTTTCCAATTTCAGCAATGTGGGGATTCAGAACCCCTGCAGCTTAACCCATGCCAATGCCACAATACAGAAAATAATTCAGAGGCCTGAGTTTATGTAGCTTTTGGACTAAGTTTTAAGGTCAGGTCTCTCCTGCTTCAAATGGTGTTGTGGGATTTCTTTTTGTTTCAGTGAGAAATTTAATTACATGCCTAAGCTGAGCGATTTCGGTTGGAATTGGCATTTCTAGTCTGCCTGTTCTGCAGTGTCTGGATGTGAAGATGATTCTCATTTGCAAATAATTTCAGCATTTCTTCCTCTCCACAAGGCTGCGAAGGGTGGGTCAAAACAAAATGTGCTTTCAAAGAGAGGCATGTGAAACAATTGGCTGGTAAACAAAATAACTCAGAAAAAAGTGCTAGAAAAAACTCTTGTTGTCTGTACTCCCTGTTAAACTTTTATTAGAAGCTGATAATGCAACATTTTAAATGTGAAATCCAACAGCATCTCAAAAGACTTGTGGGATACCCATAATGCTTCAATATAATCTGAAACAAAAGATTTTGAAATCATCCTGTGCCATCTCTGAGTAAATTTTTATTCTTTCAATTTTTGTATTGGTTTGGGTTTTTTTTTTTTTTTTTTTTTTGGCCTAAGGACTACATTTCCCACCAAGCTTCTCTTAAATTAAATAATGAAAGATTGAAATGTTAGAGGAAGAAAAGGCTACAGCTACTGTTGCTCCTCACAATGCTCTGGGCTTGATTAAGAAACTTCAGCTCTTTAATTAATTAATTAATATAATTATATTTATTATTATATATTATATATATCTTTATATATATATTTATATGTAGGTATATTATTTATATAAGTATTATATTAATTTATTTATTTATATTTATAATTATATCTCAGATGGGTACCTGCTTAAGTCATAACAGCTTCTCCCTGCCACCAGGAAAACACGGGCAGGCCTCACGTGGCCTTAATTTGTCTTTTTTCTGTGGGAACCTGCTCCCTCAGCAGGATTAACTTTCTGTGGGAAAGTGAATTGGTTGTATGGACTGTTCTCCTTGTGGTGCCCCCCAGAAATGGGGGAAGAAAGGGTTAAACCAGCCTTTAGCATCCCACATAATTATTCCTGCCCGATTGTCTCCAACTGGAAATTCACAATTTGTTACCACTTAGCTGGTTTCAGTGAATGAAGAGGATTCATTGCTTTTTGCAGGCGTTCAGACCTTTTGTTCACAGTTTGGAGAAAATTGCAATCTTTTCTTGCTACTGTTCCAGCTTTAGCCATGCTTGGTTAAGCCAATGCTCCGATTTCTCTGGATTCATTCACATCCACTAATCTGGGAGCGAGCAGGGTTGGATTTTCTTCTCTTTTCCTGGAGTGTTTTGTTTTCAAACCGACACCAGCAGAGCATTTATTTTTACGATCTTAATATTTTTGCAGTGACTCCACTTTCTGAAATTTCCCTCTCTTTATGGGGTGGACATTTATCTGAATCATGTTAATATTTCCTGAGCTTCACAAGACACTAAAGAAATAAAAAAAATAAGCCACTGCTATAGGTAATGAAAATGATGTGGTGACATTGTATAAACCAGCATCCAGTGCTTGTTCATGGGTTGGTTAACTTCTGTGAGTGGTGTCAGTAGCTCCTGTGGGATAAGCACGGCTTACATCTTTGTGGAAAAGACCTCAGAAAGTTTAGTAGCTGAAGGGTTATTTTTTAATAAAAAGTGAGTGAGATGGAGCGCGCTGATTCTGATTAACCAACTGTGACAGATGGTAATTCTTCCCTTTAAACGTGGCTTAGAGAAATTAAATTCAAGGTGATTTAAGAACTCTTTTAGAACTGCTGAACCCAACTTAAAGAAAAAACAAAAAGCAGAGCAGAACACCTTGAAGTTCGCTTTGTTTGCTCTTGCCTGGGTGTCTCCAACACTGGGGAGGAGCGCCGTTCCCAGGGATCCACGGGGACCTTTCCACCCAAGTGCAGTGTCCAGGGTGCCATGGCACTGGCCCAGGAAATATGCCTGGTTGTGCAAACCTCCTCCAATCTGAATAATGGCAATTCAGTATTATCTCAGGAAATCATGCTACTCAAGAGAAACGTTTTGGGGTTGGAGGAGGGAATTATTATACATTTCATAGGAGATTTGGTCTCCAAGTTCTGCAAAACTTGTGCTGTATGTTTTTGAAGGGTGTTTGTGGGGCTTGGGTCAATAAGGAACAGCTGAGACCTTCCCATTGTGATTCCCAAAGCATTGATTGGTGTTGAGATTTAAAGGGATCTCTATTTTCCAGGGCCAAACCAGCTCTGTTCACCTGGTTTCACACCAACAGTCTATGAACAGCAACAGCCTACCCTTCATCAAATTGCATCATCAAAAGTAAATCCAGGATCTCAAAACTGGACTCAGTTTCACTCTAAAGAGGCTGGAATCTGACTGTACATCTGATTAGATGGTTTAAAGCACTGCGTGAAACCCCAGACTGAGCAAAATTTCCAGTTCTTTTCATGATGGGCATATGCCTCCATGATTTACACAGGAAATCAAACCCTAAACCTTCAGGGCATTTCTGCTAATCACATTTCTAGAAACAGCACACCAAGACAAATAACAGGCTTCAGCATCCTGATTTGTAAAACCATGAGAAAACAACTTGTAAGAGGGGTGGAGTTGTCTGGGTGTAGCTTGGGAGCACAGCATTCCCCTGCTTGTCCTTAACGGACCAAATACAAGATTGTACCTGAGCAGGGACATGACTGAGCTGTGATATCAAGCCTTGTATGAGGGGATGCATCCCACTGGGAGCAGAGCAGCACATCCCTGAATTCCTGAGGTGCTCCTGTCCCAGCCCTTTGGTTGATATCCATGTGAAGAAGAAAGTGAGCTAGCTGCAACAGTGATGTTCAAATCCTTAAAGACCTCCCAGCTTCCCAGGGTGGCTCCCGTACTTATTACTCTTTATGTAGCTGAGGTATTGTAGCACAAACATAAATCTCTTTATTTATAAAACACAGCGTTTCAGCTATTTTGTGTTATCTTGGTGTCAGTGGTCTCAATATGATTTCTTGAAATTGCTTCTGTCAGCTGTGGGGTAACTGGGAGTTGGAAATATATTTATGTGTGCACCTTTGTATTCACTCTCTACATGTGTACGTGCACATCTCCATTTATATCAGACACTGTTCTCAAGTTTTAGTCCAATTCTTGCACTGATTCTATTAATGAATAGAAAATTGTGAAAACCATTCACAGCACAGTTTTTAAGTAGAATTTCTGCCCTCCGCTAGCTGTGGAGTTTGAAATGGACACAAGTGATTGTGCTCATTTTCCCTTGTCTGGCTGGATAAGTTCTTTCCTCTGGAGAAATTTCTCAGGTGCATGTTCACATGTATTAGTCAAAAATTGTAATTTTGTGTAGGTGTTCTCTAACACGGACGTACACTTCTGGGTGTCCATCCCATCCCTGGAAGCGTCCAAGGCCAGGCAGGACAGGGCTGGTGTCAGTGGAAGGTGTCCCTGCTCATGGCAGAGGGTGGCACTGGATGAGCTTTAAGGCCCTTTCCAGCATAAACCGTCCGTGGATTTTATGATTGTTTAAACAATCCGGTTGTTAAGGCAGAGCCTTATGGGGAAGGAAAGGAATTATCTTTGTTTTCTGATGGCTGTTTTTTCCCTGTAAGTCTTGTGCCAGTGCAGTCTTTCAGACTCATCCCAAACTGTGTTTTTTAGACATACTTGTCTATGATGCCCATTCTGTTCAACTTCTGCCTTCACCATAACCTATCCTCCAGCAAGGAGCCTGGTCTTGGAGTGGGAAGCCCCCTCTTTGTCCAGTCACAGGCAATCAGGAGAAACAGGCTCTGACCTCCTGCGTGGCTCAGGGTGGAACCTGTAACCTCAGAGCAGCAAAGTGGGCACCTTTTGTTATTTTTGATGCTGGTGAAATGATTTATTAATATATATTTTATATATACCAACATCTTATGCATCACAGTGTCACAGCTGTTACCAAACCACCAGTGCTGAGCACTTTAAAGTGCTCAAAGTGGTGGCATTTGTGATCTGAGATTTGAATATATGGTGATTCCCATGAAATCATCGTGTTCTGCATCTTGAGGCTCTTAGGAAGAAATGACAGGCTTGAATTAATGCTTGGTCATTATTGTTCTATCATGTGCTCTCATTGCTTCCTGAGGACTAGGGAGCTGGTGATCATATATCTGTATTTGTGTGCCAAGGCACCATCATTGGTATTTATTGTGATTACCCTGGTGGAGAAAATACTTTACATTATCACAAAACGGTCTGAAATGGGAAGATTGTGCAACAAAGCCCAGTAGTGCCAGTCTGATGAGATGCTGACAAGTGTTAATGTGTTCAATAATCAATATTTAATAAGAATTATGGAAACGTCTCTTCTTCATGAAAGGTATTTAGTGACTGTATTTGTTTTTGATAATTGTTTGTGAAGTGTGTTGGGTTATTTGTTTTGTCTTCTGTGCTGGGTTCAGTTTCCAGGGGAAAAACCTCAAATCTTGATGAGTAATTCTTCAAATTAAAATTAAGAGCAATCTTTCTGCATGACAACAGTTATGGTAGCTTTATGCACTCCTTAAAATAACTTTTTTTTTAAATTTTTTGTCACTTTTTCTATTTGCTGTGGAGGAAAGCTGGTTGAAGTTGTATCTCCCAGCTCAGGAGTGTTGCTCATTGGGGTTGCACAGCAAAGTTCAGCTTTATTTATCTGCTACCTGCAAAGCGAGGGATAAGTGCTGCTGAGAGATGGAAAAGTTCATTCTCTCCAGCAAGGTTACTCTTCTTGATGAGCATTAAAAGATAGCTTTGAGCCATTCACAATTATGACCTTGACTAGGAAAATGTAAGTTAATAAGGCTTCAACAAATTATGGTCTTTTTGGTCGATTTGCCTAGTGAACTGTTAATTGTAAAACTGAAAGACATTATGTTCAGCTTTCTCTATCACATCTTTTGTGTTTTAACAGTGACACTTCATTGAGTGCAATTAACAAAGCCTAGGAGATTTATTAACACACTTCTTCATGGCCAATGATCCATTCCACTTAAGACATAACACTGTAAAATGCACATTATCTCCTTTTGGCACTTACAATAATGCTTCATGAACTAGGAAGGCATATGTTAAAGCAGATAAAATAGCATTATTAGCTGACAAATCTTACAATTTATTAGACAGTTAATTTATCAGCTTAAAAGACACTTAAAACAGCTGTGCATTTAATGTCTTTTTAATGTATCCAGTAAAACTTGCATAATTGCCTGTAGTGCAATTTATTTTTAGCTATGTTGCAAAATGTCTGCATTTACTGTTTACATCTTCTTTAATTTTTCCTGCAAGGCTCATCACATCGAGGCACGGCTCTAACAATGAGGGCAGATAATCAGATAAAGAGGCTGCTTGTCCAAATGGCCGCCCATGAATGAACTATTCACAAGTCCATGCTGAGCCGGACCAAAGAGTTCCTGCGTTTTATCTCCATCCCAAGGGCAAGAGGGAGGGGGAAAAAACCCAGGGAGCCCTGTAGGCAGCGCGGTCATGGAACGCCGGGCACCTCGGAGCATCCTGGAATTAGCATTTGGAGCCCATTCGGAGCCACATGTCTGGGGTGTAAACTAACACGGCTCCAAGACTGCATTAGCAGAGGTGTTTCATTTTATAATTAAGGTAACTGCTCCCTGCAGATCCATTGCAGCAGCCCTAAGTAGTGTCTGTGAAGGGAGTGGTGGAGAGGATACACATTTAATGACTCCGATGCATAAATTGGCTGTGTTTGTTTATTGCTCTCTAATTTAATGGAACCTTTTGTTAAATCTTTCCGCCTTTTCTTCTTTTTTTTTTTTTTTTTTTTTTTTTTTTTTTTTTTTTTTTTTGAGTGTACCGCTAGTAATGATTTCTGTGGGAACAAAGGGTGTTGCTTATTAAAATAAAAAGTCAAACATTGCCGTTTCCATTAATTAAATGTCAGATTAGCCTAATCTTTTTATAAATATTGGATATAATCTATTTACAGAGGGAAATCAGATCTGCAGATGCTGGGGAAGGAGTGTGGAGATGTAATTCTCCTCGCTTTGCAGAAATCTGGTGGGGTGGGGGAGCTGCATGGGTCAGACCTGCAGCTGGGATCCCAAAACAAAGCAGATTTTACTGAATACAAGGAGCACAGGGATATAGGTACCTCTCCTGAAGGAATAGGTGAGTCTTGAGAAAGGGAAGAAGCTCTTCTGGTGAGTTTCCAAATTGAAGAGTCCGAGATTAGCCAGATTTCCAAATGCCCAGAGACTGAAAATGAGTGGAATCCTTGAACGTGGGCTATGCACTAAAAATACATTAATTAAAGGAGCAAAGGAATGTTTTATAAATCCATAGAATTGTTTAGGAAAACCCTCAAAGACAGTGGAGTTCAACCACTCCCCCAGCACTGCCAGGGCCACCCTGCCCCATGTCCCCAGGTCTCACATCTGCACAGCTTTTAAACCTTTCCAGGGATGTTCACTTCAGCATTCTTCAACTTCACCTGCTGCAAATCCCAACCGTCAGTCCAGATGTGAGTACTTTCTGTCCCAGGCATGGAAAAGTTTTTCACCCCTCTTCTCCCTGGTTTTTGGGAAGGGGCAATAGAAAAGAAACGGGATTTTCAACATGCACATCAATCTCTACACAAGAATTGAGTAATCCAAGGCTAAATCCTCCTAAAACCCTTTCATCATGTCAGGATGCTTTTTGATTTTCCCTCTAAATGTAGTTATCCACTCAGAATTACTGTGTTCAGTGCAAGTTTACAGAAATGCTGAAGGTCCGCAGTGAATGTGTTAATCCCAGTCAGCCTGGAAAACTATAAAACTATAAAAACTTTTCTCATAAATGACTAATATTAGGAGACTGGCAAAATGATAAATTGTCCAAATGAGAGGATGAGAGGAAAATGAATGAATTATTGAAGTAAAGTATAATAGAGGCGTATGGATACCTGTAGTCATTACAAGAAAATGTTGTGTATTACATTTAATTAAACCCAAACAGGTAATAGTGCATTATTCATGCAGAGATAGACATCTAATGGGAGCTGCTTCTCCCTTGCACTAGTGCAGCATTGTTGACTGTTTCATTGCTGCACACTGAATTCTTGGAGAGGTGTCTTTGTCCCAGTTACAGCTGAATTCTGAGGACATCAGGTTTCTGGGGAGGACTGACCTGGTAATCTGTAATTCCAAAATTACAGCTCTTTTTATGAGAGACTTTAAAGGCTGCCACTGCAGAAGAAGGTGCTGTTTAAGTTCTCCCTCTGCCTTTAGCAGGACACCATCATCTGTTCCATGTTCTCTCAATTTGTCACCATGAATTTAATTTCCAATAATTGAAAGGTAAAACATTTTGGGCAGGAAATTCCTAGAATTATCTATTCAGCCCAGCACTGATGTTGGGGTGATGCTGTAGCTGAAGAGCAGCTTCAGATTTAATGCAGTATTTTCTTAGAGTAAAATCTAACCTTTGAAATCTTTCTTATGCATAATCCACCTTGTTGCAGGAATAATTATTTTACAGTCTAGTGGAGTTCTCTCATTTTGTGAGCAGCTTAAAAATAAGCTCATCTGTAACCACAAACACTTGAGAACCTTTTCATAGTCCTTGTTTGGAAGCTTTCAGGCACGGAAAGAGGACAACTCATTGCAAAATGATAGTTTGGAAATACAGTTTGGCTTATCTGGATTTTTTTCCCCGCTGTTCAATGAAGGTATTTTCTAAAAAGATAAAAAAGCTGCAAAACCAGGAATATAAAGCAGTGATTCATTTTTTTTGTTAAACTTTAGGAGCCCTTCTCTCCAAATCTGGTGGGTGAAGGTGGTTTGTAAGTACAGTCCTCAACACAGAGCATGTAGCTGGAGATGTCACCTCTCTTCAAAAGCTTGTTTCTACTTCTTGAAAGATGAATTTTTGTGGAAAACTCACACGTTGGCTTTGAAATTCTGATTTGTCTACAGACCTGTGCGACCCCTGTCATTTGAGAGGTAAAAAGTCAAAAAAGTAATTTTTAGAAAGCTCATCCTGGCATGAGAACACAGAAAATCTTGGCATGTTTCTGACCACTGGGGTGAGTGAAGGAGATGAGGAGCTGGAGGAAACAAGCCTGTTCCCTGTTCTTTAATTCCACCAGGTTATTCCCTCCTGTCTTTCCTACTTGGGACCATAAAATTTGGAGAGTTTAAGAAATCATAATCATCTGGAAACAGGTTAACAATTTCTCCCTGGGATTGTTAGTTTATTAAACAACTAAAACTTAGTTCCTCTTAACATGGGACACTGCCATAAGATGATTAATTACTGTGTCAGAGCCTGAAAATAGTTGGTTTCACTGTGTTTTAAAAACATTTCATTTAAAATTATTTGTAGAAAAATTCCAGAGGCTACTGTGTCACACCTTTCTGTCTTACTAGGTGGGATTTGCCTTCCCTGATGTGTGAAATCCCTCCCCAGTTTCTCAGCAATCTTGACAAAAATCTCTTTTTAAAAACCCACATCTGAGCAGACGCTGCTGGTTTTGCTAGAAACACATTTGGTGTCGTGGGGAAGGGTCCAAGGGAAGCAGGAATGTGTGGGAATTCCTTTTGGGGCTGGAATCTTTTGGGGAGAGGGTTTTTGGGGACACGGGATGCTCTGAGCCCCCGTGTGGGATTCTCTACAGCTTTAGTTACTGGTACAGCTCTGCTTGTGAGAAACACCCGAGGAAAAAAGGAGAAGCAGCAGCTCTTCCCATGGGTTTTCCAGGCAGCAATTAGAAAACTGTATCCAGTGAGCTTTCCTGACAAAAATCACTTCAAGAATGTTATACAGAAAATATTTTTACCTCCTTCCATCCTCTCCAATAGTGAAAAATCTGTCCTAGGCTGTGATTTAACCTGCCCTCCTAGAAGATGAACCTGTAGTTTAAACTAGTTTTGAGTCATGTTGTTTTTCCCCCTGAGCATCAGAAGCCAGATGTTTTCAGTGCAAAGAAAATTAATGGCCTAAATAATGAATATATTGAAGCACTGCAGCCACAGTCCATCTGCTGCTTTAGGCACTACTATTGGGGAAGCAGGATCAGACCCTTTTTAATTTTTGGAGTATATTTGTTGCAGATCTTGTAAATGTGAATAAAAGAAAGATTAGGCTGGTCTGCGAGGAGTAAGGAATGATGTGGAGGGGATTGTGGCAGCTTGGAATAGCTGGAGAAATCACATGGATCCCATTCTTTCATGGCAGTTCCTTGGTGTCCTGTCCCATCCCAGCTTTGGTCCCTCACCAGATCCAGTCTTGCAGCTCCTGTTCCAGCACTGCCCACCTGGGAACGCTGTGAGCCCTTTATTCTAAAAATGTTTTTGTTGTGACCCCACAGGAAGCTGTAATGACCATTCCAGAGCATCCTGACAAGAATATTTTATATAAAAAGCTGTGTGGGCAGAGCCCTGGGGAGGGAGAGGCACTAGAATAGAAAACAACCACAACGTTTTAATTTGTTTTGCTGGAAGCTCTCTTTAAAGTTGTTTTTATTCCTTCATTATCATACATGGAAATTCCCACAGAAAGGCAGGACATTTCCAAAGTCCAAAGATGGTGATGTCTTGACAAATAATGGCTTTCCAGCTGATTTTGTATTCTCTTTGTATTCCAGCTTGGCTGGAATCTGGTTCTTTTGGACGTGCAACATCCATGACTCGATTCCACCACTTTGATTTCAAGTCCAGTGAATATTTGCTCTTTTTTTTCTTGGAATTCACCTTTTTATGGTTCTTGTACTGTCCTTGATTTTACAGAATGTCCTAGTGCCTGCCACCAAAACAGCTTAGCAAAGTTCCAGCTTTCCACCAGCCTTTTGTCATAACCAGACTGACCTGGCCCACCCAGCTCTGTGTAAATACAACCCCAAATATCTATGTAATGAAATAAAAAAAATTCCTAAGTCCAGGTCAGAGCAGTTGGAAGGTCAACTTCCTGCTATTCTGTGATAAATCTAGGAATAAGCCTTTATTTGCTGAAAGTGTGTGAGAACTTCACACTGATCCAATATGAAAGAAGAGCAGAATCAAGGATAAAAATCACTTTTTGTTCATTTGAATTCTGAGACTTAAAGATCACTGCTTACAGAGGTTGGCAAAAATATACTTTTAGTGGACTGGGAGGGAAATCTGTAAAACATATACAGGTATAAATGGAAATTGAGAGTTTGAATGTATACAGTGTTTATTTATGTTTTGAAAACATCAGGGGGTCTGGCTGGGTAAGGAACTGGGTGCTCGAGAGAGGGGGAAAAGATGCACAGTAACTCTTCAAAGTTCTGGTGGTTTGAAAGTCACAGGAAGGGAAGAGGTCTGCCTCCTATGGAGAGAAAATATTTTCTTGCACCAGGTCAGTGATCTTCAAATGAAGAAAAAAAAAATCTCTAAGTAGGTTTAGAGATATTAGAGAGCAACATCTCCTAAGAAATCCTTTCAGGGAATTGGCCCAGTGGTCTGAGTCAACAACGGGATTTTATAGCAGTGCCCATGTGGGGATGATGTTGGAGGAGCCTTTTTGAGCTCCTGCATAATCCTGGAATGGTGGAAATATTAATCTACACCCTCGTAACTGGGAATTTTTACCTAGACTGCAGAATAGAGACGTGAAACCAAGGTGATACAATGCCAGGAGCTGGGGGTGTACTGTGAAAAGCGGGAATTTAGGCTGGATAATTTAAGCTCTGGTTCGTGCTCTTGTACCTCTCCCCCGACCCCAGTTTTGTTCAATTGGTACCAACGTGTCAGGCTGGATTTTCAGCCCATTTAATCATCTGCCTCTACCTTTGCCTGTGTTTGTTTCTATCACCAGGCTAAAAAGCCTGCTCTGAGCGGGTTATTGGAAGAGGCAGTGCTCTGTGAGCTGCAGAGCACTTTCCCTTAGTGGTGATAAAATGGTGATAAAAACCAAAAGTGACACTTCAAACGCGTGCCTGCTTTTGAGCTTCAGTGCATATTGCTTTTTCTCCCCCAAACACAACTCTTTATTTTTTCCCTTCGACAACTGATGGCTTTGAAAGAGAAGAAGGATGCACATATGGCACAGCAAGTCTTCCCAATATCTAGTGGTATGATCTGCAGAAATGATGTGAGCCATCAACATATTTGTGCCTACAGAAGCTCCTAATATTCAGAGAGAGTATTTTTTCTGCTAGAAAGGTTTCCAGCTTGGCTGTTTCTGTGGCTGGGATTCTCCAGTATCCTGCAGCTGCCTGGGGGGATGCAGAACTGTATTAAAATTTTTTGGAGTTACCTCTTTATTGGGTTTGCAGCAGCTTTGCATCACCCAAGAGCTCAGTTTCAGGTGCATTTGCCCCTGTCTCCCTTCCCACCACCTCTCTGATGGCCTAAACCAGAATAAGAGTTGCTGCATTAATTATTGTCTCCTTTTAATTAATTAAAGAGGCTCAGAACATGGATGTGTTGCAGTATGGCTGCAGGTACAATTGGCAGGGAAACATTAGAGGCTGAGAGAAGTTCCCTTGAGAGGCTCCACAGAGTTGTCCTGCCATGACCCCACTGCTGGTACCCCAGTCCTCACACAGACCTGGCTCCATTTTCTTCCCCAAACCATAATTTTTACCACACTCATCTTTTCTTCCTTTCTCTCTTCGTATTAAGCTTTCTGATAGTCTAAAAGCTTGTGTTTGAGAGAAGAAAACCCTTTTTACTACCCATTCTCTGCCCTCAGCTCCTCAATCTGGGCACCTTCACAAAGCAGCACGAGGGGTTAACACTGTCCCCTGTCATTTGTCTCAAAGCCTCTCCTCATGTTCATTTCTATTTGTGTTTAAAGCATTTTTCTATGCTGCCTCTGCTGTTTTTCTGAAGCCTGGGGGCAGGAGAGGCTCTGGGTGCTGCAGGATCCCATTTAAAACCCAGTTCTTTAAGGATGCTGTGCAGGAATCAGAGCTCTGAGAAGGACCGAAACTGATGAAAGATTCAGAAAATTGGGTTGGAGACAGGGCTGAAGGAGCTGGGTTTGCTGGCAGAAAAGTCAATATCTCTTTCTCTCTGTTGGGCTTAGGAAAAGAAGGAATTAGCTTCCTTTGCAGCAAAGATTTTGGATTAAAAGGGTGGTTAAACATTATGACAAGTCTCCTCAGAAAGTGAGTGCTTCTCTTCTCTGAGTTCTTGTGGACAGATTTGTCAAATTCCTGCTGGTTAAAATGTAGGTGAAGCCCTTTCTCCTTGGTTGGCAGGGAAGTGAACTCAAACTTCCTACCACCTTTTCTTCTAATGTCTGTGTAAACAGAGGAGCATAAAATCCTTGCCTTTTTCCACACAGGGCTGTGGAAAAATCAAGTCTGATATGGTTAATATTTTATAACTGCTCTGAGCTATAAAAAAATTGGCACTGCTTCTAAAGTTGCTGCAGAAAGGATGGATAATTTATAAGAAAAATGTGGGGACTGTCCCATCTTCTGTTTTCAAAACCTGCCAGGTTGGAATTATGATCCCTAAAGTGCCTGTTTTAATTTGGGGGGGTGAAGCTGATGAGGACGTGTGCAATTGTCACAATAACCTCTCAGAAAACTTCATTAATGTGCAAATCCCAGGGAAATGGCCAAAGATTTCCTTCACACGTATTGAGCACTTAATGCAACATCAGCCCATGGCAGGTGGAAGCCCAAATAATTATTTTGAGAGCTGAAAGAGGGGGTTTAGGTGTGGTGGTTGATACCTGATGATGTGCAGGTGTTATAATAAATGCACAGATGCTCCTTTTAAATGGAACATTTGGAGAGCTGTGTTTGCCTTGGTTTCTTGTGCTTGGCCAGGGCTTGGGGCAAGCAGGGCTGGTGGGAGGTGTCCCTGCCCATGGCAGGGGTGGCTCTGGATGGGATTTAAGGTCCCTCCCAACCCATTCCATGATCCTGACCACATCCCCTCCTCAGCCCTTTGAATGCCCACAGCTCACCCCACTGCACCTCCCTGAATATCCCCCAGTGAGAAAAGGAAAAGCAATTCATTACTTTTTTTTTTTTTTCTTCCTTTGGTTCTGTCATAACCTTAGCGCAGCTTTAAAACTGAGTTTTGCATTTCATGATTTGTTCTTCCCACACACACGCACATATTCCCACTCCCCCTCAATGAGGTAATTGCATGACAACTAGATTAATATCTTTTACATACTTATTAAACTCAATAAGTGGTCCTGCGCAAACAATTGATATTTAATTACCGTATTATCATCCTACTAAATTTTAATTACTATTCATTTAAAATACCTCATATGTTATCATTCACGGTAATGCGGATTTGTTTCTCTGTAAATGTTTCTCTGTAAATCCTAAATTCAGATTGAAGTAACCTGCAAAGTGATTTGGGTTTCTCAGGGTAATGGGATGTTTAATGCAGGTCCAAGGTATTCCAATATGATGTAGAAAGGGAAAATTGAACTACCAGCTGGTACTGGTCCAATTTAAAAAATGTGGTTTTGAACCAAAATTCAGAAAAGGTTGAGTGACTTTACCTTTCAAACTGTCTTTCAATGTCATTTCAACTTAAAAGATCTTAAACCAAGAGAAATTAATAATTAGCAGCTGACAATAGCTGATTGTTATGAACCAGAACAATTCCAAACTAGGCAAAGAATGTGAAGAAAGCCTAAAATCACAATTCTATGATAAACTTACCCCTTCCACTGATCATTGTTTTTACCTCTGACACGTATCAATTTTCTAGATCTCATCCATGAGTCACTTAATTACTCCTCAGAGAAAGGAAAACATGTGGTAATTTTTGTAGTGAAAAAACAACCCCCTCTGAGGTAAAATCATCACACCTGCAGCAGGAGGCAGAGATTGGGGTCTCGTGATCGGATTTGCCTAAATCTCTTTGGTTTTGTAATTTATTGATCAAGGTTTTAAAATAACAGGGGTTTATTTTCTGCATTTGTGAATACAAGAAGTGGAGCAGTTGTTGATGACTCTGCTGAGAAAGGTCACAGGCTCTGAATCAGAGCACTTTGCTCAGCTCCTTCTTGCTCTTGCATTCATTGAAATTAAATCTCTTCAGAGAGCTCTTCAAACCCATTGTGCTTTTCACAACCAGGCACGTGAAACTATTAATATCTGTACTCTGGCAGCAAGATTTCCCAAATTTCTGCAGAATCTCTCTTTTTTCCTCCTCATTTTTGCAATTTCTATAGGTGGTTCTTGATCCCATCATTTTTTTTTCATTGTGAAAAACAGGTTCAGCTTGTTCCTTATAAAATTTATAAGGTCTCTTTTTTGACCTAAAACATATTTTGTAAGAAGGAAGTTTAGTAACAGCTTGGAAAAAGCTTCTTCCACATGGTTTAGTAATTTGAGGGGATTCAGTTTTGTGGCGTTATTTTTATTGTTGCTTAGTTATCTTCCAGAAAAGTCCATGGAAAGGATCAGCTTTCTTGTATCAATTTACTAAAAATACACTTTTTTACTGCAACCACAAGATTTTTCTTCGGCAATTAATCGCGTGACTCAGTCCCATAAGCTCCTATAATGACTTTATGGGCTGTCAGTGATATATAACCTATTGACTTTCCTTTGGTTATGGGACTATTACTTTCCTGATTGATTTAATCATTCCACACTACCTTTATCTATCTCCTTGCTCTTATGAAACACGATTGACTCCCTGATCTTTAAAGGGCTGATCCAAGGGCAGGGGAAATCAAGGGGAGGATGTGGAAGCCCTCAGATGTCTCTTGGTTTTTCTCCTGCCTGAGGTGGACTTTACTCATGGATAAATTCCAGAACAGACCTCTGAGTATGATAAAGTAATAATTATGTGGGTTTCTATTGGTGTATTTATCATAATGGAGAACAGGCAATTTTCCCTCTTCACAAAGCACCAGAATTGAGTTCCTGGGGGAATTATTGCTTTACTAATTACACCAGGTTTTATTCATTTTTTACTGGGACAAACAATCCCATTTCCTTCAGGTGAGTTTATTTGCATGAATTGTGAAGTCTCAGGATTGGCATTTCTATAAATCAGGGGGAAAACCAGAGCTGTTGGTAGCCTGTGTATCATGGGCATAATAGAGCCTTAATTTCCTTAGGAACATTTAATATGCAAACACTTCCCTGAGACCAATTTACTGATTGGGATGAAATTGATACAATATATTCATGGTAGGAACTCTTGAACTTTAAACATTTAAACCAGTGCTGGACTTTTGAGGTAATGACCCCATGGCAATGAAGTTATGGCAGGGGGGGCACAGGGAAACCCAAAATGTGTCCCTGTTGTGGTAAAATAACCAATAAATAATAAAATAAAAAAATAAATAATGGGATGAATGACAGAAAAGACAAATTTAGTGACCTGGGCTTCGGTGTGCTTAGACCCTCTATATTGTAATTTTTATAACACACATTCACTGTAACACTTTAACTAAGAGACTTTGTGTATTAAATGATGTTAGATTAGGATATTTAATGGCTTATAGGATCTAGGGAGGACCCAGGAGGCTAATTTGTTTGCATTAGTTGGACGGGTCAACTGCTTCAAACATGCAGATTATAGAACTACTGGTAGATTGCATTACACAATTTAAATAAATAGTAGCAATTTGTCAATGTCATCTTAGCTTCAACATTTTCCTTTTAAACCCCGGGAAATAGTAGCTCCAATTAAATTGACCTTTTCTTTTCTGCATCTTCATGTTATTAGTAGATAATGCTTAGTCTTTTAGCAAGTAAAAAAAATAAAAAAGCAAGGAATAAAAATAATTCCAAAGCAACGAGGCACTTGGAGGAAACTTTCAAGGGAAAATTACATTCTTTATAAATAACTGAATCCCGTTTATCACCCAATAAATTTTGCAAGTCAGATATACATATATATGTCAGAAATAAATGAAGACACATGAATTGCTGGTTCTCAGTGATTAAAACTTTGGTTTCAATAGGCAATTGCAGGTTCTTGGCATGGCAAAGCTTTAGGCTAGATTTTTCATTTTGGAGTATGATGGTTAAATCATCCAGATGTGAACTACCCTCAGCCACATCTGTAATGTGAGGAGTTGAGGGTAGGGATCCACTTACTCAGTCTTGGAGCACAAAAGGAGCTGGGTTGGAAAACCTGGATGTCTTGTAGTCAAATGATGTGGTGAAACGCTTAAATTGTCAGGAGACATGGAAGAATTTGGCTCATGAAATTTCCCTATGTCCATGTGCATAAAAATTGGTTTAATCCTTTGTCCTCCTGAAAAACATTAGCAGTAAAATCAGAATTTACTCCAATTTTGGTAATGAAAGCTGTTTTGAAGCCATGGCAGCTCAATGATTTTGAGAAAAATTTTGCCAGAGAAAGATCCCTAAAAATTCCTCAGTATTCCAGCAAAATTCTGGGACAGGAACTCAGCTATTGCCGTGTCCTGGTGGAGTTTACTTGGGAAACGGAACAGTTCTCCAAATTAGAGCATCTCAAAACTTCAGGTTTTGATGAATAGGGAAGGATTTATTTTTAGTTGTTCAGGCTGAAAAGGGTTTTGGATCTACTTGTTCTTGCCTGAGCAGTTTGTGATTAAAGCAAGAAAAACTGAAATGTGAAATCATGAAAAAAATACTATTTTTTTAAGGAAGATGCCAATCATCTCAGCTGGAATCCAAGGGGGAAAAAACCCAACCCAACCCGACCAACCAAGAAACAAACAAAAAACACCAAACAAAACCTAACCAGCCAAAAAAATTCTAGTTCAGCCATCTGCAGTGCTGTGGATAGAATGGCAATTCTCGTGAGAAAATCCAGGTTCAAATTGGCTTTAATCATCCATTGTTTTATTCATCTTTTTTATCAGCAAATCTGCTTTCCAGTCCTTTTGGGTGTTGTATGAGGCATCTCTCACTTTGCTGCTTTGTTTCCAGGGGGATCAGGGAGCTTTGGATAATCTCAGTGTTTGGGTTGAGACATTTCCATGCATTTCTTGTGCCACGTAGCAATAGATCCCAGAAATAAAAACAGAGCCAATTTCTTGTGTCCCCCTTCATCACACCTGGTGTTTATGTGATGCTCTCAGAGAGTTTGGAGCACCCAGCAAAGCTCCTTCTCACACAGAAGTTACAACAGCACTGACTTTATAGATTTACCTGCTAATTAAAAGGACGTTTTTTTTCCTGAGCACATGGAATTGGCACATTCCAAAGCTGAATACTTCAAGCACAGAGCCCGGGATATTTAAAGTTTCACTTTATTTAGAATTCAGAGCAGATCATTCAGCAGCCATCATTTGAAAAGAGGCCAGAAAGCAATTTTAACAATATCACATGTGAGAAGATGATTGGAAGTTTGGGAGAGGGATAATCCTGTAATCTCTGTGATCTAAAACTGAGCAGAGGACGTGGCATAACATATTAAATACAAAAAAAACCAGATTCCTGCTACTTTCAGTTCTGACTGCTCACAGAGCAGTCATGGTAGACATGGATCTCTCTCATCATGTTTTTAACATCATTAAACTGAGTAGCTGATCCTCAGAAATTCAAAATAGCTCAGTAAGAGTTGCAAGGACAGGGATTGACCTCTCCCTTCCCATTTTTGGCTTCAGGGATGTCCCATGTGTCCCCAAGCACAAGGGAGAAGAGCAAGGGCTGTTCAGGTTTCTGAGATGTTCCTGTGGCTCCAAGATGTCTGAAGTGAATCCTTTGGCTTCTGCTGGGAATAAAAATAAATGGAGAGGTGAAGGACAATCACTTCTGGATTATTTTTTCCCCATCAAGGCAATTAAAGCCAATTAGAAAAACACAAAATTTCAATTTGAGAGGATAACTGCTAAGGACTATTTTAAGGTTGTTTGGAATATTTTGCCTGCATTTATTTATTTAATGTTTCAGATGCCACTGCACCTTCTCTTAGCAGCTTTACAAATGCTATGTCATCAAGTGCACCCTTTCTATTTGGATCCTGATCCTAAAACGCAGTAGTAAATTTTATGGGTTTGTTTGCTTTCGCACTTTTTGTGGATATCACAGATTTCTGCTTTGTGATCAATCAATGCCTTCTTAAAAATTCCTTTCAGAGCAGTAGCCATGAAGTCCTTTCCAAAGGACAACTTCTAGGAGCCCAATCTTGACTGTTTCAGAGTATTGTCAGTCTTTGGCTGGCAAGTGTTTTGTAGGAAGATTCAAGGATTCCACAAACACAAAGTTGAATCCTCATTGAAGGATTATTATCCTTTTTCTTTTCTTTACACACACACACACACATACACACACATATATATATATATATATATATTTTTTTTTTTTTTTAAGCTAGTTGGCATTTCTGCTGTTACTTCAAAGATCTGAGTGGAGAGCTCAAGGTGTACCCAGCAGATCAACAGTGCATCCCTTTAAGTGTCTGCTCTGGCTGGGGGGTATCAGTTGCAGAATCTTGGGGCTTTTCTTAATTTCCATGTGCAGTGCATGGACCTCATCTCTCCCTGGGCACCTGCCAGTGCAAACTCTGTTGAGATGGATCTGATCTGAGTGGGATTAGCAGAGAGCCAGGTCTCGTGTACGGCGCTGCTTTTGTGCCGTTCCACTGCTGCCGCCGCTCTTTGCCAAGCAAGAGAGGTGCACACTGTGGAGCAAAATAAGTCAGAACCAGTTAATATTTGTACCTGTCGCTGTTCTCTAAGAATTGTTTAAGGATAATTCTGAGCATTCCATGACTGGGGGTTGTCTGTGGTGTTTTCTCCCTTGTCAGCAGCTCAGACTGGAGCTGAGATGTAACCAAAGTGAAACAGTACATATGCAGTCATTACTCAGCAAATTAAATAAATATGCAATAATTGCTCATTTTCCTTAAGGGACTCCATAGAGTAACAACACTTGGATAAAGAAATTCTCTGCTTTCCCCCATTTCTGTATTTTCTGCATGCCCAGATAAAAATAACATTGCATCATGTTAGTTTGTTACAGAGACTGAATCCACATAAACCAGAGGTTTTGATCTCCCTAAATCTGTTTGAAAAGGAATTATTTTGGTGCCTTTCTGGGTTTGCATGAATGTAACTATTATCATTTCCTTTTAAAGTTCAGCCCCACTGCCAAAGGGAAAATTTCTCAGCATAGAAAATGAGTAAGCAGCAGCTTTTGGTTGCTACTTCGTTCCATATAAATGAACTGCTTTAATTGATTCTAAATGCAATTAAATAAAATTATCTATAAATTGGTAAACGTATCCGTGGCTGCAAATAAAAACTCAGCCTGCTTGAACAGGCTTTCTTCTTTCTGATAAACATCACAATGTCACAGCCTTTGATTTTGGGACTGATGTATGAAGCAGTTTCTTCCAGATCAAGACAAATCTTCACTCAGGCATTCCAAAGCTTTCTCACCCTCTGTTTCAGTGAGCAATAATCATGCTGGAATATGTGCAAGGATCTTTATGGAAACATTGCTTAAATACTATTGAGAAGGTCTAAGTGTCCACTGTAGATCTGTAAATAAAATGTGATATAATGACACCAAGTGTGTACAGAAATATAGAACATCTTGGATGTGTTTGGACCAAGTGTGGATCAAACCTTGCAGGGAGTTATGGGGGAAAAAAGCAGATTTTGATACTGTTTTTAATCAGCAAAATTAAGCTAAAGATGCCAGCACTCTGTGCCTGCTGGGTTGAGCTCTCTATCCCGACAGCCCCCGCACTTCTGGGAAAGTGGGATGGAATTTGGGGAAGAGGCTCCTGTTAGTAAGATGGGAGACTCCAGACATTTTTTATACAGAGAGAAAGATTCCTCTGTCAAGTTCTGCTGTGCAGAACTTTCAAATGATGCACAAGTGACTCCTGGGGGTGCATTTGTCTGTGTCCTGTGACGTGGGGATGTTCTTTGGGTGAGAAGGAACTGGAGGAGGAAAACACAGAGGAGGGAAGAGCTGAGCTCAGGGAGGTTGATGCTGACGTGGGTTTAGGCATGAACTTGGGACAAGAATATAAATTTGTTCTGTTCATATTTCTCACTGGTACGAGGCACTGCAGTCATGCAACTCACCCTTTTTCTCAGGCTGAGAGTCATTGCCAAGGCTTGATTTTGGATCTCCTGGTTATGTAGGGGTTTGTTACTGTCCTTCCTTTGGATTAAGATGCACTCTAGGGCGTTTTTATTGTTATTATTTAAAGTTTATATCGATTTTTTTGAAGAGTGTCTTTAAAATAATTTCTCTTCATCAACCATGTTGATATAAAAGCACATTACTATATTAATGGCCTTTGAATACTGTCCATTAAACTTTGACATTTAAAGTGTTTACTGTGAATACATATTAAGTTTCTCATTAAAGACAAGGTCTGGTTTTCTTGATGTGACTCTTAGATTAAATCAGTCTAATCCAAAATAAATACAAAAATGGAGAATTCATAACAAGCTGCCTTGTAGATTCTCTGTGTGTAAAACAGCAACTGCTTTTGTGGCAGGGAGATTTCATTTTAGTGTCTCCTCTTTGGCCCTCAAGAAAAAAAATCTGTTCATTGTGTACAAAACCTTTTGCACTTTGACATAAGTCCTTCCAGCAGAATCCCTTTTTTTTTTATTGAAACAAACTTAAACCATATTCCATTTCACAAAAGTGAAATGTGCTGAACATGTGCTTTTTAAAATAGAAGCATGTGCATCCACTCTTCTACTGAAGATACTTTCTGAGAGCAGTCTCCTGGGAAGGTCCATTACCCAAAATCCAGCGAGCACAGGAAAAGGGTGAAACAGTATTAGAT
Organism: Anomalospiza imberbis; assembly: GCF_031753505.1. Taxonomy (NCBI): domain Eukaryota; kingdom Metazoa; phylum Chordata; class Aves; order Passeriformes; family Viduidae; genus Anomalospiza; species Anomalospiza imberbis. The sequence continues at coordinate 4,802,686 of NC_089694.1, forward strand.
CAAGCTTTACTAGGCTGGATGGCCCAGGCTGTGGAATAAGTGATATTTAATACATGCACTTGGAGGCTCCTGTTGAGTGCCCTGTTTGGTAACCCGGATCAGGATGCTTGTTTAGTGGATAAAAGTGTAACTTTAGAAATTGGCAGGAACTTTCTGTGCTTGGCCACCTGTACTCTCAGCCAGATACGGTGTAAGGAGCCTCAGACAAGCACACTTTTCAAAGTTTGTTCTGTTTCACTTCCTTATAACCACCAGGTTCAAAGAACCATTTATTAAAAAAAAAAAAAAAAAAAGCTTCTCACAGTTCAAAGATGCATTTATAAAGCTCACTGGTCTTTATGATCAAGCTCATACTTTGTCTTCCCGTTACTAAAATAATACTTTTATCCTGCCCTCTTTTTCCCCTCTCATCTGTTTTGTTATGAAAACATAACCGTAATGAAGGTCTCAGGCATTGTATATTCCGGGCAAAGTGATACCATAAGTAATAAAAATGGGATTTTTCTCTTGTTGGTGGAGTTTTTACTGTCAATAATAATTGTATCAAAAATAATGTGAACTCCCACCGACGCCTGCACAGTCAATCAGCATAAAGTATTAGCACTTCAGGGACCCAAAGGCTCTGAGCCTGATAAAAGAGATTGGACTGAGAATTTTGACCTAAGAATATAATAATGTCTTCCAAGATCTCATTATGCCCGTGCCCATTTGAAACCATCTGGGGCCCGGAATAATAAAAGGAATGGTGTGAATTTATGAACCCATAGATCCAGCCATGCCCCCTTGGGTATTGTGTTGGATTAGTAGATTTACTGCTAATCCAAACACTGTGGGCAAAATTATGTCTTTACATCTGCACTGCGGCTCTGGCGGAGCTGCAGTAACTTAAACGCTTGAAGGGTTGACAGCAGCTCCCCTGCTTCAGGCACAATCTTCTGGCACCCTGCCACCTTCCCAAAAGTGCAGCTCCTCGGATGCACGTCCTCCACGTCTTGCCGTGGCACCTCTCCAAAAGAAGATGCTGCTGCCTCCTGGATGAGAGGGGCTGGTGAGCGGAAAGTCACCGCTGCCGCCTCTGCCAGGTGGGAGCGGCGGCGCTGCCGCGCAAACGAGGCACAGTTGGCACAGGGAGAGATTGATCCGTCTTCTTCCACTTGCCTCAGGTGCAGAGCCCAAAGAGAAGAGTCTACATTTAATTGGGGGTGTCTTCAGCTAAATAAAATAGTCGTATGCAAATCCTGCTCCTAAGGGGCAGCCGAGTGGACTCGTGACCTTTCTTTGAATGGTTTGGAGCCCAGAAATCAATGATTACACTAAATCCATAATTATATTCTTTTCATCTGTGGCAGGATACTGATAGCATGACAGATGTGAGACCTTGAAAGCATGAGAACTTCAAAGACCATTGAGATGTGTTACACACCATGGACATGTGGAGCAGGAAAAAATAAAATTAAAAATAGCAAGAGGCTGCTCCACCAATGCTTTGGGTGATCCCTCTCCTGCACATGTGTGTGCACACATGTACACATTTACACACGTGACTCAGATCCCCAGCGAACAGCACAACCTCAAAGAATTTAATATCTTCATTGTTGTTTCGTTTTATCTCCAGAGGCTTCCCAAAGAAAGAAGGGGATGGGCTGGAGCAGCCGTGGCTGGAGACACTGCCTGGAACCAGGAGACGTGAGTGTGTACCAGTTCCTCTTGTGCTGCTGCTGGGGGACGTGGCCAAGAGGGTTTGTTCTTCCAGGAGACGTTGCACAGCAATGGTTTTTTTTGCCTTTAAATGGCAGAATTGTACAGGATGGTTACTTTTGTGCCTTGTAATAATTTGTTCAGAAAGAAACACTGTGTCAGCGTGGGGAGGGTTTGCAGTGGGGTGTGAGGGAAGCTCAGCCTTCCCACCCCAGACCCCAAAGAAAACAACACAGGTCCCACCTGGGACGGGTGATGTCTGGGGAGCCCTGAGCCCAGAGATGCTCCCTGGAGGAGGCTGATGTGAAAGGTGTGGAAACTTCAGAATTACTGGGCAAGAGAAACATTCCCTGTGTGCCAGTGGAATCCTGGTGCTCCACAACCGCAAGGAGATAAAAGTCTGCATAGGTAGAAATTTCAAAAAAAATAAATAGTGTTTATCATTTATCCCACATTTAAAGTTTTAAATTTTTTTATTCAGTCAGTGCTCACAGTCTTGGCAAGTAGAGAACAAATGTGTTAACAGGGAATGGGAAATGACATTCCCAACAATTCCTTGGTATTTGGAGCTGGGAATGTAAATCAGCATCTTACTGCTCATCACACTCAAAGAGTTGAAGGGCACAACATGGATATTTTTTATTTATTGCAACTTCAATAAATAGCAAAACTATTCAGCTTTAATCCATATTTTTTATTACTAGTGTTTACTCCTTAAAAATTCTGTGTGAATTAAAAATTTTGAATGTAATATCAGAAATTAATTTGCATGAACTTTACATGATACTCTGTCAAAATCAGACAGTAAAAGCAATTATTTATATGTTTCTGGCACTACACATCACATGGGTACTCATAACCCTAAACCGATCAAGAAAAGACATTATAAAGGACACAGACAAGATAAACTGAATATTTTTGGTGTCTGACATCAATACAAGGAAGTTTATAACCATATAATTCAATCTTAGATGAAATTTCATAACATCAGTAATACGGAAATGTAAGTTGAAAATTATCAGAGTTGAGTTTTCCATAAAATTCAAAACTTTGATATTGTTACTTTTTGAGGTACAGTGCTAATCTCTCAGAAATCAAAAAAAGCACATACGAATATAAAATCTTCCCAGTATTACAAGAATTATTTAATTTCTGGGACCAGATCAGAGGATTTATCACTTTAGCCTGATCCTGAGATCCCAAAATACCGTTCTGTCACTGATCTCAGAGCCTGAAATGCCTGAATGATACTTGAGCTAGTGCTGTCTTGGATATAAAGTCCAGATTTGGAAGGAACATCCCTTAAAAAGATGATTTTTAAAATAAATATTTGTTGTTTGAAGCTGGTGGGGCATCTCTCAGGCTGGAAGTGTCTCTTCAGGGCTGCATTCAGTGACAGAGAGTAGCACAAATAGCCACATGCACGTTGAGTTTCTCTCCTTCCTGCACAATTTATGGATAAATATGAAGCTTTTGGAAACAGCTGAATTTCAAAACAATTCCCAATTGCAATTTCCTGTGCAATTCCCAGTCTGAGTGAAGCCCTTCCCACCACCTTTCTCCTTTGCTGTTTTTAATATCTACTCACAATTCATTTTCCAAATGATCCTTCATTCATTTCTCCTCTTGTTGCTTTCCTTTGGTTCTTTCTTCCTCATGCAATTCCATTGGCATTGCTTGGCAGGCACCTCAGTGTTCCTTTCCTGGCCACCAAAGGAGCATCTTCTGGAAGGCCACTCATGTAAATTCAGCCAAATACTTGTGGAGAATTCCAAGATACCTGGGCAGAGCCAGTTCCTTCTATCGCTGACGTCTGCTCTTCAAGGCAGATTAAATGTTGAAGTGATGCACTAGTTGCATGGGTATTGTAAAGTGATTTCATCACTCCTGTGAAAAAAGTACCATCCCCATTTCTCCAAATATTCAAATCTTACCTTTTCTGCCTAACGCAGGGGGCACCAAGATGAACAAACTAGTTATACATGCATGGAAAGTAGCAAGCTGAAAGTAATTGTGTATTCAGTTTTAATGGAGCTGAATCTCCTGCTGAGATTTCAATATCTGACAGCATTGCTTTCATTGCCCCAAATGCCCAACCTTTCTCTAATGTTTGACCTTGGGTATGATTATATTTCTGCATGTATCTCAAATGATGCAAAATCATTTGCCTATATCAGTCATCTCTCGCTGACAGTCTTGCTCCAGCTCGTGGCAGAAGAGAACAAGTCTGATGCCGTTAACAATAGCTAAAATGAGCTTTGATAGATGTTCCCAGCCCTTCAATAAATACATAAAGCATCTCTATAATGTCATTTTGTTAACTGATAAACAACAAAAGGATGAAGGCATTCACTTTTAACTATATTGCATGTCATTATTTTCTCACTGCCTTGCGTAGGGTAGAGAAGTAGCGTGACCTGTAGAACAGAGGACAGGACTGTTGCTTTCAGTGCTGGTTATTTATATTCCTTGCTATTCCACCTGCTAAATGAGAGCTGTACAAGTGTGTGATGGGCTCTACCTTGGCAGTTTTCTGTCAAGATGCTGACCCACAAACCTGGGTCTGCTCCTGGTGGTGGCACATCACCCACAGCACCGGCTTTACATCGCTCCCTGCCTGAGGTCAATGTGCAGCTCCTCACAGAAATGCAATTCTTGGGTCCACCTCTTGATTTTTTCTCTATCTGGTCCAACCTGGTCCCAGAAGAGGTTTAGGTTGGACAATAGGAAGAAATTCTTCACAGAAAGAGTGACTGGACATTGAAAGGGGCTGTCCAAGGATGTGGACCTGGAGGTGTTTAAGAAAAGGCTGGATGTGGCACTCAGTGCCATGGTCTGGGTGACAAGGCGGTGTCAGGTCACAGGCTGGACTCGGTGATCTCAAAGGTCTTTTCCAACCTCAATAATTCCACGACTCTGTGATTATTGGCCTTTTAGTCCTTTCTCTAGAGAAGTTCCTGCACCATGCTGGGCTGGCAGAGGTGGGTCCAGGAGCAGCATTTTCACGGTATTTACAGATGTGTACAGAGGTTTGGAGATGATGTAAGAGTAAATTACTGCAGCTCAGGAGAGAAGGAAGAGTTGCCTCCCATTCCTGGCATCCCCACAATGAAGTGGCCATTGGGGAGGAGCTGGGAGGCAGCAGAGAAGGAAGTTGGTGGGTGTGAGGAAAAGGGACTTTGGCTGGATGGGGACAAAGGGACCGTTTTTGCAGTGTGGCTCCACCAGGCAGCCTCGGTGTGATTAATGTTCCTGTGCGGGTAACAAGAGCGTCTCCCTGAAGAGGGAAAATTTGATAGGAGCCTCTTTTTTCAGATCTGTGTAAACTGGGCACATTATTTTAATAGTACACCATTAAGGTATTTATCTTAATTTTAAAAAATAATATTTCCCTTGTTGTTTGCAATTGCCCACTAGAAACGAAATCCCTTTCCTGACCGAGGATCCTTTGCAATCCTGAGCTGGTTGTTATTGCAGGTTGCCTCGGGAATACCGAGTTACCAAGTTTCAGACTTTCCTCAGAAATACTGAGGGGAGTTTAACAGCATCTGAAAATACAGATAAAGAAATACATGGACCATGCAAACAAAAGTAAGTGGGATAAAAAGGGATGTGTTTACCAGATGGTGCATGGAAAAAAAAAGGTCCACAAAGAAGCCCCTTGGTCTGACTGCAAGGCTTCTTAGGGATGCAGAGCACTAACCAAGTTCACTGGAGTTTGAAATCCCAAGGGCAGTTTTGGGTTTCTTGCTGTGCACCGCAGAAGGTGATTTAATAATTCATCTGAAACTGTGCAAAACTTTCTGTTGACTTAATTTACTCCCTCTCCAAGCAGATTTTTAATTTTTCTGGGAGATTTTAAGCCAGTATTGAGGAATTATAAATAGATGGAGGCCTAAACCCTGGGTCTAACGAGCTTCACTCATGTCTAGTCGAACCTGAACAAGTGGTTTGTCTGAATTTACAAAGAAAAATGGGCACAAGGAGGCTTAAAGGAGTTAAATTTGCTGTTGCTGTACACTGGTCTGCCTTAGTACAGCCTCTCTACTTCCCAAGAAACAGGGTAAAGAGAAATTAAGGCAAATCCAGGCCCTGGTGTGTAGAAGGGGGGAGAGATTTAGTGCTGGGAGCTACTGTCAAGCATTTTTTACACAAATGCAAGATTTCAACACCTTTCTGCTTCTATTGCTAATAAATGTCCCTGGTAAATTTACATTTCCTTCTCACTCACAAGCATTCAAATGCTTCATTAGTAATTGTTGCTTTGTCTTTTAATATTAACTATCTCACTTCCAGTGCCTTTTATTTTGGTACATGTCCCTAATAATTTAATTGTGGAAAATGTGGCAAGAGGTCAAAATGTTCATTGGTCACTTACTCCATTCTGGTGCCTGCATCCATGGGGACACCTTGTTTCTTCAAATAACATATTAAAACAATGAAGCTACCAATCATTAAGGAATCACAAACATCCATATTATGTTTTAATCACCTTTTAGGAAATTTTTTTCTCAATTTTCTTCTTTCCAGGATGTGAATTTGACTTCCAGTAGGCCATCAAGTTACTCAAAGTTCTGCAAAATATATCAAGGACTGAATCCACTCATAAACACATCTTGGAAATAGCCTTTAAAATAGAAAGAAGTCTTTCCCAAATATAAAGGGCTTTTGTTTGAGGGAAGAAAAATCTGTCTCTAGGTGATATCTCAGATAAAACATTTACATAGACTAAGTAGCTGTCCAAAAATGAAGCAAAACTCCAGTTCATTTTTTTCATTGCAGGCATGTGCATTTCTGGTAAAAAATGGGTGTTCCAACTCAGGAAGTCAGAACAACATGTACAAGTGGCCCAAATTGGTTTTGATTAACAAGGTTTTCTGCCTGGAAGTCACTTTATCTTCATCCCATTAGCTCCACAACAAAATAAATGAATCTAATGCATTAGGCTGAGCTACGCTCTTGCAGGGTGAATGCAAAGAAAAATCCTCACTCAAGAGCCATGCAAATATTTCATATAAAATGTTGTTTTTCAACTTAATATTCTCCTTGGAGTTTATGTGGTAAGAATGCAAAGTTTTCTGCCTTCTTTCATTGTCTCCTCTTGTTCTGCTGATGTCTGGTATTCCCAGATATGGATCATGCCACATTGGAATGGTGTGGTGTAACTTTGGGCTGTTGAGGTGCTCATTCCCCACAGTTATTGTAGCTCTTATCCTTTTACAAATGCATTTCCTGAAGTCTGGTTTTTGGTACAGATCACTGAAAAAGGAGTATTTTTTCAATGGGACAAGTAGTAAACTTTGCTATGTAAAAAACCCCTTCATGCCTTGAGGATCACCTTCCACCTCATGTGCCAATCAAAGCAAAGAATCCCCTTCCACATCTAAGTCTGGTTTTCCCTTTCTCATTTCTCTATAAAGAAGTTGACTTTTCCTCAATTATTTCAAGTTGCATTGCTTAGAAAGCCAGATTTAAAGAAGATTTTCTTGTCTGTGCAAAAGCATGATTTTCAGTGCTTGTTCCTGCTCAGGGGTTGTTCCAAATATCCAATTTCCAGACTGATCAAAGGTTTTGTTTTCACACCATTCAAAAAAAAAAAAAAATCTCTCTTCTGGGCTATTGATAGGTGGCTGAAATATGTTTTTGTGAGGAGGAGAGAGGAGTCGTGAGTTTGGCTCCAAGGAATCTTGTCCTCTAATTCCACTCTACCCCCAATATCTCTACCACAGAAAATGTATTTAGTTCCAAAGTTATCTTGGGAACTATGAGTAAGTGCAGTTGAATTCCTTTGATGTTCTGCATAAGGAAATATGAATATCCAGACAGAGACCTTAAACAAGATCTATTCTTGATTATATAAAACCTGAATGTGACTGAACTTTCATATTTTATTTTTAATTTCTCTAAGCAATGTAATACATAATTTTAATTTTAGGAAGAGTTATCATTAAAAAATAGCAGCTAGAGAGGACTCTTCCAAATTCTTCTGGGCAAGAGGGTTTTATTCTTGCCACCAACTGAAAAACTGTGAGTTTAACCACAGTTCAGTCTTAACTAAAACCCCAGTGGCAGTGCTGGTATTTCTTCTTGCTCTGCCTCACTATAATCTAAGCCAAATCACCAAGAGAATAAATTCCCACATAATCTGTGTTTTCTTAGGGTTCGTTGTCTTCTTACTTAAAATTTGTCCATGGAAAAATGAATATGTTCATAGGAACATGACTAAAATATTTGCAAAGGAAAATATGTGAGAAAAAAATATTATTCAAATTATTCAAATTTCTAAAATATTAAATTGCAACCAGGGCTGTCGTGTTCAGCTCCAGTAGACACATTGGATTGTCTTTTTTTTTTTTTCAAGTGGATAATTTATGTAATTAACCACGATGCAATGAATTTTAAATTGTATATTAAAATGGCAAAATTAGGTAGTTAAGAAAAAAATATTATGTGGTTTACATTCTTTTTCACTGTTACAATTTTTTTTTTATTGCAGGACTTAAAATTGCAGCTGGCAGCTTTTTAATATGAATCTTGTCCACAGAAGGTGTTTTCCCTGACCATTTTGACCTGATGTGTTGGGATTATTTTTTAAAAAAATCAAATGATTGCATCTGTAAAATATTGTTCTTGCTCACGTGCACACTGAAGATTTTTTTTGGGTTATTGTTTGTCCTTTAAGAATGCACTTTAGGCTTAACACCAAGAAATCTAAATGTGCTTTTTTTATATCCAGTCTTTTACATTTTAAGCAGAACCAGCATGTATGAAGTCCCTTTTTTCTCAGAAAATTTGATATAAACTTAATTCTGCAGCTCCTATCAAGAATTGTTCTTTGCTGCATTACACCTCTTGATCCCGTTTATCTGCATAATTCAAATGCAACCCTGAAAGATATAAACATAGTGACAGTTTTAAACATATTTTCTGATAATCAGCACAAACTATTACTTGAACCTATTCAATAACATCACCCTGACAGACGGAATTCAATGACCCTCAATAACAACAGATACAATCTCATTGTATAAAATTATATTATGACATGATTGTGTTGAGTTATGACTGAGGTTGACTTGCAATATGGCACGTGTTTTCTTTAGGAGAAGATGATACTTATTGACACTGAGATAATGCAGGATCTAAATTGTGCAGCCCTAGCTTCTGTCATGAAAAAAAATCCCCCAAGAGTAAAGAGATGCGTGAGTACAACCAGCAGACGAATAAATAGTCAAATACTGGTGTATTTAGCAAGAATAGCACTGTTATTTAACACAAATTTCTTTGCTGGGGCAGGTTTTTTGGTAGCTGATGTTGATGTTGGGTGGCTCAGTTCAGGTTCCAGTACTGGGAGGAAAAGGGAGAAAAAGGAGATTGGAATTGGAAATCTCTGCTTGTGGCTGTCAGTTAGAGGTCTTCTCTCATGGGATCTGGCAAACCAAGCTCACTCCTGGACTAGGGCAGTTGTCCAGATGGATATTTAGTGGCTGAAAAAGCCAAAGTGACTTTGGAACATCAGGTTCCCCGAGGTGCTGGGGGAGCCCGTACTGTTGATAAGACGAGCATAGCTCCTGGCCAGGAGGGCCAACATTCCCACCTTCTGTCCTTCCTCTGTGCTCGCTCTGAGCTCCCCGCTCCAGAGAACGTGGGACATTGTGAAGCTGCTGGACTATCTGATGGGGCAAAAGTGATGAAAGGGAGAATAGCACAGATGGTGTCAAACATTCCTGGTGAGTCTTTGGTGAGAGTCCAGGTAATGGGCAAATGGATAGATAGGGCAAGGTCCAGGTGGGATCACTGCTGGAACTGCTGGAAGCTGTTGGCCAGACTTGGCCAAGACTTTGCTCTTGTTATCTTGGAGATTTGTGGGTAGATGTATAATTCCTGTGTATGTGTGAGCTTCTCCTCCAAAGAAAAGCACCCCAAACCCACAAAAACAGGATGAAATATCATTATAATTCCTGTCTTCAGGAAAACAATTTTGCTAAATAATGAGAAAACCCCAATGTCTTCAATCCAATTTAATGAGGAAAAACAACCATTCAAAGTGTCCAGAAGAACAATGGTATTTTACTTTTCATGCAAGAACAAAAAAGATTTTTGTCCAAAAGCCAAAGCTTCTGAACATTGAGAGTCCCAGCACGTGCAGATGTTGAGGGGTTTGGATTTGTTTGCCTGAATCATCGGTAGAGCTGATGATTGTATAAAACTTCATTATTACAAGCAGGTTAGAAACACGGAGCTTGTTTATGAATAAATAATTCTGTGTCTATTCTGCAAGGTAGGAAGGACACTTAGGACGTTCAACCTCTCCAAGGATGCGTGAGCAGGAAGTATATGTGGCAGGAAAGCAGATTTATGGTCAGGTAAATATAGGAAGGAAATGACATGCACAACAAATGGCATTACTGGGGTTTACATACAAAGACAGAAGTTAAAGCCATTGAGGGCATCCACAGGTTAAAATTTAGTACAGAGAGAAAAGTGTAGGATTTTGAGTCATTTCCATACTAATGAAATAAAAATCAATGTCCAAATACTTCCTTACTGTCAAAAAGCCACTGAAAATACCAATCTGCTGTATAATATCAAAATCCAGGGTCACTAATTTGAGAGAGGATACAAATTCCATGCTGCCTTCAAAAAACTGCTTTTGTGGTTCCCTGAAACGGAATTTCCACAAAATATTTCATGGAGAAAAGAATCCATTGACTGGTTGCTCTGCTGGCCTGGAAGGGGCCAACCTGCGTCTGGTGGTGGGTCCACCACGGATCCAGGGATCCCAGAGGGATGCTTGGCCCTCGTATTCAGAGCAGGATTGCTGGGAAGAGGCACGAGGGTGTTGCATCCATAAGTGCCATGGTCTAGAACACCCTGCCATGGGTGATGAGTGACCAACCCCATGAACCACAAGTTTTCTGCAGTGCTTGCCCCCACCAGGTTCACCCCTGGGTGCAGGCACATGTTCCTCACGTGCTGGCAGAGCCCTGCCCACCCTGCAGGGCCGGGGGCTGCTCTGCTCTCCCAGAAATTGTCTCTCTTCCCTCTGAAGTTTTCCCCCTCTCCTACAGCAGTGCGAGGTCAGGCACACAAAGGTGCTGTCCCCTGATTGCTGCAAACACCGCCATGTGTTGTATGTTTGATGAATTAAAAGGATGCTGCCAACTTAATTACACTGTAACCCTTCAATAAAGGAAGGGCAGAGCTGATTAACTAG